>NC_090904.1:4443272-5643272 GCF_040956055.1 Brachionichthys hirsutus | reverse complement strand
TGCTGGACAAACGATTATAGTCAAGTCACGGAAAATGTTCTGGAAATAAAGCTCTGTTTTTGGATTCCCGCTCTACTGTCGTGCATTTGGGTTCTCTCCTGCCTTGGTCCGTGACAAAATTTGTCCTTCAGGGAAAAAGTTGTGAAATGAAATGCTGGTGGTTTAAAATGAAAGTTCACAAAAAGACCGCATTACAGCCACTCCTTATTAATTATGTTTGTGTGTGTGTTCTAAGATGTGTAAGTATTCTAAAAATAAAGATATACCACTGCAAAGAAGAAAATAGAAAAACAGCAGGAATGTAGCCCAGTGAGTTCAGGCAGGTGAGACCAAGCTAAGCTGTCAGCGTCAGCGCCGAGTAGATGGCCGCTAATCTCTGAACCATCTGATAGTACAGCTCTGCATCCATTTGGCAAACTTGTTCTGCCTACGTTGCTGCTGCCTTTGCCGGCTCCTCCTTCATCAATGGCTCTTGTTGTCAATGATGCTCCTTCCGTTCTGAACAAGGATCTCTTCCGGTGCTTTCGCTCTCTTTCGCCTTTTGACGGAGACACATTGAAGCGCAGGAAGGACCCAGAACAGAGCCGCACTGTTCTCTTACAGCAAATGTCAATAAAGATTGATTTCGACACACTGAAGACAAATGAACCAGAAGTTGGATTCATAAACATGACAGGACAGAGGAAACCATTGAGAAGCAACATGATTAAAGGCTGACCCCTGACCTCAGGCTTTACCTGGACCGTGGCGTCTTTAATCCATGCAGTTTCTCCGTGGAGCTTTAGTGTGTGACGTTTGCAGAACATCCTGACGGATCCTGTGAGTGTATGTAGAAATTTAAAAAAGTGCTGACGTGTGTCTTGTCTGAATGCGCGCAATGTTTCCCTTACTGGTTGATGCACATATAATTTCTGCTAATGGGAAATCACTGCAGGGAGTGTAATTAATGACCCAAACCGCATGATCCACAGATCAACAGCAGCATGAGCGCAATCCTCCCATCACTAGTGTTCATGCTGGTGGTTTAAAACTGTTGCAGCAATCACTTTCCTTTTGTGTTTTCACAAAGGAAAATCCACTCAAAGCCAATGCATTACTTGCTAAACAATAGCAAAGCAAACATCTCTGACTTGACCTGCAAGATTAATGAATGTTAATGTGTTATTGATTAAGGATCGTTGTCATATTTGATCAAGATCAAGGCTAGTCCAACAGTACCCTCATTCCAACCCCCCTCCAAAGAAGGAAAACAGTCACAAGACTAAAAAACACAAGAAAAGAATGCAAAGAGCTGATGATGAATAATGCATCCATTCAGAATACATCCAGCATGATGATCATAGCATCACAGGATTTCATAGAACACGCCTACGCAGCAAGTCATTGAACACAGAACATAAACAAGGTTTGTAGTTTTGGGGGAAAAGTCATCACAGAAGCCTGTTTGGTATATTTAGAGATTAAAAGGCAGAACCTGCCTTGCTGCAACCAAAGGCTCATACACTCTTATCTTTTCTGTCTGAAAAAATAAATACTATACTCCCTCTCTGACAAGTCCCGCCCCTCCACTAATGTGAGTGCAAATGAAATTCTGAAATTTAAATACCATGCATAAAGGAAAACATTGACACGATATAATAAAGTAAGTTTTGATGCACGGAACTGAAAACTGCGTGTGCAAGTGTAAATATGGATTCTCTAGCTGAGCATTGAATGCCCTTCTGACATGTGCTCTTGCTATTTAATTTAGCATGTCTCAGTAACCATAAGGTGTGCCGTCGTACAGTGTCGTTACATTTAGAAAACTGTTCTATTTACTTGATTGCATGTATTTGTGCAGGAGAATTGGTGCACAATGTATCCGTACGAGCCTGAGAGCTGTAAATAATTTTAATCAAGTACTACTTATAAATTCAACTCAACAATAACATCACAAAGTATTTTTTTTTAAATACATAAGACAATAGTATGTTGCATTTAGTGTAAATGCTAAAAAGGCTGCCTCCCCATCTGACTACATATTCAGGAAGTCAATGCTCGTTTTACCTCCAGTGGTGTGAAGCCACTATGAAGTGCCTGACAGGGCTTTCCCCCCTTCAGTGCATAAATGATCGAAACGGAGAGTGATGGAAAACTACATTTATCAAAAGTGTCAGTCAGATGTCAGGACAGCCCGGTCGACAGAAACCAGAGTCGACTCTTGTGAAGTTTATACTGAATTTAGTCACTGTAGTTCAAATCCTGGCACAGAGGGAGGTTAGAAACCACAATCTGAATCTGTTTGGCACAGCTCTGAGTCAAATAGCGGCGAGACAAGCAGTCCCTCTACATTTTATATATATTTTTTGTCTATTAAACTTCCAGAGTTAAGAAAGTGGAGTGCTGAAGATCATCAGGTGAACCTGAGGTCACACTGTGTGTGTGTGTGTGTGTGTGTGTGTGGGCGGGGGGGGGGGGGGGGGCACCACCAACTGAGGATATTTTTTTTAATCCTAAAGTATCTCAGGTCTAAGTTACACTTTGTATATTTCTACAGAGCATATTTACCTAATGCATTGCAAATAAGACAAAATCGGTTGAACACAGTATCCCACTGATAAGCACGCCTGTCAGCTCATCAAAGCATAAAAGTGGAAACCAGCTCGCCACACAAGCGTTAATGGGTTAACGGCGGCACTCACACAACCTAAAGCCTGGCAGCTGATTGGACTTTGCTTTCTCTGCAGCTACAGACAGCATCGAATCAATGGCAAACTAGTACAGGATAGTCTGCTCACCCTGTTTCTCCTGTTTGTGTTTGGTGTCGGCTCATTCACCAGCAAATGACGAAGAAAGTAGTTTGTGTGTGTGTGTGTGTGTGTGTGTGTGTGTTTGGTCATACTTTTCCTCAGGAAGTGATGACCGGTAGAAAGGGAACTACATAAACACATTTTCTCTCTCTGACAGAGTCTGGGCTCAGCAGAAGTTCAGACAGCTAACTATCATGTGGTGTGTGTGTGTGTGTGAGGTGGTAGACATCAGATGCAGATGACTTCCTGTTGCTTCACTCTGACAGGCGACCTCATGCCTCTCTGGTTGCACTTCTCTCCCTCTGTCAATGTGGTGGTGGTGACACACTGATCACTGCCTCCTCATGCAGTATCAATGCAGCACAGGCCGGCCGTTTATCTGATTTATTTATTAAAGAAATACTAGAGCGGTTACTTTGCAACCATAAAATAGTCGTTATCCTTCATGCGTTAATGGATTCCATTCATGCGAATGAGATAAATGAAGGTTATCTTCTAATCATTTATATGTCAGTTTATATATTGAGTGTTCATTAAGGATGAGATACAGAGGCAGGAATCAAAAACAGAAATGTGAAAGTGATCAGTTTGTGTTTTATGGCTCAAACTCAATAGTTAGTGTGCTAATCAGAGAGCTTTGCTTTTCAGCCGTATCTTCAAATATCAATTAATTTCACACAAGTGATTAGAATCAAACACCTTTCTGATTCATCTCATACCTGCCATCTCAATGAACAGGCTTGGTTGGACTCGGCCTGTTCAGGTGTCACACCCAAGTCATGATAATAATCAGCTCAGCGGCAAGCATGTGTCGCTGAGCTGGGTTAGCAAAGCAAATGTTAATGTTCAAGCTAAAACACACTGACACAGCACAAGATAAACTAAAAAAAGCCAGTCCAGCCCTACAATCTAGCTCGGATCACCAGCGTGACATTTAATTACCCATCGCGATGAGAAGACTCATATTTATAGTATCAGACAATGCAGCGATGGACATTGTAACAGACACACACACACGCAGGCACGCACGCACGTACAGTGCACACATTCTTAGATTTGCACATGTAGGAACATTTTTGCGCACTAATCAAATTCACCAATTTATGTACAACTTCAACTCAGACATGGAGAACACATATGACAACACTATATTTGTCATATGTGTATATTTAATATGTCAGAGTTAACACATATATCAGAGTTAATGCAAAAATGCCTGATGGAGAGGGCAATTATTGTGCATTATTGTCTGAATTCTTCCATTGTTCTGTATTAAACACCTGGAGGAAACAGAAATCTCTCTCTATCTCCATATATATACATATATGTGTGTGTGTGGGGGTGTGTGTGGGGGGGTGTGTGTGTGTGTGTGTGTGTGTGTGATCTATGGGAATCTGAGGTTTTAACAATAATCTGAGGGCATGAACCTTCTCTCAATTCCCTTAAATAACTATGAGTTAATAGTTGATGAGTCTCTTGAGTCTCATGCGCTTCCTCGCATGGGGAAGGAGGGATGCATACTGTCAAGCATTCACACACACACACACGCACACACACTGTGTGCATGCCGCTCAGCCAGAGAGATGCTATATGGAAAACGGGGAAGGAGGGTTTGACACAAAGGTAGATTGACGATAACGAAGGGGAGGCACATGTTTAGATAAACAGCTAAGACTGAGTCTGTGCATTGTCATCTCATCACTGATTTTAGCTTCGAGTGTCATCTGAGATTTATAGCTAAAGTTGTGTTTTGACAGAAATGGGGCGTGAGAGGAGGTCAAATACTGTAGGAAGTGGGAGAGGTACTCTGTGAGGAAGGTCATGCCCTGCTCCTTGAAAAGGAAAAGACGGGAGTGTGCTGCTGTTTAGGCGGACAATAAGAGCACAAGACATGACGCCGCTCCCCTTCAAGGCACGTACTGTCAACATGTGTGCTGGGAACAGTGCGGGCAAAATAGATCAATGTAGTATTGTCCGTCAAACAGGAACAGGCAATGATTGCTTGACATGAGGCAAATGCGTTTAGAGGATCGAGAGTTGACCTTTTGCTGACCTCCCACCCGTGAATGCCCAGGATTTAGCATCAAATCAAGTATTTATGTCACTTTCTGGACTTTTACTTCCGGCGGTACATTAGTCATCTTTTGCGGGAAATGAACTAGCGATGTCTCAAGAACTGTAGTAACCGGTGCCCCAACTGAGAATACTGAGCACATTAACGCTGAGTCATGCTTAACTCCCACTCCAGACCAGCCTTTTGACCTGAGGAGGACGTATTTCCCTCCACAGCTTTCCAAATGAGTAATTAGAGCAGCAGTTGATCGATATATTTTCTTTTTGTTGAGGAATGCCTACATTATAAAGAACCGAAAATGGAATATCTTAATGACAATGATCGTGTGTGTATTTGTGTCATCTGATTTGCCGGTGTTTGTGTGTGCATGGGTGAATGCCAAACAGGGAACTGTCTGAGACACCACGGGGCTTCAAAAACTCACGATTCCGTGCTTGTCAGTCGTTTTCTATTAATACGGTTCATTGTGAACTGGAAGGACACGGCGCTAACGGGCGGCAGTCACCGGAGGGTCACCAGGCCCAGATGAAAATATGGAGTAAGGACTGGTCATTACTGGTCACTGGAGAGGGGCCAGTCTACCTCCAGGCCACTGCCAAGGTACCCTTGAGCAAAGCATGACCGCCCCCCTCCCCCCCACACACTCTGATATTTATTTTTCATTTGCAGAAAAAAGGGCAGACAGATTGGAAACTTCTCTCTTCTGTTACCGTCTCAGGCAGTCAGATACCATTTGCGCAAAAACATGTGACGTGTTGAAGAAGTAGATGTGTTTCTATATAAAACTGTCAATGTGCAGACATATAGTTGTCATGTTTGTCCTTTCCCACTCAGATATAAAAGTTTATACAATTTAGTGAATAAAGTCTGAATTGGTGAAAACAGAAAACTTGAAGTAGAAAACACTCATACTACATGGTTTTGTAATTGATCTGTTTTCTCACCACAGCATGTTGTCATTGTTGAAAGAGAGAGAGGAAACGGCAAAATAAAATGCAGCAGAAATGACACCTTTCTTTTTTCAAATGCATGCAGGACGCTCAATGTTTAAACCAGCCATTTACAGATTTACAAATAAAACGTTAAACTTCAATGCAGAATATGATATAAAGATTAATTCAGTTATTTAACTCCATCAGATAAAATTCATCTAATGCAGCCTCATAGGTAGCACGGGTAGCAGGAGCTAGCGTAGCACAGCCAGTGTCTCCCATGAGACGGTCCCAAGCCGGATAAATGCAACAGGGTTGCAACAGGAATTGCATCCGGTGTAAAACTTTGCCAGAATTAAGCGCATGCAATCAACTTTAAATAAGTGGAGAGGGTTGCTTTGCTGTGGTGACCTCTGATGGGACAAAACGGGCCGAAAGAAGGAAAAGAAGAACATAAAATTCATATGTAAATAAATAAGAAAGAAAAGTCTGGAATCATTCATCAAAGATCTTTTTGTGTTAAATGTTGTTTGATGACGCGACATATCAATGACCTTAAAGATCCCATATTATTCACTTTTTCCACAAGTTAGTGCAGCTCCCAAATACAGTACTTGTATAAAATATCTGTGACAGTCTTTGGTCAAAATAGCAAACAGATGCTGCAGGACAGCGTCCTTCTTTTCTGTCTCAAACAGAAACGCCTCTGAAAATAAAACCAATACTAAATTCATAGCGGTTATACGGGCACAGCTGCACGCTACCATGGTAACCAGTGATGTGACTTTTTGTTTTAACACACATTAAAACATTACCACCAAAACGAAGCTTCGTCCACTCTGTTCTTCTTATTCTTTGACTCATGCACAAGCCACAGGTAGAGCGTTGACGTGCGGAGCGCAGACACGGGGGGACACATATCTTGGCGTTCCCAAGATGTGACGTCACAAAGGGGGAGGGAGCTGCCAGACATGTTCCAATACTTGATTAGAGAACTACGCAAACTGTGCAGGATTGACTGGATGGTTTAATTTAGTGTCTGCGTTGGTAATGGGCTGAAACTGCCAAAATATGAGAGTAGAAACACGGGGAAAGTGATTTTTTTCATAATATGTCCCCTTTAATGGCCTCAGATTCATTTGATAAATCCACATCACTGGTATCACTTTAAATAAGGTTCATAATATGAGTCAGAAAAACTGAATGAGCGTAAACACACCAGGATATTAGCAGTTTAGACGTTTAGAAGTTGTTGGACTGAACCAGAACATGTCACTTTCTTTCATCTGAATGTTTCTACAAATACAAACTTGTGATCGAGCGTCTTCCTTCCCTTCATAGTGACTGCTTTGAAAACCCTTGCATAGGTTTATAACTCTTTAGAGTGACTGCAAATACATTTTCAGAGGATTAGAACTGGGTGCATGATATCATTTTATATATAACCTTTTACACGAACCTAAAGATTTACAAAAACCAAGATGATCTTGGTTGCAGAGGCGTCTCTGTAAGCGTGATTCCTTGTCTTGCACAACTCAAAAAAAGCTTTGTGTGGAAAAATGCTGTTTGCAACAGGTTAAACATCACTGCCGCTCCATGCAATGGGAAACATAAACATAGCATAGTATCTCGAGGCACGCCTGTCATTTATGACAACAGAGCAAAGTCCAAATCTGCCGCAGTCATTCAGGAACAAATCCACACGTCGCTCCTCAGCAATTAATTATATAAGTTGATAAGCAATCGTTTAAACGCTGTATCAACACATTTAATCCTGACATTAAACGCCATTCAAGGTATCGGCATGTGTTTTCCTTGACTGAGATGTATTTGTGTGTCTGTAACAGCTTTCTACATTCAATGAGCTGCCAGAAAAAATAACTTGCATGAAAGAACAAAACGTTGTACCTGTTTCTTGTAAATACTGAACACAACAGTTAGTCAGAAGAGATATGGTGACACACATTCAAATGGAGCAGCGTTGACCAGAGAAATGACCTTTGATAACTTCTTCAAAATTTAGATAAATCATAAGTTCCAACATTTAGAGATTGATTGTACATATCTTATATCAATCTGATAAAAAAAAATAAAAAGACACACGTGCCAATACATTGGCATCAATTTGATCATTTTAAATGAGTAAAAACCTGTAATCAACTTTTTCATACATTTGAACAGTTTGTTTTTTTCGCTCTGTAATTCACTTACTTTCAATTGTCTGATTTTGAGGTAAGTTAAATAACCCTGGCAAAAGAAGAACTTGAAACCGCTATGGTTGTGGTTACATGACTTTGATCATATTTATGCTTTTGATTGGATGCCTTTATATGTTGAGCTGTTGATTTTAACATTTCAAGTTTGCTTGGATTGTTATTATTGCCGTTTGTGAACACGCAAAGTTCAATTTGTGTTTAATTGGTTTGAATATGTTAAATAAATAATTACAGCTCTATGCCAACGTTCCCTCATTGCTCACCGTGGTCTCAGACCGGTATGAAATAAATACAACTGGATGTAGTAAGATGTGCACATATAAGGTAGGTATAGGTACAAGGCCACAAGGTGTCTTGAATTGTTTTCATTGTTACATCACAGTGAAAACAGCATTAGACTATAGTTCACATCGGCTGGAGCCACTCAGCCAACCCTCAGACGGAAGCCAGCGGGGCCCTGAGTTTGGGTCCACATTATTCCTGAGTCATAATTATCATTTTCCATCTTAAAATCAATCAATCAATACAAAGTCCCTCCTAGTGCAACCTCTAAACATCCCTCACATACAGAGGGAAAAGACAGAATAAGAAGGCATAATCAAACAGCAGCTTCATTAACGTGTAGTCAGTCTGCGCTCACCTAAGAGGCTGTTCAAATCTCCGCCTGGTGTTTGCATGTCAAACTCTCTCTCACAGTATGGCCCAACATCTCACTGCGTGCCCGGTGTCAGTCCTGTGACCGCCCCCCCCCCCACCCCGCCCCCCACACACACCCCCCCCCACACACACCCCCACACACACCCCCACATCACCCGCGACACTGGTGGACGAGACGCGCCAGATAGTGTCCACCTTAACGAGACGTCAAAGCAAGCATTCTTAACGCGCCTTAGCGCAAGAGGGGAAATATCAATGGAAGGATTATCTAAAGTAGATGCTTGTCACGCAATAATAATAATAATTTATCTTTGCTATATCCATATTTATATTCTTATCTTGTAATCCGATTTATTTTCAAGCTGTAAAAAGCAGATTCAGTCTTTGCAAATGAAATGACGCTCTACGCGTTGTCGTCCACGCACCGGCGCCAACACTCCCAGCGCTCGGAGCGCGTTCCACGCGGAGCGGAGGGTGACTGACCTGATCCCAGCGCTGAAGCGCACGACAGACGGAGCGCACCGGAGTTCGGAGGTCGGGCTGTGTCCTTCTGAGCTCTGCCAATGCGCGCCGTCAGCCTTTGGAGCCGGAGCGCGTCGTCGCGTCCGCGGCGGCGCAGTGCCAAAATGTTCAGGTCTGTTTGCTGTTAAGGTTTCTGGTCATGCTGTTGAGGTATGACAGCCTCTCTCTCCTCCCTCACTAAGCAGCCCGGACTCCTGAGGACACGCACAGAGGCATCCAATTACCTGATAGGAGTCACTGAACTCGGGTTTGGCAATCAGACTGGTATACGATCATAAATTAAAGGCAATATCAATTCAGAAAATCATAAAACGCATCTTGAGAGCCTGCTGCTCTGGCTCGGTGGCCTGAATGCTGCTCTGTGTTCTCTTCATCTGCTTCACTGTCCCCTCTGTGGAAATGAATGAATAACATCTCGTGTTAAATGAGGTCCTATTAAGGGAGATTATCTAATAGCAACATGATGACCTGAACCGACATACATTTGAGCTTGTTCACTGGTTATTATTCAATTCATAAAGAAATAAATGTTATTTTTTGATCCTTCTCATTTGACCTTGATGCCGAGCTTCTGTCTGATCCAGGCATACTAATGGTTCTGGTGTCTTTGCATGCAGGCAAAACGACTAAATTATTAGTTTATAATTACAATTTGTCTGAATTCGCCTCAGAGGCCTTTTGTTAAATGCCATGCAGGTTCATGTTCTATGTAATTATGCTCGCTACTTTACAGTAAAGCTTTTCTTTGATTTGCAATGAACAGATATAAAACTTATTCTGCAAACGAATTCCACCCTTTAAATCTTTGTGATCTGTGAAATATCGTAAAGTGAAGCGAAAATATTTTGAAAATATCATGAATTAAGAAATTAAGACAGCTGGCACACTATATTTACAGACACGCCCTCACACACACACACACCCACACACGCACACACACACACACACAATTTCTTGTTCTCCCCAACAGTCCTCCCCAAATATTTCTTTATTTAAAAAAGGTCCCAGGACAGTTTTGCTGTCAAAAACGGGACTAAGCAATATTTTCCATTTGTTTGGACAGTTGAATCTCAGAGGACAGGAGCTCTGCTATCTGAACATTTCCATCATCTATTCTAACTTGTGTATCTTTACAAGACTCTCTTACGCTGCCAGGACACTGTGATTCTGATAAACCTGACTGATCCTTTTTACAATCCAGGGAGGAAACAAGGACCTTCAAACAAATTAGATGATTCTAGAACTAAATCTAGATGTTATAACGTTTATCTAATGCAACGACTAGCCCTTCCTCCTGAAGTCCGCAAACCCTTATTCTCAGTCTGGCTCCAGCGGGATGGGATGAGCACCAAGAGAAACATGATTTGGCTAGTACAGGCTTGCTTTGGCGCATTAGCCACCCACGTCCCTATGAGCATTGTGATGGAGACATTCCCACAAACCTCCTCTGACTGGTTATCCAATGGAGACGGAATGAGCGGAATGTGTGTTTCACATCATCCATAATGGAGGTTGTGGTTGGAGGAATGCTTCCATTCTAATGTTACGTTGCATCAATTGCGTAATTTAATATTGGATTTATTTTTATTTGTATTGTTTTTTTGTGGATGATTTATGTACGAAGGACTTTCAACGGAAACAAGCCCGCAAGGGCTTTTTTGAAATGCTCCTCTTAGACAGGATGTGTGACGTTATTTGTACTGTAATACATGCTACTGTGTGACTGTACTTGTACTCTAACATTCTATCTAATAAATATATTCATCATCATCATCATTCATTAGAATGACACTTAAGACAATATAAAATGCGATGTTGATGGATAAATAATTTGATGTGTGGGGTATGGTGGTATTTACATGCACAGAAATGCTCTCTAACAGGACAAAGAGGTAGCTTTTAATTTTTATTTTTTTTTAGAAACTGCTATAGGTGGGTCCAGGCGCTCAGTTCCATCCACCAATTATCCAAACCGGCAAGAAAAGATCAAGCAATAAAAAAAAAAGAAATGAAGGTAACCACATGCAATCCAATGTGCACATAGGTCCACCTGCTGGTTAATCCCCGCTAATTCATCCCTCCCTCATGAAGGGCACATGTTTGAGTTAGTCTTGTATGGATTATGGTTTTGTCAGGTGTTGCAAGATAGAGTGTCCACCTGTCCATAATATTGCCAACCTATACTAATATACATGATGGCAAATATACCAATGTGACTACATCAAAATGGTTGACTTGCTGACAAAGATAATACAGCAAAATTAATCTCATCAAGGCTGTGCCGTTTACCCGAAACACAGACCGTGCTTCAGATGAAGGACACATCCTCAACGGTCTTTTTCAGGAACCATCCGCAGAACAAACTTGGACCTTTAAACTCTGAACTCTCAATAATTCATTATATTGTACCTTTGTTGTTGTCGAATAAAAAAAAAAAACTTGGTGGCTACATTGGGAGCATAGTTCATGTTTTTGCAGATGGAACTCTCGGTCCTTGTTTACAGCAGTTGTCAGTGTTTGACAGGATTGATCGGGTGCTTTTCAAAATCAAGCACATTTTGTGGAAGAGAGTTTTTCCCTAAACTCAATCGGCGTAGCGCGTGTCATCCTTAGCTTCTTCGGAATGAGGAAACACAAAATGAAATGCAATTTATTTGCATATCTGGGAGGACGGAGGTAGATGAACATGACTTAACATGCATTAAATTGATATGTGAACCTTCAGCATGAGTCATTCCAGAGGGATTTATTTTATTAGCGAGGTTAGCAACTGACAACTCCCATGATCAATCTACACCATTTCTGTAAAGCTAATGGTGTTAAACTAACTCACAGTTTATTTTTTAATGTATTTATTTTGAAACTCATGGTTGCAGTTTAAATGGTTTTCCTTAAACTAGAGCCACAGAAGACATGACACAACTGTTCTCACAGGATGAGCAGGAACCTGAGATGAACAAACTGATCTCCATGTGTGGAACCGATTCCATGTCTCTTTAAAAAAATAATAATATGCATCTTGTGGCACAGAGGCATCTGCCAAAAGTATCTGCAGTTAGCACTGTGGGAAGGAACAGCCTGCAAAAACAGTATGGATGCTTCACAAGAGTTAAATATGTTATAAATCAATAAGTACTGTGTCAGCTACTTTCTACAATGATAACAATATAGTAGGTTATAAACGTGTGTTGAACGAGTGGAGCCCACGCCATGTCTCTTTCAGGAGACCTTTGTCCCTCAAGCAAAAGGCCACCAGTAGGAATCTTAGTGAATGAACGAAATGATGGAGCCACATCTTTATTTGTTTTTATATGTACAGAAAAAATACATTATCAATCACCATATCATGCAAAGCAGTATTGCATTACAAGTAAAAACAATACAAACAATATGTGTACTGTACCATAAATATGGAGCCTCAAAAATAAATCAATCAATCAATATTACAAAAAATAAACTCCTGAGAGGACACATACATACATACAAGTACAACATGTTATAATTTACTTGCAACATAGTACTGGGGATGGATAGTCCAGCGGGATGATATGCAGTTCTGAGGAAAGCGTTTTTACACTCATGAACTTTGAATCCAGCCTCCCAACTGAAAATGACCAGTCCGAGGTACTGGTTTGTACTGGTTTCATTGCAGGTTGCCATAAATTGAAACGTACAGAAGAGCTAACCCTCTGATATGACATTAGGAGCTGACTGCAGTGGAAAAGCAACCTGGAAAATCACTGACGGAACCTTATAGGGAATGTAAGAATAACATATAGATAGACACAGGCGTCCTGTATGTATTATTATAGTGATATTTATGATAGGATGACAGCGCTCAACAATCAGTCGAGGTGTTATTGCACTACCGTCTCAATGTCTTTTCATGAGAATAATCGACAAATCACTTTACTGTTGATAGCTCTACACAGAGATGAAACAAGAGATCACCAGTCACAGCGGCAGACATGAGTCTTTACTCCTCCCAATGCATTCAGTCACTTGTTTTTTATAATTGGTCCGATTTGGACTACAACTATTATATCATTAGAACTACAATTGGCCTTAGAATGAATTTTGATTCGTAACTGACCCAGGTCTGCACAGCTAACAAACACAGCTGTGAATCGCAAACATGTTCACAATAAGGCTACAACATCGAGAGAGAGAGAGAGAGAGAAAGAGAGAGAGAGAGAGAGAGAGAGAGAGGGGCAAATGAAGGGAAAACACAATGTTGCTAGAGCTCCCTTCTGCTCTGAAAGTCACACCGAGCCACTTGGATGAGCCATGCATAACAATTGAACACATATAAACGCACTGATACACATATTTTCCAACTCCCTCACATGACAACAAAGTTCAAGGCTTGTAGACAAAAAAAAGGGGGGGGGGGGGGGCAGAAATGATGAGTCCAGTCGTCAAAGCCAAGGACCAAAGACGACACAGCTGGATTTACACAGGAATAAAATCATTAAAGCATTTATTTTACTCACAAACGTTTACTTACTGATCAAAATAGGTCATTACTGGTTTTTTTTTTTTTTTTTTAATGTATGAATCCAGCCACCAAATGAAGGAGTTATGTCACTGACACAAGCAAGCTGAAAAGAGCTAAAGGATTTATTTCTGTTATTGTCTTATTTTTATTTATAGTTACGTATATGTGATTTTAATATACTGCATATATGTATATGCTTACATATATATATATACTGTGTGTACATTACATCTGTAGGTTTTAACATTATAATGATGTTATATTATATTCTTTAGAATGTGCTCTGGAAAAAATAAACTTTTTGTTCATTATCTATTTTATTCTATTCTATTCTATTCTATTCTATTCTAATCTATTTTATTCTATTCTATTTCAATGACGTAACTCCTTCGGTCCAATTTCTCTGGCATTGCATCATTCCCAGAACATCGGAGCAGCAGGCCACACTGTTGCTCTCACACGGAGGTTGAAAAGGGAGAACAGGGAAAGGTATGGAGGGGATTACAGTACAGTTAACACACAAAATTTAATCTCAGACTGCTTCACATTTAATGTCAATCAAGTCATCAATGGCCAATAGTAAAATGAGAGGGTGGGAATCACCAAGGGGCTGACAATGGTTCAGGTGTCTAGTCAGAAAAAAGACTGGCGAAGGACTTTCGAAGATTGCGAATGGTCTCCGCCTTTGCCTCATCCTGCCCGTCACCTCCAGAGCTGGAGACCCCACGGAAGAACGAGGAGTCGCTGAAGGCATTGAAGGCATTGGTCAGGGACTGGGACTTACTGGGAAGGGATAGAAAGAGAGAGGGAAAATAACAAGGGGGTAGGAGAGGAAGAACAGGATGCAGGAAGAAGAGGATTTAATGGAGGAAGTTAGAGAAAGAATTAAGGGAGGAAGACAAACAGTGATTTGTAAGAGGGCCGAACAAAGAGTACTGTAAAATCAACATTTCGTGCGTGTGTGAGTGTAGGTGTGTGTGTGGATACTACACACAGAAAGTAGGGACATTTGCTATCGGTGGATTGGTTCTTTGTTATAACAATGCTTCAGGGCATTAAATCTGAGACCACCGGAAAGCCTCTCTGACACTGCCAAAGAGCTTTTCTTTGCTGATGCACCTGACTTGTGTTTTTAGCTTCTGGTACCCCCAGGTGCTGACAATAAGGTGCCTGATTGGACCTGGAACATGTGGAGGAGCATTATGTTCCTTGATGAGTCCGGATCGTGCCTCCTACCACATACTACCGAGGCTCCTGTTTGTTAAATGAAATAAATAAATTGTTTGTTAAAGGAATACATTGCCAATATGTCATATTTCTTCAGAATTCAATCATCCAATCCACCAATCAAGAGTCAACATAATAGCTCTTTGGCAATGGCAGGGAAGATTTGATAATAAAAATGTTTGGATTGGTGCACCCTCAAATGCAAAGGTAGCACCATTTAAAAGGGAAATAAATAGGTTTTCCAAATTTTAGCCAAGAAGCATTCTTACAACGGACAAATAATAATTACCCTTTAATGTGTGCGTGTGAGAAAATAAATGGAAAATATGGTTTATGTCACACCTTGAGGCGGGCCTGTGTTTTTCCACACACTAGCTTCTCCTGTCTTCCAGATCCTTCTCCTGCAATCAGTTTATTCCCGTCACCTGTGCTCCTGTCACCACCTGCAACTCGTCGCCCAATCAGCCCATACTCTACTGAGTCTCTGTCCAGGCCACGCCTCACTGCCAGATTGTTAGCGACGATTCCGACCCTCCGGTGTTTCGACCCTGCCTGATTCCTGGATTATGTCTGCCTGTCTCTTCTGTCTCCCCGGTTGGTGACCTCTGCCAGACTTTCGGAACCGCCTCATTGCCTGCCCCTATCCTGATTTGTCTGCTGCTTTGGACTGACTACCCGGTAACGAACAATAAAGCTCATATTCTGGATTTCCCTTCTACTGTCGTGGGTTTGGGTTCCTTCCTGCCTTGGTCTGTGATCACATTTTAATGAAATAAATTTTGAAGTAACACAGACTTTATAATAAGTCATAACTATAATGGTGTCGATGTTGTAATTCTCTGTAATTACAACTTACAACAACGCAAGCTAGCCTTTGGTGTTTGTGCTTTACATGAAACAGCACTTGAGTCATGTTTCACCAGTTCTAATCATGTCTGATCCATGACTCAACCCTGACCTTTAACCTTTTGGGAACCGTTTTGTTTTGTGAAACATCACACTGTAAAGTTGCTCTGGTTGTCTTATGGATGCGTTTCTATTGGCGATACATTAAAACCAGGTGCAGCTATGGCACCTTCTGCATCTTTCGGCGCAGAGGCATTTACCACTATATCAGAATGTATCACTGGGGATGAAAACGGGTCCCAATAACGGTATGAATGCTTAATATGTTAAAGATGTTTTACATTAATAAATAATTTTGTTTCACAGCTTTCAGCTTTCAACATTGATAAAAAATATAGTATTTTCTAAACATGTATTGGAAGTTTACTACAAATAAACATGCTAAATAGTGAGGTTTACTAAATTGCTTCAGAGGTAGATACTAATTTTTTCCACTTTTACAGCAGAGATTCCACTTAGAATTTTAATGTTGTGACAAATTAGATACAGAAGCACCAAGTCTTTCGACAATAACCGTGTTAATACAAACTAAATATTGATATTGTATTTAAAAAAGACATAGTAATTGATTCTTAGTTTTGATTTTCTATCTAAACTTAAAGCATGGCCAGTGAACTTTGACCTTTGCTTTTATTTTGCTGCGTTGATAATACAGCTTACTTCAGAAGAGGATGTGTCTTCTGCTGGGCTGTTGGCTGTTCTTCCACAGCTGCCTGGGCTTCGGTGGGCATTGTGGCTTCCTCGGCTGGGACAGGCTCTGGGTTTGAGGAGGGAGAGACTGGCTTTGCCTGGGGGTGAGCCTGGGCTGGAGACTGGGCAATAGGAGGGGACTGGCTGGGTTTCGCTGGGGACTGAGCCTGTGCTGGGGCAGGGGTTGGTGCAGTATCTGGGGCCTGAGCGGGAGTCGGGTCTTGGGCAGCAGGCTGGGGTTTTGGGGAGACTTTGGGGAGAGGTGGGGATTGCGGCTTTGGCTGGAGCTGCGGTTTTGAATTTCGGCGTACAGGAGGAATGGGTTTTGCAGGAGGGGTTGGTTTGGGGGGCAGCTCTTTTGGCTTTCCAGGTGATGCGGATGGGGAGCTCTGAAGCTGAGGCTTGGGCTGCTCTGTGGTCGGAGCTGACACTGGAGGGGAGGCTGGGGCTGGAGCTGGAGTTGCCGCTGCTACTTTGGATTTGGGGGAGCCTGGAGATACTGTGGGAGTTGCTGCTTTAGCTGGGGATGAAGGTGCAGCTTTGGCTGGGGGTGGGGTGGAAGCATAAACTTGTGGTGGCTTTGTGACAGACGGGGCTCTCGTCATTGGGGGAGGCCTCGGCACTGGAGGCTTTGTGACCGAGGCAGCCCTCTGCATTGGGATTTGCTTCTGAGCTGGACCAGGTTTCTGGGCCTGACTGGTCTTTGGTACCGGTTCAGTTGCTTTCTTTGCAGGTTCTGATGATGGATCTACGCTCTTGGATTTCACTGGTGCACCTGACAGATTAGGATAAAAATAATTGCGTCAAATTACAGTCCCATGTCTGTGGAACACACAAAGGCAGTGCAATAAAAAAAAACAAAAAGGAGGACTAAAGAAAATAAACGAGCATAAGTAAGTATTAGATCTAGCAACTGTTGTTACAGTGCAGCAGTTAGAAAACCAGGTGCCTGCCTGAAACACTCACCAAAGACCAAAGCGGAGCATGACACACATAAGGAGCTGGAGTGTCGGCATGCCCATTCAAGTAATGATAAGAACCCAACACATTCATAGAAGCCCTACACACAACTCATCTGCATAGGACTGATCGGACTGCAATGACCAGCAGATGGAGGCAGATCAACAGGAAAGAGAAGGAGTGGTGACCAGCCTCTCATACCAAGTGTTAGTTGCTCACAAGTCACGACGATGTCAGAAAGGAAATCCACACATTAAAAGAAAAGGTGGAAAGGAAGGAGAACGGTGGGAAGGAAACGACAGAAGAAATGGTGCAAATAAGAAATAATACTGTTACGATTGTTTCAAACTCAAACAGGCAGCAAAGCAACCATCATGCAGCACCAGCCGAAACAAGTGATTGATTGCAAATGCTGGGAATGAAGCGACAGTCGGGATGAGTTTCCAGTGGCTACAAATGCACTTTTCAGGATACAGGAGTATAAATTATTCTTACATAAATTGGATGTTAATCTCTTTAAAAAGCTTCCTGAAATACAGCTCACAAAGTGTGCATCAATTCGCGTTTACTGTGTACTATTAAATGTAAAGTTTCGTATTGACATTCTATACATTATCATGCTAAATCAATTGAAAGGATCACTAGAATACCTTCTTGTAAATTCATCCCAGGAATTACTACAAGGCAGCAAAATGGGTATGAGTCTTACGTTTTCAGTCAAAGCATTCCAATGGTTGCTCGGGACTCACAGCACACAGAAACCAAAGAAAAGGCCATTTGTACAAACACAGATCGTTAAGGGTGACACTTAGAATTTGCTTGGATTTCACTGAGCTGGTCTATTTATAATTTGCCTGTATACACATCTGAGAAGGTGATTCATCCATGCAAGCTGGTGAAGCCTTTGCTGTGTATAATTACACTACATTGAGGCTCTCGAATAATATTCATAACCCAGTGATGTAATAGCCTGAATTCAGTGGTTCAGTGCTCCAAGCAAATGATCAATTACCATGCAAAGAAAAATAAAATGCATATTTTTCTTAAATATTCCATTAATCATGTCAACAGGTTTTGTAATTGCCAAAGAAATGTATTCATTGTATACCGTGTGATGGCACTTTGTCTTGTCTCAGATATAATAACACAGAACAGTGACGGTTAATTACAGTCAAAGATAAGCACAGACAATGTATCTATAATCCAAACAGGTTTTAATGATGCTAAAGGTTATTAAGATGGTAACGAACCTGAGCTGAGCAGAACTTAATGATCACAAGTAGCACATTTAGGCATCTAACTAACATCTAAGGTCTAACTTTCTTACTTTTCAAGAATGCCTACAAATATCTCTCATGTCTGCTGTCTTCGAGAGGCAAAGTGATTCGCTGCAAGATTCAGATAAATGAAACTATGACCCAATTTGCAGAAATTCAACCAATCAGCACCATTTACCATAAATGTTACTTTAAAACGTAAAATCTTGGTGTTCCTAAGACATCCAGCATAAAATATGAAATACAACGTTGACAACCTTCACATCCATGCAAAATGACTCAAGGGAGACAATGAAAAAGAACATGCAGAGTCACACACAAATAGCACCAATGCAATAATAACGGATTGGTAAATTCACCACTGCTTCACCACAGCTTTGTATATAGAGGCACATTAAGTTTGAACACATCAGCTATTCGCACAAACATCACCGCACTGACACAGACAATAAGGCTGATAATATATATGTAATATAATATTCAACAGTAGGAATTATACATTTGCTTGTTAACTACAGTTATAAAATTCAGAGTCTAAATAAAGACTATGCTGCAGTGTAGACACAGGAGAGGGATTATGTCCCCTCTTGGACCTGCATTACTCCACCATCAATGTCCCACCGAAGCTTTGAATCCATTAGGACTTCCTGACTGGCAGTCGGGACAGACAGTGATGCCTTCAAGGAACACAGATAAGGTGGCGCATATGAAACGCACACTGATGTCACTCTTAAAGGGGTACGTTTAGGAAATAAATCAGAAGATCAATATCAGTCTGTATATGTGAAACGATAGTGTCTCTAATGGCAAAACGTATTTTGACAGAAAAGCTGTTAAATGTTGCAATGGCAATGCACAACTGACTGCTAGGCCTGTTTTTGCCCTACGGCGGCAACACTGGTGTTATAATGAAGAGCTGTGTTCAGACAACCTTGAGGTTGAGGACGCTGGCCTGAGGCCTTGTTCGGATCAGTCAGTCCTTCCTTCAGCGCAGCACTCTGGAAGAGAGTGAGGGGCCAATGAAGGAAATAAAGGAAAACAAAGAATGAATATCAGTAGATTCAGGTAAAATATCAGTCATGCACTGAAGGGCCTAAACATAATGATTGCATGTGTCATTACAGCTCTAAATATCGCGTATCTAATAGAAATACATGTTTTTTTTTTTACGGTTTCCATTTCAATTAACTCAGGCTCTACCTGCTGGGGCTGCACGGTGGCCAGCTTCTGGCCTTGGGGGGAGCGTGCAGGTGAGCGGGAAGCACTTGATGATCTGGCACCCAGTGATTGGTTCATCTTAACCAGCACCACCTCTGAAATGAGCTGGCGGTCCTCTGCCTGGTGATCGCCAATCAACTGCATAGATGAGCCCACGACCTGGACAGATGTAGCACAGCGAGTGTTTTAGAAAATGCGTGCCTCT
This sequence comes from Brachionichthys hirsutus, assembly GCF_040956055.1. NCBI lineage: Eukaryota > Metazoa > Chordata > Actinopteri > Lophiiformes > Brachionichthyidae > Brachionichthys > Brachionichthys hirsutus. Next base: position 5,623,101 of record NC_090904.1, on the reverse strand, counting down.
TTTAATTAAAAGAATAGTCTGAATTGTTGCAGAGCGCAGAACTGGGTAGCAAAAGCAAGGCTAAAAACCCTTGAGGGCTGCAGCCTCAATTATTTTTCAATGGATACTGTCAGACGGTTTTTGTTTACCACATTCTACATATTAACATATAGTATATTTTAATTACAATAAATTATTTTCAATTCAATTAATTTTTATTTATAAAGGGCCATATCATAACAGAAAGTTATCTCGAGGCACTTTACAGGCGTAGCATTGAAAGACAGAACCCAACTTGACCCACAAGAGCAAGCACTTTGGTGACAGAGGCAAGGAAAAATCTTCCTTTAACAGGCAGAAAGAAACCTTGAACAGAACTTAAGGCTCATAGTGGGTGGCCATCTGTCTTGACGGGTTGGGTTGAGAGAGAGATAGAGGAAGAAAGACAGAGATAATGGCAGACAGCGTGGGAGAGACAGAGACATGGAGAGGTAGGAGTCGAGGCAAAAACAAAGACAGGGAGAGAGAGAGAGAGAGAGAGTGATAGAGCGACTGAGAGAGCAGGAGCAGACACAAACATAATGCATTTACATTACATCCAGTGATGTACAACATACAGGCTGCGGAGCAAGCCACTGACTGAAGAGGTGCTATATAGAACGATATAGTCTCTGGGACTGCCGTGTGTGTCTCACAACTACTAATGCAGTTGTAGTTGACACGATAATCTTTTCCAAGCAAACAGACGTGGAATCTAAAGTAATATAATAGCAGCAATGGCGCGTCTTGGTGAATCGATCCTGCACCATGACTGGCCGCTTCGCTCTTACAGTCGGGCTGTTTCCAGTGGGACGTTCCAAACCACCGTGACTCGGTGTTGATGTAATTACATCTTCTGCCTCATCTCCCTCTGGCCCTTCTCTCAATGGACTTCTTGGCCAATCTAACATGCCAGTCATTATCAGTGGGGTTTTTAACTTCTATGTGTCTGGCTCCCTGCTGTCCCACCTCACCACTGAATTGTGTCTAATCACGCCTATTGCAGTCTACATTTTGGAATGTTGACACAATTTGACGCAGCTTTTAGATGAGTGAGCCGGCCTTCACCACTGAGTGGCTTTGTAACTACTGCTAAATTACAACCAGAGCAAATCGACTGTCTCTAGGATTGCAGTGTGTGTCTCACAGACTCTGGCTTGTTAAATTGCTTCCTAAGCTGACAGAAATCTTGGCCACTCAGTCTTGTGGCTTAATTACTTAGTCTCCCATTTCTTCTCGGCATCCTTCATTTCCTCTTTCCAGTCACGCCACGGGGAAGACCCATTGTGAGTTGGCATGTTTCCCTTTTTTCTGTTACCTTGAGACTTTTTTCTACCCAGACCTGCCCTAACCATTAAAGCAATCTGAACTATATCCAGTGTTTGTGTGCCTGAAGTAGGCAGGCACGTTTTATCTTTCATTTCCTGTCTGGTTAATCCCACAGTTTCCTTTCTGTCTAGTGTCCTGCTACCTTCCTCGCAGGTTAGCATCTGTGTGTGGAACTCTGGTCTCTGATTTTAGGAAAATGGTCCGCTGTTCTGAGGACAAAGTCCTTTTAAGCCTCAGAATCGTATTTACTCTTCATGTAAACAGTCAACAGTATTATATTGGAGAAAAGCACATTCAGTCATTGATGTGTTTAACAAGCATTGAGGTTTGCTTCAAAATGAAGCCAGTAAGCTGACAAATGGCTGGATGGAAAGTAAGTGAAAGACAAGATGAGCAAAAACACCGCAGAACTCAACCCAAGAGAGTGGTTTAAGAAAGACAGAGACTTTAACAGTAGCTGATTTTCCATTCAATCATCCCCTTCTCTCTCCCTCCTTCCCTTATTTAACCCTTTATCGAACAAATAGATATTTTTGGAAAATTTTACAGCAGAAATAAAGTTTTGTTGTCCTCAAATAGCACTCTAAGGTTGAATTTATGCAGCATTTCAATGAGTGCCCGATAAAGCGTTGAGTGTTTTCTCACCTCAGTTATGTAGTCATTGCCATCCTTGCCACAGATGGCTTTGACAGCACAGATATCCAGCCCTCCAAAGATCTCTGCACAGGTATCAACCCACAGCTTGTACCTGTCAGAGGAGAACGTACTCAACGTTGTTTACAAAGACTCATAACCTAAACTAAAATAAATCCTCTGTGGAGCATATTCGGTTTGCTGAATTGCAAGGATTTGAGAAAAGTTGCAGGTATACAGCTACGAACCTTCCTTGCATTTTCCTGCAAATATTGATCTGTCTATCATTTCTTTGCAATAAGTCCTAACAAACTTGCTTTTCTGTGCGTCTTTTCCAGACACTAATCCTGTTACTCAAACTTCTTAAAGCTCCGGAAGGGGTCAGCGTAAAGCTACTGTTGATGACTGAGGTTGCTTCACTGCATTTGTATTAAGCCCATTGTCTCAGTCAAGAGCGGAACATGTTCAAATAAGGGCAAAAAGAGATAAATAGTATAGACTGTATGCGGTCTACTGTTTTCTGATGTTAAACAAGTTTTTCCTGAGTGTATTTTCTTTTGTATTATACTGGTAAGGTTAGATTTGTGACTGACAGAGTGGCAAAGATTCCATTCTGTGATGGCTTCAGAGAGTGGATTTGCTAATTAATTAATTTTGCTAATTAATCTCAAACTGTTTGAAATATGTCACAGTGCATCACCAATGTGGAAGTGGTGCTCACTTGTCAGTCATGGCTACTTGTTCCAACATGGCCGATCCAGTGTTGCTCTTCCAATTACCAGAGATAGATGTTCGCCTTGAAAAGAAGAAGAAAATGTGCATTGAAATATCTCAGATAGCTGGAGGAATTTTGTCTGTAACTACAATGCAGCATGTTGGCTAGTGTAAAGGCTAATAGCATTGATGACATAAAGTGGGCGGGTATCAGCTCTGGGAATCAACACATTGCTGAGCTGACTAATAAAAGAAAATAAAATAATTGGTGTTATTTATGAATAAGATACTTAAAAGGACAATAATGATGATCAGTGAATAGAACAGGACAGAACAATTAATAGTACTGGCCATGCTTGTTTTTTTTGTTTTTTTTTGCCAGTGAGGAGGTATTCAAATGTGGCATTTATTAATGATTTTACTAAACGCATTTTATTCTCCTGTTAAAACGTTAATAATATGACCCAGAAAGTTGCTAAGAAGGCATATAAAAAAAAAATGGAAGTAGTTCAGTGTTGTCAAGGATGGCCAGTTCAAGCCCAGACCAGTGCTGGCCACAGTACAGGCTGTAGACTGGTGGCTAAGAGGTTCCGGGTCACCTCCGGGGAACGGCCGAGGTCCCCTTGAGCAAGGCAGCAAACCCCCCAAATTGCTAATGGGGTGCCATCATGCCACTAAGCCTTCTCTCCATTGTGTGCGTGACTATTTAAGCCTAAATGTGTATGTAAAATTGAGCATGTGTTAAAGTGTGAAAATGAATTTCACCAGTTGTGTGTTTAATAATGTATCACTGCCTAGTGATGCGGGTACTTTTCCTCAAATACAAAACAGGCATTATACTGCAGTATGTCAGGAGCACGTACAATATAAATACTGGTGATTGAAAAGAGAAATACACACATGTATGCTTTGTAGTCGATGCCAATTTTCTGGACTCTGATGTCGTACTTGGCATCAATAAATGGCTCAGTGGTGCAGTAGGCCTGAGTGATGGCTACCACACTGGCAATGTCCTGGAAGTCACTCACATTGTCCACTTTGACCTATAGGAGAATATCACAAGGAGAGCTTGTTACTTATATTATTATATTATAGCATATTAACTAAGCTTTATGTTATTGTTATTATTTTGCATGAGGTGAACAGTCGAGTTAGCTGTGTCCACGGCATCCAGTCTTAGTGACATGAAAGCCGACCACTTGCTAAAAGCAGCTCTGTTTGAAATTAGACTATTGCATCTTCGAGTCTCTCCAAATACACAAATAAGGACACAATTATTCCCTTAAGCATGCAAACAGTTATTGATAGTAATCAGTGGAGTAATCTGCTTCTAAGTGTCACTGTCGTGTTGAAATAGTTCAATCTTAGTAAATAAACCTAATGAAAGTGTAACACGGGAATAAACTGATATTGTGGAGGTGTTAATGTCTGAGAAGTGTCATCTTCCACTTTAACAATCCGAGTGGACACTGCTGTACTTGTGATCTCCCTCCTTGTCATTCACATACTACTGTGTCTTATTTGTCTTCCCGAGAAGAAAGAGATGAAATGCGTAAAGAGTGGGGCAGACTGGATTTACTATTTCATGCAGCTCTGTTTGAGATGCAGGATAAGGAAACCGAAAATGTCCAGGCAGTTGTCAATCAATGAGAGAAACAAGTGAACTGAAGGAGGAAATACAAGGATGTGCAGCAGTTACGTGAGGAATGTGGAAAATACGGAAAGACAGATATGTTTTAAAAGACAGAGAAGAACTGACGGTTATATGTATGTCAGAGAAGAAATAAAAAGTCCAAAAGACATGATAGTAGAGATGCTAATCACTCAAATACTTGCATGTAGAAATTTCAGGTTGTTCCCAGTTGCATTTTCTAAAGGGATACATAAATTAGTTATTACCTTTCCCATTCCAGAGTGGGCATGTCCAATCTTTACCACCACTGGGAAACTTGGTGTTGTAATCTGAAAAGCAAAAAAAAAAAAAAATCTTAGGGTGAATAGCAATGAATAATTCTACCTTTCTATAACCATAGCATACTGGATAATTCGTGCTGTATTAAAATTGGAGCAACTGCCAACATTCACATACGTGTGTGTGCTGATGTCTGACTCAATCATCTGCATTTGTTTTAATTCTTTAAATTACAGGTAGAAAAAGATCACAGGCCCACAAGCAGCTTGTTCACTCAGTATTTTCACTGTACGTTCAGTGAAAGCAGCTACAATTCAAATGAAGGGTGATTGAAATGGAGTGAATGGAGCAGTTAAAATAATTATTTCTCCTAGCATTTGGCTAATAAATGCTGATTGGTCAGTTAAGGTGTGGAATATTAATATTTAAAGAAGGCCACAATTAATGGCACAGTGCAGTATTCTGACACTAATTGTTTCCCTTTTCTATTTTAATAATTCTGGAACTGATGGCACTAGATTTACTGTAGCTTCCATATTTGACCTGTTTATTAACCATTATAAATTGAAACTAAGATTTAAAACTGCATTCATTAACTTTTTACCAACACAACATGCAAACAGGTGATCACAGTATTATCTGTTCGATATTTATTTATCACCACAAAACAAAACAAAAAAAAGAAATTAATACGACGAACACATTTTTTAATGGATGATTAAAAACGTATGCAGAAGTGGAAAACGTTCTCAGATTCTGGAGCGTTGATCACACCGGATATGCAATGATACAGCATCTGCTACACTTTCAAGGTGATTTCTAATGTATGCTTCACAGACCTGTCTGGCAATGCAAAGAATACACTGAAGGCAGCCAATGGGAGAGGAGGGAGGACAGCAAGAGAGGTTGCAAGAGGAGGCAAAGGATGGCAGGGTTTTTTTTTCTCTTCCAGGAGGCTGTCCTTAAAGTGTTGAGTACATAAGAGACTCCCTGTGTGACCCTCTCAGCATTCAAGACTCGCGTGTGTGAGGATCCAGCTCTGCAAGCTTCTCAGTGTGCTCTCCGGCTACAGGGAACAGGAGAGCGTGGACGCAGCAGCCTTCCCCAAAATCAAGTTATTTGCTCCAGCTTGAATTCAGAGGTGCTCCTATAACTTAGGAATACTTTTCTATCCACAGCTGTCGTCTGACTCAGCAGAGTTTGTCTTGCTATTTCAACCCTACCGTGGCCATCCTTTCCTTTTTGTTGCTGTTATAACGGGATCAGAAGAAGTTGTAGAGTGTTTCTCACGGTGGCAATGTCCCAGGGGCGGAGTGCGTATCTGGGGCTCTGGGTGCTCCTGCTGCTCAGCGCAGGCATGGAGGAGGTTGTGGAGGGATGTAGCTGCCACCCAGCACACCCACAGCAGCTATTCTGCGGCGCTGAGATCGGTGAGTGGATGCCAATGCAATTTATATTCACTCAGAAAAAAACAGTATATGATGTGACACTGTGTTCTAACATAAAAGAGCAAGGGAATGACTTAAAAAGAAAAGGAACTGAGCTCCTTCTTAGCAACATGATGGATGATTTGATTATTTTATTCACTGTTTACGTCTACTGTCACAAGAATTATCTTCAGGATCAAGGTTTTAAGAATTAATATTATCTAGTGTCCACAGTTTGTGTGTGTAAATTCAAATTATAGTTATCCCTAATAATCATCACTTTTATATATGTAACTAACTGTAACCTTATTTACTATATAACTATATATATAATATACACTATGTATACAGTACATATACTGTATACATAGTGTTTCTATTTAAATTGATTGCTTGTTTCTCAGCAATTAAATTAAAATTATTATTATTTTTTTTGTACTTGCATAATTAATTGCATGTTTGCCCCTTATAACAGAAAAAACCCCTAAAAAAACCCAAACAGCCAGCGCCAACTGGCCCTGGCCTACTTTCTGTTTGTCTGTTGGGTTGTCTGCCTGTCTCCGTCTAAAACCCCCCATCATCCAGTTCTTTCTAAGCGCAGGCCAAAACCAACACTCTGCTTTGACTTTGAGGACTTGGCTCCAGATCGTGGAACGCTGGGGCATGTACTTCTGTCACAGGTTACACTCCAGCAGAGTAAAGAGACAGACAAAAAGAAAATGTAGCTGAAGATGGTATTTTAGACTGTTTTTCCTTTTTCTAATTTGCCTTCTGGGTTTAGAGAGGGTTGTTTTTCTGTCAAAGTGCCCTGAGAATGTGTTTCTGAAAATAGTCCCTATGAAATGGGAGCTGAGACTACTGTCACAACTATAAATTAGATCTGGCTTATGAAAGCACAATGACACTATCTCGGGACTGTCTTAAGACAAATTTTGACATATCTAACATGTGTCATTTCAGACATTGTCAAATCTTGATGAGTTAGAGTAGAATGGACGTGAGACACGTCTCAGTTCAGATTATATGAATGTATATTTGGTCACATTGATCTTTTGTATTTTCGTAGGTCACATAAGCACAAAATCACGCTGCTATTTTATTCTCATGTAAATTATGCAGCCAACATTCAAAACCCCAAACTAGGCTTCTTTTAAACACAGCACAGAGGCAGTTACAACTTGGGTGGCAAGCGCATCGGCCACTTGTTGGAAGGTGGGTGGTTCGAGCCCCAGCACTCCCATTCTACGTGCAAATGTATCCTTGAGCAAGATAATTGACCTAAACTTGCTCCCCACTGAGATGATGGATGCCCACTGCAGAAGAGAGGGAGGGAACTTCACGATGAGATCAATAAATTATAGTAGAAAGAAGATGAAAAAGAAGAAAGGCAGAGCAATAGCGAACATTACGTGATGACCAATGTTTCTGTACATTTGAACGAAGGATTCCAAGTGACTTTTAGCTAAACCCCTTCCCAAACAGTCACTGTCCAATCATAGCTTTGGAACTGAGTTGAAGCACGTCTGTCAAACTTTGCATATTCCAAAGCCTTAAAACAATTATTACCGTAAGAGGTGGCCTTTATTTGACCTGACAGTGTTGTCAGTCCATGTCTGTGTACGGTAATATATTTATATATTTTGCTCACCATTTTTTGTGTATTTGGGTGAGAGAGAGAGAGAGAGAGTTGGGTGGAGGCCATCACAGCCTACTCCATCTCTCGCTTTCTTTCCCTCTCTCTCCCCACTTCATTTCCATGTCTATAGGCTTGGCCTAATGGTCTGCATACTAACAATATCAGAGTGAAAGCCCGCTGACAGTCCAGCTTTGTGAGCATGACAAGGGTGCCAATTCATCAAAGAGGGGGGGAAGTTGCTCACCACATCAGTTCTCATGGTACAAGTTTGCAATATTTCTCTTTTTGTTATGTAGCTGCAAGGCAGATGTCAGCTCTCACTGTGGGCATGTCTGTCCCTATTCGTGTTCATAACACAGCTGCAGTAACCGAATCGAGGGGGTAACCTAGCTTGCACAGTTCAAAGATGTCTCTGTGGGAGGCAAACATTTCAGAGAATCTGGGCCAAGAGGATCTTCCTGGGATGAGATGAGACAACAAACTTGAAATAAAAGCTTAGCTATTTCCTGTCATTTATCAATGAATGCCAGTAAAATGTAGAATTATTGCTGAAAGATTATGTCTGTTAGATTATCCAACCCTAATTTTTGTTTTTATCTGGTGTGAATCATGGTGTGAAGTGAAGCATCCCCAAAAAATATACTCCACTGATTTTTAGTTTGGAAAAGAATAAAAACTCAGAAAACTTGTTAACTGGTCTTAAAAATATTGCATAAAATACACAAAATATAACATTTTATTACAGTTCAAGGGATGTATTAAGTTGCACATAGTAAGTACGGTAAAAAAAACAAAAAACATAAAATTGTAATTTTCGCTACGGTTTGACCTGAACTCAGTGAACGTGAATGCATCTTTATCCATGACAATGTAATGCACTAACCGAATAATCAAAGTGAACTCCAAATTTTTGCATTGCATTTTCGGTCATTGTCGGTATGCGTAGGTGATTTCCCATGCAGGTGTGTCTTTGTGAAGTCAGACATTGTAAAGTTGTTAGGCATGATAGAGATATTCATTTTGCATTTACCTATTTAGTTCTCCCATCTTGATTTTTGAAGAACATCAGATGCCCTGTGTAATGTTGTCAGATGTATTGCCATGCTCTATTTAATCCTCAGGCCATTCAGTATAAACTACATCAGAATTAAAATAGAATAGAATAGAATAGAATAGAAAGCCTTTATTGTCATGGCATAGTAGCTACACAATGAGATTAGGAGTGCTGCTCCGTCTGGTGTCTAAAACAACATAAAATACAAATTATAACAGAACATTCAAGTGATTGCAGGATAACAGGAAAATGCAGGAAAATATTTAATTGTAATATTTAATCAAAAATATGGCCCATCTGTCTCCTGTGAAATTAATGAAATGAAATACACTCCTTTTAAATATTTCATTCTAGTTCACTTCTCATTTGTCTGCTTGCCTCTCTGTTTTTGCACATCGTTAGCCTCATAGCGTAATTGCCCATTATCAATCGGCATTCCTTAAGCCTTAGGCAATTATGCTATGAGGCTAACGATATTTAACTGAATCGATTTCACAGGGCACACCAAGATCTCCCACTTCTAATGAAAACATGCGGTGTAGCTTTGTATGTGTGTATTCTGTCCCGGACTCCTGAACATTTCATAACTGACAACTTGCACTGTTCCATTTGCACTGCGTGATTACGCTAGTTTACTGCTGCTAGTACACATCTGTGTATCCACTCCTGCTGCTGCTGATGTGTCTGTACTTGTATGGTTTTTGTATTTTGTCATTACTGTTAGATGTAGCACGACTTCACCGAGAAACATTCCTAGTCAGTGAACACTCACTGACAATGGCAATAAACTATTTCTGATTCTGATTGTGATGTGCAAAATATCTGTCAGAAAAATTTTACTTACATGCAGCCAATTTGCAAAAGAACATACAGTATGTTCTTAGGGAAATGTAATCATGCCCGTATTGTGTTTATCAGCCTAAGTACAGCCATGCTGTAGTCACAAGAGGTTGCAGATGGGCTATATGCAAAGTGCGAGACACTGAAACCTGAAGCCATGGTCCAATTCCAGATTCCAGTCTGTGGTAAGATTTAGGCAAAGAAAGAAAAGCATCCTAATCCATCCACCCAAACTGAAGACGCCGTTAGTGAATACTTACGGTAACTATTTTCTGTAACATTGCCACAACGTGCCGCTCGTTAAAGAACATTTTCACTCTGTCATTATGTGAATTTGTTCTGCGTTACAAAATAATTCAGATATAGAAAATAATTTATATTCAGTAAGGGCACTTTGCTACTTTCATTGCAGCTCAAAATGTTATTAAGAATGACTGTGCCAGATTGCCTCTTATAATAATACAAGAGTAACCTGATGTTAAATATTGTACAACAAATATTGTGCAAATAAATGACATATCCTCCACACCTGGTGAGCCTGCAGTGAGGGGGGGCTATAAGTTGTTTGGATGCAAAAATAAATAACGTGTTTTAATTAGCATTAAATATAAAACGTGTAGAATAATAGAATGGTTAATACACACAAGGTTTTGTGGAGCTAGTGTGTGTAGTTTGTTAAAAATGTTCCAGATAAAAATAAAAAGATTCACGATTCACAGACAAAAACAAAAGGCCTGTTGGAGGTCAATGGAGGTCAGCAAGCCCTACCCACATTTCCATTATATCAAGCATTATATCAACTATTTCAAATGCAGCACTGAGGACCAGCAATACCAGGACGGTGGTGTTAGATGCATCGTTGTCCAGATGGATGTCATTTAACACTTTTATATGTGCAGTCTCTGTGCTGTGGTCTGGTCAAATGGAAGATTTGCAACTATTTTATTTCATGTTTGTAGGGTTAGGGTTAGGGTTAGGGTTAAGGCAGCATGTTATTGATTTTAGCTTAAAGACATTTTCTACCAGCAGCAGTATGATCTAAGCATTTCAAATGTGCTCGATAAGCCAGAGAACCAGAAGGGACAGATAATACTGTAGTTTGGCCTGAGCTGGAGCTACATACTGTTTGTCTTATCATTAATATTCTATCTGTGAAAAAAGCTGCAAAGTCATGACTGTTTGGAGAGCGAGTCAGGCGTGGCTGACGTTGCTGGATCTGTCAGCCTGTCAGTTACAGAGAACAGTGTGCAGTTCTATTGACAATCTCTGAAGAGGAAAAACAAAAACTGTCTTGCGTTTTTCAGTTCCTGGCTATGCACATGAATACATTCTTTGTAGATGTCATAAAGATCGTGGACTTTGGTTTTCTGCCCCCGATGTTCAGCCTTTCTGCACAGTCTTTCTTTTTTTTTACCTTTAACCAGCATGGCTTTCTCAAAGGTAACTTCTTCCTTCCTGACAAGACTTTGGTTCTAACTGGGGAAACGGAATCAATGATAGTCATCACATTTCCCCCAGAAACCATCTACAAGGTTGTGGACAGAGGCTGAGGGCGGGGCTGGTGACGGTGTAAAAGCCTGGCTGAATATTGCTATTGTTTTATAATAAATACAGTGCTTACTGTAAAATTTCCTTTCAATGTTACCTTTCTGTCCGTACTCAGACCCATGTTATTTAATTCTCTTGATTTACAGTATGTGAAATAAAGGGAGTGTCAAGAGGTGTGACAAGGTTTATCTTTACTAAATGTGTGTGAGGTGGCATACATTAATTTGTGTGTGTGTGTGTGTGTGAAGTCAGTTAATGGGAAGATGCAAGCAGAGAGCTACTTGTTATTCCATGTGAGTTTTGATTTCCCTCCCAAGAGGACAGACATATCCGGCATCACGACTGAGAAGGAATGATACACTGGACGAGGGGAGAAAGACAAGTGACCATCCATCCATCCATCCATCCATCCATCCGTCAATACATCCGTAGCATGCAAATCACGCCTGTATTTATTCCGCTTTTCATGTAACCGCTCTTTTTTGACAGTGATAAGAGCAAAGATATCCGGAGAGAAGATTGTGTCGCCTAGCAACAGTTCCTCACCTTACATGAAGATGATCCAATATGAAATCAAAATGATCAAGGTGAGATCTCATGACAGCTGTAACAGCCGGCGCTGGAGCAGACGGACATGAATGTTTACTGTTTACACTACTGAGAAAAAAAAAACCACACAAACACATAGATGGTTGACATCATGAACAAGACAAGAGGAAATCCCCTTTAAACTGAGACCACACACCTCTCTGGATAAGTGTGTTTTCCATACAGTTTACCCAATTGCTATTTCTATTTTTGCATTTTATGGTTGATTTCATGAACGAAAGGAATAAGTATGCAATGCTGCCACACATAGGCCTGATCTCCATAGTGGAACATCTTACACCATCTTTTCTCTGTGTGTCTCTGTGTCCAGATGTTCAAAGGTTTTGAAATGGCTAAAGATATCCAGTACGTATACACGCCAGTCTTCTCATCACTCTGTGGAGTCAAACTGGACTCCAACAACAAAGCGGGTTATCTGCTCTCAGGTATCGTGTGCAGTCGAAAAAACAGCAGGAACACGCATTAGCTTTATTTATTTATTCATTCATTCGTTCATTAATTTTTAAAAAAAGGAATCGTTTAGGAAATGCAATATCTATTATCTATTTATTTTGATCTGGGTAGCTGATCACATAGAAACCAGTCTCGTGTCTGCAAGCTCAAAAATTAGGCTCTGACCAGCAGCCAGTTTATCATAAAGACCGGAAACAGAATCTGAATCTGTGTCTTAAAATATCAAGCAGATGTGGTTAACTTTATGAGATAATGACCCTATGGCAGTCACTGTTACTCAACCCAGTCGCTAATGTTTTACTATTAAAGATATATCTAATTTTTATAACAAAATGATTGTTAATAATCACAACAATTATTACAATAATTCTACCCACTACTAAATACAGCAGTATAATTTGATGAAACGCTCGACATGGTGTGATTTGACTACACAGGAAGTCTGTGGAGTGACGGACGGGTTTCTTTTGGCCAGTGCGACCTCGTGGAGTCCTGGGACAACTTGTCACTGTCACAGAAGAAGAATCTCAACTACAGATACCAGATGGGCTGTGAATGCAGAGTGAGTAAGAACTGTTCATGCATACTCTGTGTCTATTGTTCATCTTTCATGGGATCAGCACCTGAGCAGATTGCATAAAGGCTGTCATCTCCCACTTGTGCTAAAGTGTTTCTTTTTTGGGGACAAAAAAAAAGAAATGTGTTGCAGATTTTTGGGGGGGTTGTGAACACACTTTTTATTTCCACTGCGCACCCAATAATCACCCCCCCACCCCCCACCCCACCCCACCCTCCATGACACTCATCAGGTTAACAAATAATAACATTGATGAGTGACTGAATGACTCAAAACCTCTCCTGTTCTCAGATCAACACCTGCTACACAGTGCCGTGTGCATCTACAGGCGATAATGAGTGCTTGTGGACTGACTGGCTGCTGGACAACAGCCTAAACGGTGAGCAGGCTCGGCAGTACGCCTGTATCCGCCGATATGACACAACCTGTAGCTGGTACCGGGGAGGGCCTCCACCTGAGAAGGACTTCCTGGACATGACTGACCCTTGACCTGTAATTCTTCAAATCACTTCTGCAATGTCAAACACTTCTACTTCTGCTCATGTAGCTCAAATTTGGCACGCAGAGTAGAAGCTCATTTCATTAAAAAATTGGGCCCTCTTTTTGAGATTTGAGAAAGCTTAGCCCAACCTTGAGCTTTTGTTAGCAGAGTTCCAGTGGTTCTAGCAACAGTAAAGCGCAGGGACTGTCTCGCCTCACTTTCTATATCCCACAGAAGAACAGCAGACCATCAACTGCAAAATATTCACCCCAGAGTGAAACCTTTCTTCACTTCTGATGGCCTGGTGGTAAATACATAACCTTGACAAATAGCAGTAAGAACCTTGTGTTTGTTTATGCAAAACTTGTGATAGGTAATGTAGTTTAGGTTATGCATTTACTCAAATTATAAGGAAGTAGGATTTATCATAAAACGACACAAGGAAGATTATCAAACGTTACAGTGCGATTATTTTCCTATTTTTTGCAGGCAGACTGCAGCACTGCTACCTTTCCTTCCACGCTTATTCTCTACGTTATCCAATAGTTATCACATAAGAATAAAGACGCACTGTATATACGTCCAAACACTAGACATTCTCCAGTTAGCTGTATTGTGACAAATTATATTGCATCTAAATCATCAAAGTTTATACTCAAGTTTATACTGAACGTGTAAATATTGTACTTCAGTGAGGATTAACATTCTAACCAGATCCCTTTTACACCGTAGATGTCATGTTGCTTAGTTTCCTTGGTTGAACTCTTTTCTGTTCCCTGTGCCAAAACTCTAATCCAGCGCTTTAACAACAGCAACCTGTAGATTGCCAAGCCACCCCCCAGGAAATGATGTTACAGGATACGGTTCAAGTCCACTTTTTAACCACTTAAAAACTGAATATGGCTCCTAATTAATCTCCGAAGAGATGGTGAAATCCTCAATCACAAGGCTTGAACAAAATCAAGGATAGACTGGAATTAGTGATTCAATCGCTGCTGTTACTATTATTTAACATAATGAATCCCTACTAATTAATAGACATAAATCTGAGTTGACCCCTGTCTTGTAAATGGACTGCTTTACTGAAGTCGTACAGATTGAAATACATTATCATTTACTGCATTCATGAATGAGCCCCTTTTTAAACATCATATTTGGTACATATTAAGCATAAAATATGGTAATTTAACTGTACACTGCAGCTATTTGACATATTGAACTGTGCTATTTTTTTATTTTAAATATGTTGGTTACATTTAGACTGATAATGTGTGATTATAATGTATAACAACTGTATGACTTTAGTGAAGTTTTATCAAACAATTTCAAGTCTGTTTTATACTGAAAGAATTGTTCAGGTTTGTATTTATGTCTATGTCTCAAGATTGATAGATAGCTTTCTATATCTATGTACCAAAAAAAAGATTGTATATAAAATGTATCAATGGAAAAGTGGGACTCTCATTTTTTTTCTCCCTTTCTCCTCAGTAAGAACAAAAATATGACTCTTTAAAGTACTACAAGATGTCTGGGAGTGAAGTTAATGTTGGAGAAAAAATGAACTGAAATGAAATTTAGTGAGGATCTTTCTTACATACTAAAGCAGAGGGATTCTGCTGTGGCAGAATATCTCAACCAAGCTAGACATGTTTAAACACTTAATGAAAGAAGCACCACAGAGAACAAAGTACATTTCTACGCTGCAAATACATGAGCAGATAAGCACACAAAAAGTGTTATATAATATGTCTCAATAAGGCCTACACTATAAAGAATTATCAGGAAGGTGTCATTTTAGAAAATTATCAATTAAATCAGCAACTCTCTATTTTGGTTCATGAATAATTGGGAACATTGATTAAGATGCAGTACTCTTTTCTAGATCTACTTGTCTCATACTGAAACCAGTAAATACAGAGTAGTCGTAAGTGGAGAGATTTTAAAGAGAGTGTTTCAGAGGTTTGAGTTTGCTGCCTTGTTACTGACACTACCAAATATAATACTATGAAAAAAGATCTTACCATGTCTTTGTAATTGGGGTAGAACGTCTGATCGATGAGCGGGAACTTGTCTGAACCACACCGCTTCTGATTATTGATAAGCTGAGAAAACTGGAATAGAGGAGAGCCGTTCCAAATGCAACGGATGAGTGCAACATGTAATACAGTAAAGATTCATAGCAGTGACTTAGTTTAACTGAAATTGCTTACAGCCCAAGGTTTATCACAGAGGTTGTAGATGGAGTCCAGAGAGTTGACAGCAGGGATGCCTGCATACTGCAGACCGATGATCAGGTTTCTGAAATCCTCGTTCTGCGCCATGCTGAAGGCGTGCTGGCGTACCAAGACAAAGTCCGGCTTGAAAGATCTGGATTGAGAGCAGTAGTGGGAATGAAACAGAATTAAAGACCGTTGATATGAGAACGCATTTATGTAGTGGAAATACTCAATACCGAAGAAAACTAGAGGTTTTTGTTTACCGGTATTTATATTGATCATAGTATTCACTGTATAAACACACCGTCTACTTCACACATGTGTCTAGAAATGAGGCATTTTTTGTGTGGAAGCGGCTTTAAATATATATCAAATATAGGAAATCCCACTGTAAGTGGGTCACGCTGTACAAGGAGACAGAAGCCGCAGTGGATTTACATTTTGCCAAGTGTTGTGGATTGTTTGCAGTAATGAGTTACTACATCAGGATTTCACTTTCCTGCATTGAGAGTGTGTTAAAATGTGCAGTATGTTTTGTGTTTACTCACCTGAGAGAGTTCAGTGTGAGATGCACAAAAATAGCAGAACTTAGGAGGGGGATCCAATTTGTTTTAAATGTTTTACTACACCTCACTTGCATCAGTATTTTTGTTCATACGAGTCGGTGTTGAGTCACTTCAAACAAAAGTGTCTGAAAGTCGTCTGGCGAATAGATAAAAAAAAAGATTTTAAATTAAAAACATTTGATAAAATATTCTACAGAAAACAAACAAAAGTTTGTTGGGGCAGTGAGTCAAAGTCTGTCTGGTAATGTGATTGTCCAAGATTGGATGAGGAAAAGAGAAAGATGATTGATAGCTGAATCCATTCACATTGCAGTCAATGGAGCTTCAAACTTTGTTCCTCAATATCTCAGTTGATTATTGACCAACGTTTATGGAATTTGACTCCAGAATGGAGTCAGTAGGAATATTGAATTTTAGTACCTTTTGGTGATGATCCAGATCACCACGTGGACGGTGTAAATCTAATTATGAGGGGAATGAGCTGCTCGGCGGAGGTCTGCGCTCGCGGAGTGCTTTTCTAGTTATAGTCGTTTTAATTAAAAGTTAAAAAACTGAACTCCCCTGCAGGAAGGGTACAAACATATCCTGCATGTATAAGAGAAGAGTTTTGCTTCTTTTGGTTTCCTCATCATATATTATGAAAAACAGTTTTAAATGAAGTTAGTGCATGGTTGCTTCATTCAAAACAAATTTCAGATCAGCTCAGCTCTTGGTGAAAGGTTGATGGTGATAGAGAATTACTTTTTCCTTTTGTCCCTCAATGTATGAGAGAGAGAGCGAGAGAGAGAGGTGCAGAGAGTTATGAGAAAATGAGAGAGAGGGAGGGAGAGAAAACTTGGGCACAGTGTGACCGCCACCGGTGCAACATGCAGGGTGAATACTAATCAGAAGCTCTGGGAATCTGAAAGGGGCTGGTGGAACGAACAGAACAATCAATGTGACAATAATATCTCCATCACTAATAGCAGGCCGTAAAGATTGACCCGGTCATGACTGTTATAACACTGTTATAACACCCCCAAATCAGCGCTGCCAGCAATGCTAGCAATCCTTATCTGGCTTTAGCTTTGGTCTTTTACTGTACATTCTTAGCCCATCCACTGAGACTATTAAAACAAAACAAGATTCAGGGCAGCCATCACTGCTTGGACATCAAATCAACGAACGACACAGTTACGGAGGTAAGTCTGGAAAGAATTAAAGCAGACTGAGAATTAAATTCTGAACTCATGAATCTGATTCAACAAGTTTGTGTTTGCAGCAAGACTGAGGCCTGCATGACGGAGCTTTGGAGGTCTTATAATAATGCATCTTTGGGCAGTGTCGGGACAAGCACACCTTTGTGTCGACAGAGGTTTACATCCGTTATAGGTTTTGTGCCAGATGATTAGCTTCATGGGGTTGAGAGCTAAGAATAATACCTCGGTGGACAGTCAGCGAATCATACTGCTCAGTGATGAATCAAAGTTTCCCTGAGTCCCTGCACGGTCGTGGTGTGTTTGAGTCTGAACATATGGAGACCAGCTCTTCTTCAAGTGTAATTACACAGCAGAAAGGCTGGCGGTTGGGCTGATTTGGCTTTCTTCATTTCATGTTGGCTTTGTTGGTTGAGCAGTGGGAGTTAGGCTCTTGCCTCATAACTGGAAGCCTTCAGCTGGACAACTGGTGTCCATGTCATAGTGGGCTGTGGTGTGTGAGCGGGTCTGTCTGATTGTCAGACATTGCATTCACATGTTTGTAAGCAGATCTACTGTTCCAGTCAAGGATAATGACTGTGGTCATGCGTGCCTGCCCTTTTTCCACTGAACAGAATCTAGAGTAAAAAAAAAGTGCATTGTTTCAAGAAGTCTCTTGACTCCCTGCTAGAAGATCCTGGGTTCAAAACCAAGGCGTGCAGCATTCAGGTTTTTTACAATAATTTGAGGTTTGTTGTTTGCTCCTCTGCAGCTGTATTGGATCAGCTGATTGATCCAGTCGTTCTTCGCCTCTGCACTTCGTGATAGTGCTGGAGAGAGACTGAGTTTGGGTGTGAGAGGCATTGCGTGTGTGACACTCGATTCATGTCACTGTGTGTAGTTGTGATGGTGAGATGAACCCTAAACTACAGCCCGCCTCCACATTCGGCCCCTAAGTGTTTAGGCACCCCTGCCATCATCACACTTTTCCTACAAACTGACCCCGGCCCTCCATCAGAGAAGGGAAAAGTGATGTGGCCCTCACAGGAAAAGGTTTGGGGACCCCTGGTCATAGCCATTGTCATAGCCATAGTCTCATTCCTGAACCTTTGCCTGATTTTTGACCTTGTCTTTTGCCTAATGATTTGGATACCTTTGCCAGTGTGGACTGTTTTGTCTGGATTAAACAAAACAAAACAATTTATATGCTATTATTATGAAGTACATAAAAACATCTTGAGTTTAGTCACGGTTTTGGAGAATGTTGGTTTTACACCTTTTGATGAGGATCAACTACCAATGTCACCTTCAGAGGTATCTGTTTTAGGTTTAGGGCCAGTTGATTGGGTTAGGGGCGAGAAGAGTTCAGAGTGTTGTAGTTGTATTTGGATGTTATACTTACTGCTAAACAAGCTTAACAGTCTTGTGTGTGTGTGTGTGTGTGTATGTGTGTGTGTGGCACGGACCTGACCACTTTGGTTCCGCCTCTGATGACCTGCATGTCCACGTTACAGGTACCATTTGAATGTGCGATGAGGTTGACCTCTGAGAACTCGGCCTGAGGATGAAACAGACATTTCATCAGTTGAGCACATTAAGTCTTCAAGTGTAGTTAACATACATGTGTTATTGTGTAAAATATAAGTAATCACGATTACAGTTATTTTAAAACTGACTACGCCATCCGTATGTACTGTTGAAATTATGACTTCTGCTTAAGCAAAGCAAACTGTAAATGAAATCTACTTTCCATTCTTTGCAAAACTTGCATTTTACAAGAACTGAAGAGAGATCGTGTATCACACAAAAAAAAAAGCCTGGTTTTGAACAATATGGCTATAGTACTACTGTTTGTGCTTGTACACCTCTCTTTGGTGTACTGTAATTGCAAACAGACAGAGGATTTCGCAGTGACTCATGACGACCGACTTCTGCATCCTCTGTTGTCTATTTTGGTGTCTGTGGTGGGGCTTGGGGCTATTTAGCTGTCAGTATCTATTAGGTCTGACAACATTTGTTGTAAAACCCCACAGAATAGTTATTGAGCATCCAGTGAAGTGAGTGCAAAGGGGTTTACCGGGAACTCCACATGCTAAATCTTAGCATGCTCCAAGTGTCACTGCTCGCATGTGAATATTTACCAGGTAACATGTACCATATTAATCATGTGTTCATTTACCCTTTTAGCAACAACATTTTTGCTAATAGCTGCCAATGGTGAATTTATATAGTGTGAGAGGAATCAGAAATATCACAAGTCACACAAGAAACTATATTACAACCTGCCGAAAAATGAACATCTTGAAATAAAAGATTGGTTCATTATTAAAATGCATATCTTCTTTTTTTTTTTTGCATGCACATTATTTGTAATACATTTATTACCATTGGTTAGCATTGACCTTTTCACTAAATAAGTGCACATTTCAAATCCGGGGCCTCTGATGGTGCCAACACTAGTTTAGGCCTGGAGAACAAGAAGCTCGGCCACACATTTCAGATTGTACCTGCGACCTTCCTCAGTGCATCTGTACTAAATGTATGTGTTTCCAGCTCTGTTCTGATCCTTATCAACCTTGTATAAATTATTACAGTTTTGTAGGTCAGTAAAATCCACGTGATACCTGTTCCACTCTGACGTCGTAGTCTCCAAGGACCTTCTTTCCTCGAAACACTTTGGCCCTGGAACAGAGGAGAAGACATTTAATTTGTCTGCCGTTCCCTCCTGTCTTTGTCGCCCTCTACTGGATCACACTCCCTGTGGCTCAAACCGGAGAGAGAAAATGGATGCCAGCTTTTGCACTTATAGTGATCAAGCCCTCTCTTCTATATTATATATTTTTTTAAATCGAGCAGATCAGTTTGATCAAAGAAAAACTGGAAGTGGGTCGCTCCAATGGATGCAAACATTAAATTCTGGTTGCTAGTGCTGTTCTGTCACAATATTAAATACTGTATTTATTTTGAGTGGCTTAAATGATAAATGATACCCAATATCAGTGTAATATGAGGTTTGCCTTTTAGTAGATTGGGTGACACAGCCATCCAGTGATAAATTACCAGTAAACACACACACAGGCAGGCAGATGGATGGTAAGGCAGACAAAGACGGGCCGACTGAGAGGAGACGAGCAGGGAGGCGCAGGCTGCCTGCCAGCGCAAACAAAATGCTGTGGATGTTGCATTTTACATAACACAGTAAATGGATGGCAGATGGTTTACACTGCGTCCAGCAACAACCCGTGCACAAGCTAAATTAAGCATTAACAAAAGCGCAGATGATCAAGAGTTAACGATTTTGAAGTGCTGGCTGATTTTTTTAATGCGGGCAATAATTTTAGTGTCTGAAAGATAAGGATCATTTACATTTTCCTTTCCTTCATGTTTTGTTCACGCTCAGCGATTTTGTTCATATTAGCAGGTCCTAATCCCCTTTGAATTATCCATTAAAATAACATAGAGGCCTACTTGCTGTATCAGATTCCAGGTACACATTTGGCTCCTCTGTGATGATTAAATAAAAAATGCATGTTTATGTGCTTCCATATAACCTCACAGGACCTTGTGTGGAGCAGTACAGAAGCATCTGGCTTGTTAGAGTGCTTCATTAGGATAAGACCATCTGTGAGAGAAACATTATGATGGTATGATGCCATAAAGTTCCAAAAATCGAATACACCCAGCCAAATTGTTGACCTTAGAATTACAGGGGTCGATCTTTCTCAGCCCGTGTGGAAGGTGCAGTTTAAGACTGCATTAAATCTGTATCCACGGATTTCAATAGTAGTTTTTCAATAGTATAAGTATTTTAAACTTTGCTGGACAGTGAGAAGAGTCTTAATGGATAAAATGACCAACAGCTGGTGGTCAAGCCTGTGTCAAGTACCTTGTCAACCATACAGGGCTGGTCAAAAGATATTTGCCTTGTGTCTTTCATGTGTTCGTGCCATAAGTTAGTTCCGTCTGTTTGGTGGAAGCAGGGAGCGTTGACATAAAGAGCTGCCTGATTGATGAGAGGGGCGACTCATAAGGCAGAAAAGCTGCAATGAGCTGAGAGGAATAGAATGATCAGATGGCAATTCTTCCCTACGTGACCATGAGCAATGCTTCACGCAGTAAACATGTATCTAGTTGATGCTTGTATTAGAAATATATAGTGATTACTGCAGCTTTAGAAAAAATTGTCCATTACATAACCTGACACGTCACAGAGGAGTTTCTGAACATCCAATCACTGGTGTTGGTATGTCTGTCTGTCTGATAGCAACATAACTCAAATAGTTATGGACAGATCTGGATAAAATTTTAAAGAAATATTGGGGAAATTCTGTGATAATTGACTGTGTCAAATTCAATAAACATCAGTGAATAATTAACTAATACTGAAGAACAAATTTTGAACCTCCCTCTATTGCAGCGTTAATGAACATTTCAAAGTGATCCAAAATCCAGGATCCACTCAAATTGGATCATCTGCTCCGGCTAACATCCTCAAGATTTCCTGAAAATGTAATCAAGATCTGTCTGTAAGGTTTTGAGTTATGTTGCAAAGAAAAAACAACAGGCAGGCAGACAGACAGACAGACAGATAAATGACTGCAAAAACATAACCTCCTTGGCGGAGGTAATTACATTAATAATGCAAACAGCCACTCTCCTTTTCTGGCATAGCGCACCAATTCTGTCCTCATTTAATCCTCCAGTGGAGTAAAACTAGACTCTATTGGGGTGAGAGGGCACAGGCGGTCTTGTCATGTGTGGTGCAGTGGAAGAAAGGAGGAGTGTAATGATTTGACCAGTATGATTGCTGTTAGTGCAGGCAAAGACACACACGGTGTAAAGGCCATCACTGCAGGGACTGGACTCTACTGGCAACATCCCAAGGCTTCATCTTCACTCTCTGTGGTGGCTTTACAGCTGTGTGGTGCTCTGTACTCTATATGTTTTCCAATGCATCGTTGTTGCAGGTCAGCAAAGACAGCTGCACTTCTGTGTGCACCTTCGAGAAATAATGTAAAAACACATCTCTGAATCATTTCATTTCAAAATTAGTATCAAATGCCGCACTGAGAAAGGACACGAGGAAGGAATGGTGACGGCAACAGAACAACATGCTGCATACTGAGCAAGCCTGGAGGGCGTTTACCCAGCAACACATGGTACTCCAGATGCAGCAGCATTACGGGCCTGCATGGAGTCAGGCTGGACCAAATGAGAAAGGGCGAGGGATGCATGCTGCTTTGAAGAAAAAGGAGCAGGTTTGAATACAGAAAGAGAAAAACATAACTCAGCATAATTTTATGTGGTTTATTTATCTAATTTGTTCACCAATTATAATCTAATTCTATTATATATTTTAAGTAACTTTACCTGGCCTGACTGTTCAGTTTACACTGCTCTGTCAGACATTTGTCCTCGTCTCATACATTACGGAGCAGTTTAATGTCCGTCCATTTTCTTGTGGACTGCAGTAAATCTAGAGAGTCTTCAGACACTCGAACAAAGACAAGCTGATGAAAAACGACGCATTCACTTCTCAACCGTTTCCTTCACGCAGAAGACTAGCCTTCATTCCGAAATCTGTCCTTCAGCATCTGTGAGTGATTAAATATATAGCTCTGTGCACATTACACGTGAAGAAGGGAAGCACTGATTGGTTGCATCGACTGAACATGCACACAGCGTTTTAAGTCAGTAACAGTTCATACGTTCTGCCCTGAAGTGAAGATGCTGCTTGAATTATTCAGCTGCAGTGCAGGCGATCATGACACCCCGTCCTGTTACTATCTTCCTCACTTCTTTATTTCCTTGTGTGTGAGTGTGTGTGTGCGTGGGTGTGTGTGTCTGAGGGAGAGAGAGAGAGAGAGAGAGCATTTTACATTGGAAAACTACGTTTTAGCGACTGCTATAACTATAAAACAACTTAAAGGGTCTCTGTCGAATGGTTGCCTAGGAGATAAGAATACTAAGTTTTATCCTAAGTGGATGAGAATCACTAGTTGTGATTTAAAAGATGAATTCCCACTCCAGACTTCAGCGCATGGGCTTAACTCTAGGTAATGTGTATTAAAAATCAGACGGCACAGAGAAGCCAAATCTCCACCAGGCATTATGTCCCTGCACTTTAAAGTGGAGCCTCATGACTCTCCTGAAAACCTTTATTTTAAACTATGCATAATTTTACGGCTTGTGTGTGACTGACCTGGGATTTTGTGATTGGGTGAACGTTTGCCCATTTGTCATTTAGGAGTCAAAGCTGGTGAAGGATTAGAATTCATCAGCATGGTTAGCTTCAGATTCAGTCATTAATATTTATATCAACATGTAACTGACTATGAGGACGGAGAAACTCCACTGAGAATTGGAATGCTAATTAAGAAATATTTATTGATCGACCAGAATTTACACGTTTTAGTCTTTACTCCATTGAAAAAAATCATTTTTAATCCTCCTTTTCAAAGTACTAGGTCTTTGGTGTTTTAAACACAAGAGAGGATGCGGTAATGCAGCATATGTGCTGATTGGCTGAGAGTATCACCTGTCTATACTTGGATCATCAGAACTGTGATGCCCTTGGTGTTACTGTACTGTACTGTGTTATATCTCCTCTGTTTGGTTCTATATGTGACTTTCTTTTATTTAACCTGCTTTGCAGTGCAGCATCAGTGTGACATCTTATGCTATGGATCGCTTTGGGACATGATGATGATATAGCAATTATTTTCTATTCGCTGCATTGCTCCATTAAACCGTGAACTCTACAGAAATTAGCCATGAAGGAATGAGATGTAATTTGGTTTTCACTACTCCACAGCAGGAAGGACAAAGCCCAACTATTACTCATTTCAAAATAAGCTCCTCCAGGGGAAAAACTAAAACAAAATTGCTTCTCTCTTATTGGAAATTGCTTGCTGTGTCATCAAAGCTTCTATGGCTGTGTTGGAATATTTCTGTGAGGTTGCTCGGAAACAGAGCTTTGTTTCTCACGGTTTTAGCAGGTTATATTAGAAATATAATATCCTGGCTTGTTCAAGAGGAAATGGGTCTTGGTCCATGTGTATTCACTGTAATTTCTACCAAAAACTGTGGATGTGGGCTTTTAACATCAAAAACCATACGCCAATGGATTTTACTGAAGTGTAAAGTTTTTTCTACAACTGGATAAAAGTTCACTGACTAAACTTGAATTCAACTCAAAGCTGGAATTGTATGGGCTTCTCAACAAAAGATTTATTACCCCTCCAGATGCCCACCAGCCATTGAGGGCTTCTGCACTTCAGCTTGATGTTTTATTTATTGTCTGAAAGGCTGAAATGGAGGCTGAGTTAAGAAGCACAGCTATAGGACGGGGCTTCTAATAATAATTCTTACAAAGCAAGCACCATTCTATTCTATTGGGAGCACAATTTCACTCTATATTCCATTTTTGTTAAAGGAAAATATTTTGGGGGAAATTTGAATATGAATGGTGTTGTGCTATACCTTTGAAAATTTGACGTGAAAATAGAGAATTGCATCCTAAAGAGAGAAACAAATCATTTCTCCTTGTATTATCCATAAATCCTTTGAAGGTCTTGATCTTACTATTTTCATCAGCTTTGTGACTGTCATTTACACCCCATCATTGGATTCTTCATGAGATTAGAGCTGCATGGATTTGAGCTGTTTGAGGACATCTGATTGTCTATTTTGAGGTTTTTACATAAAAAAGATCATTATAAGAAAGACTAAATATTGTGTAATAGCATAATTATACAGCATTTAAGGCTATATTACTATTTTAGTGAGAGGTTGTGCACTGAGGGGATGAGGCAGCAGTTTCCATCTTAGCCAGCAGAGGAAAAACCCTGAATTCGAATAGAAATGTAGATGCCATAGGATGTCTCTGATCTTTGAGATGAAGAGTCTTTAAATAACACACAGCAAAGTGGAAGGAGATTGCCTGTACTGGTATAATGGTGGGTTGGGACAGAGTGTTCGTCTCCAGTGAAATGAGAAACCGATAAATCAGCAGCAGCAGACTTTATGTGCTCTTTAACCAAATGTCTGTCCAGTGTTTTTTGCTTTCTGTCTGGACAGACCTGTGATCACATACTATTGACCCATTGTGTTCAGATCCAAACGTTTCTTCCTTTGTTTGCAATACATTGGAATAACATTTGTGTTTAACGCTGTAGGTTCAGGGTTAGGGTCACACCAGTGTGACATCAGAATTGTGTGTGATGGACTGCTGTGTATGGCTGCACATGTGCGAGCCCGTTCATCCAGAGCCCACTGCCTGTTGGTCCCGACAATACTTGGATGTTGCAGTTTAATAGCAGATGGAGATTGATAATACAGAGAAAGGACACAGAAACGCTGATTCACCTGATGGCACTTTGGCTAAGAGTCACAAATAGAAAAGTTCCAGCGATCAGCAGCCAGATGGATGGAGAGGCAGTGCAGAGACATAGTGCCATAGTATATTTAAAAACAGAGCCAACATTCCACTTAAAGAATGGCAGGAAATCCGTGGATACAGAACTTTTTGTAATGGTTTTATGTAAATGTTCTCTGATGCTGACAGGCATTTTCATTGTTATTTGGTGTACATAGTGGCTGCAGCCGAAGAGTCATCTATATTTAGGATAGCTTCAAACAACTTTCTCTTTAGTTTCACAATCAGATTCAATTATCATGAATAATTGAATCTGAATTTTTTATATCTATTCAGGATGCCTCCTGAACGCCTCCCTGGTGAGGTGTTCAGGGCACGTCCCACCGGGAGGAGACCACGGGGAAGACCCAGGACACGCTGGAGAGACGATGTCTCTCGGCTGGCCTGGGAACGCCTCGGGATCCCCCCCGGAAGAGCTAGAGGAAGTGGCCGGGGAGAGGGAAGTCTGGGCTTCTCTGCTTAGGCTGCTGCCCCCGCGACCCGGCCCCGGATAAGCGGAAGAAGATGGATGGATGGATGGATGAATTTTTCATATTCAAATTAATTCTAATGTCTACAATGTGGAAACATTTCCTGTTTTCGTTTCCTGTTCCTGTACACTAGTGATCTGAAGAAGAACAACAACAACAACAACAACAAAAACAACAAGAGTCAGACCCGGCAACACAATGTTGCCGGGTCTGACGACTGTTCTGGCAGCACATGCATATCAGATTAAGATGCTAAATCAAGAAACAAAACTCGATTTTAATGAAGATAACTCTGTGATTTGGGAGAGACAATTGAGCTTCTCCACCCCCACAGACTGTTCAACAGATTTTCAGAGAAGTGGTTTGACATTAGAGCACAACCTTTTATCAGAAGGTTAACAAAACAGCTCCAATTATTATACACATACTCATCCCAAACACGACACTCACACACCAAGGACTTTGTTTGATGCTGCAGAGAAAAACTAGATGACAAAAGGTGATTACCTAACGAGCGAGGTAATAATTTATCAATGAAAGGCTTGTAGGTCTAATGAAAAGCGACTAGATGACTACGGCATTGAGGGTGAGAGTCTCTGTTTATCACCTTCAGTTACACTGGTTGACCCTGCCGTATATGGAGTCACACTTTCGCTGCTGTCCTGCTGTGATTTTGAAGCCACTGAGCTTAAATACGTGACCCTCACTCACTGTGATCTGGGCCTAATTCAAACATCGGCTGTGGATATTGATAACAATTTAGCTTATCATTATCCAATCCATCACACTGTAATTTGTACACAGGAATGACACTGATGGATTTTATCATGACTTCCTGTATTCCTCACACTCCCACGGGGCAGGATCTTTCATGGCAGGACGAATCCTCAATTTAAGTGACACAGGAAATACATCTGACATTGTGAAACCAAACAGGTAAGAGATTAGTTCTTCTCTGTTGCATCAGTGATTCAAATATCTGCAGCGTATCTGCGGAAACTCTACAAATCAACAACAACCCTGTTTACAAGATGGATTTGCAACGGTTAAATGATCAGAGTAATCTCTCAGGAAGAGGCTGAACAGGAAAATACACCCTGTGACTGAAATGTTGCATCACTTTCCATATTGCACAGTATTAGCAGCAGCGCTCACAGCCATAAATCTTTTCAGGATCAAATAGAGTCTGTGCTGTTTAGCTCCATATCTAACCACACTTTAGAGCAAATTCACTCCACCAATTTGCATTTTAAGTTTCCCTTCAGTGGTTTATTTAAACAAAAATAGAGTGAGCGGGGGGGGAAACCACGAAAAAGGCATTGCATGATTCTTGCAGATTAGTCAATTTAGTCTGTTGAACTGGTGAGAGATGGAGCAGCTCAGGTTGGGGTTAATAGAATTTAAACCATCTATCACTGAAAGATAATTAAAATGCTACGCCTCCACACACATGAGCACACACAAACACAAATATGCATTATGAGTCATTGAAAGATGGCTCTGTTCCGATGGCTGCAATAATCTCCCAATATCCCTGATTGAAAATGAGCAAGAATATGGGGTCAACAACCTTCATCGAAATCTGAAATTGACTCGTGAGTGTCTGACTTTTTACACAAGAGACTGTGCCACAATGCTTAGTCGGACCTTTAGGACACGTGTCGCCAGCCTTTTCCATTTACCATTGAATGCTGACCTGTCTCAGTTTTCTATTGCTTAATCTCTTTGCTGCCTTCTCAGCGTATTTTTTCCTATTGTGTCGCATCATTTCTCCTTCTGTCTCTGTCCACTATCTCCTTTTTTCCCCCCCGACACCTCAATTCTCCAAGTCTGCTCTTAGAACCATGTCCCTGCTTTCACCATGTTCCTTTCAACCACTTTCTACTTCCTCTGTACAAACACATAGTGACATCACATCGAGGAGGTGGATAACCATGTTACATCCTCTTTATATTCCCGGCCTCTGTGCACTGGTTATCCTCTCCTCGGTCTGCTCTCATCTTTGAAGGCTGAAATGTAATTAGTTTCCTTGCATGCAAACTGGTTACAACACAAGTCCACACAATGATTGTAAATATTCAGGTCTGTATCGAAGGCAAGGACTTTAAAGATTTATTGTATTGTCCTGAGGGCAGTTGGTGCATTTGGTACCCGAGCCTTCAGTGGCGACTTACCTGACTTAATCTTCCTCTGCACCACTGTGAAGTCACAATTATAGAAACCAACAATACTATAAAAACAAATAGATAGTGACCCCGCATCTCGGATAAGCGGCTGAAGACGAGAAAATTATTATTATCTCCAAGAAGATGAATTACTATTTGGAATAAATTAACAGTTGAACAAATATTAGAATTTCCATTGTAAAGGTCAGTAAATCTGTTATTGTTTAGGCCAGCAGAGAAGGCCTTGCAGGCCTCGACTGCCCACAACTGGCATTTTCTTATTTGCATGTGTTATTAGTTGTTTATTATTAGTAATCCTATCAATAAAATAAATGGCATAATACACATTCACTTTCATTTTCACAGATTTTAGCCTAAAAAAATATCAATAGCTTCCAATAGATCAATGAGGAGTACCAAGCTGGTTATGAAGAGGAGCAGAGGATGAAAATGCTAAATGGGGCAATTCAGGACTTGATTTGTGGTTAAAAGTCAATAAAGTTAAAAGTAGAATGTGGCTAAGGCAGGACCATGGATTGTTCCTAAGCACCACCTCACTCTAAACTGTAGGTTGAACCCAACCGAAGCAGCAGCTGCACCACCAAATTAGAATGTTTTTTGGCCATGACTCAGGGCCAACACACACTAATTTCTAACTGTAAGCAATTTCAGAGAAGTTCTTTCTTGGGCATGTCTTGTGACTCCCTGGTGATGGTGAGATGCAAATATGTGAATGCCGGATCTGTATGAGGATGGCACCCTTCAGCAAGACAGCACACACTCTCACTGTAAACCCACCCACACAAGCCCACACCTACCATGCACACACATATGGAAACACCCACTCCTATCTACAGATAGCTGAAACTGGAATCCATAAAAAGTTTGCTTGTTTTTAGAAAGGGGGGGCAGAAGAAAAAGCATATATTCATCCTTATCTAGCAGTAGATTTACATTAGAAGAACAAGATCCAAACTATGGTGGTGTGTGCAAGTATATGAAGCAGTAAAAGCAGTAAGTAAAAGAGTAGTATTCTCTTCACCATCACCTTTCACAGGAGTTGGAGCAGTACAGCATATATTTTGTCTAAGAACCTCACAAGCAGTTCAGTTTCATGCATCTCTGTTTGTGTCAGCTGCTGTATTTCCTGCCAAAATACTCAGTGGCACCTCAAACCATATGGACAAGTGAGCCATCTAAGACCTCTGGGAATTATTGTTGGATTCCATGTGGCCATTGGCTAAAATCCTGAACGCTTGGTCAGCCAGTCAGGACCCACTGAATTTAAAGTCTCAGCTAGATTCTGCTGGTCCCCTCAGTTTCTGCTGAATTTAAGTTTAAATGTGGACAAAATCATCAGAAGATATAATTTTAGCTTGGGTTTTAAAATATGTCTAAGAAGAACAGACTCTATCTTGATAGTTTCTGTATTTATACCATTACAGGGTCTGTGCTTCCCCTGTTTGCATGCAGTGTTTTATGTCCTCTCTGGTGTAGCCATCCAATACTCCATGCTGCAGGACGTGATGACAAACGGTGCACAACCAAGGTCACAGCTGTTTTCATGACTGAAACTACTTCCTCTTTCACAATACACTTTAACTGATGAATATTACACTGCGCCAGTGAAAGCTTATCATGTCCCGCTGCTGTTGTCTATTTTATTGATAGGAGATATCCTGGACAGGATATGTGACAATACTGGATCCATCAATGTGATACCAAATCACCTCAACATAGATCAGACAAAGGTGGGCAGTCCTTTAATGTTTAGTTCATCAGTGACACTTCAGGAAAATGTTCCAATTCCTTTGAACCGGAGGTCTTTGTGTTTTAAAATCCTTTATGGCCGGATGTCTAAAAAGGAAAATGTATTTTGAGATGCATATTCCAAGCATAGGAATTGTCTTGTACTATGTGTGTAAATCACATGTAAACCACGGTCCTGTCTTTCAACCAATGACTAAGTAACACCTCTGCGATGAGTCAGCGGTGAGTCAGTGACTCAGACTGGCTTTGGGTTTATCTGATCCTTTGATGGACTGAAGCCTCTCCTACAGTTTGAACGTCGATAGAGTGAGGATGGCGAAGGCAGCAGACACTGAGCTGCTCTGGATTGTTACCAGGGGACAAAATGCCTGGAGACATAATTGGTAGCTATTGATAGCTATTGTAGCTATTGATAATGGACCTCTCTCTCTCTCTCTCTCTCGATGTCTCTTCTCTGTCCAGTATCTATTCTTTTCTCTATTTTCCCATTTTACTCTCCGCTTCGACTTTCTGTCAGACACATCTGATTCCACAGCTTAATGGGGGACAAACAAAGGCCTCTCCTCTCCTCCTCACATCCTCACAGCTCGCAGACAAAAGAGATACAGATTTATGGCATTCCTGTCCATTTACTTTCCACCTGAGTAAATCTCGAGAATTCGTTTTGGAGGCCTGTGCTGAATCATACCCCCCTGATACCTACAGGTATATGCATTAGATAGGTGCTTTGTTGAGCTGTACAGAGCCTTGAGTACACAAAAGACTGGCTCAGGGGGAAACCACTTGCCAAGTCAGCTTATTGAATTGCAATGTTGCTGAGCAGATCAAATTATGTGTACCTTCAGCACATTTAGTGTTTTAATGCCATAAACTGGTTAGCCACAAGGAAAACAGATTATCATGGGACCCTCATATGAGCAGTAAGAATGCAAGTGGAACAAGAGAAAATCTGTGACATTCATCCATTTTCAAACTGGTCATTTTTCCCTTGTTTTTTTTTCTTGGATCAAGTAAAAATGTCTGGTTTTAACCCGCTGCATGTCACATGTCCAAACCATCGGCGTAAACTACCTTGTAGCCGCACTACATTACTGCTCTATCAACGTACCACTGGTAGCTGTACTGCTTTTCTTTTTATTAATGTACTTGCTAAAGATTTAATCATGATATTAAGATAATGGAATGCATTTCCCATTTAATTCAGTTTATCATACACCAAAATTACTAAGCCTCTTTTACAGAGTGAAACTGTGCAATAATTTTGTTAAACATACAGCTCGTAATGTGTGCATGCTTTTCAGATGAAAAACAAACTAATTAGTATGTTTCCATAGCAACAAGGAAAGAAGTGATGTACCATGTGTCTCTTTGTATAGTTTTCTTTTATTTATTTGTATTTTTAGATCTGTGGGTGTTTGGGATGACAAATACAATGTTGTTGTTGCCATATTGATGATGAGGTTTATTATTAGTTTTTTTTATATTTGTTTGTCCTGCCTTATCTATGATATTAATTGTTTCTCCTCTACCATCATTCTACTGGAGATTAATTACCCAGTCTGTGATTAACCATTGAGAAAAGCCATGCCTATAAAGTTAGGTAGATTATTAGGTAGAATTGAATAATTAATACATGTCAATATTTAAAGGCTGCAGAGTTGTGTATTATTTGACTAGTGGTATTTGTGTGCCTGTGTGTGTCCTCTGTTTGTGGTAGTTAGTTTCTGTGTCTATGCATGTGTGTCTGCTCTGTTTTTGTAATGCTATTTTCAATGTAGCGATTTCTGTGGCTTTTGTCTCAATAAAACCGAAGAGAGACAAAATATATTTATTTGAGGTTTGCGTCTTATTCTGGGAATATTTTAGCCATTGTGTCAGGAAAGTTGTCACCTTAATTTCAAAAGCTATGCATTGCACATGAAAATATACTGTAGTCTGCATTCTTTCAGTTTAATGCATGTGGTTAACTGGGGGAGACGGGTAAATACTTAACTCAGATTTCAGGTAAATAATTAACTTGAGATGACACACAGTCCACACTCCTTATAAAAAGGTACATAAGTACATAACAAGAAACTATATAAGAGAATGTGCTAAGTAAATTTTTTTATCACACTTTATCAATGTAGAAAAATTACAATTGTGTAAATTTGAGTTAATAGATTTTATCTTACCAGATTATTTCTTGTTTCTACATTAAGTCCGCTGCACATTAAAAATGCTTCAGCTGAGAATCTGTATTGTATGTATGCTCCGATTCTGATAAAGAATCAGAGAAAGGGCAATAATGTTTTTTTTGTGTAGCATCAGTTACCATGGTGATCTGACCAACGTCAAGGACATTCTATAGCCCACCCACCCTTCATCCTGTTCAGGAGTTGATTAAAGATCGTACAAACAGTAGGTGCTTGTCCCAACAAAATGTCTACAAGAGAAGAGAGAGGTGGAAAAAAGAGGAAAAAAATCATTTCCCAACATACCATGAAGAGGGGAGATTTTCCATCCTGTCCCATTTAATTAGCTAAAAGTGTTTCTCTGAACCTTTTTGCCCAGGTCTCAGGGTTATAAAGCTTTTCTTAATGCTAGTTATTAATCATTCAGTATTGACATGTACTCAGTAGTGCCACAGATTTCCATTCACTAATAGGTCACTCTCGTGGGAGTAAGCACTTGTTGGGTATCAGCAGGTTCCTCCACAGAGGAATTATATGCATATCATGCATATAATTCAGTCAACTCACAAATATTAATTACTTTGCTGATGTCAGTGATAATTGGTGTCTGTTAACGTGTAAACTTGGGATTTGTTTGTTAAAATACTGCTAATTCCAAACAGGATCAGAAATGGCCACAACATTCAAAATGGCAGACTTCCTGTTACATTTAGGGCAATTCAAGAGGTATATGTGCTAGACTAGACCAGATAATCCATGTGTACTAAATTTTGGAAATGTAATCATTCCATTCATAACAATGGGTCCGAGCCAGTTAGTGCGTGGGTGCAAATTACATGCTATATCCCCATTTTGCCTTTGAAGAAGCTAAATGATGACATTTGTCAGCTACCAGCATGGGTTTCAAACACAAAGCTGCAGTTTAAGCACACATTTTATCTGCGGGGCAACTGGGTGACGTTCACCATCGAGACCTGTGTCACTGAGCATGCGGCTGTGCATGAGGCTGTGGTCACACCAGCAAAATGAGTCATACCAAAAAGTCAACATGAAAATAGACTCAGGGATATTTGCTATCCGGTATATTCAAAAAGAGAGTTGAAAAAGATGAGGAACATTTTAAAAGATGGAGACAGATAGAGAGC
Organism: Brachionichthys hirsutus; assembly: GCF_040956055.1. Lineage (NCBI taxonomy): Eukaryota > Metazoa > Chordata > Actinopteri > Lophiiformes > Brachionichthyidae > Brachionichthys > Brachionichthys hirsutus. Next base: position 5,589,752 of record NC_090904.1, on the reverse strand, counting down.
AAAGGAAAGGGAGCCGATGTGGCCTTTGGGCTGAAAGTGCTGAATCACCATGTCTCTTCTCATTACTGTATCACATCATCAACCCCGAGCACTTTCTTTGCAGCCTGAGCGGCAGCACAGATAGGAGAGACAGAAAAAACATGCATGGAGAAAGGGTGAGCCAACAAAGAAGAAAGTGAAAGCAATGAAGGGAGATTCCCACATTTTCTCCCTCCATATCCCCCCGCCCCCCCTTGCTGACATCACCTTGAAAGGCCTTGGAGGACTGGAGCTGTTTACGTAAGGCCTACATCAAACACAGGATCTCTTTAAATGGGACAACAAGCACAGAGAATGAGCTGTCAAATACACACTGGTGATACCTGTATCTAAAGGGGAAGCCAGGGTTAAAGTATGATTGTAATACGTAGTTTCCCTCAATTAACAAAACACGTCTAATGCACATTGAATGGTAATTTAATCTGCATCAACATGTTTAGATGGATTTATGAATAGAAAAGTTAGACTGAGGAATTTAAGGCTAGGAGAGGAAGAATTATTAAAATCAAATTAGGGTATAAAAACACTTTCATGAGGATGAGTCATCTGAAGTCTGGTTTCAGGCTGATGCTATCCAACTTCTTATTTTTTTCTGTGTGGACATAGCAGTACTGTGAAAAAGACATGTCCATTAATTTTTGATTCATCATAATACAGCCCTGGTGGGAACCTCACACAGAATCCTCACACAGAAGGAATTACCAGAGCCATTTGCTGGTTTCTACATAATTATTATTTTTTGTGTATTTAGTCTCACTAGTTTCTGAGTGAAAAAAATCTATAACATTTGTCAGAAATCCTGTTTGACCAAAAGGAAACTCTGTCTGGTCTCACCCAACGAATCATTAATATTCAGTCCTTAGATGGAAATATTGTTTACAAACAACATGGGGGGGACAATGCTCTTATTAAATTTCCTAAAATCTCTTTCTTGGCTCTGGACCTGAGAAGGTACATTGTACATTGAGAAATGTCTTCTCTGTGTTCTTTACTTGGACATTAATGTCTGACATCATTCACAAACACGTCTGAAACATTTTGTTTTCTTCTGGTTATGTGCAGCAATTTGTATTTGGCCAATGGAAGGATGTAGTGGTGAACTCAAAACCCTCAAAACCCTCTTTATCAACTTCAATTCAGATTTCACAGCATGCCGTCAAATGATCAGTGATGGAAAATCATATTTTAGCCAGATATAGATGTTATTCTCACGTGTGGTTATTACATTAGATTTAAATGCACTCTGTAAAGCCACTTACTACAGCTCTTTTTTGGGCTCACAGTCAGACTTCACCAAATCACAATGGTGGCAGCCATTCAGCCCTGAATCACCAAAACACTCACAGCAAGAGAGTCAGGATTACATTAATGTAGAGCTGCCATCTCATCCCTGTTGGCTCTAACACTTGCCGTTCTATTCATGATGTTGGACTGTGCAACAATCTCTAATGAGAGTCCACTTCCACTTGTGTTGCATTGCTTTTTAGCATGCATTTTGTGTGCTACAATAATCCGTTTTATGTAGGATACAAAACAGTAAGTGCCCTCTGCAAACATCCTTGAATGTCCATTCCACTCAAAAGGTCAGAATTGTATTGTGCTGCCACCACTTTATTGCATATCCATCCAGTAGCTGGCGAGATAAAGCAACAAACAGATAATGGCAGCGATGATCGACTGTAAAATCTATCCTCAACATCCACGCAGAAAATCTTAATAGCCTGTAAATGTGATTTGCAGGAACAGGAAAAAAAAGAAGGTTGAATGAGATTATTATTACAGAGCTGGGGGCTTCAATTTCCCTCGTAGTTGGTGATGTTTTATTCACTGCTCCATTCACGTGTATGCCAGCATTTGATATATGAGTTGATAGCATAAGTATAATAGCCTACAATTCAACTTGTGCTGCAAAGGGTCAGAAACGCCTTCTCTTAAATCTCTAATAAACACATACATACACAAGCTTGCATTGCAAATGTTAGCAATCAGGCTCAAATAAACAAGCAATTCATAGGCAAGGTAACAGTGTTGGGTGGTGGGATGTGATGTGTGAGTCCAAACCCCAGATAAAAGCTGTCCTGTCTGTTTAGATTAACAGAGCCATTTCTATTTTGGGAGCTGATTCAGTGAGAGAGTGAGAGTAAGGCTTAATACCAAGACTCAGATTGAAATCAAAACACAAAAAAAATAAGACCAATGGATGCAATAAGCTCCTTTTGAAATCCAACTACAAGATTAAAACCAATCAATCAGCAATAGGCCATTGCACACAAAAACATATGCTCCTTGAGGCTTGTAAATTAGATTTGTATTTAATTTTATTCCAATTTTGTCCCGCATCCAGAAAACTCTGACAGTGAGCCAGTTAGCATGGCCATCGACTGCTTCCACTTCCCATGAGTCAACTGGATAAAACCCAGTGGATCACTGAACTCATTTGCATTTGAACACTCACCACTCGTGCTGTGGCTCATCGATGACCAACAGGAGCTTGAACCTCTTAGAGAGAGAGGGAGATGGAGCGGACTGCTCCACAAAGCCAGCAGCAGACGCCGCGGTCTGCTTCACCACATTGGTGATGGAGCTGAAGGAGCTGAAGAAGCTGGAAGACCCACCGGAGGAGGTGGAGGACTGGCTCTGCTGAGGCTGCTGTGCCTGCTGGCTCGGCCGCCGCTCCTGAGATGCGGGGGAGCTGGCTGGTGCCTGGGATGCCGCTGGAGCTTTGGTTGGAGACAGGGCAGGGCCGGACGTCATGGCTGGCGCTGCACCTTGCTGGGAAGGTGAGGAGGCAGTCGGGACAGCAGGAGCAGATGGATCGGGCCTCTGTAGATCTGCCATGTAGCCATTGGGCAGATTGGACATGAAGCTGCTGTCCGAAAGACGGCGGCGGAGGAAGTTCATGATTGCAGTGGAAAGGTGGATATCTCAGTGGGTCGCTTGGCTGCTCCGCAAACGTCCGTCTCGATTCTTTGGCTGTGGATGGATTGAAAGCAGCGAAAGGCAGCGCTCGGCACAGACAGACCAGAGGTTAGACGAATGAGAAAGAGAGAGTCGATCGGTCCGATGGGTGAAAGGAAGGGTGAAGCAGCTCCTGTGTCGGAGGAATGGAAAGCAGAAACGCCGGAATGGATGAAGCGATGGCTACGGCTCTGGTCCAGTCTTGAAGAGACAGCTCTCCAAAGCGCAGCTCAGCCAGCGAAACTGTGGTGTACGTGGTGGCGGTGTTCCTCCTGAGCCTCACGCCTCCTCACAAATGCATTTGTGACGTGAAAGTGTGTGTCTGTGAGGAGAGAGAGAGAGAGAGAGGTGTTGTCGTGCCCTTCAGAGAGGTGATGCCGCTCTCCCCACCTCAACTCTGCCTCCCTGCCTCCTAAGCTGCCGCAAGCCAAATGCACTCAAGAGATGCTCTCTCTGCTATGATTTCACCCTCTCACTCTCTCCTACTCCTGCTGCCCTGTGCCTCTCGCTCGCTCGCTCACTCCGCATGCCATCTCCACCCCGCCCGCCTTGCCTCCTCCTCCTCCTGCTCCTCCTCCTCCTCCTGTCATCATCGTCCTACATCACTACCTACGTTCATGTGTCGTGCTGCAGCCTTGTAACACTGGGTGCCGTGCGCAACCACTGGAAGGGGTTTCCTGCGTGCATGAGGGGGAGTTTACCCCATCCAACCCGCTCTGCAAGCCCCACCATCCTTCCATCCATCCATTTTTTTTTTTTCAAACCTCCTTTCTCTTCCCTGCATCCTTTCGCCCACCACTTAGGGCTCATGCATACGACAATCGTGGCACATTTTTAGCGAACAACCCCCTCCTCCCCATGAGAATTTGCTCATGCCATTAATATGACATTAAAAGGCGAGCTGCATTTGTCATATTGAACAACATGGACGGACAGAGCAGGAGATCGACATAGACAGAGAGGGGGCAGTCAGACAGCATGATAACATTGTGTAATGTTAGAGGCCTTCATGTAGACCACTTGCATATGTGGTAGACCACTTGCATATGTGGTTTTCTGCTTGTTCACAAGCAGAAAACCACATATGCAAATTCATGCATTCCTTTTGGCTATGTAGATACAGGAAGATGCTTTTCTCTGCCACTCTACATCATTTGTTTCTGTGTCTCTTTAACAATTTATTCTTGAAAAATATCTTATTCTGGGCTTCATTATGAAGTCAGGCATGAAGTACAAATCCTAAATGCCAGCAGCAGCAGCAGCAACGGCTTACTTCAGGCTCAGAAAAAAGAACAAAATGGTCAACTGATGACAGGAAATAGAAGACTATTCCAGCAGGATGAAAATGGCACACACATCTGAACCACATTGAGGGGAACAGCTCTTTTTAAGCAAACAGCAGTGGAAGAGAGCAGCTACGGGGGTAAAGCAAAGTGAGCCTCCATCATGGCTTCAATGGGAAACTGCTCTGCAATGCATGTAGCTTGGACATTTCTCTTTCCGTGAATGAGATTGGACTGATTCAGCATCGTGAACTAAGATTTCTTGAATCATCCTTCTGGGCTGATGGGATTGCTAATGATACCATCTTATTTGATAGAAATGTATTGCTTGACCTTTACACTCTTGAAGAGCTTCTGTTCAGATTCACTCAGCAGCACTTGTGAACATATCTCCCTTGTATCTCAGATAGCTATTTTTTCGAGTGACAAATTATTTGGATTTTTTTTTTCTGCAGCCAATCTGGCCAACAGCACAGTTTTTATTCACCCCTATAAGGACTTTACAGTTCAGCCTCAAGTTGTACTTTTAAATCTCTTCGCCATAGATCCAACACAGAGACAGAAAACACTCACATTCACACCTACAGTATGGACACTTTAAGCCCCATTTACACCACTTTTTTTTTTCTTTCAGAAATGATCCCAGTAAACTCAGATATGCAAAAAAATATTAAAAACACGACTATGCCTGACTATACCAGGGCAGTGATTGATGATGCAACATTTGTAGAATAAGGTCTCAAGGGTGTTTCAGCAAATCTACAATGACGGAGCGTTGATGAACTTAATGAAGTCTGCAGCAGAAACAAAACTGTACAGTCCAACGTCAATTTTTCCTCATTGTTCTGTCCATAGTGATTTGTATGTGGATGTGAATAAGGCTCGAACTGCAATAGGTAAAGCAGGACAATATCATCATTTTCAGAGGAGTTGCATTACAAATCTTTTTTTTTTTAATATATAAATGAATTAATGTGTTAAGTCCTAAAAACTGATTTGTTTACATACAGTGCATGTATATTTGCAACAAGTAACAAACACACAAGTTCAGTGGGAGAGGCAGTGGTGTTGTGTGTGTGTGTGTGTGTGTTTAGTCAACCTTACTATAGCTGGAGTGACTCAGAGAGCTGCAGTGTGAACTGGAGTGACATACTAAGCTCATCCTGTCCTACATGTTTCATGACACACAAGCACGTTTGCAAACAGCCATTATATAATACATGTGTGCATAAAATTATGCACGCAAAAAAGTCGCCATTTCCAGAGGAGGCTCAGTAATATGCTGCTAAATTTTACAAGATGCATACCGGTAATTTGCTTTAGCAAACGTCTTTTAACCGAGAAGGTTAATCGCCCTCAAACCTGTTTCCTCCGCTCTTTTCATTTTAGTGTGTGTCGACTGTGGTGTTGATGTAGATTGAAGATGAGAGCTTGTTATTTTCCACTACTGCATTGGAGGAAATAGGATAATGACACACAAATACAAGGGGAAAACAGTCACATGGGCATTGCTCATCTGTTAACACAAGTGTGTATGCTCTAAGCTCAGACTCAAATCAACATGGCCACATGCACATGCACATGCACATGCACAGGAAAGCTGCTTTGGGAGATTTGCTGTCAATGAGTGTGTATGTGGGTAAATATGCGAGGGTTAAACCGTTCTGTGACTTCACCGGCTCGATTTTAATAATCCTTGCGATATCTGACACCAGAGTTCTGTGCTCATCTGGCATCTGCCCATGACATGGAGTTATACTTGCTACATCCTCAGTGTCCTCACCAGAAATGAGTTTTGAGGTTCTCGGTCATCTAGGTCGAGGTAAATCAAGAAAAGCCCCCCCCCCCCAAAAAAAAAAGAGTCAAAAGGACTTGCTTAAGGTTGGTTGGAGATGTTTCACCTCTTATTCAAGAGGCTTCTTCTTTTCTAACTGGCTGGAACAGATTATTCTGATTATTCATTGTTCGGAAACATCAGGAAAAAAATAAAATAAATTATATTAAAACGTCAATCCTTGCCCGTGAAACTGCGTTAGGGCCTGGAGTAGATTCAGTTCAGCGATTATAAATGATAACTCTCTCAATGAACTTTAACAGCTATGTGTGGATGGACCGCTCCAAGATTAAAACACCCACACAACACTCAATACACATCTTAACTATGTTTGGATGCCCTTCACATGGATGGACTCATACAGCAAACACTCGGGGGAGGAGACTAATATGTTGCCTTAGGTCTAGGTGATGTTCATGTTTATAGGCACAAGGCACAATACAAGACTCAAAACTGCGTTGGTAACAAGTAAAAATGAAATCAACACTACAATGAGCAGACACCGAGCTGAAGCAAAAGATGCAAGACGGAATTATCAGAAGAAATCATGGCAATGGTGCATGACAAAGCTCAGAATCACCACAAAGATGCAAAAACTCAGTTGCAGAAGAGATTTGAAAGTGATAATGGTAACTACAACAGTCCTGCATGTGGATGAAGATGGCACTGAGGAGGTGGTGTCCAAACAGCAGCAATGACGGCGGTAGCACAGCAAAAAGCGAGCAGAAACACAACGGCAATATGACAAAGGGTATCTCACCCAAGGATTGAACACAACTACTGTGTGTAACGGTGGAAAACTGAGTCTGTCTTTCAAATGAACTGCTGCCACGGTCTTTAAAATGCGACCAGTCACTTCCAGACAACTCTTTCAATTCAAAATAGATTAATTGGAGAGAACAGTATACATGGAAAATAACTTCTTTAAGCACAAATACTAAAGTAATATTCAAAATAAATATGAATCTCAGCACTCCAGTGCCTTTTATTAAACAGCAGCAATGGAGACATTAAAGTCACAGAATTCTTCTCGTTATATTGTCTGTTCTGTAAATATTATAGAATGAAAGAATTTTCTTTTGGTGATATTTTTTCCATCCTTCAATAGAACACCAGGGTTGAAATGTAACTCGTACAATTTACAGTACACACAGATACTGTTATTATGCTCCTGCTTGTTGTCTTACATACAGAATATTCAAGCTAAAATTTGCAATCAGTTCCAATCTAAGATTAAATGATGTGTTGGGACCCTCAAGTATGCTGTTAATTTTAATGCTGTCACACAGTGACTCACTTGACCTCAAATAACCTTTTAGTTCAGCTTTCATCTGCTTCTGACTCCCACATTATGAATATTTTTGGCTTCCCTGCTCACGACACTGGACTGGAACAGCTGTGCATCTGCAGAAGCATGTGTGTGTGTGTGTGTGGAATGGTGTAGCCTCTTTTGATGTTCTTTTATACCAGGCATGGGCATCCATTGCAATCACCATGGCAACAAGCGCGCAAATGCTGAAAAGATTCTCCTGGTTAGTGCAGCGTGTGCACGTGCTTCATCTATGTTTGCACTCATACATGTCATATGTGCACATGGGAGAGTTTTATTCTCAGGTGAGCTCTTGCTATCCAATCTTTTTTACGGCATCTTCTTTGGTTGATAACTTACGAATAATAAACTATAGACAGCGATGAAAGTGAAAAAGGAAGGAAGTTCACCCCTCCTGGATACCCCATCCATCCATCCATCCATCCCACAGTCTGGATCACAAGCATCTAAGGAAGGAAGTACAAGATGCCTTTGACCCCTCCTGCCCCCCGAGGTGAACCAGGTATGGTGACAGGGGCTGGTTTGGAATCCCCCCACCCCACCCCTTTCTAAAATCCAAAACCATCACCTTTGTCTTTATTGTTTATTGAAAATAAAAAGTCAGAAGGTAATAGGTGAAAGAATAAATGTATTTACAGGGAAAATGAAATCACTAAAGTAACCACAGTGGGTGGTGTTTTCTTTGGCTGTTATGTGGGTGAGAGAGACAGACAGAACTCACGCATTACCTCATTGCATCCGTTGCATGTTCTCATTGGCTGGACGTGGCTGAACCCGCCCTCTGCTGGTTAAAGTCGGAGCTGCTGAAATTAACTGCGGTTTATTTTTAAAGTATCTCAATGTAAATTTAACGACCACACGAATGTTGTTATCTACGTTAGCAATACCTGGCAAAATCGTTCTCTTAACTTTTTTTTAATTTTTTATTACCTTCCATAGATGACTCGTTTTCCCATGAGCCTCTAGTAACTATGAGGCTTGTGTGACGTATATTTCCCTCGCCTGTCAAGCAAAGCGCTAACCTGAGTTTCAGGTTTAGAGCGATAGATGTAGTCATTTTAGTGGTTGTTGTTGTTGTTGTTGTTGTTGTTTAGTGTCATTGATCTATAGACTCCGGAATGTATCTGTTGTTTTATTTCGGCGGAACGTCATTGTATAAGTTATTTAATCAGTTATTTAGCTCATAAAGCTTATGCTATCACTGGAGAACGTATAGTCGGGAGTTCATAATGACGGTCCCCGCTTTGCACAACACCGGTGTTCTCTACAGGCGGATTTTGTCACAGTTTCCCCAGGACATCAGTGTAGCTTTCGCCTATGGATCGGGTGTTTTTAAACAACACGGGACCAACCAAGGTCAAATGGAGGTTAGTAAACCTGTTCTGCCCATTTCTAAACTCTGTTTGTTAGTATTCTAAACTCCGCATGCTTGGAAACATAAATTCAGTCCAATGTGTAAATAATAAAAAAAAGGAGACATTATTCACATTTTTTTAAAATAATTATGCTCAAATATGAGGATGTTGGCAATAAACTAATATCACTTACTATATTATTATGGATATTTGATTTTTTTTTAACAACTAAGAAAGTCATTTCATGCTTATTTTGATGTCACTGAACTTTTAATGTTGTCACTATATTTGAACCAATACTCATACAGAATGTTCTATATACACATGCACACACACACACACACACATGCAGGCACTGTGTCCAAATTGTTTTCTTCCTTACATCAGACATGTGGTGCTTATAACGACAAATTCTATTTTATCTAATTTTGTCTAATTTGACCAGCACAGATTTATTACCATGTTATCACAATATAATTCATTAATGTTGATGCTTTGTTAGACTGCAGCTGCATGATAATTTATTGTATGATGGGTGATTTTTCTCATTAATACAGAAGAATATGCTGGACTTTGTGATTGCGGTGGATGACCCAGTGACATGGCACACCATGAATCTGCTGCAAAATCGCAAACACTACTCCATACTGAAGCTGCTGGGTCCCACAACCATTAGCTCCATACAAAATGACCATGGGGCTTCGGTATACTACAACACACTGGTGCCTATGGATGGAAGGGTAAAAGGAGTTTTCATGCTTCTCGATCTTTTTTCCACATCAGCCTCCTGAAGCTAATACTTTCACTCTTGCTGAAGATGTACATTCCTCAACTTAAGACATTTCTCATGTTTTTCCCCCCTTTTTTAATTTTTTTTTCTCAAAATTGTATTTGCTTCTTACAGGAATTCACTTTTGAAGCTGTTCTGATTTTAGTATTTGTTTTGGAAATTCACTATTTGTGTTATCAGAAATAATAAAGAATTGCTGTGTCTTAGGATGGATTTCAAGTATTTAAATAAGTATGCAAATCTATAAAATGCATATTCTAGATATTTTATTGGTTTAGAATTTTTAGCTGGCTAGGTGTTAATAAACACAAAGCATACTTTGACAACCGTCCCCTTTTCTTCACAGATAATCAAATATGGTGTGATAAGCACGGAGTCCCTGATAGATGATGTGATGCATTGGAAGACAATGTATATTGCTGGACGCCTTCATAAACCAGTCAGTATTATTACAATCAGATGAAAATTGGAGTTGTATAAATGTTATTGTGCTTTTAATTGTTGGACAATATACTATCTGACAAACCAGTCAAACATTTTTCTTGCTTAAAATATATACAGTGTTGACCACTGGCATGCATTTTTCAGTCTTGCACATTTGAACAGTATTATACCTGTTAAATTAAATATTTTAAATAAACAAAATGTGTTTCCTTAACAGGAATGTGCTCAAATGTTTGCATCCCTTTATGTAAGAAAAACATTTTTTTATGTGTTTCCCTGCAGGTGAAAATGCTGGTGCAGAGTGAGAATGGAAAGCTCCGTTCTGCTCTGGTGGCCAATCTGAAAAGTGCGGTGACGGCCTCCTTCCTCATGCTGCCTGAGAGCTTCAGTGAAGAAGAACTTTTCGTGCAGATAGCTGGTCTTTCGTATGCTGGTAGCTACTCTGTCTGATTGCAAACACAAGAACAAACATGAATCCATTTCAGTAGCATGAACAATAATCCAAGCTTGTGTTTTTCCATGTACCGGTATGTACCGTAGTTGCTGTCAGGCCTGCGTGGCTCAAATGCGTGTGTGTACCATGTTAGGTACATGATATTTATAACTCATCACTCAACAGGGTTATGAATAAATTGGATGGCGTGTGAATAGGTCTGTACAAGTAAACTGATGTTCTACCTTGTGCTTTAAGACTAGGGCTGTACAGTATATCATCAGAATATCAGCACAGCAGTTTACACAGGCGCAATAGTAATATTGTAGGACATGCAATACCAAGTAAGACAAACTGCAACATGTTATTCCATGACTTTTTTGCTTTGTGATACAAAAGGAAAACTCTCTTGGTTTTCTTTTTGTCTCTCTGAAGGGGATTTCCGAATGGTGATTGGAGAGGATAAATCCAAGGTGACCAATATTGTCAAAGACAATATTGAGCACTTCCGCATCCTATACAGCAACATCCTTCAGGACTGTCCTCAAGTAGTCTACAAGCCTCAGCTCGAAAAACTGGAGGTAAAACACACACACAGCAATGTAGAGAAAGGACATGATCTCAATCTCACTTAATAAGAGGGCAACACAGTACAGTGGTTCAACCAAGTGCAGTCTCCCCTTAATGTTTAGCAATGCATGCACCCTAAAATTAATTGTTCAATAAGTTTATTATACTGTGTAATGTATTTCTGTTGTTGCTATTACTTTCTAAAGCTGTAATGAGGTTATTGCTTGGTTTCAGTGAAAGGATACAAAAAGAGGTGTGGGGAGTTTTATTAGTTTTGAATTCCTTCACTTTTTGCCAAATGCTATCCTTCGCTCCCCGCTTGCGTCAGTGAGCCTTGGCCTCCCTTGTCTCCGTCACCGGTTCACCACTTTTGACTGACTGCTGCTGCAGACTGGACAGAACCCCACAAGAGCTGCAGTTCTGGAGTTGTGCTGACCCAGTCATCCACAATTTATCTCTTGTCAAACTCATTCAAATCCTTACTCTTGCCCATTTTTTTCTGCTTCTAATTTGAGGACAAAGTCCTTACTTACTGCCCAATATGTCCCACAAACAGGTGCTATGACAAGTACCGTAATTTGTTCACTACACTTGACAATGGTCATCATGTTATGACTGCTCTGTATAAATATTGTGGGGGTTTTACTGTCATTTGTTTGGGGGATGCATTAACATTATATTCTTAAAAAGAATGCACTCAATTTATTTGTTGCTCGGCCACTCAGTTAAAACCTGTGGATGTGAGTCATGGTGGTCCTGCTAGCCATGTTAGCATGTTTGTGTCTGCAGGTTGACAAAAGCCCCGAGGGCCAGTTTATTCAGCTGATGGCGTTGCCTCGGACCCTGCAGCAAAAGATCACAAAGCTGGTTGATCCTCCAGGAAAAAACCGAGACGTGGAGGAGATCCTGCTTCAGGTCGCTCAGGACCCAGACTGTGGATCTGTCATTCAACAAGGTTCAGACTAAAGGATGTGGAATAGACGAAAGAATGACAAACTTTTAGATATACTTAGACACATTTGTGAATGATGCTAAACCGGAGCCCAAAGGGAAGTCTTCAAGTAGCTTATTTTACACACACAGTGGAAACAGCCACTGTTTGTTATTGACATTTTTCTTATATATTCTATATTATTGGATTTAATGAGCAAAATGATAAACAAATCAATGAATTCAGACAGACAATAATTCCTTATTCCATCCACTGATTCTGGTTATGTGAGAAGGTTTTATGGCATTTACCTTGCCTTACTTTGCAGAATGCTGAGATATCATTATATGTCTAATTGGATGACTCTGTTCCCCCTCAGGTATTTCATCCATCGTGAAATCCTCCAGTATATCTCAGAGTATCAAAGGCATTGCTACAGCAGGTAGGCATGCTTTTCTTTTTGACTGATGTTTTGGGGGGGGGGGGGGGAATCCTGCATTTTACTCAGGTTGCTATTATGCTAGTTTGGTGTTTGGAACAGTTTAACATGCTTTTTTCATTTTTTAATGAGGTATAGATTGATATTTCCTCTGGAATAGTTCTTGTCAAGAAGGCAGCTTTCCCAAAATAACTCATGGCCATTTGCCGCTGTCGGCCTTTCGCTATTAGAAACAGTCCTATTAATGGTTGTTCACTTTTGAGAGATGAAATGTCATTTTTGGGGAACATAGATATTTCTTTTCAGTATTAAAGGTTAAAATGTATTCTTCTAATTTATTTATTGATGTGTGCATCCTGGTCCTCCCCCTTAGGCTTGTGGAAGACCGTGTCGTACAGCTCCAAGAAACTGGTTAAGATGTGGAAGGGTTGGCGAAGAAAACCGTCTGTCTCACAGATGTCCTGATCTGCTCGGTCTACCGGTAGCCTGTCATCCTGTGCAACTGTCAGCCAGATAATTGATGTCTATCCTTTGATTTTACCCCGAAACAGATGTGGCGGCAGCAAACGCATGCCCACCCACTGGCTGTGTTATTGCAAAGCCTTTGTGAATGGAGATCGCCAACCAGGTTTAAGTCTGTGCTCTTTGCACACGGCTGTAGAAGGAAAGAGTAACACGTCTTGAGCCAGAGTGAATCGTGCCTGATATTTACTGGTGCTACAAAGGGGATAATTACAGACACTGGTTTTGAACTGCTGACGGCTCAACTCTCTTCAGCTGGGCTGGTTTTACATGTTTTACAAGTTACAAACACGCAAAAAATCTCAAACCGCTCATCTCGGTCCATTACAGTTTTCTTTCATCACAAAATGTTCCTTATTCTTACCATGTGTTTACCTGTGCCTCCCCATTGTTATGAGCTTGTCTTGTTGATGACTTTGTGTCATTGATGGGGGAAAATGTATTGATAGTTTCCCCCACGAAAACCTGCTGAAATTCAGTTCTAAGAAATGGATTTATTAAACATTTATTACAACATGATTGTTGCTGTTTTCTGTATCTGTTTGAATACACACACACACACACAGACAAAACGTGTGACAAATATATGATGGAATGAAATCTAAAGCTTAATTGGAACATTATTCAACTTGATAATATACTCCACTCTGTTTTAAATATCAGTGGCTGAAGTGACAACTTGAGTTTAGGCAGAACTACTCTTTGTTATAAGGAGAGGATTCGTTTTTTTGCTTTCATTGTTGGCCTGTTTAATTGCCGTTACCTTGTTTTACCGGCTTTCCAACTTATTTGAGTAATTATTTATGAGCCTTTATGTGACATGACTGCATCAAAGTACATTTGCAGAATTATTGTCCTTCGACATGGAGTTCAATGAAGAGTAAGATTAATTGTGACATGCTCAAGAAGAGATTGCTTCTTTGACACTACTTGTTATTTGCTGTAATTGTTAGTTTCGTTGTTTTTTAATTACAGCAATATGCCGATGAATGCTTTTTGCATATATATATATATATATATATATACAGAAAGAGAGCCTAGGCTAGAATTAAACAGTTTGACACTTGGGATTACTTTACACTAATATAGAATGAGAATGCTTCCACTATAGTCACTATAATATATGTGTCAGTCTGGCAAATGTGAGACTTTGACAAATGCCATGAATTTGTTTAGGATACCAGGCTTACATCACAATTACACTAATGTGATAACAGCTCAGCTTGAGGCTTAGCACTAACAAATATAAATATTACACTACTGTAAATTAACGTGAGCTAATGTTAACTATCAACAAAAAAAGGTATCAATCTCAATCTAAATAATTATACTGTATTAGCATGTCAGTGCTAGAAATAGATGGCACAAAAAAAAATTAAACAGGTTATCACTTTTGTATTTCAACAATAGTTGTTGTCTAGTATATCAGTAATAATAATGGCCCTAAGATAGGGTATTTTATGTAGCTCGTTTCATGCACATCTAAGTTTTTTTTTGTTTGTTTTAATAATAATGAGTTTCATATCTCACAAGTCTCCTGGCAGAATATTTTAAATATTTTGGGTTGCAGCTCTCTTTAATCATCTGATATGTTTCTCCACCTGAGCTTTGCCCAGTAATGAACAACCTTCAGAGGATGTGACGCAATATTCCTATTACGTATGCTGACATCATCGCGCCAGTCCTCCACCAATCAGCGCGCGTCACTTTCACCACCTGCTAGGAACTGAATTCCATCATTCCAGGCATTCCTGCCCTCCCTCGCTCTCCTTCCCTCCTCCTCCTCCGTCTCCTCTTCCTCGTTTTAGCTTACAAGCAAGTTTTCCCCCGACAGCCCTGCTACTCGGACAAGAAGGAGGAACGTGAAGCCCGGAATCTCTGCGGGATATATTTATTTACGTTTTTATTTATTTTTTTGCGTGCAAACACAATCATTGTGGAAGATACCAAAGTGGCTCTTGAAGGAGGTATGCGCTTCTGGACCTTGAAGTTTGTGACTGATACTGTTTACGGGTTTGGAGGAGGAGGAGTGCGCTCTTTATTGGGTCATGCGGTGGCAGTTAAGTTTGTTTCATATGAGATATGCAGGATGTGAGAACAAAGTAAAGCTCATTTTAATACCGCGATAGGAAGCGGCACTGGCGGGTTCCCAAACGTCGGTCGCATGTTTCGTCTAACGCGCCTCCGTGTTGTACTTTTGAGTGAAACCCAAATCTAACATCACGCAGCGGAAGTCTTTAATTGCGCGAACTACAAGTTAAACCTCTAATTGTATTTTTTGAGTGGACCAGGGCTCGGACGAAGTCCGTAGAAAGTATGACATTAAAGGCTGGGGGGGGGGGGGGGGGGGGGGGGGGGCGGAACGCACACTTGCTACGAATCTAATTGGTTTCAGTTTTGCCCGAGGCCAATGCGTCACGAGTCGCGCTCCCTTACGCGCACCACCCCACGGAGTGTGTGTGCGCGTGAGTGTGTTTGTTTGTGTGAGTGTGTGTGTGTTGTGTCGCGATGAGCTGCACGATGACGCACTGGAAATGTTTTTTGAAGCGTAATTCGAAAGGGTTTGAAATGCTGTTGCTGTTAATTCCGACCTTGTTCATCATGCTGTTCTCCAACGAATGGCATGTTAAGAATGCAGAAAGCGGGAATAAAGTGACTTTTAGATGTATCCTTAAATTCCTTAGATAGTTGTACTGCTGTATTAATGTCAAATGCGAATAATGCGGGGAAACATCCACATAATTACGTTTACTATTACGTCACAATTTTATTCTCCCTCAAAGATTTTTAGGACATGTAATTGCATTAAACCTTTCCGAACAAATTAATAACTCTTTTTTTTACACTTATATAAGTACAATCCATCTACTATACTAGTATTACAGTTACATTTATAAACTATTATGAAATTCAGGAGAAGAAATTATCATTTAGAATATGATAATATGATGTAGTTTTTTAAACAATTGGCTGTGGAAACTAATTTGTAATAATGGGCACAGAAAATAAATTTGTATTTACATCATGTAAACGCTCATTGTGGTGTCTGTACCAATATTCAGTTATAATAAATAAATATCTTTAAATTAAAATATTATGCTGTAGTAATAATAGTGGGTTTTTGTGTGATTGAAATGACAAGCCTGAGGGATCTTGAATCACGAGCTCAACATCTGTCAAATATTTCCTTATTCTCCGTGGAGTTTTCACAAATTATGATCTCTTCTCTTTCCCACAGACATCCAAGCATGGAGACACCACTGGATGTTCTGTCAAGAGCAGCATCATTTGTCCATGCGAATGAAGAAGAGAGTAAGTTCAAACAACTCAGTTTGTTCCAGTAGAACTGGAATTTGGAAGCGTAACTTTATTTTTGTCGGTTTTTGTGCTGGATCGGTGTGAACAAACGATTTGTATGATTTTGAGTTCATGCTGATAAAATGAAACGGCATGTTCAGTCATAAGCCTCGGCCCTGTTTTCTGTCCCAAGACAATGTGGCTCTTTGTGTGTGTTTGCACCAAACTATACCGCCAGCTAAGACGAACCACAAAAAAAGCACTTCTGGCCTGCCTTTTAACTGCAGGGTTGTTTGTTATTGCCACGCCGCTGTCGCTGGAATCAGGGTGTGGTGGTTCACCGTCACACCTGTTTGTGTGCCTCTTACAGATCTTCTCTTTTTTTTTGTTACCGCCGCCAAGAAGCTTGTGTTTTTGACAACGTATGTTTGTCTGCCTGTCGTTACGGAAAAACTGCTGGATGGATCTTGATGGGGGGGGGGGGGGGGGGGGGGGGGGGAAGCTGAATATGGGTCTCGGTCTAGCTTAGATCCCATCAAATTTTGAAAGCAATCCGGATACTTGTCGCGATACAATTTTTTTTATAATATCTGGATTTTCCCATTTACTTATAATGGAGGCTTTTTCAAAATATCATATCTTGTAAAATATGCATTCAATTCACTCACCAAAAATCACAGTCATAAAGGGGTCCGATATGAACAGGCATGCAAAATGCCTTATGGTTCTGATCCAGAATGAGGTCAGCTAAAAATATTAAACATTAAACATTAAAACCTCCATTTATGGATTAAAAATGTAACTCCAATTCACTTTTACTTTTCATGGTTGTACCGGTATATAGATACCAAAAACAATTTAGAACCTTTTGGTGATGATCCAGATCACCATGTGGATGGTGTAAATCTAATTAGGAGGGGAATGAGCTGCTTGGGGCGGGTTTGCTCTCTTCTGAGTGCTTTTCTAGTTCGTCTCGTCTTCTTCTTCAGTCTTTTCGTTTTTACTTCCCTAATAATTTCTGATGATTTCCGTCTTTGACGAAAATTATTTGAAATCTGGACCGAGCGAAAGCTTTGTGCAATCTTAATATTGATAGTATGCACTTATACAGGTAATTTGCGTTTTATAGGTGGTGCTTTTTTTGTGAAATGTTTCATGTATATAATAATTTCCTTCTGGATTGGCAGCACTTAATCCTGAGTTATGCTTGAAGAAGAGGCTTTTCAAGCAGGCGGATTTGTTTTTCTAATGAATTTGTTTGAGCTGTGAGGGAATTTACAGGAGTACTATGATATTGAGATCTAAAAATGAGGTCAAATGATGTTCTCAATTTCAGAATGTATTTTGTAGAAATACATTCATAATACATACATAATTGTTACAACCATTTCACACTTAAACAAATTGTCTGAATTCTTAATGAAAAAATGTCTTGCATTATCAGTTGTCTTCATCAATGCGTAACATTTCCATGTCAAAAGTTCGTTCCCATAATCCATTGGATTGAATAAACTGAATATCTGCTTCCTTGCATTTTGGAGTGAAATGGCATGAGATATATTCTTCCCTCCTACTCGCCCCCTGCAGTGCTTTTGTTTTCTCCTCTTTTGTGATGCAACTTTTTGTTGTGGGTCACGGAGGCCTCTTTGTCTAAAGACAATGCACTCGACCTGTATCCACAATAGCTCAAGAGAAGTAGGCAAACCAGTGCTGCTGCTAGCCAGCCGAACCAGTTAACCGACCAGCTCGGCTGTTCTAGCAACAGTCAGTCAGCAAACGAGGCCAGGAGGTGGGTGAGTGAGCCAATAGTCTCTCGAGAGGAGATGACAATCAACAACAACAAAGTGAGGGCACTTCTCTGCATCCAGTCTGACAGTGCATCGTTCTAATTCTGAGGCGATGGTCAGCAGTTTCTGCTCATTCATTTGTCATCTCACAAAAAGGCGATGCAGAAATGATGGTTTTCAAGAGAAAGGGGAAATTGTGACATGATGATAGAACTACCAAGAAAGTCACAATTTAGACATTTGTCCCCAAAAGTCCAGATGGAATAGAGATGCCAGTAACAACTATGACTCCCACTTGATGAAACGGTGAACAGATTCTGAGTCTGCAGAGATGTCCTCAGTCCGGCTGTTTAGCTGTCCACACTCAAACAGATATTGCTTATTCTTAACAGTGCTAAATTCAAGTAACGTTAACAGTTATCAGAGCTCATTCATTCTGAAATATCATCTGCAGCCCGAAAGACGCAGGTTCACAAATCCCACACTGCAGTCTTTATCCCACAATGTCTTCCAGATCCGTAAATTCCATTGGTCGATAGATCCAGTAGCTGCCCACTTTGTGGATTGGTTCAGTCTGCCTTGAGAATGTGGTGGCATTTCTAAACAGAAAGGGATTCTACATGAAAATAAAGACGTGCTCTCCCACGGCGAAGTCGGAAAAAATGATTACAGACGTTGCAGCATCCTGTTGCTGCACTCACAACACTTTAAGGAGCAGCGGTAAGTGTTTTGCAGTCGGGTACGGTGAGGATCTTCTTATTCATCAGAAGGTATTATCTTTGTCGGTAAAACCACCCCACGAGCGCTAATATGTTGGTAACGCAGCAATTTACATGAGTTCAAAAAAGTGTCACAAGATTAACGCTGTACACGCACACACACACACACACACACACACGGTTGATTCTGGGTTGCCTGTGACCAACATAAATCACAAGTGTAAGTCAGATAGATGACCTTTAATATACAGTAATTACTGTAAGCACTTACTAAAATAGCAGTGAGTAGTCTGTGCCGTATATTTAATGGTTAACTACTTAATACTCAGGGTTACCCCTCCGTACTAATTTTGGTGATACTTACAGTGTGCTCCACCCATCCTGCGAGCAATCCTGTATTTGACATCAACCTTAAACTGAGTGGCACTCCAGATCCAGCTTCAAGGACTGATTGCAATGTTTTTCCTTGTTGCTTGTAGTGAATTCTAAATGATAGCTACAGTATTTATTTAAAAAAAAAAAACGTCTTTTAGTGCATTTTCAGAGCAATGTCTTTGGTTTTAGGGCAAAAGCAGGGATGTTTACAGTTATCGTGCCCTGACTCGGGGTGCCCTGTTTTTTTTTGGGATCTTGGATGTCAGATTAAAAGCAGTCGTTCTAAAGAGGCCAGTGGTTTAGAGCTTTATTGAAGAGAAGGAACATGGGCCTTTTGTTTCTGACAGGAACCACAACAAAAGAAAGCTGATGCCAAGAGTCGGTGGTTGGCAAAGAGCTTTATAGTATCCTCTGCTGTGCATCTGCAACCCAGAATTACATACGCTGCACACTGAAGTATTCTTTGTTCAACACACAGTCACAAACATGCTTGCTTTCATTGTTATAGTCTCGATGGCTTTGTTTTGAGCACATTCCTAGTTTTTGTCCTTAAAAACAATCTATTATTATAAGGTTTTACTTGATGCTAACCAGTTGATCAATTTATTTTGTACATTTCCAGACTAAATTTCAGAAACTGGATGCAAGAAAATCTGATATTTGATCCTTACTGACTACATTTGCAGAATGTCATATAGAGTTTAGTTAGGCTTGGTCTATGTTTATAGATTAGTGCCTCCCTTAAGTCATTGGACTATTGGGGAATTTCATTTAATATGTATTCATGCACAGACATGGCTTTCCTTGCGTCAAATCAGGTTTTTCCTTTGCCGTGGCATGTTGAACCGTGGTTTAAATGTTTTTGTAGCGCTGGTTTGGCTCTAGGATGCCAGTATTGTCAGTTAGTCAGCTACTTTGGTCCAGACTGAATCTGTCTGAGGCATGTCAACATTAGCATCTCCACATCTGTTTAGTGGATTGCATTGAAACCTTTCATACAGAGATGCTTGGTGGAACTTTCTCGATACATGTTGAATCCTTTTGACTTTGGAATCACCTGAACTTTTTCCAGTCTCATTTATAGGTCAGCATTTTTTTTTTTTTGACTGTGCGATGAAAAACATGTTAAATGAATGTCCTTTTCAGTAAGTAGCAAATGCGCCCACGGATGTCGATTTATTTCCATATTAACACTTAAAACAAAGTGGTTAAATATACCAACAGTATTTACTTCACCAGGATTTACAGCAATTAAAATAAGTTATTTGGTTAACTAAGTTCACTTGGAAAATACTTGGCTCAAAACATTTAATGTATATTAATTTTAAACCAGTACTTTGCTGCTGCAGTCCATTATTACATCCCACTGCAGCGTTCATTCATTCATTCTGTGACTGGACGTGGGCACAAAGAGGAAGGTGAGCTTGGCTTTTAGAATGATGCAGGCTCCCAAACGCATCATGTTTGAATTAATAAATATTTGACGAGATTTGTCATGTATAAAAATACTTACACTTAAGCCTGTTCTGGGCCTGGGGAGGCATCCGATTGGCCCGGGCCTGTACAGTGGTAGCCAGCTTTGATGCAGTTTGGCCAGTCAATGATCTATTGTTGTACGATTGCTTAAATCTAGTGCCAGCAGCTGTCTTCACCAATGTCAAAAATTCACTTTGGCATGTGCGATGTGTTTGTTATTGTTTAGTCTTCGTCTGCTTTACAATGTCAAAGGAATAATTTGATAGTTCCTGCATGGAGTCTACAATCTCACGATGATGGCAGGAGACGAGAGATGCCATTTTTATTCATTTTGTATGAAATAAAAAAGTTGGAGCGCTAGAAATTCTGGTTGGCTGAGCAAAAATGACTTCCTGTCTTAATGCTAAGCTTTGCTAAGATAACCATCACCAGACTATATTTCCATGTATGTAAGTTTTAATATGCATTAATTAATACGTAGAACCGGCAGACAAAATAATCACATGTCACCATGTCTCATCACTATTGACTCCTCAAACAGTAAAATCTGCTGTCTCATTTTTTTCCCCGTTTACTTTCAATCTTAGACTTTGGCAGCAAAGAAGAGACCTCCGTGATGGTGCTGATTCATTTCTTGATAATTCTTCATTTTTACTTAACATTTTTTTACATGATAGTTGACTATTGACAAACAAAATGTATGGATATGACCTTTCTGCATCTGCAACCTCACTATCTTCGTTCCTTTGTTAAATCCATCTTTGGTGTTTTTCTGTGTTGCTCATAGAGTATTGCAGTCAAATTTAGTATCTGCTTGTCTTTCGTGCGAGAAGAAACTGCTGCTATAACTAAACAAACTATTGTGTGCCGATCGCCCTACAAAGTCATTTATTAGCTCATGTTTGATGTCTACAACAAACACAACACTCCTAAGAATGCAATTCGAGGCCAGGGCAAAGCATGCTGTTTTGTATGCACACTGAAAATGTTGTGTGTATCTTTATATCTATGTGCCTGCAGTAAAAGTGAAGATATCCTAAAAGATAAACATACTCTATTGTCACAAATGCTGCAGATTATTTTATTATGTTTTTCCCCAGTCAGGGCCAAAGTCTTTGTCTATTGTCTTTGTATTGACAGACAGGCTGCGGCATTGCCATTACCGGTAACTGTCACCAGTATTTGGGTTATTTCCTGCTGTCGGTGTGCATGTGCCTCAAGAAGTCTGCAGTACATGAATCTTGTTTATCAGTAGTTTTTATGAGCGCTGTAATGATCTCATGGGTAATTGAAGCAAAGTAGAAAATATACAGGTTGAGTAATTTTACATTCACACTCTTTCTGTTTTTATTTTTCATCACTATCGTATCATATTATATATTTCAGTTCACTTCATAATTTCAGGAGAAAACTGGCACTAGAAGCTCTTCAATGTTTCATTATTGAGAGCATCTCTCCTACTGACACTTCCAAAACTCTAACTCAAACACTAAATTTGGATGGATAAACACTAACCTCCCAAATTTGTCTTTTGATTTTATGGTGAACTTTCTCTTTTGTTATTTCCCATCACCAGCTGTTTTGCTTTTTCAAGAACACTGAATCTGTTCTCGTGAATCTGGTTTCCTGGCACTTACTTCCATAGCGTTGTGAATTTGTCTGGCAGAGCTTCTTCGTTTTTGAGACAAGAAGTTGCTTTTTTTTCTGAAGTGGATATCTGGCCTCTCAAAGCTCATTTGGTTGAAGAGTCATTGACCATGCTGAAAAGGTCCGCTGGTTTAATAGGCGGGGCTTTTCACTCCCACCTGGGTCAAACATTTTTATGACAACAGTGACTGAATTTGAAGCTCTGTCTGTCTCTCCAAATTCACACCCTAAACTTGCTTTCACTAAATGCCATTACAGCTCCGTTGTCTGAGTGAGTGAACTTTTTCCTCAGAGCCTTGCTAATGACACATATTTCACATTCCTGTCTTTTTGATTGAGCTTGCCATGGTTACACAAAATTAAATAAAACAGGATTGCAATGTCAAGAAAAAAAAGGTTGTTTTAGCTTAAGTTTGGGTTTAAGCCAGTAAAATAACTTGCCAACAAAAAAGATGAATTCAGCAACTTTAAAATTGGAATATAAAAAAGACAGTAAACTGAAGACGTATATAATGCACTCAAACGTTTGTGTTCATGCAGACCTGTTTAAATACATTATTTATTAGGCCCTTATTGACTCTCTCCTCTAATTGAATGTAATTTGTACATTTCTTTTCAAAGAAGATTTACAAAGTAATTTATACCCATAATTTACATGTCATTACACAAACAGTATATCATTTGTTTTTGTTGCAGGGAGCAGTGAGTATTCAAATATGTCCTTGACCTGCTAGTTGTTATCATGTTGTCACATCATCATACAACAGAAGCACTAAACATTTTTACAAGATACATAAATGGTGCTATATATTTAATTAACAACAAGCTTAGCATTGAGCAGCTTCACAATAAGTAGATGGTTTTCATAGGTTAGCACCTGAGCTAACCAAGAGGAGACGTCTCTCCTGATTGGATATGACTTGTGTTTTAGGCATAGCATACCTGATTATCAAACAGTAGCTATCCAATGAGACACATTTGTTATGCAGGCTGGAAGACAACGCTATTAGTTTTTCAAAAGTCTCTAGTAATGATCAGATTATGTGATTATTTTGCCTACATTTTCACTTTGTTGATTATCACTTTAAATCATGTTGGTGCTAACCAAGAACCTCCATCTTATCAGTACATTTACTGGTTGTTGTTTTTTTTGCCTTCATTGTCTCTTATAAACTTGGACAAGCTGTCCAGATTCCAATAATATCTTCTTCTACTGTCTTGTTGTTCTGGGAATGCTGCCTCCGCGTAACAAAGCCAAAACAAACAAAACAGAACGGTTATGACCTTAAACCCATATCAATTGATGACAATTTCTTAAATTATGCAAGGAAATGACACTAAAATGAGAGAGGAAACTGAGGTTGATGGTAAATGTCAATAGATTGGATGTGTCAATAAGAAAAATACTGCAGACCGTGTATATGGTTCATCAGGAGCCTACCTCTTAAGTGAATTCATTGATGCAATGTGATATTACGAATCAAGAATAAAGTCCATAATGTTAGTTATTCAGATGTTACAGCTGCCCAACAATGTGTTTATGTGTGTTTACACACACACACACACTGGTGGGAAATATCCCAATAGCTTTACTTCCACACAAACACCTGTTGTTGCCATTGTTTCAGTGCAGCAACCTGATATTTCCCAGGAACGCACCCAGAGAATGTCTTCAGTGGTGTTTTGTTGCAGCAGAGTCATTGAGCCTGTTGATACTAAGTAAGTTGATGTCTTCACAGAAAGCTGTTCCATTGAGTAACCATTGAGAGGCATGTGCTGTGAGTGTACAACTCACCTGTACAGGATTTTCTGACTTGAATATAGTCAAGAAAATAGACACCAACCCAGTATCATAACTCGTAATACAGGTCTGTCTCACCTGGGTGTTTGTAGACTTGATCTGTCTCACGGAACCATCCGCAGCTCCAAGCTTCATGAAAAGGTAGCAGTTTAGTAACTGCTGTGATACCAAGAACTGAGAAAACACATTTCAGCCATTATATCACCATGTAAACAAGGCAATAGCATGATGGAGTGTCTGCATTTAAACAAAGGAAAACAACGAAATGGACCTATGAGCTCCTTTGGTCTTCTTCCCTGGAAAAAAGTAAAAAGATCCTGTTTTTAATAAAGTTTGTCAAGTATTAATCTTCCTCTTTCCCCCATCTTCAACGACATGAAACAAACATTTCTTTATGAAAGTGACAAAGGAATAAGTAAGAATGCCAGAAGCAAGGCGCCCCGTTTTGTCTTGTACGTTACATCTTTCTAAGTTCTTGTATTTCAAAGCATTTATGTCATAACACTGGAGCACGTTAGGGAATTAGGATGAATCACCACCTGGCTTGTGCACTTTGTTGTTATCCAGACACACCCTCTCCTGGGGGGGGCTCAGACCCATCGAGAGAGAGAGAGACACACACACAAACCTGCAGAAGATCAAGTAGATATGGAGGTGCTTTGTCCTGATATATTAAATAAGTAAACAGCTAGGCAGGAAGTAAGAGAGATAATGGCAGGAAAGCAGGAATTCTCCACAATGAGGGGCTGTGGTGTAGGCCTACACCGTGCTCAATCAGTGTGTGGGGTGAATGGGTGGGGGCAGCAATGGATCCTACGCTTTCTTATCTTGAAAGTGATGAAAACTGCCTTGAGATTAGGAATAAAATCATGAGAAGAAGCAGGAAAGCAGCAGTGCTTTCCCGTCTCACTATGGCCCCCGACGCTGACGTCACTGTAGGTTTATCAGCGTCACGGCGGAGGCTTTACTCCTGAGTCATGCTGGGAAAACAGTGAGAAGAAAAGGTTATTACCACAGTGGGCTTAATTCTGCGAAGCAGCTTGTCCATATGCAAGAAATGTTGGACTTTCCTCGACTTGTTGTGTAACCACTCATCTCATAAATCTTGAGTCTTGCAGCATGCGGAATACTTTATTAATCCTAGAGGGATCATGCCAAACCAGAACAATGACTCTGCCTTAGACGTTTTTTTCTTTTGAATTCAATTTCATGTGAAGAGTGCGATGAAAAAATTAATAATAGCAAAAGCAGCAGCAAGCAACGATGCATCTGATAACCTGTAGTACGCAACATCGCCGATGTCTACAGGTGTCTGAATGCGTCAGATGATCGTGATGTGCTTAATTTAAGTACAAACACTTTTTGTGTGATTTGATTCATTATGCTCGGAAAGTGTTGATATTATCTAAGGTGCTTGTTGATGTCATCATTAGTATTTTTGGAATCTTTACCGTGGTTGTAAAGATGCTGAGTGAGGTGTCATAGCTTCATCCATTCCTCGGTTGCCTAGGTAATTGCTAGAGAGACACAAATTCTGAGTAAGACGACATAGACAGACTGAACGAATTCATTGGCTCAAAGTAAAGGTGGTCGATTCACAATCCACGTACCTTATTAGCTATCTTTGATGAAGACTTGGGAGCCGTTAAGTCTTCATCTGCTTGTGGGACTGCCTGATTGTGCTGCAATGGGCTCAGTTACAGTCTCTAATACATCTCTGTTTTCATCTGACACCCTGCTATGCACCAAGTCAGACTCAAAACAGCTCTGTAGTTATTTGTTTCAGAACATCTGGGTTTTTCTGTTTAAAGATTTAGTCCCATTAACCAAAGCAGTCTTCAATAAATGGAAGTAAATATGCCGTCCTAGCTACCGTGGGGAGATGGCACTGCTCTGAATTCTTTCAGCTTTTAAAGATTATCATCACTTACTCAAATTTGTATCACGTTTTTTATTCTTGTCGCCCTTGATGGTTTTGCCTGCCATTTTTGGAGTGCTGCCCATATGACTTAACCTATTTAAATAAGAGGTTAAAAAAACACACAAGGTTGTTGGGAACCTATCATTTGTATGAATCGTAGAATGTAACTTTAATGCATCATCAATTTTAAATCAATATTTGTCCTTCTACTGTGAAAAATATTAATTATTGACCGTTTTGTCTCAGCAGAAGGCAACTGTTTTCCTTTGAGCTTGTGTTTTCCGTTTTCTGGTGATGTTCTGGTCTAAAAGTTCTTTCCTTTGTCTATTTCACATTTCTGTTTTTTTTAAGTAGCTTCTTGTTTGTATTGGTTCATTTTGTTTGTGTTTATAATGACATTGCACATACAGGAAAACATTTGTACCCACTTTTCATGGCGCCTCTCATTTCTTGGTCTGTGTGTTTTATGGAAATGAACGCATGGAAACACGCACATGGCAGCTTTCTGTTTAAACGTCTGCTCTGACGCCAGTCACACCCCGATCATTATGTCTTCAGTCAAATACCCGGAGGAAACCCTTCTCCATTCCTTCCACAACAGCCATGCAAACAGATAGCATTCATTTGCATCTATTTGCCTCACCTTTTGCACATCAGTCCCTTTTATTGATGTCAAAAACCTTAGTATAGCCCAAGTCAAACTCCAGGGGGCAGAAGAGAACCATTCTGAGACTCCACTGAGCCTTGGTAAACTTTAATATAGGCTGAATCATAACTAACAAAGTTTGCTACTCTCATTTCACAAGAATAGTTTATGCTATTTGAATAGATTTAGCTTTAGCTATTTTTTTTCCACATACAAGGTAAACCTCGTCATCTTTTCATAAATGTGTGGAAGTATAAAATTGTTTGATCAGATCTCTAATGTCTGTATAAAAAGAAAACCCCTTTAAGAGATTGACGTTTCCCCTGTTATTTATTTAACTTCCTATCACATGTACGTTTTCCTTTCTCCTTTCCTGTACCTGTTTATGTTTCCATTACCCCCCTTTTCCATAAATGTGCAGTATTTTTTATTGCAATTTTTCAAACACTGTGACACAACTATATTCGCACACTATTCCAGCAGCGAATACAGATCGCCTCATGTTACTTTTTTTTTTTTTTTTTACATTATCGGACTCTTCACGGAGAGGGACTTCATGTGAAATTGCTAGTTTTAATTTAAAACGAGATTAGCTCAACCCTTTGGGCTGATCTTGTGCGTAAAACATCCGTGTTATTCGAGGCGCTCCAGGGATTTGTCGAGCATGCCTAGTGCGCCCCTCTCAGCGTCAGAGGCGCAGCGGCGCGGCAGAGGCGTAGGCGGCGCGGCAGAGGCGCAGCGGCGCGGCGGAGGCGGAGGCGGCGCGGCAGAGGCGTAGGCAGCGCGGCAGAGGCGTAGACGGCGCGGCGGAGGCGTAGGCGGCGCGGCGGAGGCGCAGGCGGCGCGGCGGAGGCGCAGGCGGCGCGGCGGAGGCGCAGGCGGCGCGGCGGAGGCGCAGGCGGCGCGGCGGAGGCGTAGGCGGCGCGGCGGAGGCGCAGACGGCGCGGCAGAGGCGCAGGCGGCGCGGCAGAGGCGTAGACGGCGCGGCAGAGGCGCAGGCGGCGCGGCGGAGGCGCAGGCGGCGCGGCGGAGGCGCGGCAGAGAGGAGTCATACCGAGCATAGCCTGCGTGTCAGTCCAGTCGACTTACAGCTGGCTGTGAGGAGAACTGGCGCGACTCCGACTTTTGTGCTTTATCATTACGATACACTTAAACTAGATTTAAAGAGAATCTCATTCGAGTCACTGCGGGAAGACAGTTCCACGAGGTTTCTAATCGAAGTTAAGTTGGAGGCCGGGCCTTTCTCTTGTTTTGTGTTTTTGTGAACCATCGCTTCACAGGAGAAGAAGAAGAAAAGAAAAGCTGGTCTTTTTCGGTAATAACGCGATAAATGCTACTAACGAACATGGACCTGCTGAACTACCAGTACCTGGACAAGATGAACAACAACATCGGCATTCTCTGCTACGAAGGTAAAGCGTGGCTTTCTACCGCGGTGGTTCAGAGCTCGGAGCCGCCGCCGCTGCAGCCCTGTGCGGGGGGGGGGGGGGGGGGGGGCGCTCGCGAAGCCGCCGGGCGCCGTTTTCCGCTCCTTTAAGTCACGCTAAAGTATTTTACTTCTCACAAGTCGACGCAGATTTGTAGTTTTTTATTTTATTTTATTCCGACGCGTCGCAAAATGTTGACCGAAGCCGGTAATAACTTTTCCAAGGCTTTGAAGTTCAAACAAGCGCAGGCTCGTTCCCCACGGAAAAGCTGCGTGTTCCTGCCGCGGGTCACGTAGTTCACGCTCGCCTCGTTGTAAACACGCCACGCATCGATCTGCAATGAGCGGTAAGAGGATTTATGAGTCTGTCTTCACAAGTGTGCGGTATCGATCTCTCATCGGAAGGAAGGACCCGGTTAATGAAGTGCTGTGTAGTAAACGGTGCTATTGATCCCTCTGTGTAGTAAACGGTGCTATTGATCCATAATTGTGTGTAGTAAACGGTGCTATTGATCCCTCTGTGTAGTAAACGGTGCTATTGATCCATAATTGTGTGTAGTAAACGGTGCTATTGATCCCTCTGTGTAGTAAACGGTGCTATTGATCCCTCTGTGCAGTAAACGGTGCTATTGATCCATAATTGTGTGTAGTAAACGGTGCTATTGATCCCTCTGTGTAGTAAACAGTGCTATTGATCTCTCTGTGTAGTAAACGGTGCTATTGATCCATAATTTTGTGTAGTAAAGGGTGCTATTGATCCATCTGTGTAGTAAACGGTGCTATTGATCCATAATTGTGTGTAGTAAACGGTGCTATTGATCCATAATTGTGTGTAGTAAACGGTGCTATTGATCCATAATTGTGTGTAGTAAACGGTGCTATTGATCTCTCTGTGTAGTAAACGGTGCCATTGATCCATAATTTTGTGTAGTAAAGGGTGCTATTGATCCATCTGTGCAGTAAACGGTGCTATTGATCCCTTTGTGGATTCCATGGCTCTCACGTAGCTGCACCGGTCCACTGCTAATTTGTTCTGGTTTTTGGATTTCTCTTTTTTTTTTATATCTGTTGCATGTATTTCTGTCATTGTGATGTCTGTTTTTAAAATCTGTCATTGTGTTAAGGGTTAACTCTTCATATCTCTTCTGTTCTGTTCTGTTCTGTTCTGTTTTGTTCTCTTCTCACTGTGACTTGGAAAAACTCAGAAATGACTTGGATTTCCAGGCATTTCTAGGATTTCATGTTATGCCATTAATACATAGAGCAGGAGCTTCCATTTCTGAGGGAAGTGAATGACGTCAGAGTGGCGTACGCTGCCTTCTGTAGTCGGTGCTCAAATGTCAGGGGTTGTAATCATACCATCTTGCACCTTTGTTGTTGTTTTTTTTACTGCAGAATCAAAATATTTCTTCTTCTTTTTTTTTCTAAGTCACAACTGGGCCTGTCGCCGTGTAGTTTTTATTCATCTTAAAATGTTCAAATGTTTACATGATCTAAAGCTTATTATATTTTTAGATGAGAATTTGCACAGAACCGGATCTTTTGATTAATCAATGATTCTGAAAAGCTGCAGGATCACAGGGAATACGTTTCCATCTGAGCTGGTGGGCAGGCTCATCTCTTCGATTTGGTTTTGCTGTTGCATTAAGTGATTTTCCCTGCTGCCAGAGTTTCACTTAGCTGTTCCTCTCTACATGAATGCATAATGAATAACTCTTCTATTAAGTCTGTGCTACCATAAACCTTTTTTTTTTTTTGCTTATTTGGTCAAAGAGGCTGTTTGTTAGCTGGGCAAGTAAACTTTATAGGAGTACGTGGAATATCTTTTCAGAATCAGAATCAGAAGTAGTTTATTGCCATTGTCAATGAGGGTTTACAGACTAGGAATTCTTCTAGGTGAAGTCGTGCAACATGTAACAGTAATGACTAAGTTACAAAAAACATATAAGTACAGAACACGTCACGAAAACAGCAGCACCAGGAGTGGATACACAGATGTGTATTAGCAGCAGTAAACCTGTGAAGCATACGGTTGTAGTCTTTGTAGTTTTGTCTGCTGCTCACGCTTTGTTGAGGGAAAAAGGCGTGTTTACATTGCTGCAAGTGAAATTCTTGTTTGCAGTCATTTCACGTGTGAAAATTTGGATATGTGCTATTTAAAAAAAAATAGAAACATTGACGGAAAGTTCACAATTCAGTAAAGTGATTATGTACTATTGGACTTTTTTGCCTCATAGTGAAGAACATTCCAGAAGTGAATATGGGAGAGTACTACTTTTAGTTGTAATTTTCTACTTGTGTGTATCTATCAGGTCTCTACTGAATGAAATGGGTCATTTCTATCTATGGAGGCACATCTTTCTTTGTAATTGTTTTTCTGAGTGTGTTTTTTTGTGTGTTGTTTTTAGCTGACTGAGCTAAAATGCGACTCCCATCGTGGGCCTCACGATAAAAAACAAAACAAAGATAAAAGAACAGGGAAAAGAGCCAGTCAGTAAAAAGAGTGGTGTGTGTGTGTGGGGGGGGGGGGGCTGTTCCTGTTCCTGTTCAAACATGTTGAGCCAAGAAAGGGGATGGAGGAGCTTTGTGATATCTTGGGTGTTCTGACTTGCTGTGTGCAGCAGCACACACATTCAGGTTCACTCACACACTCACTGACGTGCTGCTCATGCATGCTGGTCCACTGTCCCAAGTGTTGCAATGGGGCAAGTGCAGACATGTTATTTTTCACATGCGTACTCTGATCGAGATAAAATCTTTGGCCTGATAAATACAGCTTGATTGCCATCAAAAAATGGCTGACTTTCAATATATAGCTCATCATGATTTAACTAAATGATTCAGATACCTTAGAATCTCTGCATTACTTTAGTGGCTTTATGAAATGTGAAGTGGCATACAGCAAGCATCTTGTCGACATTGAATCAAGAAATGGGAAAACCAGATTATTATTATTATCTATTATTTTGGGGGTGATTTGCTGACAAATGAAATTGAATATAAAATCTCAATATATTTTGGAGGAGCGCAGTTTCGCTGGGGGAGGACCGACAGTTTATCAAGTACCTGCAGCAATATGATGCATTATGAAACACACCACGATGCATTATTAGACCTCGAAGTGAAGCTGGCAATCAACTGTCAGCTTCACCAGTCGGTCGCTAAACGGTCATTGTTGTGTTTCTAATTCATATTGCACGTACGTGCATCTGTAAAATTCAGTAGCAGTGATGACTGTGATGCGCTCAACGCTGTGGTCGGCGTCGCATGACTGCAAAGTTGCAGTAATGTGGCTTTAGTCACGGCCCGATTGCTAACTGCAAAATCCAATCTGGTGTCCCAACGCGCCGACTGACTGTAAATTGTGTCGTTTTTGTTGTGGTGATTGTTTCCTGTCAGTTTTGTAGTTGATTTGTTTGTTCTCAGACAATATTTACGTGCTAAACAACTATACCGCTGGTCGTTTGTCAGCTCAGGGAGATGGATGCTAACCATTTGCTGCTGAAAATGTCATCCAAGTCCATATCCTTTCATCCATTTCTGTCCCTCTTTGTCGGGGTCTGTTCTTTTCTCCTTTCTTCCTTCTGCTTGAGATCAAACAAACCGAACATCCGGTTGAAAAGTTTATCTTAAATAAATACATTCTACTGAAAGGATTTTATGCACGTCCTTTAAGCATTCAAAAGCTAAAAACTCTATGGCCTCAAAGCAAACTAAAGGGCCAAGTTCAGGTTACTGAGGAACTAAGCCAACAAATAATGACTGTTGCTTTTCAGGGACATTAGCGAACATGCTCCGACTCTTCTTTTTAAGTATCTGAAGGGGAAAAGAGAGCGAGAGAGAGAGAGGGTCACCGCCATTTGTAATCCAATCTCATCCGGATTCCATGCCGTTTGAAGTCCTATCAAGAGAACTGAGCTTTGATCATGTGGATGGTGAACTGAGAGCGGAGGAGGCGAATGATAGTTTTACTTCTGTGTAGAAGCACTTCTTAATTGATTGTTTGTACTAGTATGAAGGAAAAAAGGCCTCATAATTTAATCATCTCACAGTGTTTCCGTTCTTTCTGCATTGAATGAGTGCAGATATGCCCATAACCAGCAGCACTCGGAGTTAGAAGCTCAACATTTCTTATGTTAATTAATTAATGCTCTAATTTAATTTAATTTTTTCATCTTAGACATGGACATTTACTCTCCATTCTCATGCATTATTTAAGTATTCATTTAATGGGTTGCTAGTTGCTATTGCTTAGTTATGATTTTTATTTTTTTTACTTGTATACCTGGAAGTAAAGCAGTACTCCTGCCACAAGGTGGCAGTTATACAATTACAGGCTGTTTGGAACCACAGCGAAACAAAGAGGATGAATGCGCTTATGCTTCCATGGCAGACCACAGAAGCGGTTCATCCACTGATGTAGAGCGAGGAGTACTTTGGCCCATCCCTGTCGCAAAACGTTGTTTTGTTGGTGGTCCTGCTCGTCCGTGTCCGTGTTCTTGAAGGTCTGTTAATTATATGGTAATGAGGATGGCAAATCTGGAAGTCCTTTGTAGGATTGTTACTCTGTGAATTTACAACTTCATAAAACACCAGTAAACGTGCTTTAATTGAATTACATGTTGAAAGTGGAACATTACATCAGGTTACAAATGAAGCCCGCATTGCTTAATGCCTTACTGATCTTGATTGAAGTTTCAGCTTGGTCTCCTTACCCCACGCATTTTGATTCAGAATAACTAAATGTCTTATATTTCACTTTTAGGGGAAACTATTTAAGGTTCCCTCCATGTTAACCCTTTCATCTCTGTGTCCTGGATGATGATTGGACGGTGTCGTGACGCGGTCTCCCATCTTGAATCGCCATTCCCCCCTGTCCTGCCAGAAACAATGATGTCACCCTTGTTGCCATGGTGCGCAGTCGAGTGAGCAGGAACATGCCCGAGAGAGGGAGGGAGAGGAGCTGCTGTGTTTGGGAGGCCATGCTAAAAATGACATTTGTACAGGGAAACAATGGAGGAGGCATAGTGCAGCATATAAACCTTTTCTGACTGACTTAGTGGTCTAGTTATTTTCAGATTTGGTTTAAGATGGTTTTCGCCCATATTTGATGACTTTATTATTTATTTACTTTTTTCCGCCTTCATAAGTAAACACTCTTTTGTTCTCGAAACGTCCTCCTTCCAAAAGAATCAGATTTTTGTTGTTGCTGTAAACAAACTGTGTGCCTCTAATGCTTTAATAAAATGCAAATGATCTAGTTTCTGTCCATTTTCAAAATGTAGAAATCCTGCTCATGACTATTTTTTTATCCCCAAAATCACAAGATGGACAAAGTAACAAAGTCAAACAACTTCTTTGTTACTTTGTGTCTTTGTTTGTCTATGACTGGGCATTGAAGTTTTAAGTAAAATACATACCAGCATTTAATTCAAATACAGTTCTAATAAATACATACCGGTACTGAATTGCAAATCCATATTGATTTTGTGCTTTCATTCTTCATCATCAATGGCCACAAAAAGTCAGATAAGCATAATTGCGGTTTAATATTGTTTTAAAAATGGCTGCATTTGAAATGAATCCGGACCAGCCATGCGGTGTTGTGGGTTTGTTGATAAGGGAGTCGTTATGGAGAACGCTGCGAGTTCTGCGTCGTCTTGAGGCTTTGTTTTGGTTGGGAAAATGCAGACAGATAGATCACACCGAAGCAGTGGAAAGTCCCCGTGCTGAGACGGAGCCAGTGCTGGTTTTACTCTCACTCCCACTGACCGCTCTATTGGCCCTCTGTACCGGGAGAAGACTGGCGGGAAGCAGAGAGAAATGCTTCATATATTACACACCGAACACATAAATTGACAACCAATCCACAACTATTTCCTCCAAAACATTTCCAACCAGATAGTCCTTCCCCTGCTGATTCCAGAGGTTTGGGCCTGACTGGGGAAACTAGCCAAGCAGAATTCAGAGTTTGAGCTCGGATGCAGCCTTGCAGTAACGCTGCTATTTTTAAGAGCTTTTTGTGGCCAGTGTTGTTTAAAGTGGCAATAAAACAGTCCCTTCCACTTGAAAAGACCATCATTTTGACTAATTGCCATAATTCACATTCATGACATCCCTTCATTCCTTCTTGTTGGAAAGCATGCAAGTTGACAGAAATAAAAGTAGAGCCATCTGCAGCCCGGGCGATTATTCACGCGTGTTAAAGCTCAGTTGTTGTTTTTAGACTGCGTTTGTGCTTTCTCTTATAGCTTTATATTCTTCCCTCTTTTAGATTGGCTGGTTTTAGGTGACGTTTACTTGTTTTTTCCCTCATATTCATGTTTATTTTTAGAACTTTGGAAACGAAGCTCAACACCGTTAATAACTCTCTATCCTTTACTATTTTTTTCCTCTTCTCGTTTCTCCCCTTCAGGTGAAGCAGTATTGAGAGGGAATCCCAGACTGCAGTCCCTGTCTCTGTCATCGTCTTCCTCCTCCTCGTCCTCCTCGTCCTCCTCGTCCTCTTCTCTCTCCTCCAGCCACAGGACAGGTCCTCCTCCCATCAGCCCCACCAAGAGGAAGCTGAGCGGGGAGCAGGGCGATAGCGACATGGATGACAACGAGCACGTGGCAAAGATGAGCCGGCTGTTTGCTTCACAGCTGTGAGTACATGCATTTAGAAGCTTTGATGACTTTCTACATGAGTAATATCTAATCAGATCAATAGGTACGTCTTTCTTCAATTTCCCTCTTCCAATTTCCCAATTTCCAGACATGCATCTCCCCTTGGTTTTAAAATGACTCATTTTCAACTACATGCAAGTTTGTATTGACCGTATGCTCGATGGAGCAGTGCACAGGCAGACTTTCCCAGAAGTCTTAGTTTGGATTTCATGCTGCTAAACCGGGTTTAGCTGCTCTCCTTTTAGTTACACATCTCTGGGAGCTTGGGAACAGGGATTGCACAACATAAACATTACTCAAATAGCCAACATTCCCATATTTCCACTTCCAGAGATTCCGGAGATTCTGGGGCACTGATTGGTGGTCACAGACCGCTGCGGCTGGAAACGGTCGAGTGTTAGCTCTCTTAGGCGAGCTCTCCTGTCTGATTCTCAACGCTCACATTCAGTAGTACTTTGTTTCACGCTCTATTTGCAGTGGTTGTTTGAAATATACGAAGCGGCTTGTAGAAAGACAACAATTGGCAATAAATCTAGAAGCATTTTTTTCCAGAACCAAAACCTTTGCGATAAGAGTATCTGGAGAAAGTTGGGTGCGTTTTGTCCGTGTGACAGTAAATCATTTCTGCAGTTTTTCAAAGCGACTATTTATTGCAATACAAATTACGCTATGTGAATGTAATACTAATTGATGTTTTAAGACTTCAAACTGCTCACTGTGCCGTGATTATTTCAGAGAAATAATCTGATAGGCCATAAACCCTTTACATAATCCACCTAAATTAGAACCTTCAAGTCTTTTGAGTGTTGGGGTCTCCATAATAGTCAGTTAGTGCTGAGGGCGACTATAAAATAGTAATTTTGCATGAAGCGCCCATCCCTGGTTGAAACCTGTATTTAGTGTCTGAAAAGTTTTCATTCTCATTTGAAATGTTGACCAAAGAACACTGATCACACTGAGATGGAGAACAAAGAGTTGTTGAACTAAATATAGCAACTAAAAACTGTTCCCATGTATAAACTGATGGGGCAGTCGACTTGCTCTAACTTAATATCACAATTCTTCTACTTTAAATTAGTTTAAATTTTGTTCAAATTCAATTTCACCTCCCAAGGTTTTTAGGCCCAGTGGGGAAACCCTCCCTCATCTGTCAGAAGTCATTATAAAGTGGTGAGAAGCTGAGAACACGCTCACAGTCCCTTATCTCTTTGAAGAATAATTACAAGATAACGGTTGAACAAATCCCTTCTTTTTGTTTTGTTATTCCACAAGCGTCATACTAACTAACATTTACGAAGCCTGAGCGGGGGGGGGGGGGGGGGGGTGAATGCCAGACAGAAACCCAGAGGGTGACCCCTGGAAGCCCTTCAGGAGGGACACGGATATGCCGACACAAACGCACCGTTGGAGCTTGTTGTTTCTTGTCTGCCCTGATAGTTCTGCTTCAAGTTTTGAGGGTGTTTTTGGTGATTGTGGACGCGGATAGACACCTGACACCTCCATCCCCAGGTGGGGGCTGTGACCGAGGAAGCTTGGGTTGCATTTATTCCAGTCGAGACAGGCTTACGTCTGGGGGGGGGGGGGACTTTCTTAACCAGCTCAAAGACTTTAATGTGGGGAAGCACTAGCAGGCATGATAAATGAATGGGATTTTGCTTTCGTCATCAGCCTGTTTATTTAACAATGTGGTTGTGAATATATTTTTCTCAGCAGTCTGAGTGTTTTAATAGTGTCTCTGAGTTTGTGCTGTGAAGTCACTATTGCAATACAAAGTTTATTGCACGCCTGCCTGTAAAGGTCCAATAAAAAAGGTCCCGCTGGCAGGCTGACGTGTGCATGTGAGCTGCGCTTCTCTTTCTGCATGTATGTTAATATGCTGTGCGTACTCTTCACGCATGCACGTGTCCTTGCCAATCTGTGATCAATGTTTGCGTGTGTGGTGGCGAGTGTACTTCTTGTCAGACAGCATGACTGTGTTTTCATTTTTTCTGAGGGAGGAGGAGTCGCCTGAAACAAAGAAGCCTTATCCCGTCCGCTGGAGCCTGCGGGCTGGAAGCTTGCTGCTGCTGCCTGCTCGCTTGCCCACCGCTCTGCAGTATAAAAGTCTCATGTCGGCTGTTTCACTCCTCCTCCAGAATAAGAGCTATAGTCACACAGCAAGGTTTTGTATAGATTATTATTATTTAAGTAATACACGTTCAACTGTAACTGCAGTAGCGCGTTTGGCACTGCTGAGTTATGTGAGCTTTGAGGATTTCCTTAGATGTTGCATGATATATATATACAATTGGAAGTTAACTGTATTGCAACTTCATAGTTTTATTTTGTATTGTATTATAAACAAACCAGTATCGCATAAAAAGCCCCCAGGTCAGATTTTTCAGCAAACTTGCCAGTCTGGTATCCATAGCTCGGAATGTATCTTCCATTTTCATGTTTACATGCAACATTAGAATGAAAAACGAGCTGGGTGTCATTCTTTCTGGTACGTAGATATGCAGTTAGCACAGTTAAGAAACCAAAAAAGAAGAAGAGGCAGAACTCAGCCAGTTTTTATGGGTGTCTGATTTTTGAAGCTCCAGGCATGAAGAAGGCAACAGGGACAACATCATCCGCAGAAAGCAGATCTCCTCCTTGAACCGCCACCTTATCGTGGCGGGGATGTTTGAGTGCCGAATGATCCCAGGGGTTATGTCATCGGGAGCTTTATGCTTTAATGAAAGTTTTTTTTTTTTTTATGTCAAATATAATTGCGTGACTTAACACTAGTAATCTTTGAATAATATTTGCTGACGTGTATTTCCTCTGGGTTTTGACTTTTCTCTTTTAAGGATGCAAATATTTTTGCTGCCGTTTACTCGGTCCCACTACCGAAACATGGCCTCAGCAGAGTAAGTGTAGCCAGAGTATACTTTATATTCATAGCTGATGGCTTATGGCTCACGGTGTGTGTTTATGAAGTATAGACATCCATTGCAGTCTTCACAGGGCCTGGTTGTAACCTTTGGTTGAGCTTCATCCGCCTCCTTTTTTGTCTTCTATTTTGTCTCCTGTGTCCTGATTCTTACCAGATGTTTCCTGTGTGTATCTCTCTCGCTCTATTTCTGAAAGGAGTGGGATGTGAACTTCGGTCCTGCTTAAGACTTACAGTGAAGCTTTTGCTTTTCTCTGCTGCTCTCAATGTTCCTCTTACTAAGATAAAGATAAGACGCCAAATTGTGATTCTGCCGTAGAGGTAAATGTGGCACACTTTTGAAACCAATATATATTCTTAAGTCTCTCTCTGTCTTTTTTACATATCGGTATTTGTTTATTTAGTTTTCCACAGTTGCAATTTGATAAGTTGGGCCATAAATCACTTATTGTCAAAGCAACAAGAGCAACATTTTAATTTCTCTAGTTTTACAGGAACACAGCAATTTGTTTTCTTTGTTTTGATATAAATGATCAATTTAAGAAAGATAATTTAATAAGAACAACCGAGATATTTAAAAGAAAAAAGAAGAATAAGAATAGGGACTCTCATGAACAGGGCAGTAGCGGTGTGGATTATTTTCCTTTACTTCAGAAATAGATCCGCTGCACTTGCAAAAATGCACTGCAAAAATGGCAACCACGCTAAAAGTAGTGTGTAACATTTTTGTTGTTGTCAAGCATTAATTTCTCGTTACAAGCTGTGCTGAGAGAAAGCTGGGCTTTCCTCCGTGATCTTACGGGGGCTTCCGAAGAATCGAACATTTGGACACTGATATAAAGCATTTTGAAAAATGTAGGAATACTAAACAATGTCTTCAACCAAAATCAAGTTTTGGCATTATTAAGACCTGATTTTTATGATTAACTCCTTTTTGACCATTTGATAGAATGAAAGTGATGTTATCGTGGGAAAAAGCGTGTCCTAAGCAGCCTGCCAGGGTTTACAAGAGCACTGCAAAGTCTCTCCCTTTTAAAGCCTCAGGAAGTCGGTCCCGATTGTGAGGGGAAAAAGACAAAAGACTTGGGAAAACAAGCCGGGGTTGCTAATGCAAGC
Organism: Brachionichthys hirsutus; assembly: GCF_040956055.1. Classification (NCBI taxonomy): domain Eukaryota; kingdom Metazoa; phylum Chordata; class Actinopteri; order Lophiiformes; family Brachionichthyidae; genus Brachionichthys; species Brachionichthys hirsutus. Next base: position 5,551,033 of record NC_090904.1, on the reverse strand, counting down.
TTCTCGGCACAACTTAAGGAAACTACTTACTTTGTTCTTTGTTATCGTCGAGGTTTGGAGCTTTCACATGCAGCTCCCCCCCACTCAGCTCTTCCTCTCTGCCTCCCTCTTTTCTCTGGACTATTTATTTGCAGATAGGGCCGCGGGCTCCAGATGCCCGACCCAGCAGTCGGGTTGCCTGGTCACAACTGGAGCTGCAGCTGAACTTGTTGTTTTGCATCCTAACAAACCTTAAAATGGCTTTTCCGGTGTGTCTTCTCCATTAGATGTTTTAAGAGGAATATTTGTTCACAGCTGATATTCAGTAAACTTGACTGCACTGCCCCAGTTCCAGGTTTCAGTTGTTTACTTGGAGTTAAGTGTGGAGCGGAGGAAGTCACGGTTGCATTGATTTGTGACTGGATGTGTTTATGGAGAGAGAAAAAGGATAGCAAGAGGTGAGTAGAGTAAATCTGTCTCCCTCTAACTGGGCCTCACTTTGTACGAGGGGAGTACAACACGCACACACAGAGCCAACAGGACACATTTGACGCACTGAACAAAGTAATTGCTAACTGTTAGCGTGGACAGTATCAAGCGCCGCCGCTTCACTGCGTACTGTATGAATCATTTACAAGCCATTATCATCGGAGCTGGAAAAATGAGTCAAAATCTGTGTTGTGTTGAACTCCGATTGCTCAAATCCCTAATCCTTATCTGGGCTATCTCCATGGTTAATTTGTGAGGTCACACTTTGGAAAGGACAAAGGGATTTTTCTCGGGGTGGTTGTGGGTTAAAGGAAGCGCGTCATGAATAGAAGCCAAGCGACAGAGGTAAAATAAACACACACGCACACATACACACACAAGAAAGACGTCAGCAACAGTTTGAACAGGTTAAATCAATTGTTGACAGTGAGATGAGGATGAAGACGAGTTGTCTCGTGTCTGTGCTGCGACAGGCTTGCTGAGAGAGGAAGATGATTTGCTGTGCTGCGGCTCAGTCGAGGGACACACAGAATGCGATTTGCTTGATGACTTATTTTGTTTTGTTCATTTAACAAATGTAATTGTTTGTTTGTAATTACCCCCCAGCGTTGATTCATGTTACAGTGTATGGGCACGATGCCTGAGAGAGTCGCGGGGAAAGGGTTGAATGCACATCTCTCTTATTCACCATGATCACATGAAAGCATGATATTTGTCAGGTGCTGGTGCTTAAGCCTATTTAAAATAAATGCATATTTGTTTATTTTTGTTTCCCTCTCTCTAAGCTGCTGTTAGCTTCTCTGCATTTCATTTTCTGTCTGCTGTTCATCGTCTTTCTTCACCCATCTCCTATCTGCTGCCAGCTCCTTCTACTCTTGGTCCATTCCGAGTTCATCTCTTGCACCGGGGAACATTGGACCCAATATTGTTAGCTTGAATTGTTGAAATACAAACACTGCCCAACATGCTTAATGTGCCTGCCTTTGTTTTCAGGAAGTCTAATGGCGACTACCGCAGTTCTCCTGTCTCCAAAGACCGGAGCCGGAGCCCCATGGAGTGCGTGGTGTTGCCCAGCGCTTTAGGAATCCACAGCAACCACCTGTACAGCCACGCCCACCTCAATCATCACCACATGGCCAGCCTAGCTGCCATGGACCAGCCACTGGCCCTCACCAAAAACAGCATGGTGGATTCTCCGCGCAGCAACGCAGCAACTTTGTCCACCGTGGCTCACTCGGCGAGCGCCGTGGAGCGGCAGCAGGTACGTTCCACATCACGTCCTCCTGATTCTTCTTCTGTTCTTGCAACGTTTTGAGTACAGGATCAGTTTGGCAGGTCCCCCGCAGGATTAGTAATTAGCTTCTATCATGGTGGAGAGACATTTCCTGTTGGGCTTGTTAGCCAAAATGTTTTCAACCCTTTGTGGCCACTGAGTCATTCACTCTCCCTCCAGCTTCAAATTAGCCTTTGGTCTGCCATCTTGACTTTATTTCTGCATCTCTAGTTTCCTTTTTTTGCTCATCCTGTCACTGTCATGTTGTTCTTATAATCCCTAAATGTTGACATTCTGTTTTCAGAATCGTCCTTCGGTGATCACGTGCGCCCCGGCCAACAACCGCAACTGTAACCTGTCTCATTGTCCGGTCTCTCATAACGGCTGCTCAAGCCTCACCAACAACTACAGGAGAACCAACAGTGAGTCCTGATCTGGCCTCTGCTGCTTCCCAGTCTCTCAGTGACTCTGTTACTTCTGTATTATTGCAGTGATGTCTCTACATGCCGTATTCACCACATTGTTTTTCAGCCATTTAGTTAACTTGAGCTATCAGCCAATCAAGTCTGCTTTATTTCCTCTGTTTGTGTGTGGCAGTAACATTCGCTTTGAGGCCGGAAACCTCCCTGTGGCCATTTTATTCTCTATGATCTCATTGAGGTTAACAGCGAGATTTAAAATGGGATTTAATAATAAAAAAATAAAAAAAACTGCACTAAAAAGGTAATTTGCTGTTTAAGTAAAAATATTTTTTCCATTGGCCTAAAAATGAACATTTCTGAGTTTTAAGCCAGTTCAAAGCAGTGATTTGTCATTTTTATGTGCTTTTAAAGATGCCTCCCTTTTCATTACGAGAACTAAGAGCTCTCCTTTTCCTGTTTTCTCCGATCCTCCCTGTTCTAGCCAACACGGCCTGTGACCCAGTAATTGAGGAACATTTCCGCCGCAGTCTGGGGAAGAACTACAAGGAGCCTGAGCCCACTGCCACCAACTCGGTGTCCACAACGGGCTCTGTGGACGACCACTTTGCCAAGGCGCTGGGCGAGACTTGGCTGCAGATTAAAAACAAGGGGAGCCCCTCGTCGACCAGCAGCAGCCCAAACTCCTCCCCCGACAGTCACATGGTCAATCATAACCACTCCCCTTCTGTGGTCTCCTGAAGGCGGAGTGATTTAAGAGCAGTTTCCCCCTATTCCCCCTGCACTCCCCACAACCCCAGCTCCAGCTCCCATGCCCCCTCACTCTGAGCAGTCACCAGCATCCCTGAGGGGATGCCTGCTGATCTGCTAGCATCATCCCAAACCCTCCAGCCTGCACTCCCTTCTCTGCACTCACAGAGGATCAACCGAGCAATAACAACGTGTATTTTTATAGTCTTCGGTGCTCTGCTGTGGTGATGCCAGACCAGTAATCAATAATACGGGACGAGGGTTCGACTTGACTGGGGAGCGTTAAGCTGCTCCGTCCAATCATTCTTCATCACTGCACGTCAAGCTCGGAGCTGAGAAAGCGTCTGCAGTTATGTGTATATAAAGAGAGTGGAAAGGTGGTGTTTTATTCATTTTCTCCTTTCTTACTTGTTTCTCGTTTTTTGGTTTTTGGTTTGTTTAACAGTAGTTTTGTGTATATTGCTTTCACGTTATGACATTAGACAGCAAACATGAGAAAGAAAAGATAAGTGGGAGACCCCTTTGGAGAAAAGAATCTTAAACCACCAAAGAAACTTCAGACACGGATCGATGCCCACCTCCAAAACGAAACGAAAAACAAACAAGCATCCGGTCACCGCCTCTTGGTTTTGTAACTGTATGTAAACTCCACTTGGTCTGATTTGTGGCTCTGCACATACTAATTTTTACACTATCTGGAATAATCCATCTTTTCTGGAATCCTGTATTTTGCCTCCCAAAGATAAAAAAATAATAATAATAATTAATATTGATTATTGCAATGACATGGCTGCCTTGGAAGGGAAGGAAGCAAAGGTTGCTTGTATTACCACCTCTGGCAAGCACCATCAGGTCTGACTTTAAGCCAAGCCATGGCCGACCGGTTGTTGATTGGTTTAAGTTGCATATGGTGGGAGGAAATGGCCACTCTCAAAAAGTGCCATTTAAAGTACAAATGTAATAAAAATTATATGTGCAAGTGGAGTGAAAATTATCAACATCATACAGACCAGCTTTTCTTATTGATCTTGAGCAACGACACAAAAGCTGCATTTGTCGATTAAGTGGTATTGGTTGGTATTGATAGATGCATATTTTGTTGCCCTCAAATGCACAAAACCACTTAATCTATGCCATATTGTTGGAATACATTTACCAAGGTTAATAAACCTGCAAACTATTTGGTTGCTTGACATCAGAGCCACCATTATTCAAAGTACAGTAAGTCCAGTAATTGATCTGAACACACTGTTCTCATTGTTACACTTCCATGCAGGTGTAATTACTATCTTTTATTGTTTGTTTGTGTTTGTTTTAATAGCTGGTATCTATTAATAGTTTTAAGCATTTCAATCTTAACTACTATTATCAATTGGACGTTAGTTACTTCATTCGTTGCTAGTAACATACGTAGACACTATACACTCACTGCTGGGTCAGTTGTACTCCATATTATTATTATGATTGTTGTTATTATTATAGTTTTGTGTTTTTATTTTGCATTAATATCCGCATGGTAACAAACTAGCGAGATAGCCTCCGGACAGGCTCTGTTGTAATGGTGAGAGCTGCAGTTCTCAGAATCCATCGGCTTGTTTCTGCAGCATGGTTCAAGCTTGGGGATGCACATTTGGCTACAACCTTTGGCTTGACTAAAATGAGACATTGCATTCATATTCTGACATAGTCAGCAGGTCCTCATCCTCCCAGAAAAGAACCTCATTCTGGGAACTAAGACACGAGTCTGTTTTGGCTGTCATCTTTCAGGCACCACCTTCGTGCCAGACTTCAGCCGCATTCATCTTGCCGTCTGAAAGTGCTTAGAAGATCACATCTCAGCAGACTGATGATGCCCGAGGAGAACTAGGTACCGTTACCTTGTGCGAGCTTTTGATTCAGACGTTTGGATTTCAGTACTTTCATTTCTGGAAGGTGCCTTGTTGATCTACAACTGTCGCAATCTGACTTGAATGAATTTAACTCCAAGGTGGCAAACATTCCTCCTGTGGGGGAACTTTGTTCGGGCCCTGTGTGCATTCTGCATCTCCGTAGTAACCAACGGAGCTAAAAGACAGCTAGGGTCAACACTGGAGTTTTCTGCGGACAGTTTTCTTGCATCTTCACAGGATGACAAAAGAAAATTCACTTTGCATCACATTTCTATAAACCCATGTATTGTAACAAAGGAACAATAGAGCATGTAAGCCAATTTGAGGCCATTCAGAGCATAGATTTTAGAGACGTTGTTTATAACGGGAGGATGTCTAAAAAGCACCAACATTTCCAGGTTTAGGAGGCTGAAAGGTGACATGGTTTAGTCATTTTTTATTTTATTTTAATTCAATATGATTGCATCCTTTAGTGAGTTCTCTAAATGAAACACTGAGTGTAGTTACATGTCCACACATTCCATACTCAACTATCAGAACCAGGTGTGAACCAGGACTGATGGTGGAAGTTCTTGAATCTACAGGTGCACAAATATTTGAGTCGTCGCTCAACTGCCGTTTAGATTCCCTTAACAAATGAGCGCTATTAATGTGCTCTCTGGGATTCCGGGTTCAGAGTGGTTTGGAATGGGTATTAGTCGTAGGCAGGTTTTGGGTGTGGGAGAGCGTCAGGAGCTGAGCTTCTGTTTGGATGTAGATCATGCCAGAAAACCGGAGGGGAAAAGGGCTGAGTGTCCAGAGGATTTAGTTTTTCTATTGTTCTTTCTCATTATCATTTCACTACCACCGTGTAGGTAGGAGGCTCTGTCTGCCTCAATATACACTCCCTACACACTGTAGGAAAATCACTATAAAAAATACTTTTTATAATAGCTAACTATAAGACCATCGTTACGCTGTGCGTAACGAATGTACAGAGAAAAAAAAATCGTAGGTATTTTTTGAGGAACAATTAATTTGTTAATGATATGTAGCTATTTAATTGTTGGTTTTCCCTGTTCTTATATTGTAATCATTGCATTTTCTTTTTTGTGGAAAAAAAAAAAAGTTGATCTTTTTTGTTTGTAGTTTGTCTGGTAAGAGTAAAGGTTCAAGTGCAGGAACACCGCAACATCTAAACCACAATAAGCCACTGGTGTGTTGGTGACAATCGCTACTTCCATGGGTCTGCTATGCCATTGTTTACTTGTGTTCCGTTATGAGACTTCTTACACATCCAAATGAACAATTCATTTGTTAGAGGAGAGAGGTTGGCATGTCGGAGCCTCCGAAGCTGTTTGCATGTTTTGCATTGATGGAACACAATCATTTCGCCACTAGCCCGGCAGATCTTGCTGGTCATTTCCAATTGTTTTCCAATATTTGTTAAAAAATCAAATACAAATCTACAAGTCATGGGCTAGCAGGCAGGTCAAGTTTCAGCTGCTGCATGTAAGCAATATACATTGGTGTTTATTGATGACTGTGTAGGGCCTACGGATTGTACCACAGTACGAGGTCCTCTGAAGTGGAAGTAGCATGTATAATGGTAGTAATACTCTGATCTGTAAAAAGAAATTTCTGAAAAATAAGTTGGATTTGTGGCTCTGTGTCTCCTGCTAAAAAGGTTTTGGCAGGCCACCTTTTTTGTACGTAAAGTAGCCTTGATGAACAATAAAATGCTCTTAAACCGCCGCCTGACTGCGTGGCTTCTGTTCTCGTCTAGCGTTTGGGACAAAGGTTCTGTCGATGGGGACATGTAAAACAAAAATGTGGTGTGAAAGAGGAACACTATTCCATATAAAGCACTATTTTACTCCAATATACAGATCATAAACTTTAATACAAGACAGACATTTTATTCCAGTTGGTGAAATAAAATGAAAAAAGTGCAGAACTACAGATCTTACCACACACACAGGGAATCGGATTTTCAGAATTAGCACTTCTCCAAACTAAAAGATTGAGCAGATGAAAGTCGACGTTTTGCTAAAGGATGCTTTAGAAGTCCCATTAATGCTGGAGCGGCTGATCCTGTGTCAGTTTGCTGAAGCTTTAAGCATTGTAACCAAAGAAGTAAACATTACATTAAACACAGTTTTTTTTTTTGTCCAAAACACAATATGTAAACAGTTGATTACACACATGGTGGGAACAGCGTCATACAAACAAAAGTGCAAAAACTACCTTGTTCAAGCTTTAATTCTGTTCCTAGTGTAACAGTGAACAAAGTAGTTCACTGAATATTCCAGGAGAAAAAGCGAAATGCTCATTTCTTTTTACCAAATGTCTGCTTTGTTCTAAAAATGAAGAATAGAGTATCGGTAATAGGTTTTAAATCTTGAAATAAGTGCTTGGTTTTGAATAGGCTAGTTTTGACCCCGTTTGCTGGTCTCTGCGTTGAAAACGCTGCAGTCCTTTAGATGCTCTCATCATCACTCATGTCCCAAATCTGAGGATAAAAAGACACAAAACGCATTGAGAGTGAAGCACATCCTTAATACAATACAATACAATATTACCTCCGCCGAGGAGGTTATGTTTTCGCCTGTGTGTTAGCAGGATAACTCAAAAGGTTCTGGATGGCTCTAGATGGAATTTTCAGGACATGTTGGGAGTCTTACCAGGAACAGTTGTTTAAATTTTGATAATGATCCAGAAGAGATCCTGGATTCTGCATCACTTTGATATTTTTTATAACATTACAGTCAATGGAGCTTCAAAATTGAATCCTGAATAATCAGAATTCAACGTGACAGAAACGTACAGAAGTGCGGGCTCTGATTCGAGTAGAAATGTTCCCAGTTGGGGCGACACTGATTAGATAATCTGCTTCCATTAAGACTAGATGAACAGAAATGGCATTTAGTCACATGGAAATAATTAAAAACATTACAGGCTTGGCTTAATGCACTGAAAAGGGTCGTACAAGGAAGTGGCAGCAATTTGTGACCATCTTTCTCACACACACACACACACACACATGCACACGCACCATTTTCATGACTGTGTCAGTAAACAAGATCAACATTCTCATGGCAGCAGATTCTTCACATTCTCTCCCAGTAAGACGTAATTCACATACCTCTAAGACAGACTGGAATGTTGCACATGAACGCTGTGGTTGTACACACACACACACACACACACACACGAGCATGGACGCATTAAGAAAACAAGCAAAGTGTGAAGGCAACAGAGAACTGATTTGTTAATTGATTCATATGAAGTTTTTTGCCTATTTTCTGATTAAATTGATAATTATTTGGTGAGTAAAAGATCACCCAAAAACGGTTTTCCACTGTCTTGCATTTCAAAAGCTATTTTTGTTAATACTCTATTTATTATGCTTTCTTAGTCACATCCTCGTTGATGGGGGGGCTGAACGTGCACCAATGTAAAATTTATCGGGAATAGAAAGTTTCCAAGAAATAATAAAACTTTGAAGTGGAACTGCAGTTGCACTCAATTCCATGGAACCATTATTTCAGGAAAAATCTTAAAAGTTAATCCAACCTCAATTTTTTTTTGGCCAGAAACATCCAAGGAAATTAATTTCCTAACGACAGACCTCTAAAAAAACCCAGACCCTGCATCTCTCTGAGATATTTTCCCTTGTGTATCTGAAGATAACGACCACACGGCATTTATACAAAGTGCAGTACCTGCTGGGAACAGTGAATGACTTGTGAGAGGGGACGCTCTACGACACTGAAGAGGTGGTGACGGCTCTGCTCTGAGTGCAGCACGTCCTCAGCAGAGCACACCAAGACCTCTCAGTTATTTATAACTGAGTCCAGATTTGGCAGGTTCCTGTGAAACAGTCTAGAGTCCCTCGACGACAAACTGACGGCGCATGCATAGTACGAATGCTGCGCATCCCATAGGATGCGCACGCCAAATCTGTCCCCAAAGTTCAACTAACTTCAAAAAATGTATGCAAAATTTCATTTGAACTAATTTCATAGTTTGTTATGGCTTTAAAAGTAGATTCAGGAAACATTTTATGCATTTATGTTTTCTGCTAGTGAAGTGAGTCGATGGATAAAACTACAGTCAGAGGTTTTCTCGCTGTAAGTTCAGCTGTCGATCCCTTTTAAAGCTCTATGAGGCTCAGCCTCGATGCAGGTATGATGTTACAGGACCTGGCAACACAGTCATACAGAACCTATGCTACCTTGAGGGTGTTTTCATTCGTCCTTTTATGCCCATGGACCCATCTGTATTCACAAGGGAGGCACAAGTGGCAGTCATGTGGTCAAAAGTTAGACGAGCATCCTTCAACTTGATAGGGCTAAATGGTTCGTAACCGTGACGTCGGGAGGTACTTTGCAGAGATAATCAGGAGACGTGCGGGACCGCATGAAGAATGATGAACAAATTGATATAAAAGATGGAGGTTCGGCCTTTCTGCTCCGCTGCTGCTGGGGAGCCGCATCAAAAGGACAGCGAGCAAAGAACTCTTTGAAACAGCGACACTGGAGCCCCTCTCTGGACGCTTGCCATGCCACACTGGTGTGTGTGCGTTTAGAGAAATCTTTTGTGCAACACAAGAGAGGGAGGGGAGCAAAAAAAGGAGGCGAGGGGAACGACCTTATGTAACTTGAATATCTCCAGTAAACTGTAGCTAACAACTTCACTGCAGCCTTTGAAGCTGGGCCGACTCCATCGGATGCGTCTCAAACATTCTCCTGCTCTGCTGCAAAGCATGAACAGAATAACGTAAAGTAGAGCTCAGCGTCGTCCAATTAGGGAGATCACTGCCAACAGTAACGGCCACTCGACAACTAAAGCAAAGAGTTAGACACTGTTCAATTACTTAGCCTTGTTTTCCAATATTTTTTTTTATATATGATTAAAAAATGATATATTTAAAACCAGGAAATGAACATACAAAACACAGCAGCACACATCAGCATGGGATCACATTGGTTTATCAGTAGAAGACATATCCTCCATTCCTTTGTGAGTCCAGAGTGCAGAATAATCATTTGGAAGTATGCTATGGAGAAGATGGACACCCTGTGAAATACTATTAAACTAAAATAATCACAATAACTAGAAGAGCGCAGACCTCCGCCGAGCAGCTCGTTCCCCTCCTAATCAGATTTACCAACCAAAAGGTTCTAAGTTGTTCTTGGTATCTTTATACACCAACCATGAAAAGTAAAAGTGAATCAGAGTTTCTGTGTTTGTAACTGAGTTTTGAATCCCTAAATGGAGTTTCCAATGTTAAAATGTAATATTCTTTCCTGACGTCATTCCAGATCCGATCCAGATTAAATTAAATAGATATGGAGGAACAAATTTTGAAGCTCATTAACTGCAATGTTAACATAAATATCAAAGTGATCCAGAATCCAGGATCTCTTCTGGATCATCACTGAGATTTTATCATCTATTCCTGGTAACATTCCCAACATTTCCTTACCGTGCGATGAACAATATTTCTTGAGACTGGATATTTAGTCTCAAGAAAACTTTAGGATTTTCTACTGCTTAAAAATCAAAATAATTACAAAAGGTAATGATTGCATTAAGCAACATCGAAACAAACGTCTGGTCTGGAAAGGAACTGGAATTTTATCTGTCCTAACTGGTCAACCCCCCCCCCCCACACACACACACACCATGACAGCACCTAAAAGGGATTGGCAATAACATAATCAGCCCATCTTCCACTTGGATGCATCCTTATCAAATCAAAACCTGGAGTGACTGCCGGTTAAAAAAAGGATGTTGGCGGTTTCAAAAGGTCTGAGAATAAGCTGCATGTAATCATGGTGAGAACGTGTTTGGATCGGTAGTCAGTTGGGATGTGGCTGATCTATAATCCCAGCTAGTTGTTGGAAAAGGCCGGGACCTGATCAGAGAGAGGTCTTAGCTGGAAGCCGAAGCCGGGGAGTCACAGCCAACGTTCTGCTGCCGCTGATTACCGTTTTCACACACACACACACACACACACACACACACACACACACCACAGCAGGCGTCAGCATCTGGGTCGTAATTGATATTTGTCACACTGCTGCTTCTGGAAACACTAGCGGTTAGCCGTTAGCGTCACCCCGTTTATCAGGAGCACTTCAGCTTTCGATTGTGCTGTCAGGCGCGGGCAGACGGTCCAGGGTTGTTCCGTGTACTGATGAATACTTACAGGAATACCTCCTGAATGCGGGTGGCCCACAGCGGGAAGCCAACATCTAAAGCCATTTAACTCGGCAGCGCTACACAACCACCGATGGGCTTTGATATTAAACACACATCTGCTTTACATATTAGAACTGACACCGAAGCACAAAGCGTCAAGCTTTCATCCTGGAGACTGGCTCCATGTGACGTGCAATTAGTGGGCCACACAGAGCGGTCCGAGACTGATGTGGTTTCAGGCGGCTGGTTGCAGCGGCGACTGCGCCGCTGGTTGAGGAGTCGAGGGGAAAAAAGCTCCAGACTGGATCTCCGTTTCATCCTTGTGATCTCGAGTGGTTTATGTGGAGCCTTTACAAAGAAGCTGTGGCTCATATCTGTCATTACAGCCGCCATGAAGCGCATCGACAGAGGAGACGGAAGCGAAGGCCCCGCTTCAGAAAAGGAACGACAGCGTTTGGTCGTGAAGCTCCAATGAAGCTTCTTCTGTTCAACAGTTCAAAAAAAAAAAAAAAACAGGTATCAACCAAGGAACGTCTTGATTTGCCTAACGTCTGCTGGACAGTGTTATGTGTTTGTTGATTTATGTTACTGGGGGGGGGGGGGGGGGACTCTTTCATCCTCTCTCATAAAGCCCCTCGAGGGCAGTTTTTACCTTCAGAAGTAGGAAGGAAGAGCCACACAGCTGCAATCAAAGAGATGACGTACCAAGTTAATAGTTACCTCCATCAATGATAGATGGAGGTTGTGTAAAGACGCTCATTTGTTTGTCCCCCCCCCCCAAAACAAAATTTGGGGGGGGGACAAACGGGGTAATATGTATTCTGTTACATAAAAAACACAAAGAGAATTAATGGAGAAATTCAGCCAGGATGTCCATTGTTTGGAAAAATAACTAAATAGCAAGTACATTTATACGTCAGACATCAACGTTTAAGAATTCCCATAACGCTGTAGCATCCTCCCGTCCTCTGGGGCTCCCAACTCGACTGCCTGATCAGAAATAACTACAGCATCTGGATCATTTTTTAATCATAACCTGACATGTCTTAAAGGAGGCCGTGCAGTAGACTAGTTTTAAACGGAAAAGTACACAGTCAATGTGGACCCCAAAATAAAAGCAACAAAAGATATAAATGGTTGGCGCTGATCTTAAACTAATACCGGCATTAGGGTGTAAAACATGCCAGCAAACGCCATCTTAAAATGTTTTAGAAAATGTCTTCTTGTCTTTGTGGGTTGCAAAGGTCCATAAGAGACTGGCAACCAAAAATCCATTTTAAGTCCTGAATATTCAAGTACTCAACCAAGTTCTGAAATATTCAAAGAAAATGTTCTGAAAATTAAATAAATGTTCATATTTAAACATTCTCTTTGGAAGACCGTGTGTAATTTTCCCTTAAAAAGGATCAACTAGGATAACAAGTGTTGAATTCTATTGCATCTCTTCTTCTAACACACTTAAATACCACACACACACACACACACACACACACGCTAACGACCATGTGCAGATATCCATGCTCAGTATTGACTATGACCTCATGCAGCACAACATAACTCCACCTGCTCCTGCTGTAGCACATGGCATTCCCAACTACATTCCTGAACTCCTCTCAGACAGTCCTACACAATGCGGTGGGAATCTGCAGCGTAGACGTTTCACCGGTAAGACACGGGTTAATGACTGGACACATCTTCACAAACCATTCCTCGACCGCGCCGTCGACGCGAAAGCGGTCGTTCAGCCATGATTGAAAGTTTATGTGAAAGGTTCAGAGAATCTTCACGCTTACGGTGGGATATTACGGGTCGTATTTAGAGCCTTGCTTAGTCTTTAAACGTTCTGTCCACAGAGACTAGAGGCAGGAAAAGGAAGAGGAGATGGGTGGAGACGGGAAGAGGAGGGGCACCTAAAAAGCACAAATGCCCTCTCAGCAGCACGTGACCCCTGACCCTGACTCAATCTCTGAGTGTATAAGAACCATAAAAAATGTCTGATCACCACATATGTTTTTATTAGAACATAATTACTGACCTCTAACTAGGTTCCAACTGAAATGCTAAATTAGCTGCAGAAAAAATATCATTGGCTGAAAATAACTAACTAAAGTCCTCTATAATTTCATGACGCGGCAGCAATGTGATTAAAATGAAGATGTGCTGGAACCGCTTTTTGATCTTGACATCAGAAATCAAGAGTTTTCAGTGATGGAACTGCCATGCTCAAGGGCAGCGCAAAAAGCCCGCTTTTACAGATAAGGAAGAGATATAATTAAAATGATATCACAAGACGCAGTTTTACTGTGGTAGATTTACAGAAGTGGTCGAATGCATCCTATTTATGTCATAATTTACAGTCAGAAAGGAATCATTTGATCCCTGTATAAGGGCTACTTGAGGTCACACATGGAGAAATGCTACAGAAGTCTTAAGCCTATTCTTTTCATTGTCTTCATTTGGAATTATTTATTTGTTTAAAGAAAACAAGATCATCCTTCAATACTGCCAAACATCTTGTTCCGGCCTCAAGCTCCATTGGTTCCTACTGAAATCTTTCAAAGCACTTTGAATATTCATAGAGCTACATATACCGGTAGTTGTTTTTGAAAAGCCTCAGAAATGTACACAAAGTACTGGGCATTGTGGCTTTTCAGCGCTCAAACTGGAGGTATTCCAGTATATGGAGACTACTTTCTTCCGGGAATGATCTTTTGCTCTACCAGCGAGGTATTTTATTACTGGTACACAAAATATAAAAGTCCATGCCAGATTAACAGTTGCCAGTGTTGATTAACGAGGGATGGGAAACAGCAGACTTCCTACACAGACTTGTCAGTGGTTGATTTTGGTATTTGCATGGCAAAGAGAAAGAAGCAGAGAGTTGCTATGGAAGCAAGATGAGGGGATGAGTGACTGATGGAAGGGACAAAGGAAGAGAGAGACAGAGAGACAGCAGAGGGAAAAGAGAAGGAATGGGGTGATAGTGATTGAACACTGATTTGGAGAGAAAAGAGATGGATTAGACAAGACCCGGTGGGAACAGGGTTAATGTATGGGTCTCAGCTGGGGCCACGTTCCCTGGGTATGTTTTCATAAACTCCAGAGCCAAACAAAGCCCCCCCAGATAGGAAACCCTGAAACCAAACGTTTTAGCAGGGAAAAGTCAAACGAGGAAGTGATGCAGCATCCGCCTTTTCCACGCTCATCCCATGTCCTAAAAAAAACCCGGCAGATTCTCCGTTCGCCTCCCTACTTTTATTTCCTTCACTCCAAGTCGGTCAAATGCTCCCGTCACCACGACGACCCTGTTCTCCCACTTCTCTCTGGGAGTCATTAAGGCCAGCTACAACCACAAATGGAGTCTCTCCGCTGGGTGTGGCGGCCTGTGGAGCAACAGCTGTGTCTTGTCGTTTCTCCTGAGACATCCACTGGCTGCTTGTTCTCTCTTTCAGAACAACTCTCCTGAACTTTTTAGGAATAATTTTGATGTTTTCTTCGTTCACTGATAATCCCACAATGCATCCCTCACATTTACGGCACTGCTTCTAAACGTTCTTTAAAATACATGTCAAACAAAATATCCCCTCTCGTCAATCCAATCGCTGATTCAAAATTTAGTAAATCTTGATCCATCAGCCGCATTCATCTTTTATGTTCTTATCTCAATCCCCCCCACCCATTCTCTGCATTTCCTCCTGGTCCCACATTTCCTGTATGCTAGAGAAATTCAATTTTCATTAACACTGCAGTCAATGGAGCTTCAAATTTTGTTCCTCAATATCTCAGTTGATTATTGATCGATGTTTATGGAATGTGACACAGTCATGTAGGGCGGGGGCCTCTATCTCTCTACTGAATTTTATCCGGATTGGATCCAGAATAAGGTCAGGAAAGCTGACTCCATTTACGAATTAAAAAATCAGTTAAAAATACACATAAACTCCGATTTACTTTTACTTTTCATGGTTGGTGTATAAAGATACCTAGAACAATTTAGAACCTTTTGATGATGATGATCCAGTTCACCATGTGGACAGTGTAAATCCAATTAGGAGGGGAACGAGCTGCTTGGTGGAGGTCTGCGCTCTGAGTGTTTTTCTAGTATTGCACAAGAGACGATCGTCTCGTCTACAGCCGCTTTGTTGCTGAAGCCTATTCCAGCTGGTTACGGGTGCGAGGCGTGGTACACCTCGGACATGTCGCCGGCGCATTGCGAGGCCGAACAGAGACAGACAACCCTCACGTACACAGTACAGACATTTGGAGTGATCAACGCACCTAAATAGCATGTTTTTGGAGGTGCGAGGAAACCGGAGAATCCCCACGCAAACACGGGGAGAGCATACAAACTCTGCACAGATAGGATTCAAACCCGGTACCTTCTTGCCGTGAGGCAACAGCGCTAACTACTACACCACCAAGCCACTACAAAATAAATATCTGACTGTAAAATATTTTCTCTCATGACATGTGTTCTTCATTTACTGGAAGTCCAGTGCTTCCATCCTTAACCCTGGTGGATTGATCCCTGATCCATTCCGGGTCAAAGAGTCGCTGGCTCCTGACTTCCAGTTTGTTTCCTTTAGTGTGAAAGTGATTGTGCGAGTAGTCATCCCTTCTCATGAGCAGGTGGTGCCTCGTGTGGTAGCTAAAAAAAGTGATCTACGTGGTTGAATATAAAAGTGAAAGTCATGTACAGCCTCTATTTAGTTCAGTTACTGTTGCATCTGATTAGGTAGCCGCCGTTGCGTGCAACCAGATTAAACTTCCTAATGAACCAGTTCAATCATGCAACTGTGTGTGTGCGTGAACGAGTTGCCAGTTCAGACCTGCCCATGATTTAATTAGAACTGTGAGTCAAAGCCAACTGACGTGTGGTCAGAGACAAAACCAAACACTCGTAGGGCCCTGTGGGCACACACACAAGCTCACACATGAAACTTGTATATGCATGAAAGATGCGCATACACATGGACACACAGAAATGTAGGGCCCTAAAAAAACAAATATGAAAAAAGATTTAATAAAATTATTTTATCTTTATTCCACTATTTCAAAGTCTTCAAAAAATGGACAGAGCAAAAAACTTTCCTCTTGACTAATCATCCAATCTTCATGGAGGAACAAGCCCTGGCACACACACACACACACACATACACTTTCACGAGGAGCAAATAATAACGCAGGATTTGTTATACTGTCCTGTGGTTTCAATTAGAAGTCAAACAATAAACTCCTTCAGCACAGGATGAGGTGTGGAGTCTGTTTAAACTGCATTGAAAGGTGTCATTAAAATGATTAAGATTCAACACAACAAGAGGAAATGAAGTCGGTCACAGACAAGTGTGTGCATGAGCAGAAGTGTTAGTCAGAGAAGAGGTGGAACAAAGACGCACATAAACAGAGCATGCAAACACAAATGGAGACATGCATGTATGGATACAACTACATTTGTGTGTGTGTGCGTGTATTATTTGGGTTTGTGTGCGAGAGCAATTATCTGAACCAGAGGCTTGATGCTATCATGGTGTTCCATGTGCTGCAGCATCAGGGGGGGAGATAAGAACAAGCATTGTGTGTGTGTGCTTGCGAGTTCGTGCGTGTGTGTGCATACATGCATGTATGTGTGAGTGAGTGCCATGGCTCCAGGGCAGATTACCTGTGACCAGCCAGCCAGACGAGAATCAGGCTGTGTGAGATAAAGACATGCACACAGAGACCAGTTCGTAGCCGCCTTTGATGTGGTCGGAGCATTTTGCTGTAATAATGACTGATATTAAGACGCCAAACTGAAATTCCACCTACTAGTTATTCCTTCAACATTACAACATGACCGTCTTATTATATGATTTTATATGACTTGTGTATGTTTGGTTGAAGATGTTTCTGCAGCAGGGACTCATTGATGCACGTCAGGACTGAAGCCTGCCCTGTTCGGCCCAAAACGAGCAACCTTAGCTAAAATCGAAGTTAATGCGGGTTCTGTTAGGATGCTGTGAGAACGCACAGTACAGCACAGTTTGATGAGTCATAGAAGCAGACCCATCAAGGTGCTCTTCCTGATCCATGTCTGCCACTGACAATGGTACATAATCATCAGAACTGGACTATGGAGCAATAAAAGAAGGTGGCCCAGCCTAGCCTGATGAATCGTATTTTCTTTTACATTACAGGGATGGCTCGGTGCATGTGTATCGCAAACCTGGAGAAAATATATTATTATGGAAAGAAGGAAAGCCAGTGGAGAGAAGGAGTTGCCTTGGATCCTGCCGTCCATGTGGCTGTTGCTCTGGCATGCATCACCTACCTAGCCATTGTTGCCCATCTTCTCATGGAGACTCTATTACCTAATGGCAGCACCTCTTTCAGGACGATAATGCTTCCTGCTACAAAGCAAAAAAAAAAAGGCTCAGGAGTGGTTTGAGGAACACAATGGGGGGTTTGAGGCGTTGACTTGTCCTCCAAATTCCCCATATCTCAATCTAATTGAGCATCGCTGGGATGCGCTGAGCAAACAAGTCTGATCAATGGAGGCCCAACCTCGCAACTTACAGGACTTAAAGGATCTGCTGCTAAGGTTTTGGTGCCAGGTACCACAGCACACATTCAGAGGTGCAGTGGAGTTTATGTATCAATGAGCCAGGGCTGCAAAAGGAGAGCTACATGGTTAATCTGTGTTTAATATACGCCTAGGCCCTAAACCAAACGTCAGTGGAAGACAGATTCCTGAAAAACAAATTAAGTTACATTAAAAATTCACCGGTGTGTCTTTTTCCTTCCTTCTCCTTCTCTTTACGCTTGCATTTCTCATGTAGTCACCCTATTTCATCTTAAAAAAAAGTCCTACAATGATGCTGCAGAGTGAACAGAGCTGACTGATTTGAAACAAGATAATATCAGCATGAGGAATTGGTGGCTTTTAACAAAGAAATAACAAATGTAAGATGGCATTTTGAAAATCTAAATTACCATCGCAGAAAAATGGTCTGCACTACACAAGTTAAACCCAACTTCATTAAAAACAATTACTGGATAAAGGTGGAAAAACCTACATGATAAAATCATTTCAATCATACTGGCCACATTAAACAGCACATTTTCAGACTGAACTGTAAATCTACATACATGATAAGCAACTGCAGCAAAAAGGAGCATTCTGAAATAAAAGTCCTTTCTGTAAGTGTAATGCTGACACGGATACGTAAATAGTTGCTAACAGCTACGGAAGGGGAAGAAGAGTAGGAGCTAAACAGAGACGACTAGACTTCCACTCAGTCGGTCGCAACCCAGTCATCCGTCTGTCTATCCGTGCAAACAGCCAGCTGCCAGGCCAGAAGCAGGCATCCCTCTGGACTGAGCGGCGCCAGGGAAGAGAGGCCATGTTTAGGCTGCTGCAGTTCTTCCCATGCATTGGGGGAAAGATGGATTCATAAGAACCTATTTACGACTTATGAAAATAGCTTCCCTATGATTGATGATTGCGAAGGAGGCCTCTTTGGGCTAAAGATGATAGACAGCGCTCCTATCAACTGTACATCCCCGTTACCCCCGGCAACAGTACACCTCTTCACCAGCTCCAGCCCTGTGCATAAGTGCATTTATAATAGAGATCCCACCAAAGTAGAATCGCTGTGCAGTGTGCTCGCCAAAGCGGCTTGGATCTTATCGCCTTCTATTCATCACACCATCCTCTTCATCTACTTAATCTCTGCTGTGGACGTAAAAAAAAAAACTTAAATATAACTGTATATTAGTGTAAAACTAAAAGCAACATTCATGTGTCCCAGGAATTTGCAAATCTCTCTGGCATGTGTTTAAAAGAAATAAGATTTTTGCTTTATTGCGTTGTCAAATTTAAACACAAGAACACAATACATCCCTAAATAGATATTTAAAATAAAAAATCTGTATCCGTGTTTTTTATATTTGGATGGTATTTTGCTGAAGTGAACACCCTGTAATGACGGAAACACCGAGCAGCTATGCTTGCTGAGCCTCATATTACCTACAGAAACAGAACGGAGGGCAGGTTTATTAAAAGGAACGATGACATACTGTAGCTGGCACACGTGATCAAAGTCCTGAATGCCTGTCAGCTCTGACCCAGAATGTGTTACATATCTCCTGTACAGGAGCAATATATATTCAGGGATTCTCACAAGCTATTACCAGCAAATAAATGGAGTGAAACCAGCCTAAATTAAATGTCAACTGACAGACAGCTGAATTTGAAACGTGTTCTAACTCGTTTGCGATTTCAAGTTAGTTACAATTACTTCACTGCAAATTATGTACATGAACTCAGAACGCCTGAACCTTGCACACGCTATTTTTTTTTCGCATCGTAAAATATTCACTGCGGAGAGAAGATGCGACTCTGACCAAACACCTCTGAGAAGAACCGTGTATTGAAAAAGAGAATCGCCTACATGAGAACTGCAGGAGTCACAAATCTCTTAGGATATTTATCTGCGACAAAATAAATGGAAAATAATTTGTAATGTAGGAAGTCGCCATGAGAGGTCAATTAAAATCTGCCGTCACAGAGAAAGGATTATTCACAAGTATTTGTACTAGCAAATACACACACATTGAAAAAACCCTCAACCACTCGGCAGAGTGTGGAAGGCTAGAAAGTGAGATTATAAGTGAAGCCACCGACTGATTTAGACTGCGAAGAACCAGGGAGATTTAAACTATGACTATGTATAGTCTTGTGTGTATGCAAGAGAGTGAGTGAGAGAGAGAATGATTAGACTATGACAGAAAGGAAGGGCATGGTCAAAATGATTTTCAAATAATCTCCTTAAAGGTCTCCTGGGATACAAATGTGTCATTTGGCCTCAGCAGTGAAAACTGAGTGACTGATGTCAGCTGTATCTCGTTGAATCATTTCTTTTCACTCCTCAGTTTGATATTCAGACATGAAACTGAATGTTTTGAAAACACAGCAGCAGCAACAAATAACTGGTTACATAGGAGGTTAAAACTAGCGGAAGAAAATGGAAACAAGCAACCATTCAAGAACGGCGATTGACAAGGGTCAATTGTTAATCAATCTATGTCAACTTCCTGTCACTGTCCGGCCTTGTTTTCACTCTCTGTGACTCATCGGACGGAGCCCAGCAAGCTAATGAAAAACCAGATTTAATATCGAATGTGTTCCTCTGGTCCATCTGGTAATAATTGTAGCATGTAGCAACCGTAGCAGTGTTTGGCTAAAGCCCTTACGTGCACGGCGCCCTCTGACGCTCAAGACCGTGTAATGTGTATATACGTGTGTGTGGTTTGAGGGAACATGTGACCGTTAAGAGTGCGCCTGTGCTGCTGCGCTCTCCCTTGTGTTGTTTTCCAAGCTGCTGGGTGATAAGCCAACGTAAATGACGAGTGTATTAGCAGCACTGTTTTACGTAGAAGCACAGACCAGAGTTGGGCTGAGCGTGGGCGGCTGGGTGGCCTCTGTTCCTCTGGGACATTAACGTGACTCAGGAGGATGATTTGTGGCATATGATGGTGCACAGACTGTTCTCAAAAGCCAAACACTCAGATTTGGAGAAACACGGGTGTCTCTATTTGACTAAACACCGCCAACTTTACTGTAATCGAGAGATATGTTATTTCATAACTTCATGCACAACATAAACCCTCTGTGTTGCTAAATGCTATGAGAGAAAGTTACCAATTGCAATCTATAGATCTGAGATAATACATGCAGTTTATAATGATAATTATTTGTTGGTTTCATGTTAGGCCCTTGCTGGGAATATTTATTTAATTAATTTATGTCACAAGATGGAGCCGAACTAGGAATACAGAGTGATCCATTCTTCAAGTTCTTCTGATGTCGCTTTCTCGTGACTTTCTGGCAACGCTGGTTGGAGTAGGTGGAGCAGAAAGAGCGTTTGTCCTGAGAGGGTCTCACATCCTCTGTATGGGGCATTCACAGTCAGAGAGCAATGCGTGCGGGAACACACACATCTGCAACAATAAATGGTGTCACTTACTGTAACTGATGAAGGGAATATGAATAATGAAGAATGACTCACGGGCACGCTTTCCTGCAATTTGTTAAAATCCAGCAATTGCACATCAGTTTTCAATCAAATTCATCTGGTTTATTAAAGTGTTGAATTAATAGTAAGGCCACAGAGGATTTTGTAGATGAAATCCCCCCCCCCCCCTTTATAAATACAAAAACCTGTTTTATGACGAGTTAACTTACATTATTATTTTATATATTGTTATTTGCAGGTTGGTTCCACCTGTATAATCTATGCATTTGTATTATGGTATAGCTCTTTAAGGTTGTGTGAATATTGCACTCATATTCTGCTTGGAGAAACACTCTTTCCTTTGTCTTAAGATAACACGGATTTCTCTGAGACCTATTTGTGAATGTATGGATAGATGTGTAAACAGTATTTTATGTAACATGATCCGCCAAGCCAAAGACAGAGGCTTGTGAGTCAGAGGAGAGGTGCAGCATCCTGTGCAGACAATCATTTCCTTCCAGGCTCTTTGAGCGACTTGTTCGAACTGGCCCTTTAGAGTGAGGTAATGTTCAGGAGGGCTGATCAGCTAACAGTATGCTGTTCTGACATGCCAACCCATTTTGACAAAAAGACAGCTGCCTGGTTTAACTGTATAAATAAGGGATGGTTGTGAATTGAATCGGAGGTTAAGTTCAGCTCAGATAACCCCTCTGATAACCTTTAGATTCTTATACTGACAAGGGTTGAGGTTTCCTTTGGGATATTGCAAATGTATTATTTGATAT
Source organism: Brachionichthys hirsutus (assembly GCF_040956055.1). Lineage (NCBI taxonomy): Eukaryota > Metazoa > Chordata > Actinopteri > Lophiiformes > Brachionichthyidae > Brachionichthys > Brachionichthys hirsutus. The sequence goes on along the minus strand of NC_090904.1, from coordinate 5,529,268 downwards.
TTATTAAAATGGGACGTATGGGAATTAGTGACATCACAATCCAAATCCTGATTTCTCTACAACAAGACATGCGTACTGATAGTCGTCAATCGCTGGCAGCATGAGGCCCGATCTTATCCTGCTATTGCTTGACATTTCAACCTATGCCATGTTATTTCAGTTATGCTATATCATGATTAACAGACTTTTGAAAATGTGGAAAATCAATAGAAATGACTAGATACCAGAAAAATGTTTCAGAACTCTGTAATGAAGGCAGCCAGTGTTCAATTAGAAAACCCAGCTGAAAGCTACTGACGGCTGAGAGCTCAACAAAAGATTCCACTTTGGGAGGGCTTTCGATGGTTGAACTAAAGTTTGGAATTATTCTGGATAAAGTGACAAAGTTTGGATGTTTTTATACTTTTTTTTATTATTAGAGTTTTTCTTCTTGATGGATTTCCATTAAAATTGGTAGGAGGGTGGAGCATGGTGCCGTGCAGTAACCCATACAATTAGCTATGGATCTAGATAAAGGGACAGATCCGTGAATTTCTATCCTTCAACTTTATGGCTCTTTTTTTCTCTCCAGTTTTTATGAAAGCGAGGGACACGTTCCAAAAGAAGCACTGAATTGTGGTGGAGATCTGCATCAAGCGGTGGATCCATCACCCCCCCGCCCCCCCTTTACTTTGAGAGAACCCTGAGGTAAGCCATTAATTGTACCTTCTCCAACCACTGTGCACATAATAATAAATATTTTTAATTTCTTGAATTACAGAGTCAAGTTGATTGATGACTACTTTCAGGATGGGCTGGGCTTCTTCCACTGGTGAGTAATGGTAGATAGGCACATTTTATATGATGGAACTATAAATATTCTGTGCGCCAGAAGGGACGATTTGGCTGCCTGGCTGTGGCCGAGCGGTTGACTATTACCGTCTTACACTGTGGGAAGGTCATAGCTCCAAGGACCGCAGTGTGCAAGAGAAAAGGGCCATACCAAATTGTACATTGATAGAAGGAAAGGATTCAGTAAGAGTTGAAATCTTGTCAGAAAAATTCAGATATGGTTTAATTTTAAATGCCATAAATACTCATGTTGACGAATGTCTGTGGTAAACAAAAGCAAACGTCCACCAAGCTTTCAAAAATGTGTCACCGATTTTCCAGATTTCCACTCTGTTATGCTCTTACAAGAGTATGAAATCCCAGCAGGACTGATCTTACAAAGAAACCATTCATACTGATTTATGCATGACCACACACACACACGCGCACACACACACGCTTTTCTCTCAGTCTAAACTTTCACCCAACTTAAACTCCCCTAAAACTCTGCGGTGGCTGCATAAAAAGTAGTTCTCAAGTTACAAACTCACTCAAAATAGGCCATAAGTACACGGTGCTGCTATCTGCTGACGTAGATTAGAGTAGAGCGGTTCCATACACTCGAGTGCACAAATACACACACACACCCTGTAATAAATTCAGTACCATGTTTCAAGGAGAGAGGATGACGTCATTTTTTTATTTTTTATTCTGAATTCTGTCTTGTTCCTTTTCATTCATTAGGCTGAACCTATCTAGGCTGAATCGCTGACCTAAAGTGAGACAAACTTCTAAAAATGACAGAAGCAACAACCACCAGGGATGAGGGCTCTCTTTAGAGGTAAATAAGAGCCATCAAATGCCACTAGCAGTGATGATCACCACCCAATGACAACTAAGGAGGGACCTTTTGTGGAGTTTTTTATTTTTTTTTAAATGGTCAATTCTCATTATTTTCAGCCAGTAACTTCTTAAAATACAAAACACCGATCCGAAATGAGCTCCAGGACGAGCGGTTTATCACATGAAACAAGTAATAATAGGCTTTCACAAGCAGGAGAACAAGTTCTATCCTTTCCTGGAACTCGAGAAGCAGCAAAAACTTCCACAAAACTTCCAAGGTTTGTCGTCCAAGTGTCGTTCATTTTCAGAATAGCTCATCTGTGTGCAGGAAGCAGGCACTAAGACTTCTGACGCAAGCGGACTGAGCAATCAAAACAATCTCTCCATCTTCTGATGGAAGAGAAAAGGTTCTACGCCAGACTCTTCAACACACTTCATCAGGAAGAGGAGGGGGAGGAGTAGAGAGGAAGGGAGCATACAGAAAGACGTGATAGGGAATGAGGGAAAGAGTGACAGGAGAGGGAAAGGAGAAAAAAACGAGGGGAAAAGGAGAGAGGCTCAAGAGAGGGACAGAGTGATAGAACTATAAACCTGCTTTCCTTCCCTTTGACAACTTTCATTTTCATCTCCTGTCTTATTTTCCAGTCTTTCTCTGCCTTGTACTTCCTCTATGTCCCCCTTCTCTTATCTACCGCTTCTTTCTTTATTATATCACTCTTCCTTTTCTCTTCTCCCCTCCTCCATCGGTGTGTTTCCAGTAGGAGTAGGAGAACGCTGTGGGATTTTCTACGGGATTTTCCCACAGCTAAGCAGGAGTCGACCCAACCTCACTCACACCCACTCATTTTCTGTCTCTCCCTCCACTCCCCCCCATCTCTTGTCGGGGGGGGGGGGGGGACGACTTGAAGCAAACCACCTACACTTCACCACGAAGTATTCTGGATGCTTGCTGTAACTTTTTGCTGTTTGTCGTTTCATAGTCCTTAACCACGTGCTGCCATAGCAACAGGCTTCGATGGTTCTACAACAAAATTCCTCTCCATTTGCTCAAGGCTTTATTCTGCAGATGAGGATATACAGTAGCTGCCATGAGATTTTATAAAGAATAATATACAGATTTTCCTCGCGTCATACTCAAGTCCTATATGGTTTACTCCAGCTTGCAACTTGTTTTTCCAATGTGAAGGAAATAAATTCATAATCACAATTTCAGTTTTCCTCACCCACATCCAGTCAAAGTCAAATAGCCAAACAAAGTGAGAAAGGGTCAGAAGATCATGCTGAATAGTGTAGCATTCAATAAGACGTTTCATTAGTCATTGATCCCCGGTTGAACCCATCCATCCATTTTCTACTTTGCATGAAACGGGAGCCTATCCCAGCTCACTGTGGGCGAGAGGCGGGTTACACCCCGAATGCGTCGCCAGCGCATCGAGGGGGGCCACACAGAGACAAACAACACGCACACACTACGGACAAGTTAGGTTTATCAATTGACCTAAACTGCATATTTTCGGAAGTGGGAGGAAACGGAGAAAACTCCGCTCAGATGGGATTCGAACCCGGTACCTTCTTGCTGTGATGCGACAGCACTAAATCAACTGAAAGCTGTTGTTCGTATGCTTTTTTAGCAGGTTGAACGCTGCGGTCTGTTTTGTTTTTTGTGCAGTTAAGAGTGACATCATGGTGAGAATGCATGTCTGCTAGGCTAAATGGACACAAGCTGGCAGCTGTGAATATGCTTCGACAGTGGCTTCCGTCCGTTGATGCTGTAAGGCTTGTTGTGTGTCTGCATTTGCATGCGTAGACATGAAAGTGTGATTTACTGTAATTTACCTCTGCAGCCTGCGTCTCTTGATGCAACAGAGTCAGCCCAGTCAGATCCTCCAGGAATGAATGGGAAGAATTAAAAACCTGGGAAAGGAAGTTGAAACCTTCCTTCTCATAGTGGTCCAGGACCTGGATAGGAAAACATCATAAACAATTACTGTTAGAATAATACATCAGGCAATTAACAAGGCATGGCATGTAGACCTCGTGTTAGACCGAAGGTACGTTTGATGACTTAGACTATAGAACCTGTTTAATCTATTCCAATGTGCTATGGACTGCCTATCTGCTCATCATTCACCGCACTTTCAAGTAAGATGTTGGAAGATATCACATTTATAAATATGCTTTGATGATTTTGTTCAAGTGGAGGACGAGTGATGCCAACATTATGTTTGTGACCTACGCTAAACACGGTCCATGAAAATTAACAGACACAGACAAACTGTTCTCCTGCCAGCATCACGCCATACCTCTGCGGTCTCGCTGACACACACACACACACACACACACACGTGTCTGCTGCCCTCTGGACTACCTTTTATTGTCTTGGCCACGCCTTTCATGGATGCCCACAGACCATCCTCTGCAGGTGTAGGGTTTCCTCTCCCTCAGACACCACCACACTGTGAATTAATACCTGTGTGTGTGTGCATGCATGTGTGTTTGCAGACTGGCGTCTAGTTTTGGAGCCAGACACACCACACACACAATACACACCGAAGTGTACCTTGATCATCTTTTCATCCTCCCTTTTATTTCCTTCCTTCTCTTGTATTTCTTTGATTCTGCACTGCTATCCAAGGGATCAGTTACACGAGACGCCAACGGCAAAAACCAACCGCTTATGACACAGACAGCAGCACGATGGCTGTGGTGATAACAGAAACTGTTATGCACAGGAAGCACGCATAAATAACTTACTAACAACAGCAGACTCTGAAAGCTCCAGCCCAATGGCAGACTTTTACTTCTCAGTGGTTCAGATTGTAATAAATTCCACGGGATTGAACAGTAAACAAAGCCTAATGAAAAATGAAACAAAATGAAATGAAAGTAATACGCATTATCAGGTTCAAAACGATGTTTAGATTTTAACATGCTGACAATAATAAAACCTACATTTTATATTATCTATTGGTAAGGGTGTAAACTTTCAGAATGAAGCACTGGCAAATGCGCACGGCGCGACGCATAATTATCAATGAAATTCTTTGGAGGTTTTTTATTTCTACTATAACGTGACACTACACACCAGTGTGAGTGAATAATTCCCGGTGACTGGTGGCTTTGAATTTCCCAGTTAACACACATGGTCAACATGACATTTACCAACACCATACTGACTCATTAAGTAACCACTCAGGCCTTATGGTACTCTGGAAAACGGGTGCTATTCCCAGACATAGAGCTAATAAAGTATGTGCAGTAAATGCTCATTGGTCGTGGTACAATGCATGGAGGATTGAGGAACAGCCCAATGGAAATAAAATACTGACTTTATTTATTCTACGAGTTATAATATTGAGAGAAATTGTGCCAAATGTGAAAATATATCTAAACTAGAAAAACACTGCCTTCTGTACGTTTCTGAGACCGATCAGAGTCGCGTAGAATTCTGATTACTCAATAGTTTGGCAATTTCAAACAGCAAAACAGATCTTTTATCATCATGACAATAGTTTGTCATACTAATTGTGAAGCTACGCTGTTGAGGCCAGTCCACTCAGAGGTTCTGCAGTGAAAAATAAACTAGAAAAGCACTGTCTATCTCCCGCTCCATGAAGCAGTCCCGTTCAAAGCGTTTCTCACACACTAAAACATTTTTGCCCATTTTTGCCGGAATATTACCACCAAAAATAAACTTTATGGAGGGAAAATGGCGTAGAGCGTGGACAGGCAGAACGCAGACACAGAAACTCACTTTTCCCATGTTTCTACACTATTACGGTGATTTTGGGTGCTTAGCAACCCTGAAATATAAGACAACAAAAGTTTAAAAAATATTTTACTCTTAATAATCATAGCATATTCTTTGAAGTGTTAGCGTAATAGTGGAACAGTGTGGAGATAAAGCCACGTAAGCTCTCTGGCGTGCAGTTTTACTGGCTTGTAGCCTCAGAAGTTAGGAAACTCGTGCACACACAAACGCACGCACACACACAAAATGAAAAAAAGACCAACTCTACAGGAACTGCTCCAGCCCAGACAGGGGCTGAATTGTTTTGTTTCCATAGTGAGCTGGCGCACACAGCTGACTGCGGCAGGAATACACACAGGCACAAACACACAGAAGACAAAGACAGACACACACACTACAGTGAATGCACTGATAGATGGACAGAGGGACACACAAACGGGCGAGAGACGGGGGGAGGGAGAGAAAGTAAGAGCACGGGAAGCAAGAGAAGTGAAATATTAGTTGGCTTTTAGAAAATAAAATAAAATAGGCAAATTTCAAAACAACAAGGGAAAATGTGCGTGGGTGAGACGAACGCAATCAAAACATTTTGACCAAATTCACCACATCACCTTCACCCCTGCATGAGCAGTGGATCGTCTTTCCTAAACCCGCGTTGTTCATTGTTCCCGACTACACGGGCTTGACTCGGCCTCTGTCGAACCGCATGAACCCTCCACACAGACCGAGTAATCTCATCAGTCAGAGGCAGAAACATGACACCTTAAAGATGGGGAGGAACTTCGTACTTTTTTTTCTGGTGGTACAGAACACCCCCTCTCCACAGCCTCTTGGTTTCTCCCTCTGTTCCGTCTGTGTCTTGTTCTATCTTCACGTGAAAGTGATAGATCAGGGGCTTTATGACCTCTTTGTAGTCACAAAGATAAAGAGCTAGCCAGCCCCCCACACTCATCCCAACACCCTTTTTTCAGCGCTGCACTTTCTTTCAATTGATTACATTAATCTAACCAATTGCATTGCTGGATGCTGCCGACTGCAGGGCCGCCTGGGCAAATGATTGGCTGCAGAACGATCACACAAAAGCAAAATGTGTCCTCGCTTCAGATATGTGGACCCTTCTATGGCCAATCTCTCGCTCTCACCCCCCCCCCCCCCCCCCCCACACACACACACACACACAGCTGTGGTGGGGAGCTGATTCCACTCATACGACAGTCACTGACATCAATAAGCAACTGCTGCCTGATTGTTACCATATGGTTTTCAGTGAGTGTGAGGCCTCAGTCCTTTTCTTTTTGAAAAAAGTTTAAACATGGATCCACTGACTTAATGTAGACTTGGGAGGCACCCCCCCCCCCCCCCCCCCGCCCCATTTCCGCTAAAGCTGCAAACTGTGCTTCAAAACAACATCACAGAATCTGATAAGCAAATGAAAATCCGCCGAGCTTCGTCTCTATTTCAATCTTTCTAGCACATTGGAGCCTGTTGTCTAAACATTGCCTCATTAGACTATTGGATTTGCGATGACACAATATGAACTCTGAAGTGTGACTTACAACAGGCGAGCAGGCTGTGCATTTGTCAAAGGCCAGACTGGCAGGGAGAACGTTGTCAAACCTCGAAAGGAAGCCTCGGATCTGCAGAAACAGGATCAATACATCAAGAAGCGTGACAGACAAGAGAAAAACTATGAATGTCTCTCTCTCTCTCTGCAGAGAGATACAAGGTGATGAAAATATGATCAATCTGAAAAATAGAAGTCTTGTAGTTTCATAAATGTTGTGTTTTCTGCAAAGAAAACTTTCAGTTATCATGAAGAGGAAAGAACGATACATTTAGGCTTTGGAAGGAAATGAATGTAATAGTAAACATTAAATCCCAGGGCTTGAATATTTGGAAGCAGTTGTACGGTCAGGTTTCTACAGTTTAACACAACGCTGTGCTGAGAGCGCCCTCTGGTGGCACAGAGGCTACAGATTTTTTTATCAGTGAAACATTGTTCTTCCTCTGAAGGTCATCTTGATTTATGATTACTTTAATTTTGACAAATTACCCCAAATAACGTTTAAAATCCCCTGGCCATATACAGACCAACACAACTATCACCAATATTTTCCTTTCATCACACCCTCCTGTGTTTTTAATAAAAGCTCGAGCCATTATCTGATGGTCCTCACACACCAGAACATAAAAGTACTTCCTTACTATTATCCAACCAACAATATGCGTCTGACAGTGGTGACCAATTACTGCATAATTGCACAGGAAGGGAACAGCGGTGGGACATTTGAGTGCTCCGTGATATCTTTATGCAATCCATTTTGAATGACTCTTCACGTGGCTAAATTTGCACTGCCTGATCACTTGCTGCTCATTTCAGTGAAAACCGTATGCGGACGGCTTTTCAAAGATAGGAATAAAAAGGGACAGAGGTAGTGAAGGACAGCCTGCAGTAACATGAATGTGTGAAGAAAATTGGCAGAGCAGACATGGATGAGTGAGTCACACAAAAGGGTGAGCGTGGGCAAGCGAGAGGAACTTCAGCAGCTCTGAATAAACCTGCACAGACAAAGATCCGTTTCTAGTCCAGGTGCCTACGCACGTGCCTCGGTCTGACGAGTCCTCGTACGTTTTTACTTTCTTGTCACCTCAGGATGTGTTACCATGAAACTAGGTGGAGGAATGGACATTATCCCATCAAAGGGAGCAATGGAGTAGAGCCGGATAGCGGGTGGGTGCAGGATTTATTTCACCGTCAGCAATTTAACTTAAAAGGTCACAGAGAGATTTGCATGAAACTCTGTCACAGTGAGGGGAACAGGTCGCCACAGCTTTGGGAACATCTGCCCGTAAGAACAAGAAACACATACTGTATATACGGTATATATATATGGAGGGTATATATATATATTCTATCTGAACTCCTTGAGGTACATTTGAGATTGGTGGCAGTCTTCCTCTGTTTGGACACTATCATTACGCCGGCTGACAAGTGGAGCAGGATGAGTCTCCAAGCAAACTGCATGATGGACAAGTAAAAAATAAAAAAATGTTTTGATCTGACTTGTCTGGTGTTAGGGACAAGAATAAAGTGTTACCATTTTGTTTCGTTTTCATGCAAAAAAAAAAGATTTTTCTCGTTCCTTAATGTTTATCATTATTTTGTTTTAAATTTAACCCCTTGACAAAAAAATAGACCCAGAGAAACAGCTTGTGTATGGATTTTAGAGAAGACTGAGGAAAACACTGCTTTGTGAGATTTGGGGATGGCGTTTGCAAAGGTTGAAAGAAATAAAATATGATGCAGTTTCTATAAACCACCACAATCTGTCGCTGTTGCACCAAAGAGAGAATTGACTGCATCTTGAGGATGCTGAACACCAGTAGAGAGACTACTGAATGAGAAGGTCATCCAGGCATAATATATGCAAAAGAAATGGAAGGAAGGAAGTATGCCTATTATTCATCCTTTGTGTAGTCATGGTCTCTCTCTCTCTCTCTCACACACACACACACACGCACACAAATAAATAATTTGCATGATGTTTTTCTCTGGATCATTTGCTTCAAATGCTTTGAGCAGCAGACGTGTGAAGCAAATGGCAAATACTCAGATTCGCACAGTGATGAATGTTGATGCGATGCAAATCTACATGGTGACACATTTCAGTATGACAGTAAAAGTAAGCACAGCTTGAAAAGATGCAGATCATCTTGTCTTCTATCTGGTCACCTCCGAGCCTGGGAGGTGTGTATTATGCTTCCTAATTTCCCTCTACACCACCAAGCATTCTGGGAAATATATATATATATATTAATTTAGTATAAATACATGCTTTTTATTAACTAAGGATGATTTTTGACATTTCTATTTTGCCTGTGTAAATTACCACAGAAATCAGGAGAAAGCACCACATTACTGATCTCATGTGATTATTTTTATGATCTAATTATAATTCAAAAGATTACAGAAAGAAAATACAAGTAGGAATGTGTTGAAGTAATTCGCCTCCTATCTTCATAAAGAGTTTTATGGAGTTTTACTGCTTTGACCTTTGAAATATGAAAACCTTTTTATACATAATGATGGAAATTTACATCCTGTTATTTGGACATTTTTCCACTGCTTATTTCTACTTTACATCCAAATTTCAAAAGGAGAGAGTACAATACATTTGCTTTTCTTCTACCTTCTCCAGGTACTCTGTCCTGAGAAAACAGTCTATTTCCATAGCAACTGCATCAATAGAACAGAGGGAAGCTCAGAATTTTCACCAAGGATAAGGAGCGATGGCCCACATTCATACACTGCAGGATGAAAGTGAAGTTCATGTGCAAACAGCATTCTCAGTAAAAAGAGTGGATCCTTTTGAGTGGCTCTGACCTGATGTGGCACTAGGCCCAGAGAGGTGGGAGGTTCATTCATCCTGTCATCACTGCTGCTCGCCACTGCATAGCCCCTGATGAGGAAGGAAGAAAAGGAGGGAATTATATACACGATTGTGTCAGCCATTTCCTGTCGTCAAAAGCCTTGATGCATGCCAAGTCATTTTCTTTCAGCATACAGAATCTTAATAAGATATTAAGGTTGCTTTTCCTAGAGGAGACCTCTTGTTTACCAGTAAATCTACCCAGGTTTAAAAGATTTGACTCTCTCTTGATAACAAAAATAGAAATAGCGGCCAATCTGAGCTCAGAGCGATTCTGCAAAGTAAAAAGTCTTAGTCAATCCCCTGCAAAATTAATTCTTGATAGTTTTAAAGCCTATACAGAAATCAAAGGGGAAAAATAGAGATCATGCTGTAAGGGAACAAGGAGTTGTGTAATGATAGGAGCTATAGCTCTTATGTAAAAACTCTCCTCGTCTTTCCTTTCTAAGCTTTTCATCCAGGAGAGACAGAAGAGTTCTTCAATAGATTATAATGTCTTAACATGTGGTGAAAGTGTCTTATCAAGCCTAGCAAAGCACCACTTCAGTAAGACTTTCATCAAAACCAGCACACACATTTCTCACACACTGAACAGGGATTAGTGTTTTAAAAGATAAAGTACTGGCCCTCAGGCCTGCCGCTCTCACCTCTCCTATCCCAGAATGCATTGCTCCTCACTTGCCTGCTGTCTTTGGCAGGTATGAGCATATACCTCTCTCCTTGCTCTCCACACTGCGGCCTACAAGCTGCCCCTCTGACACCATCCATGCTTCTGTCTTTTCGACTGTTCTTACTCCTGAGCTCAGGGCGTGTTCCAGCTCCTCTTAAACAAGCAGTGGTAGAACTGCTTATTCAAGAGAGAAATCCCCCCCAAGCAGCTCATCCCCCTCATCATTGGATTTACACCATCCACATGGTGATCTGGATCATCATTAAAAGGTTAAAAGATTTTTGAATCAGTAAATGGGGTTTCCAATGTTAAAATGTAAAATAAAGTCCTGACCTCATACTGGATCCAATCAAGATGAAATTCGGTGGTGAGATAGAGGCCCCCACCCTACATGACTGTGTCAATTTCCATAAGCATCGGTCAATAATCAACAGAGATATTGAAGAACACATTTTGAAGCTCCATTGACTACAATGTTAACGAACATTTCAAATTGATCCATAATCCAGGATCTCATCTGGATTATCACCAAATTTTAATCACCTGTTGCTGGTATCATTCCCAACATTTCCTGAAAATGTCATCAAGATCCATCCAGAACCTTGTGAGGCATCCTGCTAACAGTCAAACAGACAGGCAGACAGACAGACCGACCGACGCTGGTGATCACGTAACCCCTGCCTCGGTGGAGGTAAGTATCACAGTCACACTGAGCTCAGAGTAGTTTATTCACAATGCTGCAAAATGAATCCTTTAGTGATAATTGTCTGAAGCCCATGATTGTGCATGTGAACAATGGCATACGGACCTGAAAAGGGATGAAAAGCTGGACATGAGGTGAAACGGAAGTACGAATATAAGAGACACATAACACTTGTACGTAAGTCTGCTTACCCTTCACTGTGCTGCAGAATGGACACCATCATCTCCACAGCGAGGGCTCCAGCGATCATAGCCAGCCCCGGTCTACTAACTGTGCACTGCTGATCCAGAGTGCGATCCTTCGTTGACTATAAATGTTTTTAAAAAAGGAACACAGAATTATCACTTTTGGCTTTAAAATAAATCGGGTTACATTGCTGATCTTTCGTGGCTGCGTATTACACCCTGGATCAAAGTACATTACAGAGACATTGCATGGTGTCATTATAACAGCTGATGAACTGAACTGCAGTGGTTTTATTTTACAACTTTCTGTTCATTCATTCAGCAAAACTGAGTGGAACGGATGAGATTGTGATCATTATTCCAGTCTGTAATTCGCGCTGGTGGCGGATGGTATTTCGACTGCCGTTTTGAAAAGCTGCTGAAAAGTTACATTATACTTTACTGAACATGGACACCCAATAGGCCTGACCAAGGCCGATGTGGAAAAACTCCTACCAGTGATCAACAACAGTCTGAATGGCTTCATAAGGAAAATCCCCAGATACATTTCTTTGATGTAAATAATTATGAATCATTTCAGCTTTAAACATTTGATATTAAAAACCATATAACTATATAAAAAGAAATCGGCTTTGTTTCTATTCTTAAATGTTTCTCTTCTTACATAAATGTTTGTTCTTGATTCATTTTGTGGGTTAATGAGCTGGGTGAATGTTAGTTTTCTCACATCTCCTGGTGCCACAACATCATTGCAAAAATAGCAGCCCAGCTTGTGCCCCGGGATGTTGGAGAAGAGAGATGCTCCTGGGATCGAGCCGGCCGGTGTCAGTGAGGAGGAGGAGGAGGAGGAACCTGAAGAAGGAGAGTCCAGCTCTGCAGAGGCACTTTGACTGGTGGAAGGTTTCTTCAGGCCATGGCGCATCACAACAAATGTGTCAAATCCTAGAGCAGCGTTCACCACAAGCTAAAGAGCAAAGGGCAATGATTATGGGAAATCGTGATCATAAAAAGGCTTTAACAAACAGCAGGACATTTGAAGGAAATCAAATGAACCGAATGGGTTGAATGATTTCAAAGGGAAATGGCATTAAGCATCAACGGGCTCTTTACAAAGCTGAAAGCCTTTGGACTCATGAAAGTAAAGGAAATAAATTGTAAAGCCAATCTGTGGTGAAGTCATAAACAGCAGGAATGGACAAACAACATAATAAGCACCCAAAGAACATTTTAACCAGAATGTTAGAAAAATGGTGTCGCATCAGTGATACTCCTGCAGGCCCTACAAGCTCCTGAAACAGCATGCAGTTGTGAGATATGCCAAGAAACACAGAATTCAATATGTTGAACAAAATAAAGGTAAAAACAGAAATTGCTATTGAGGAATTTCATTTTCCTGGAACAGAAATCAAACAACCCAAATTTGAAGTTCCAGCTCAGAGGAAAAACAAGAACAGGGCTAAAAATGTGTAAATGCCCGGTGTCCAACCAGACCAATCATCTGTTGAAATCGGTTCCTTTCATCAATATTAGCACCTCCATTAAAATCCTCGGAATACTTTACAGAAAATATTTTTCTGTGTTAATAATAATAATAATGGATTTTATTTATAATGCACTTTACATTCAGGAGAATCTCAAAGTGCTACAGAAAAAAAAAGAAAAATTAAAACATTAACTAAGAACATCAACACCACAAAAACAAAACTTCTAAAAACATGAAAGCATATAAAAACCAGTGCAGCTACATAAATGCTTTGCGGAAGAGGTAAGTTTTAAGTCCTCTCTTAAAAGAGTCAACTGACTGTGGTGCTCTTCGGTGGACAGGGAGGGTGTTTCACAATGTAGGGGCGACCGAGCAGAAAGCATTGTTATTGCATTTACTAGTATAAACATGAGCGTGAAGTTGAATAAAAGATTAAAACTAGATAATTTAGAATATAATGAAATCTTTTTCAAATATGCGACAACTTATTTCTTCCATTTAGGGTCAGACATTTTTATTTATTTTGGGATGGCAGTGCAGTATAAATTGTATAAAATATATCCTAACTGCTATATAAAAGAAGATAAAAATAAAAAAAGCCCTGAGTTTTCAAGTCCTAAATGTGCTTTCTGCCAATTTCTTGACAAGCTACTATCACAGTGGCAAACTGCATTTTAATGATATACTGCACATTATAGCCATTATAGCTTATAAAACAATTTGTAATAAAAGATCTGAGCAGAAAACAATGTAAAACTCAATGCAACAACAATTCCAAATGTAAAACTCCAAATATAAAATCTCAAAAGGTACTACCGGTACTGGTTTGTCTGCTGATGCCTTCATATCAGGTTCAAGCTGCTTTACCAATTTGCTATTGCACCTTTGTTTAAAATATACTGATGAAGGTAAAGATAGATGGATGGATGGAAGGACAGCAACAGGCATTGTACATACAGCACTGCTTCTTACCTTCCTCTTGCTGGCAGCTATCACTGTGGGAAGCCAGCGGCTCTCTCTGGTATCCATTAGCAAGAAGACCACATCGTGTTCTGAAATGAGCTTCTCCAGCTGCTCGACGTCCCTCTGGGCCTGGGACAGAGTGGCCTGAGAGAAATTCACTGGGTGGCCAGGCATGGGGATGCTCATATTATAACCCTCAGCATTCTGCAGCAGGAGACAGAAAAAGAGGCAGCAAATCACCAAAGAGACACTGGTGACCAAAAAAACCAGCTTTTTATTTACCCTACTGATCTGACAATGATTATATGGTTTTAATTTTGTGTAATAATTTGCAAGCAAATAAAATGGCATTACCGATGGCCATGATGTAAAGCATAATGTACATTTGCTTTGCCTGTAGATGGTGACATGTTCCTTAATGAAGGGACCATGCAGACTCATTTTGCCCTATTTTTCCAAGACCCACAGAATATTGTGTACTGTGACTATGCCAACAGCAAACCCACCAAATAGAAATTTAAAGTCACTTCTTTCATTTTCCGTTCTTGAGCTATTGGCCGCTGAAGAGAGGCATAATTCAATTCCAAACCTAATTGACGTCTTGAGACTGTGAATGTTCGGATTCAGATTGACGTCTTTAGATGTCAATGGCATCGATTTAATTAAGTCTAAAGGATTGGGCACCATGGGGATATGAAAAATGCATCGTCCTAATGATTATTTAAACAAGCATGGGAGCTGACATGTCTAATATGTCACTGACTTTGCAGACACCAACCAGTAGCACAGACGCGAGCCCGTGCATTGATTGGCTTGTGTTATTTGCAGGATAGCGTAGCACACACATGCACTGACAGTGTCTGCAGTGTGTTCTAGGTAGGTGTAAGTAACACAAATTCTACTGCTCTGGCCTCCATAACTCAAACTTTAAATGTCACGTTGGAAAGTCAGTTACACTGTTTTGAGGTGCTTAAAAATGCTAATATGAATAAACAAGCATGATCCGGATCAACATTAATATGCATTTCAGTCTATGTGTTTCTGAGGGGCTTAATAAATGATGGGTTTGCTTCTCCACACTAAAACAGAGACCTGCTGTGAGCTTTTAACTGATTTTTCATTTAGCAATAAAGCAAATATCCCCCCCCCCCCCCCCAAGAGAATTCACTGATTAATTAATTAAAGTGATCCATCATCATTCGTCCCTTCTTAATGAACTAGAAATAAGATGCCTCATTTTCTGCATGGTTTGGTGTTCACATCCCAAATATGACTAAGCATGCAGGAACATGATTATAAAGCTAGCATAAACCAAATTCAGATGAGTGTCAGGTCAGTCCATTATACAGCAAGGACAGGTTACACGGAGGTAAAAAATCATCCATCCATCCATCTAGAGGCGCGATTCACCCCGGAGGAGATGCCAGCAATGCAGAACGGTAAAAAATCAACGAAAACAGAACATGAACAAAAAGCAAGACAGATTCCAAGTGATGATGTGAAGAGTTGCAGAAGCGTCGTTACCATGTCCCATGTTATTCTATTACTGAGGCAGTGTAGTTAGCGATGGCATGCAAAAGAGATTCTCGTTCTAATACATGCTGCCCATCATATTTTTACCAGGAGACACATTCCACGCATGTGCACCCATGATTATTCGGCTTTTGAGACTCACCACACCAGGGAAGATTTTGGTGAGTCTATCGACAGCTGCCGTGGCCTTGGACTTCCCTCCTCCAAGACAGTCCTCAAATTCATAGAGGGGCTGTCGAACTGGGTTGGAGTATGAGATCTTTGCATTGTCAACAAATGTGATGCGTCTCACTCCCCATCCCTGAAGAACAAAGGAGAAACGTTAATTTAGTTGCATTGTTTTGAAAAAAGGAGCCACTATCTATTGATGCAAGCAACGTTCAAACAACTTCAGAATAAGCGGCGGTGTCTTAACCCCCCGGTTATCCTTAAATATTACGGACACATTTTAACCTTGGGGTCAAACTGACACCAGGGATATTTGCCTCCAGAAAATTATTTGCAGAAAATTGTTGACCAAGTTTTTGTGTCGGGGAATTTGTCTAATTTGATGAATTAATAAATAACTCCTTGATAACCTGTCCTTCCACATCACCACCAGGACAAATGTTTGATTTATTTAATAATTAGAAATAATTTATCTTGAAAAGAAAAACATATCAAAACTTATGACGTTCAAGTCTTAAAATCCTGAAAGACAAGTTGATCAAATATGACAGACTGGGCCATTAAGGGTTAAATTGGTACATTATACTGGACAACATCCTAGAAGCCGCTTTTAACTAAGACACTCTATAATAACTTGGTCAAAATATGCACAATCTCCACTATCTATACAGACGCATCTAAAAGATAAATATGCCGAATTTGAGCAAAAATGCTAATTTACAACCGCAGTCCCTAGGCAGGTTACAGAAAGACACAACAAGACATAAGAAAGAACAAGAGTTTACAATAAAAACACAGCGCAGTACAGTACATTACTAAAAGGTTTAGAGCAAAAGGTTAGATTCATTCATTCATTTTCCTAACCGCTTTGTCCATCACCGGGTCGGGTGGAGCTTATCCCAGCAGTCAACGGGCGACAGGTGGGGTACACCCTGGAGAAGCCTCCAGTTCACCGCAGAGCCACACACAGACAGAAACAATCACACACACTCACGGCCAATTCACCTAATTTGCACGTTTTTAGTGAGAGGAAGCTGGAGAACCCGGAGAGAACACATGCAGACGCGTAAATGCAAATCTTTAAAAAGCTCAATAGCAATTAATCATTGCTAAAGGAACTCTAAAACACTGTCAGGTTCTATTTGTAGATCATCAACGTGTTCTTACCATGAGAGTCCGAGCTACATTGCAGCCCAGAGTCCCAGCTCCTAGCAGGAGACACTTTGTGCTGACCACCTTGTCCAAGTCCAAGGAAGGAACCAGCCTCCACCTCATCAGCTTCAAGTTCAGGTCCACCGATGACTCTGCAAGCCTGAAAGAGGAGATAAACAAAGACAATCTTTGTTCACAAAGGTGATGCTCTGTTTTATACGAGTCAAAGCAACAGAAAAGGCATTCATAACTGAAGTGAAGTTCACAAAATATTTGTTTCCACTGTGGAATGGACACAACTGGGGGGCTGTTTTGAGTTCTCTGAGCTCTCCTCGTAAAGAGACAGTAAAAAAAAAAGAGAGAGCCTCAAAACTACAAGGATGAGACACGATGTAAACAAGACAGCTAGCAGAAGACTCATAACAGGATTGTGAATTATCTTGAGCTAAAAGTCACTGAAATCGATTCCACCATCCAGTTTTTTATCTGCTGCGTTGATCAACACAAGCCAAGTGTCATCCAGTTTATTATATTTTGAGAGTCAGCGATATCTAAAACTGATACCCGCAGAAAACTGCAAGTCACACCAAAAACACTTTTGATAGATAGAATTTACCGGATGGAAGGGAAAACATGTGTTTCTGTTTACAATGAACCGTCCATTTGATGTAAAATAACAAAAACACCGTCGCTGGAACTAATCATCTGTTTCCACTGAATATTGCTGAAGAGATTATTGTTTCCATTATTACTCTCAGTTTTACATATTAACATGTTTATATTGTATTTATTACCGTTTAGGGTCCATGCATTCACTGAGGTTGACCATCCTGGGCCCCATGGCCCCCTTAACGTTCTTCTCCCAACCCACACTCTTTGGACATGCTGCAAAACAAAAGATGAAAATAAACACACATTGCCCATTAGGTGTAAAATACCATTTTACAGAGAACATTGCAGCACTTAATGCATATAATTAAGCCGTTAAATAACTTCAGTTACATTAAGGCAGTAGTGGGAAGTAGTTACGTACTCAAAGACAACACGAGCGTTAGTCAGACACAATAAAGACTATCTCACCTCTCCGAGAGGTAACAAATGTTTAGCTGTGACCAAAACTGAGCTTGCTGTATTAGAAATGTTGGACTGAGATAGAAAAAATGTATCCTTTAAAAACAATTCCCTCTATGGGCATGAACTATCAAACAGAAAAGCTGAGTCATTTCTTGTTGCCAGAGTGGAATCACTGTGAATTAATTAAAACCCGAAATGCAGATGAAGAAAGCCATCTCACAGAACTCCCACACTACCCCACCCCTCCCCTGGATCAACAGATAAAGGAATAATGAAGAAGTGTAGCATTGGTGGAAAGTAAACTACATTTAACTGAAACATTAACTCCAAGAATCCTAACATGCGAACACACATATATGTGAAAATCACAGTAAATATGCCTGACAACGCCACGACTGCACAATCTCCGGAGAAGCAGCTGTGCAACAGAACAAAATGAGTGAGGGAAGTTGCCAAACTGAAGAAATGAGTGATGGGATGACAAAATGTATGTCCTATATGGGAGTCTTCTGTGTGAGGGTGGCTGGAAACACACACCTTTGTCAACATGCATGAAGGAATCTGAGTTACCTGTAGTGCAGGGAATCTTGGGTAGCTTGATGTGGAAGACAAGACTATGCTGAATGGAACGGCTTCCCTGTAGCGTCCTGTCTCTGAAACATAGCACTTCCACCGTGTCCAGCTTTGAGCCCCTGATACACAGAAATGAAGGAAATGCAAAAGTCAAGCCATTAAAAATAACACGCATATCACGCAACGACGACCACTTAGAAACAATTACGGTAAGTATACACTGCATATATATATATTTTTTTAAATCTCACTTTACATGGCAAATGTACTGCATTTATACAGTATTCCTTCATGCTCAATGGACCTCAGAAAACCCATTGACCCTCGTTCAAATAACAGATTTCATGGATTTCCCTGTAAAGCATTAACCCACTAATCAGAAACAGTTCAGCGCTTCTAATCCACCACACCCCAAGAAATGTCTACGCTTAGCAATTCACATTTACAAATCACACTCAAGAAGTTACAGCATTTCATCTAAAAGTGAAATATAAGAGGGAGAAACAGTACCGAACGTAAAAGAGTACTCGCAGTAATGTGATTAAGACATACACACATAGCGACACATCTCTCCACATATGGTTCTAACATACTGCTGTCAGATATTACACAATAGAACTCCAGTGAGACCAATAAGTGTGTGAGACATAATTTCTATGTTGTAATTCTATCTTTATTCATCTAAAGCCAGTATCGACAGTTTATGTACTAGAACACGGAGAGAAAGTGAAGTGAGTCACAGGATTGATGTGGTTCGTATTGGACAAAAGCTGCCCCTGAATAAGCCTGAAGGCTACACTCTCCTTTGGTGTGTGCTACTGGTAAACCAAGCCAGTAGCCAGAAGCCAAAAAGGCCTATGTGTCCTGGTATCACAGTGTGCTACTGCGAAACTGGGCTTGATGGGGCAAACTTCCAGCTTCATCGTTCTCTTTGACTCATCAGGTGAACAAACATTCACTCAGAACCTGGCATAAAAAACCTCTTTAATAAAAACCTCGTGTTTATGCTTCCAGACACAGAGCAACCGCCTACTGGATTTGTAAGCCAAAACAAAACAGACCTGCTCGGACGTCATCCAGAAAGATGAGTCCTCCATCCATCCATTTGCCACCCACCCAAACATTATTGACTCAGGATTTATCAGGTGGATGGATGGCTGTTTCATTCCAAACACTCTCTGTGTGCGTGGACCGTGTGTGACTACAGGAAATAGATTAAGAAGAGATTTCCTGTCTTCTTTGGCTTTGTGCCGACATAAACAGTAAAAGTGTAAGATGAAGAACAGTCATGGTGGCATTCATAAATAGATGCATTGCTCACCACTGCTTAGCTAAGAGCACCAGGAGGTTTCTCATAGGCCAGCCTGGATGCTGAGACAAGGTACATGGATCATAGACTCCCACAGTAACCTAGAAAAAAACAAACAAGGTCTGTTTAACAAACTGTGTGTATCAGAGAGAGAGCGCGAGAGAGAGAGAGTCAGTAAATATAAGGAGCTGTCTGCTGTAGCTCATATTTCCAGGTATAAAAATATTTATAGAGTATAGTCTTGAAAAACATAATTGGATGGTCAGGATGAGCCATAAAAAGTACTTTATTTGAACATAACTGCATTTCTTTCTGTTTCTATGAAGATGGAAAATATTGGATGAAACCCTTCAAACCCAAGTCGTACCTTTTCAGCGCCAGTGAAGAATGCATCCCAGTCCTCCAACGGTGCCATCTGAACAGTGTCCTCTGTGTACTTCATTAAGAAGTAAGGAACTGCAGTGATCCTCCTTTTGATGCACAAATCATCATAGCCCTGCTGCAAGGCTGCAATCTGACACAGAAATAATCTGATTACAATAGTAACTAGAACAGCACTCAGAGAGCGCAGACCTCTGCCAAGCAGCTCATTCCCCTCAAAATTGGATTTACACAGTGATCTGGACCATCATCATCAAAAGGTTAGAAAAACATTTTTTGGTGTCTTTATACACCAACGATGAAAAGTAAAAGTGAATCGGAATTGATTTTAACTGATTTCTGAATCCTGAATTCTGAAATGGAGTTTTGAAAGCACCTAAACTAGCGAAACCTAAAGTCTTGTGTTGTTTTGTTTGCTGAAAACCTGGAGATTATGTTTATTTATGTAATACAAAGACTGATCTGTCATTGGGGATGTAAATGAAAAAATGCGCATGTGAAGAAAGACAAAAGAAGGAGAGATGGGGACTGATGATTTGAGGATGGAACTGCCAGGGAACGGCGCTAGAGGACGACCTTGGAGAAGATGCATGGACAAAGTGAGGGAGGACATGAGAGTGGCTGGTGTTGGGGAGGACGACACGGCAAAGTGGAGAACGTTGGCTCTCACGGGATGAGCCGAAAGAAGAAGAAGAAGAAGAACCTGTTTTGCTGAGAAGACCTGATCGAGGACAGAAGGCTCTCGGACAATCTTAATTCCCTCTGAGAAACACAGAGCAGGGAAGCAGAACCAGTAGTAGAAATGGTACTTCTTCAAATCCTGAAAAAGATTGGTCAGAAAATTTTAATTAAAAAAAAAATATATATATATAAAAATAGAAGCATACAGTCAATAATACACAAAACTATCATGATTACAAGACACTGTTTATACGCACAGCAAAGGTCAGCAGAATGAATCTGCAGAGAATGGACGGGTCCTTCAATGCAGTCCCAGAACAAACAGCATCCCAAATCTGAACAGCAGAGAGGAAAGGTTTGATTCGTCAACCTGTTGGCCTGACACACTCTGTCTGAGTGTTTGTGTGTGCGTGACAGAAAATCCCCACTATCATCTTTTACCTCCATGGTCTCTTTCTCCAGAAGAGCCTTTTTATCTATGGTCTTAAAGGCATCCAGCGTATTGGTGTTATACAATGTTCCACCAGATCGACAGCAATGAGCCGGAGTCGGCCCATCCCTGACAGGAAGAGCACATCACGGTTTTGCATAAACGACATTAATGCAAACCGTATATTGTGATTTTACTGGTGTGCAATGTGCTGAAATTCATACATGTGAATAAAGAAATGTTTCAATTCAAAACTGATTTGTATCACACATTTCAAAGGCCTTCATTAAACCATAACAATAAAAGATTCATACAATTTCTAAGAATACCGTATCCACCACCGCATCCTGACTTCGACGTGTTTGAACACATTTTGATAACTGCTATGGTAAATTCGTAATTTGTTACGAAAACGTAGCCTTTTTGTCCACCTTTAATTTGCACATAGAAAAATCCAACAACACTTTATTTATAATCTTTTTCACTGCATTGTGGAAAGTAACAAGAAAGGAACATGTCCCATCATACTTACTCTTCAAATGCACTGAACTCCAGTGTAAGGCGAGTGGGCAAACCGAGAGGGTCGCCTACAAGACAGAAGAGTGAATCGAGTGGCAGCAAGTTTTTAAAATTGTCGTTGAACATATAATAATCTAGATAAAGCTGTTTTCACGTGTAATATTACACCACAAAATAAACATTTGAATACATACTGCCCCACAATAATTACGCAGTAAGACTTAACAACACATTCAAAAGCAAACAGGAAAATGTCACATTTTGCCTTTACCGTCTCATTTTACAACTAACCATTGTAGTAATGTCCTTTGATAGATTTGGGGCTTTCATCCAACCTGTAGTCATTGAGTTTCTTCTGAGTAAGCTGGTGCCAGAAACCTGCCTCCAAAGCGCTGCTGAAGGGAGCAAACTGCAGCTTGAAGTCTGCAGTGGATGACGTTGCTTCACGGGAGTCTGATGCCATTACGACTTCATGAACATCCTGCAGAGGCAAATGGTTTAATCTGTACTCTTCAATAATAATCATTTAGATAACCACTTCTTAGATTATTAGCTGTTATGGTTGTCAAATGTAGTCCAGAAACACTTTAATACACTTTCAACACCATGTATATAAAAAGGAACACTATCTATATTCGATAGGTCACTTCAATCAGATTAAAGTTATTTCATAATAACTTTTATAAAGTTATGTGTTGGTACTCAGTGACATTTTCTGTAGTTGCACTGTGTGCAGATACCGATTAGGGCTAAAAACGAGTCTTTTATGTTGTAAAGTCCATATAAGGCTGTAATAAATAGACACCTTTAAGGTTTATAATAATTTAACTTGTGAGAAAATATTTATTGTGACATTTCTCAGAATAACTTACAAATCAATTCCATATAATATATACACATCATGCAATAATAGATGTTATCTGCGCATCAAATTGCAAGGTCACCTGGTAAAATCTGACACTGCTAATATTTTCTTTAATTGATTAATTTATGTGCGTATTCTGCTGTTAATATTAAGTAGAAATACAATGCGTCGAGTATCACCTGGATTTCAATCATTCCGCAGGAGCAGAAATGTTTCACCCTTTCACCCAGACACCGAACATTCGGCACTTAACACACGTAATAAGTATTCCGTTTCAATTAAGGCTAACGCTGAAATTCCCCTTTCAATGTTGTTGTTTCTGGACACATCTTGATAGTGAAAACAGAAGCCGGTGATTCAAATTCCTCTGGCGTTATTGTTGTTGTTCTTTCTAACACGACGACAATCGACAATGGCAATTTAACACAACACTATAACTTCACGCCAGACGAACTGCGGTAAAGTTAAACAATGTAGACACAAGTTGATAATTCACAATAACAAGCTGAGCTGCACGGACTCACCAGAATCTTTACTTCCGGGTTGGTGGATCATGTGATCACGGGACTTACTAAAGCGACGCAGTATGGGTGCGTAGCCCGCAAGCTAGCCTGACTGCACGGAAGTAGCTCTGCGGCTGCGCTCTATTGTATATTTATTATTGAGTAGACTATAAATAGCCAAAATATAATAACGAAACCAGAAGCGACGAAGCACGAGAAAACTGACAAAACCGTATACGCGGCGTTTCTTTTCATGTCGGAGTGAACAGCTGCTGCAGCTGATTTGCCCGCGCGCCACCAGGAAGTAGTCTTACTTTGCGTTGTGTTACACCTGTGCCACGCTTAAATTTGTTAATGAAAAAGGAAAAGGAAAGTAATTCAGCAGGAATAAATATTTAGGTATCGGAAAGTCGCGTTTCCACCTGAGTCGCCAGTGATAGCTGATACCTGATAGCTCTGTCGAAAATTTAAATACCAGAATGTGACGACAAATAATGGACCGCCCCATGTAAAAAAAAAAAAAAAAACAACACACACACACAAGGCATCAAGTTACAAACGCTTGTTCAGCCATATACTGTATGGTGATTGTTAGATGGGCCCATAGTAGGGTGACAAATAAGATTTCATTGTGTATGTGTGCCACACACACACATATATATATATATGAAAAATAAAGAACTCTTTATTTTTCTTCTAGAACGTGCCTGTAGCTAAAATCTATTCTCATAGAAATACATTTTCAGCAACATCAGACCATTGAGTTGCCATGCACATGCCGCGACCGTCGTCAAAGTGGATTGGAATTTACAGATATAAGCATTGTTTAAATATGGCTCTTGTTATTTTGCCTACAAGCAGAGCATGGCAGGTTTAATCTTTAAACGTCCTGTGAAGACATGACTGTTATCGCACACGTGGTTCCTCTGCTTTTCCCCATCGCAACATCCACTACCATCTGATTTGTTTGATTTGACTAAGAAGTGACTCATAAACCCGTCTGCCTTCACTGGACACAAGAGACTGTGTGTTCCTTCATCTAGTTTTTTTGAAGTCATGGAAGTTTAATATACAATATAATATATATTAAAAGAGAGAAGGGGGGGGGGGGGGGGTTGGTATGTTCTCCCCGTGTCTGTGGGTTCTTTCCGTGTTCTCCGGCTTCCTGTCTCTCTCTCTCTCTCTGACAAACACAAGCAATCACATTCATATTCCATTAATTTATTCAAACAGTGTTTGTGACATAAATATATCATTACTGTTTTTGGCATATAAAAAAATAACACCAAGGATTGTATATTCGGACTCATGTGTGGGCCTGAGTGTAAACTTTGTCACCTTCTTCATGCCTCCTCTCCTCCCTCTGTCTATTTGGTTCTCCTATTTTTCTGTCAACCAAAGGCCAGCACTACACAATCCAAAGAATAATTTAATTGGAGGGGAGCTATAGTGTTAACATGATTGTTCATCAGGGGGTAGTAACACAAGTAACATGATTTTGACCTTGCTCTCACCTGAAGAATTGCCAAGTATCCATTCATCGATGGAAAAAAGATACGGTAAAGTGAATGAAGGTGCTGATACTATTATTACACCATACTAGTCTAGTTTTATCATGACAAGAAACATGTCGATTATATGCACGTGAACACTGGCCAGGATAACCAAACCCTCCATGGTGGCTACATTACTAAGGAATCAATACTCTTCCAGCAACACAAACCAAGAAACCCACAAGCCAATGTTAACACAACATCACGAAAACACGTTTTTAATTGAAGATTGACAGTCCCATGGGCTTTTGCACTGTCTCACCATTAAAAAAAACAATAACAACAGTAAAGGATAAGTCAGTATCCTCAGTAAATTGTCCTCATTTGATGAGGACAAAATGGTGAGCCCCCTCAAATATGGTTCCAAACTTCCTTTGCAACAAAAGTGAAATAAAGCCTATCCCAATCCAATACTTCTGTAAGAACCCTGTAGATACACACACTGTTTCATAAGGGACATCTAATGTCCTACATAGTAACATAATGATTAGAAAACAATGCAAAGAATTATCAAAGATGCACGAGAGTAGTTTTAAAATGTAAAATATTTCAAGATCACGTCACATCTCATTGTTACATCATTGATTGTGACCAATCAATAATTGTGATCAATTTACTTTATTGTCATTAGCAATCAATAGACAAAATAAATAATCTGAAATTTTGGCATCCTCATATGTTGCTAAGTCTGACTAAAATGGCGACTATAGATATAAAAATAAAATTTTGAACAAAAGGATGCTTAAAAAACATTTGCAGTTTAATAAATACTGAAACCATGCATGGCCCTTTAAGACATTGAGTTGATGCAACACATTCCTCCTCTGTAATAGCAGCAGCATTCAGTGATTTTGCCATCTTTACTCTCCGCCTGTCACAAATGAATGTTCAAAATATTTTTGAAGACTCTTTTAAAGTTGCTGCTGCAGAGTGGGTATATAAAAGGGTTGAGAGTGGAGTTCATGTAGCCCAGCCATATGGTAAACATGTGAAGGTCATGGTGCACACACTCTTTGCAGAATGCCATGACCATGAAGACGATGAAGTACGGTATCCAACACAGCAGGAACGCGGCGATGATGAACCCCAGCTGCTTTGCTGCCTTGTGCTCCTTATGTATCCTCAAGCTTTGGATGCGATGACGTGACTGGCCGATAAACCTTTGCCACGCCTCCTTCAGGGTAACTGCGTTAATCGCATCCAATTTGGCATTTTCAACCTCTTCCTCAATCCAAGGTAGAGCTAGATTGAGGTTGTAGTTGTTGTAGAGCACGGGGGCATATCTCCCCGTGTTTGACACCTGACCAACATCGTGCACGTCACGCACTGAGTTTGGCACTGTGACGTGGCATTCATTCAAGGATGCTTGAACTTTGTCCTCATTATTCCCCTCAGAAGAAATGACACTCTGTGGCTGCTCCTCAGGAGACAAGGAGCACCTGTCAGTCTTGCACGGCGGGCTGATCCGTTTTATTCTAATGGGGAGGGAGGATTTCTGGCAGTTCACACCAATTCTTCTGTGAGATCTGGATGAAGCCGTTTTAGTTTTGTCAGCATCCTTGAGGGAATGAGTCTGATCTAAAGTGTTCTGATCCAACAAGGGCGGCTCTTTAGAGAGTTGCAGTGTGGCCTTACATTCCCTTTTAGGTGATTTGGAGTTACTTTTCAAAGGAATCTCAGCATTTTGTTCATTGTCGTTTTCTCCGAAGGAATCGATCGCATGGATGATCCTCTCTCTGTCTCTAAGGTGTTGCCTTACTGCCATGTAGATGTGTGTGTAAAACCACAGCATCAAAAGTGAAGGCACATAGAAGTTAAAGATGGCAGTAATGACTTTAAACCATGTGACAAAGCGAAAATCGGTGTCGCACTTGTTCTCCTCCTCAGGTTTAAGGTCCACATGTGTGAAAACCCTCCATCCTAAAATTGGTATAATCCACATCATCGACAGCAGCCAGGCTCCAGAAATCGTCACGCCGGCTTTTCCCCGAGTTCGATATTTCAGGTACTTCAGTGGTTGTCTGATAGAGCGGTACCGATCCAAACATAAGATAAACAAGCTGAAAATTGATGCCGTGCTCGCCACATAGTCCATAATAAGCCAAAATTGGCAGACAGCCCGCCCGAGCTTCCATTCATTTTCTAACAAATAGACCAGATTCAGAGGCATGACTGTTGTCCCCACAATGAGATCCGCCACAGACAGGCTGACAATGTAGAGGTTGCCAACAGTGTGAAGGCTCTTCTCCTTCTTTACTGCGTAGAGGACAAGTAGGTTCATCATGACAGTGACGAGGGAAAGCAGTCCTAAAAAGACCCCCAGAAGGGCATTGTAAAGGAGGTCATGGAGGGTCAGGGTGTAATTGCTCCTCAGGGAGTCGCCATTGAAGGCAGTCCAGTTGCTGTTATTGTCAGATGCGTTGGTGCTGAGGTGAGGAAGGTCTGTGGGAGGAGAGAGGCAAGACTCCATTGTGGAAATTAGATTGCCACATCTAATGAAATCCCATCGTGGAAAATCACAGGCCGGTCTATCTTTAACTGGAGAATTTGAAGTGAGGAAAGTGTTTTCGCTCAGATTGAATTCACTCTTTACAGCCGACTGTCCAGTTGTAGATGTTACACTGTGCTGCCATGTTAATCAATTTATTATGCAAACCCAAACTGTTGGCACCTGTAAAATAAAAGAAAGACAGATTTTAGGCACATGCTTGTTCTCAGTCAAAAATGTGTCTCAATAATTATTAAAATTTACTGCAGAATGATGCTCGTGTACAAATTGTACACATGTATGCACTGAAGTAGCATTTCAGTTTCCATTGAGCGAAGTGAATGTAAATGGCTCCAACCTCTGAGTAATATTTTAATGTAAGAAAACACTTTATACATAAATAATCTCGAGTTTATTAAGAAACTCAAATTCCTTTCCTGCATTTCTGGCTTGGATATTTTGTAGAAAAAATCTAGAATCCTTCTTGTTCTTTCTTTTCACTGTCCAGTTGGCTTTCTTTAACACTCACAGAAGTGGAGGGAGGCAAATCCCATCAACACAGCAGCAGACACAACTGAGGCACTGACATGCTGTCAGCATTGTGTAAAATCTGTGTTTTAGCAGTCTTTGAGCTCTACACCACATCATTGTTGATCAAATGTTTCAGTCTGCAAAGCACAGCACGATGTCTCGCAGGAAAAAATATTGATATGCTGGGACATTGATTTTTTTTTAGGCTGAAATAAAGTCGCTGTCATGGAAGCAAGCCCGTGTTTCTGTTTATAGCTTTTTTTAGTTCGGATCATTTCTGGGACTAATCGTTGAATTGAAAAACATTATTTTGATCCTTGGACTAAAATCCAAATATCAGAGAATCTGAGAATTTTTTTTTCCTCTTAGTATTACACAATTATTGTGTGTGTGTTTTTTTTTTGACCAACAAGAGCATCACATTTTGCTCATATAAATTGTCACAACATAAAAGTGGGGATCCAATAATATAATATAAGTCATGTTATAGCATTTAATAATGGGAGCACAGCACATGCAAGGGCTGGCATGATGCCACTAGGAAGATAAGAGTCATCCATATTGCATGTAGACGTAAAATCAAAATCTTTATCATCCCGTGCAGTGTGTTGTTGTTGTCACCATAAATTCCTGATGAAACTTTAACTTTTATTCCGGTTCATTTAGTTTCTTTCGTTCTTCTGAAAATAATATGACATGTCTACATGTCTGCTATACGCACTGATGATGACTCAGGAGGAGGAATAAAGAACAACCTCAAGATGCATATTTTTGCAGGCTTTAATGCGACACAAGTTAAAGATCATGGCCTCTTGATATTTAAAACATTGCATATCAGGTGGTCTCCATGCAGGTGCATTGGCAGTCCCAGTGCTTCATATGCATCAATACACTAATGACATGTACCACTATATTCATGTCCATCCAATTAGAAAAGTTGAGGAGGTCCTCTTCAACTTCGAACTGATTCCTGGTCGCAGGAGAAATTACAAGGGTGACGCAAATGACAGTATAAATCTGAAATTAATCAGATAAATAAATCCAGATTAGTTCGCTCTCACATGTTACCGTTATAGACATTCAGTCTCAACCACACATCTATGGCGTATTTCCGTGCGTTGTGCATACAGTAGCCAATAATCTGCCCTTCATAGTTTGCGTTTTATGAAATGTTAATTGATCCCTTCTCAGTTTAAAGCCCGTGATGATTGATCCATAAACCTCCCGATTAAATCAGTGTCTGAGCTGAAATGTGCGGCTGTAAACATTTTCCTCCCTGTTTGCAGCTATGAGCTCACACATAAAAGTTCTTCCTCCGCAACACAAATATTTTAAAAACCATATGAGTCAGTGTATAATAAGACAAAGAACGGCGGACAGCTGCGCCGCAATACGCCTCTTTCTTACTGCGCGCCAGAAAATTACAGGCTATTTACGCAGCGATAATTATTCAATAGGATCATCACTAATGATTTCTGTCTGCATAATTAATTACAAAACAACGGGAAGTTTTTTTTTGTTGCCCTGCTTAAAAACTGGAAGAGATCACAAAGGACAAAGGCGAGGGGAGGACCACCTGTTGAACCGCCGCTGCGTCTGACGTATACATTTGATGGGTTTTCAGCACAAATACTTATTTTGTAACGGCAGCAAATTGTATTTGTCAGCTTCCATTGAAAACGCGCGTCTGTCGGGATGCAGTTTCACACTTACCGGTGATGGAGACAACGATTTCCAGGACAGTCCGTTTAATTCCATGCTGCACTGACAGAGGTTGGAATAGCACATAAAAAGTTCTCTCTCTCTCTCTCTCTCTCTCTCCAGCCTGTCCACAGGACAGTGATTGACACCTGATGAAGTCCCCCCCATTTCAATTTACTGACAGTGTGCGTGTAATGTGGGCTATGGGGTGTGTGTGAAATTATAAACAGGGGGGGATGCCCCATGAATCCACTGCACTGTATACAGCAGTTCTGATCCCAATGCAGTAAATGTTTTGCATCTGGTTTTGAATATTTGTACGAAAGCATGCCATCTGTTTCAAATTGGTGGTGAAGTGAATAGCCTTGACTAAAACCTCTACATCCAGTCCTCAAAAAAATTCAATCATGGTGAATTTGTGATGAAAAATGGAGCAAATATTGCAAACTTAATTTAAAATCACCATCAAACAATAAAGATGATTGTCTACGGTATTTTCAAGCATCTGAATCTTCAACATCTGCCATTCAATAGAAATCTGTCTGGGAGCTGTATATGAATTTGTAGTGAGGAAGTGACCATGGCAACAGACACACACACACACACACACACACTAGAGTGATGATTTTCATATAAGCCTAAATTGTTAGTAATTTCTGATTTAAAGTATAATAGAATATTAATTGTGAGATTCAAACTTTTAATTACATTAGCACCAACGAGCTTGTTCTGTTGGTCTTGAGTTGTTGCCTCTTTGTTTTGCCTAACAAGCAAAAAAAACAGGTGGTCATTATTATTTTTCAAATAAACAAGCTATTCAAATGGGGATATTTTTGGATTTACCATTTTGGCTCATAATATTTGATCCAGTTCTGTTGGCTATGGAGTCTGCAAGATGAGGTCAAAATCACAAAAAGGCTGGTCGTTGTTGTTAGTCATAATAGTCTCAACGGTCAAGAAGAACTCGTCTCATATAATTGTTTTACTCGTGTCTGCAGTAATACAATCATATCGTTTGGTATTTCATTTTGACTGCTCGGACATTATTTGTATATAATCTGGATTATTGTGATCACGATCTAACAAAAAATAGGTGGAATAGGTAAAAATAACATCAGGGTACTAAATGAAAACTATAATGTTCGAGTGTTTTATTTATTAAATTGACGCAACATAAGGTCTCTGCAATGACGCATGCCAACTCGAACTACAATAATTATCTCTGTGAAATAAATACAAATATATCCTGCTTTCAAAACAGGTTGGTGCCATCATTTGACCTTAACAATGCTAATTATTAACTATTATAAACATTTAAAACAGGTTGATGTCATCATTAGACCTTAATGATAATTATTAACTATTAAGAACATTCCAAAATGCTGAGAGGGCGGCCAGCCAGCTGAAGACACTCTGCTGTTGCGATACCAATTGGTTTTGCTTATGGCTCACAATCACTCACAGTGAGCACAGGTAACCTGGACCCCCCCATGTGCAGCTCCCACACACCACAGGTAACCTGCACCCCCCATGTGCAGCTCCCACACACCACAGGTAACCTGCACCCCCCATGTGCAGCTCCCACACACCACAGGTAACCTGCACCCCCCATGTGCAGCTCCCACACACCACCTTGTGGCAAGATTTCCAGATACTGAATTCCCAGACCTTTGTGGAAAATCCCCCTTTTCATCAAATACCAGCAAGGTGGCTGAGTGGACGTTGTCTGAGGCAAAAGGATGGTCATCTTGAATGTGTTAATGAATGCAGGAAGCCAGCCATTGTTAACAAACAGCCTAATTTGATATCTGGATGAAGATGGATTATAATGTGCTCGTTCATACAAGGACAGGGGTGACAGGGGTGACAGCCGTGCGATAATTGAGCCACCGGGGATTCTGAATGATTTGATCAATATTTATATTCTATAATTCATACAGAATTTGTTTCAAATGTCCCTATGATAGGAACTGTGTTATATTAAAGGACAGACTGTGATATGAATGTGAAAAAAACAATAAGGTTTTGGAGCTGTGGTTGACAAACCTTTTTTTTCTCTCGTGTGTGTGTGTGTGTGCAGAGACCTTGCTAATTTCATTATAGTATAAGTAGTGTAGGATCTATAATAGTCCATAATTACAGAACAGAGAAAAAAAATGGGTCAATTCCCATTGGTGTTTGGGGTAGTCTTCACATAAACCAGATGAACCACCGGTCACAGATGCGACTCGTATTAGCTATAGCTATTATACAAAATGTGTTTCATTACATATTACTGTTCTTTACTATAGAACAAAACACATGCAACCATGTCTGTGTTTTGTAGGCTAAGGACGACCTCTGCTGGTCAGACCTCCACATGCTGAAATATCATATTGCAAGATTGCTGGCAATGACGTCATGTTTGTCATCAGCTCACAAAGGAAACACAAAATACATTCAAAATCATTATAACTCGGTGATTTCTTTGTAAAAGCAAGGCGATTTGGATCATTTCCCCTATTGATCACACAAGCCAGTATAGAAAAAAAAGAAGAGCATGAAAATACATGAGCCTCGTCTTCCTTCATGCGGGATTTACCTTCCTTTGTTTAGGAATGGTGAAACCAGTTTGACAAAAAATGACAGCAGCATCCACGACATTGCTCTGTCTGTGTCTGGGTTGTTTGTCCTTCGGGTGGACCACCTTATACAAGTACAGTGCAGTACTTGATATACCGAGTTACGCTAACACTGGGATGGATTAGTCATTTGGGAGCTTGCCTTTCAAACAGAGCAATTAAAAAAAATGTGTTCTTCTGAAGAGTGTCCTTGAGCAAGACACTTAATCCCTAGCAGCTCCAGTGATTTGGATTTGCAGCAGTCTGTGCAGCGTGAGCCAAACCTCCGAAATTGGAGCACTTAATCGTGCTATTTTGATGAAACCACTTGGGAACATAGAAGGACTCTGATCTTTTAAAATGGAGACTGCATTAAGTCTGATAATTGATTTTTTTTTTCCATTATTAAAATGTTTAGCTTGAATGTAACAATTTCTAAAATGAGTAAAAAAATAATGCTAAAAACCTATTCTTTGACACATGGATCTGCTAGACAGTTTGAATGGGGCTACCATTCTGCCCCCCAATTGACTTGATTTCAAAATGTTTTCATCATGTCAGCATTTTTCAGGCCTGATAAGATTGTATCAGAGCCGTCTCCATCGGCACTCTGTCTGCTACCATTCAGGCAAGGTGACTGGTAACTGGAATGACAGAGGGCACTTCGTATGTCCTCCACATCATTTTTCCGTCCATTTTTATAAACTCATCATCAGTCTCTCTCTCTCTCTCTCTCTCTCTCTCTCGCTCTCTCTCTCTCTCTCTGTTCAAATCCCTCTTCTCTCCCCTCTTCCACTTAATTTTCTCCAATTTTCTCCGCCCCCCTCCCTCCCTTTCTGCAGTCACATAGTCAGGCATGTGAGGTGAGGTACTTATGTAATCTGCTTTCTCCATATAGCCTTTCTCTCTCTCTTTTCTGTCTGTCCTTCTCTCTGTCTTTCTCCCTCCAGTGATGCCAATTTAACAGTAAAATGGAGGCAAGTCACTCATAGAATTGAATTCACACCGATGATTTACAAAGCAATATGTTTTCCAATACAACAATCAGACTTAAAAAAAGAAGAAGAAGTAATACAAATATTAAGATGGGGAAATACACAATCATTTTTACATATCCTGACGTAAGCTACTACTTGGAACCATGATGATGATGAATATACTTATTAGATAGAATGTTAGAGTACAAGTACAGTCAAACAGTAGCATGTATTACAGTACAAATACAGTCAAACATCCTGTCTAAGAGGAGCATTTCAAAAAAGCCCTAGCGGTCTTGTTTCCGTTGAAAGTCCTTAGTACATAAATCATCGACATTTAACAATACAAATAACACTAATATTAAATTCCTCAATTGATGCAAAATAACAATAAATTAAAAAGATACATACCGGTAATATGTACAATGCGATCTGATGAGTTGTTAGTATTGAAAATAAGTATTCCTGTTTGTTATATAAGTATTTAGTCCATGCTGAGTAAACAGAAATAGTGAGGTACTGGCATATTCGAAATGTTTTAGCCAGCAAGAATTTAGCAATGTGGAGGTATGGGACATTCAGTAAAGGATATCCATCCTGAAACTCTGTTCATGTTCATGACACTGTTAAACCACAGAGTGTGATCTGAATAAGAACTGGCTGCATGTAAGGGATTTACTTGTTTGTATTATTTAGCGGAATAACAGTATTTTTTTATATTAAAGTATAACAATAATATTGTTGAATTCACCACGCAAATCTGTGATACTGACCCAAATATAATATTATTATTTTGGGGCTAATTTCTACTAGCATTTCCTTCTGTAATACGGACAATGCAATACGTGACTGTGGGTATTGGGGGATTTGCATGTGCAAGTGTGTAATGTGTGTCTGTGTGTGGGTGCCTGGGTGGTGGATTGACTTGAACCTGGGGGCAATCCTGCAGTCGACAGACTCACTCATCTGTTTCAAATGATGAATAATGTACTGCACTGGACATAGACAGAGCAGTGCAGAACCCACCCACCCCAACACACACGAAAAACACTACACACGGCACACATGCTTAATGGTACACACAGACAGTCTCACAGCTGTACACAACAACAAACAGACAAACAGACTTGCAGTCCTTCAAAAACACGTAAAAAATAACAACTGTATTACACAATCTAACAAAATTATTTAGGTATACTTGTCAATAATTAAAATATCAAAGACCTTTTATCAATAGCATCAAGATATTTAAAAAGAATTAAACTCATCATTATGCAAGAAAGACATTTTGGATAATAGCTGATTATTTTCAACTTCCCTCCAGACAGTTTAATATGGTTATTTGTTCTGCTAAAGAAGTCCACATCAAAACAGAGAAGTAAACACACACGCACAAAAATATGGGCGGTGCTTTTGGCACTGCACTGCCGTCGAGTCTAATTCCTCCTCACGCCATTGCTGGCAGGCTGAGATGTGTTTTCAAGCATAGAATCTGCAGCACAGTAATACGCTGCATGTCAAACACCACTGATAAGGCCTTATATGATGAGCCCCTGGAGGGGAGACATGGTGACACTGATGCGGTGAAATGACGCTGGCAGACAGCCGAGTTAATGATCTTCTGGCATCAAAGCTGCTGCTGTACAAAAAAACCCTCAATATGGCACAACTAATCTTTTAATTATTTTTATTTTTCCAAGGCAAATCCTAAGCATGTTAAATAAAATTATGCATTCAAGATATTCTGCAAAATGTGGGGTCAAACAGAGAAAATTGGTTTTAAAATGATAACTATGTTCCATCTGTAGTTTACGAGTTATTCAGTGAGCTTTACCATGATTAGCAAGGATAATGTTTGATTTTCCCAAAGTGATGTTTAGTACTGAAATATTGATTATCCAAGATCACTGAGTGGTTTATTTGGATTGTCATTTGGTTGAAGCTTGAAAATATATTCATGTATCTATTTAAGGTAAATATTACATATCCCCCCCCCACATTACAGTATTTCTTATAGAAAGATAATATTCACTGGTCATTTACAGATAATACATTCAAAGGATCAATACTGTGAGAGGAAAAAGGAGCATCAGCACGCAGAACATGGTTCTGTCTGCAGCCTATTTTCTTTCCTTCTGCTTACCCTCCAGATTGATTAATTTAATCACTGTTGATTTTGGTGATCAAGGTAATGTAGCGGGGTCAGGCATGGCAGGACGTTGCAGAGGGTTTTCAGTCAAGCATTCAGAGCACTGCCTCGTGAAATCATCTTATGCTGTTCTAGCTAAAGCATTCAACTCTTAAAGCATGATACATGTGATTTGTACTGCAGCTGTTCTTTAAGAACAAGACACATGGATTTTGTTGTGCTGATTTGACTTTCGGACATCCGGACAATCTGGTTACCATGGAGACCTTTTGTTGAAATTAAAAACAACATGAAATGGTTTAATTTACATCAGTTAATTTCACACCCACATATTTCTTCCTTATTGAACAAACCTTTAGCATTCAGATTCTGACTATATCAGATTATATCACTTGAAGAAAACAGACTTTGATTTATAAAATGAGTGCAGTTTCTTTGGACCAAAGCCAAAAGCCACGGCTTTTTCTTTAAACACACAATAAATTAAAAGTGCATGGTTGCACATTTTCAACAATTAATCACCTTGTGTGGCTTTACTGCATGTGTTTCCAGTGACATAAACATGTAAAACATGATTACCATGTAGCTGAGAGAGAGAGAGAGAGAGAGAGAGAGAGTTTATCTATGTAATTCCAGGCCCTGTCCATCATGTGGCAGTGTGCAGCTTTTTAGGAGTTGCTGTCACAATGGCGCAGAGCCAGTCAAAATCAGCTTACACACACACACACTCGCACACACACATACACAATATGTCTGGTCTTTATCTTCGTATGCAGCTTGAAGCTTACAGCCTGCTTCCCCCCCTGCGTTCTCCGGCTCCTGTCTCTTCGATGCCTCTGTGGAAACACAGGACCTTTTAATG
Organism: Brachionichthys hirsutus; assembly: GCF_040956055.1. Lineage (NCBI taxonomy): Eukaryota > Metazoa > Chordata > Actinopteri > Lophiiformes > Brachionichthyidae > Brachionichthys > Brachionichthys hirsutus. The sequence continues at coordinate 5,493,381 of NC_090904.1, read as the reverse complement.
GAGACAAGACAAGGCTCCTTGCTACACTGGCTTCTTGTCATTCATGCCAATTCATGACTGTAATGTTTGAAAAGGAGGGGAAATCAAATACAAATAAAAACAAACCATATTTGCTCTGCCTGTTTTTCTTTCCATTTGAGAAAATTAGCATTTTTAGCAGAGCACACTGACAAATTTTGTAAAATCAGATTCTGGAAACATTTCAAGATGTCTGCAGATATGCTAAAGAAAAGACACAAGTGGTGCATTCTTTGTTTAAGTATGTGCATGTGGAGAGATTCATTGAGGGTGGTTTCTTTTGTCTCCCTTACAGCTTAACCTTTTCCTTTCTCATTTCCTGTTCCATCTTTCTGTTCTTCCTTTTGAAACTCAACATCTATGCAATATGTGACTTTATTTAGTAAGTACATATTTGTTGTAACTAAGTTATTTTTCTTCTGCCGCAAAATATGTTTATCAAGAACAAGAACAACAAAAAATTCATCGGATAACATTGATAATTTTTCAAATGAGTGAAAACTGGGAAAATGTCCTCCACTCAGGAGAGTCTTGGACTCTTGAATATCTGCTTCTACTGAATGAACAGCAGTTGTTCAGATTTTGTCAGAGTTTCATGTGGGGAGTGTATACTAAAGTTGGCCCATAGACACAATTTGATTTAGGCACCACCTCTTCATGCCAAATTTGTCTATTGTCACACTGTAAACATAAAACACTCATTATCAGTTTAAATATTTGAATCTTTGTTTGTGCCATCAGCAACAGCAAGGCAGCAGCTGCACTGTCATCATGTGTTGAACCTTCTTTCTCTATATATACTTTTTTAAATTAGAGGGGACTGGTGTTAATTTGCACTGTTACAAATGACAACGCCCTGAGATGAACTGGCGGCTTGTCCAGAGTGTACCCCGCCATTCGTCCGGTAACGGACAAAACGGTCGACAAGATGAATGAATGAATACAAATGACAACATCCAAAGTTATAAAGATGTTTTATCCAGGTGTGCAGAAGGGTAAGGAAAATAATAACAGCAGTGATGATTATTAACCTGTCATTTGTTAGAATATAAATAAATCAGTTCTTGCACGGTCTTCATCTTCAGTTATGCTGCTTAATTCCTTTATGCATTGCGCAGCACCTTATTTGTAGTGGGACTGGACCTGCTATTACATTAGCCAGCAGGGAGTGGGAGCATAGACGAGAGGGGCAGCCAACCTGCCAACTGGACAGTGTTTGTGGATAAGGGTGGAAACACAGAAGATGGAAATCTAATTACCAGCACATTTGTGGAAGTCCAGCAGGGCTCAGGATAGATCAGAGCAGGTCCAAGATTAGACAAGGAATGATTCATGTGCACCACACACAGATTCATTCTGCTGAGACAGAGGAGAACCCTGACTGGGAAACAAACCAGAGTTCTAGACCTCACTTGCATCTACCCGAGAACACATGCTGACCATCTCCAATGCCATCCAAGAAAGCCCACCCAAGTCAGTGAAGGAAAGTGTGACACAAACTGGAGGCCTGGAGAAGAGGAGCAGAGATGTGACTACTGTTGCCGATCTGGTAACTGGAGAGTGTTGTATAGAAAAGAAATTAAACACCTTATGAAGGTTGGAAGTCAGGACTTCTTTTCTAGACTGAGGCTTCATTGATCTTAAAGTGGTTGCAACATACGATATCTGATGAAAACAGTCTTTTATACATGACAAATATACATACACACAAGACCCATGGAGACATTCATCACTTTCAATTCATCAGGCAAGAATATGTTGTGTTTGTGCAGAGCCCAAATGTGGTTCCAAGACCAACAGGCACATAAAGCAACAGACCACCTGCACACACATTTACAGCCTCAATCATTTCACAATACCCCCCTCCCACTCTGAAACTATTTTGCACATATCCATCTTTCTCCCCGGCCACACAAACACTCTTCCTGTCACACATTCAGAGTCGGTGATCCTTACTGTGCAATAAAATTTAATTTTGTGCTACATATTGTCAATTTGATTTATAGTGATTTGTTGTGCATCAATCTGAGACCAGATCTTGGCTGTGCGAAAGGAAGGACTCACTCAATTATTACCTTTAACGGCTTTATTCCACCTCAACAATGGTGCTGTCATCCTGAAATGGCACCCTTGTTCCATTTAGCACAGGGCCCAGCATATTTTATGTAGACTCTTTCTCATAAAGAAAATAAAGAAGATGATGGGTTACCATCATCCAGATGTGAGTCTGACCTTGTGTTAACAAGAAAAAGAAAATATGAAGACAGTTTGCATGGAAGTAAAACAATTATATGGTTCAGAAGCTGAATGCTCACTTCCTGTTCCAAACAAGGCCAATGCGGAGGTACTGGAGAGAGGAAGTAATGTGTGAGTGGAAACTCAGGGGTAGTTCGTTATTTAGAACAAGACCTGTGACCTATTTTGACATGAAAGCAAACAGCATGAGTTTACTATGAAAAATTACTCAGAGCAAAGTCCAAATAACCACTAATGCTGTGAGATGAAAGCTTGCCACAAGAATGCGAGAAGCGTAGATAAAATAAAACTAATGGAATAATAATGATGTTCACATGCATTTATCCAGGAACGCTACAAAAGCACCATTTCAATTGAGTTGAACTAAAATAGATTATTTATATTTTGGTCTATTTTGTACTATATTATACTACATTACATTTACAAATACATTATGACAAATAAATGCAGGATTGCTCTGCTGCCCACGTGATCAAAATCAGTTTAAACACATTCTTACTTGATGGAAGCATTTTTTTGTAGAACCCTTGGGAAACAATATTATCATGTTAATGAAGAAATAACATCATCATTCTTGGCAACCAGAACTACTTAACAGCAGGGGAGTCATGCTCTCAATAATCACTCTCCAACTGTTTCTCATTACAGATAAATGAACTCAGTGTCGAACAGAACCTGACATAATTTTCCCTCAGTAAATGATTGATCATTAATAAACAGTGTGTTGCCCTCATTGCTGACATGGCATTCTGCAATGGCAAACATTAAAGTTATGTCATAATGTAACATAAAAGAGTCATCATACATTTAAGTTAGGCATATTTTAATTTTGTGTTCTAAATCAAAATTTTCTAAATTATTCTTGGTATCTTTATACACCACCATGAAAAGTAAAAGTGAATCACAGTTGATGTGTGTTTATAACATATTTTTGAATCCAGAAATGAAGTTTTCAATGTTAAAATTAAATATTATTACTGACCCATACTGGACCCGATCCAGATGAAATTCGGTGGTGGGAACAAATTTTGAAGCTCCTTTGACTCTAATGTTAACAAAAAGTTCAAACTGATCCATAATCCAGGATCTCTTCGGATCATCAACAAAATTGAATCACCTGTTCTAATTAACTGACGAATTAACTAATTAACTAATTATCATCTGACTTTGATCTTATTGGTGGGATGTTTTATTATTCTGCATGGTTATTGACTTTTATGGAATGGAAAGCTTTTATTGTCATTGTCAACACAGTACAAGTACAGCGCAACATTGAAACAAGAATCGCTGAGTGAGCCAACAACTCTTCTTCGAGAAGGTGCAGAAAGCATCAGGGACACAGGAGAACACGCGGTGACAGGAACAACACGATGCACAGGTAAATGCGCAGGAATTTTTTCAATAAAAAGTAGGAACCAGGCAAGTCCGGAGAATTGTCCTTCTGGGGGGGCGCAGTAGGAAGGTTTCCGGGAGCAGATAGTGGAAAGTCAGAAAGACATGTCCTTGGATTGATTGTTGTGGTAGACAGATAGGACCTGGCGTTGTACAGAACTCTCTCAGAGGGGGGAGAGAGGGGGGGGGGGACATTTAGCCTTAATCCAAATATACAACTGGTCCTCAGTTATTCCTCGATTTGTGTGCCAAGGCGAGACTTCAGTCCATCCAAGATACAGTTCTACCTGCTGGCGCAAGATGGTTATCCAGTTTCCGCCGGTCCTCCCCGGATTGATCCCTCAGCTGGTTGCCCAGGTCCTTGATTCGAGCCACCAAATATCTTCCACATCCTCTACAGATAGGACCGTGAGTCAGACCACTCACCATTTCTCAGGGATCCATGGTGTAGCCTGCAAGCAGCGGGAGTCCTGGAAAGCAGACAGACGAGACGAGACAAAGAATGCAAGCAGGGACGAGGCGCAGAGAGGAAAAAAAACCGTCTGCTCTCGTCAAAAAGCAGACGTTTTCATGGTTGGTGTATAAAGACCATATACCCCAGTAGTTGGAGGACACCCTCCAGTCCACCTTAACTACAATCCTGAGCCTCCCGGGGAAAGTCTATTCTAGGGTCCTGGAGCTCCTCTCCAGCACCGATAATCAAACATTGGACGCATGAGGAACAATCTGCAGCAGCTGTGATGCAGTTGTATCAGTCTGTCGTGGTGAAGAAGGGGTGTTCCAAGGCCAGCCGAGACTATCTCTCGGAACACCCCTTCTTCATCATGACAGACCGATACAACTGTTGCAGTGATGCACATTGTTCCTCATGCTTCCAAGGTTTGATTATCGGTGCTGGAGAGGAGCTCCAGGAACCTGGGAAAAGACTTTTGCTGGGAGGATGAGGATTGTGGTTAAGGTGGACCGGAGGGTGTACTCCAACTAGGGGCACCACTCCTATGGGATCTTCTAGGAAAAGCTGGTATTGGCTCAGGAGAGGGAAGTCTGGAAGTCGCTACTTTGTTGCCTCTACAACCCGGCCCCATACGTTAAACGGTGGAAGATGGATGGATGGATTTTATCCATGAAGGCAGGATGATTTCTGAAACAATTGCTTTAAATAGTACATGTTTCCCTTTTTGAGCAAGTGATGTTTTACAATTGTTACAATTTGTTTCCCCCTTTCTGAATCGCTGCTATTCAGTGCCTCCAGGACCAATTGATAATTTCCAAATTTCGTCGACATGTTTTTCAAGATGGCCTTGAGTTGCTTGTCGAAGGCGTTAAGGTTGACTTTAATGTGGTCACGTTTAATTTCAGGCCAAACTATTTCAAACAGGTGAGTCATGATGATATGCTTGTTTGGTGGGAATGTGTTCGCTTTGAGGCATAGCTTCCAAACTATCTGTTTAGTGAGCATACTGATGTAATCTTTGACTACTGGTGCATTTTGTGGCTCTTCACATATTGTGTCAGTGTCTGGAAGAATTGGCATCAGGCTGGTTGCCGTCCTTTGACTGTAACGGCTGAACTGACTTCCCAGCCACCAGTTAATCAGGACCACATATACCCACTCCTTCGATGATACGTCATCTGCTGACTTGCTCATATGTTGATCACCGATGAGTTTTCTAAAGTCTTGCGTAAGTTTGACACATTCATCACTAGTTTTGTCGTTTTTCCGCCATGTCAACATACGTAAGACTGAGTCTGTCAGCTGGATTCTCCCATTTTCCCTCATCTTACAATTGTCTGTCATACGATAAATAAACGCTTTGACAAAGCATTTTGTAAAAAGATTTTCCAACTTGCTGTTAATATCTGTGAAAGACAGCTCAACAGTCCGTTTTCGAAGTTCTCCTTTCAACATCTGAAGATTTTCCATTACAATCATTTTAGAGGTACGAAAAATATCATGAAAGAGTTCAGATTTTAGCATCTCAAACGATTTCCGTGAAAGGTCATTAAAAATGCTATGCAGCGTTCCCCTGAGCTCCTTCCAGATGACACTTTCTACATCTTCACGAATCATCTCTGAGAAATTGTCTTTGGGTTTTCTGATAGGATAATTCTTGGATAGTCTATTCTGCTGACGTTGCGGAGGTTGACGTTGGGTTTGGGTTATGTAGTCCGTCAAGATTTCTCTTGCAAAACGAATCATGATATTAGTGGTGTTTGGTGCAGTAAAATACTCGTGCTTTTTAGACTCTGAGCTGTTGGACAGGGCAGAGTTGACTCTTTCCATGATTTCTGTAGTCATGTAGTCCATCAGACGTTTAGAATTAAGGCTTTGGCTTTTGCCGACAATATTGAAAGCCTGGCCAAAGCTCTGGATAATTGTGTCACTGACACAGAACTGAACTTGCTTCTTGGACAGGGCTGAACATTTTCCCTTAAATTTCTCTATCATGGCAATTGATATATTAGACATTATATCCAAAATCAGCTCCGCTAACATGATGTCAATGGAAGCGTTGGCCTTCCCTGATCTCAGTAATTCCCATTGTTCCATCGTTATCCTTTTAAGAAACAGTTCAATGAGTGGTCTAATATCGTCAACTTCTAAATTTCTAGACGGCTTTGTCTTTGTGCCGATGGTTATCATTACTTTCTCCATGGTTTGGGATCACTTCACAGGCCAGCTTTTGCAGGTCTTTTATATATAATATTTGCACATACACATCAAAGAGATAACATCAAAGGTCAGTTTAGCTTTGATTCCAGGCCCCTCCCTAATTAAAGCATCAAAGCAATATATAACTAGAAAAGCACTCAGAGCGCAGACGTCTGCCAAGCAGCTCATTCCCCTCATAATTAGATTTACACCGTCCACATGGTGATCTGATCATCACCAAAAGGTTATGAATTGTTCTTGGTATTGTAGGGTTTTACCAAACCCTCTTCTGGTTCTTTGTTCTCCTTCGTGGGCGTGTAGTCAATGAGGAGGACGTGGGTAAAGATTAAAATATTTATATAACAAACAGATCAGTACAAATTGGTTTAGATTATCAGCGCTGAGGTTCGATCATGTTCCTTGTGTGCGTCTCAAGTCCGAACAAAGGGCCGCCCTCTGTTTCCGTGTGTACATATCCATGGGCCCATCCCCTGAGCGGGTGGGGCCCGCCCCAGCCAATCTTACCCCCTGTTATTCAGCGTCATTATGTGTCTTCACCAATGAGACGTTCAAGTGTTATCAGTGATAATAATACTGTTGTGATGTCAGCGTGGAATCACGTCGTGGAATCCCATCTAATACGGGAATTCCCTACAGTATCTTTTATACACCAACCATTAAAAGCTACAGGTGCTTTGAAGAAGAGCATCAAAGCCAACTTTACCTGTGAGGTTATATCATTGTTATGGTGATGATATAAAATGAAAAGTGGAACTCAAATAAATGTAACTATATTTATTTGTACAAACACAATGGTCTCTAATTTATATTAGACAGTGTACGGCGAGAAAACCCAGGATGAAGAAATTTAATATTTTGAGGATCAATAAGGAAGGCTAAACCTTGAGCAAATTGTTGAGGAGTCTATGTGTAACAATCACACAAAGCCACTCAAACAGGAGAGTACAACCAAATAATTTGTTCTTACAACAATACTAGGTCCTGTTTCTGACCCACATAAATAAAATGTAGTCATGACTAATAAGTTACTCTATAACACTTAAATGTACCGTACTGTAAAATACATGAATGTAAGACAGGAGTACAACAGCCACACTGTTTACATTTCTGCAAACAATAAGTATTCAAATTACATCTAGACATTTTATGCGTTTCAAATTAACAGTATGATGTTCAAACATGGATGATAAGGCCCTCAAAACTATTCATTATAGCCAAACGCACCCAAAGCCAACTTCCAGCTGAGGGGAGCTATGATGTTAATGTGTGTTAAACAGCCAGGTTAAAATATCTCATTAAGAATAAGTGAATGAATAATAAGAGGATGGATGCAGGGGAGACATAAGGTCATTTTCTCATTCTCACTTTGTGTGTCTCTAGAGGTTCATGAGTCAGGACTGGTCGCTAGCCCTCAGGTTCGTTGGCGACTGAGTCATTTTCAGCAGACCTATATAGACTCTATATAGGTACAGTACAAAGACAGACATAGTACAAGCAGAAATATTATCTACAATACAATATTATCTATTATCTAAAGCAGTGGTCCCCAACCTTTTTCCTGCCACAGACCGGTTTCATGCCATGAAAGTCCTTAGTCCTAGTTTCTCTTCTTGGAGGTCAACGCCTCCTCTTCTTCCTCCTCAGTCGGAATTTTTTCCTTAGCAAAGAAGCTCTCCAAAGACTTTTCTTTATTTGTATTAACTTTCGCTCGTTCACGGCTGGTTTTTTTTAGCAACGTATCAAGAGGGCGACTGTTACGTTGGAGAAAATCCGGTCGTTTTTCAAAATAAAACACCGTTTAGACGCTAATAATCGATACAACGGAAATTGTATACATTAGTTGTTCTTTCTTTGCGGCCCGGTAACAAATGCCTCACGGACCGGTAACCGGGCCGCGGCCCGGTGGGTGGGGACCCCTGATCTAAAGGGCCTGTGAGCCTGCAAATGAATGAGAAAACTGCAGCATGAGATCATTATAATGAACAGTGCTGCGTATGCCTCATGAAATCATGAAAGATATGCGCAGCAAGGCATATCTTTTATGATTTCATGACTGTCTCTTTATTGCATATTAGAGAAAAATAATTGTCAATTTTAAATGTAACAATTATATTGTGCTTTTCACTCCATGGGGCCAGTTCCAGTGTGTAATACCAACTGCAGTTTACTGATGTGCTTTGTGAACAAAACAGACTTTTAATAGATTTTTCCTCGGGTAAGGGAGTGTCTTTGCCCAAGTGCAGTTTTGTAGTTAACATGTTCAAGGGAAAATAGAAATAAAAATCCCGGATGAGCACCCACTTGTTTTGTTACTCTGACTGTGACTGTGTCAACTCTAATGTCCCTATCACTAGCATTAGCATTTATACATTTATATAGCAGCTCTTTAGTCAGTATCTTGTTCAGCAGCCTTTCTCTCTCTGATACACCTGAAAAGTGCCTTGAGATAACCTTCTGTTATGATCTGGCGCTATATAAATAAAATGTAATTGAAAAAAATTGAATTTAGATGAGATCTCATATGTTCAATCATCTGCCCCCATCAATGATGAAGACATGTTGGAGATGAGTAAGAAGAAAAAGATGCTGAAAATGACGGTGTTAGCCCGATGAGTTATCTGGGCTAACAATAGAGCGCCTAGCAGACTTTATGCGAATGGCTAAGAACATTCAATCAGCTTCGATCCATGAAAGTGCAAAAAGCCATTGAATCAGCTATCAACACTTATAGAGGCATGTTGAAAAACATGAAGAAACAGCGACGTCAGTTGCCAAATGTATTTTCCAGCAATTTAATAAAATTGATTAAATATAACCTGTGTATTATACGTATGTAATTAAGATTCAATATGTTGAAAAAACTAAATCTGTGATGATGGCCAGTTGATATTTCAGTGATAATAATATAGCAACATAAATCTGTGCTATATTTAAGTTGATTGTTTTTCAAAACCTTTGGCAATTCAGTTGTATTTTTATATCCTAATAATATATTTTTTTGTCATTGTATCTCATGTCTTCATGTTACATTATCTCTATCAATACATTTGTCAACATTATTGTTTTTTTTATGTAGTCAGATATACCATTGTGCATTATTGAGCTGATGATGATGATGATGAATATATTTATTAAATAGAATGTTAGAGTACAAGTACAGTCAAACAGTAATATGTATTACAGTACAAGTACAGTCAAACATCCTGTCTAAGATGAGCATTTCAAAAAAGCCCTTGCAGTCTTGTTTCCATTGAAAGTCCTTGGCACACAAATCATTGACATTTAACAATACCAATAAAATAAAAGTAAATTACTCCACAGATGCAAAATAACAATAAATAAAAAAGACATATAATATTTACAATGTAGGTGGACAAAAAGGGGGGGGGGGACTTGATAGAAGGAATTCACGTATCTTCAAGCTTTGAGACCTTTGAGAAGATGCTTTCTGCGGCAGTCAAGATTTTACTCTCAGCAGATGAAGCAGGACAAGACGACAAAATTATACAGAACAGTATTGCAAAACGCATCATGGATCACCAGTTCCTATCACTGCTGGGCCTTGTGCCCTTTTCCGAGATCCACTCAGGGCATTCACTAACTTCCTGAAAGGGGCCATGTATAAATTACCCCAGCCTCCTGGCATCTACTGCACTATGGAATACACTAAATGCTAAAAATTGAACGCTAAGAGTCCTCTTTTTTTTTGCCTCAGGCCGTTTTATATTGTGTTTTGTTTCTGTCCTGGAAAGGATGGTTGAATGACAAACTTGACATTGTACAAATGTCAATTTCTTTCATACAGCAGTATGATTGCTACATTACTACTACTACTGTACTTTCGGGAAATTAACTTTATCCACTTCACCCTGTCCTTTGCATTGCACAGCAACAGTGCCTTGCTCAGCAGCCTTGCTTCTTCGGCAGTGCCCTGGAGGTAGACTGGCCCCTCTTCAGCCACCAGCCCCTCCACAGTTCGTCTGGGCTTCCCAATCCAAGGCCCAACCCACTGAGCCACCTACTTTAAAAGTATGAAAAGCTAAATCTTCGATACTCATCACTTTCATTTCAGTTGACCACAAAATAATTTACCAGTAACCTATTTCTGACTGAAGAAATTATCTAAGTTGCAGCTTAATATGCAGTTAGTTACTGTGCTACTGTTCCTCAATTGACATGCGACGTTCATTGTAGGAACATGGGGACAACATGGTTCACAATCCTTGGCTTTTGGTTGTCATGGAACGTCTTGCAATGTCCCCAAAGCCCCCTACCTCTCGCTCTGCTGTCTTGAAATCTCTGACTGCGTCTCTACTTGCCTTCCTTTTTCCTTTTACTCTTTTCACTCCATCGCCTTGGCTGAGATAAAAAAAAGGGGGTATTTAAGTCCGATGTGAGAACATAATGTCTCCTGCTGAATAGAAACTACATTTGTCAGTGCCACCGTGCTTTTTACTCTGGGTAATTGTGCAGCATTGTCTTGCAATGCTGCCTGGAGATATTCCTGGTGTAGAAAAGGAAGCAAGGTTGGTGGGAGAGGGGAATTTCGTGCCATGTGAAAATGAAAAGAATCTGTTGTTCTAGCATGTGACACACAGTTTGTGGTTGCCTGTATGATTAATTGTGCCATTAGCAGATGCAACTGTGCTGTTTGGCTCACGCAGGTCCTTAATGTCTAGATTTTGTTTTTGTGATTGAAACATTCCTTATAAAATCCAGGGATGGATAATTAATTCCTTTCTCTGGTTTATTATTTACTTGGCCTTTATATTCGGGAAGAAGAATGCATTTCTAAAATTTGCACATTGTAATCAGCACGATCACTTGACACTTACTAATGAAAGTTTAAGTGGTGGGACCAATACCTAATTTTCCAGTGAGTGAGTATCAAAATATTTAATCTTTATACTGTGGTTTTGAAAGTATTATTGCTGCAAATTACAGGTGTAAAAACTGCTGACAGCCTCTAGAATGTATTCACACAAACCTTGAAGATGCTCATTATGGTGTCCAAATTTTGGAGGGAACTCTACCTGCCCTGTTTCCAGGGCAGGTAGAGCTACAGCTCTAGAGAAGATAACATGTGTTGTATTTCACACATACTTTCCCTGATTGGTCTGTCTGAATGCCCGAAAGCAGAGCAACAGAACTTCTCCTGGCTGATGTAGGCTGATCACTGTGGGACTATGAGATGTTAATCTATGCGAAGCCACACTATAATATTCTGAATGGTAGATTTTAAAAATGAAGTAACACTGGAATCAGTCAGCAACAGGAGTGAAAAATGGACCATGCAACTGGACCACAATGGATGCATGTATAATCTGGCCGTATTTGGAAGTAAATGCTGATGAAGAGACAACAGAACAAAGAGAGACTCCTCAGCATGTCAGTATGTAGGTATGTATTTATAATTCCTTTTTTCCTGAGGTAAAAAGTGATTTCCAATGGAATGCTTTATAAAGAGATTTTGCCCTTTATTTGAAAGATTATTATGCCACTCAAAAATCCCAATGAGGCACTTTTAAATCCAATCTGTTTTTTTCTGTGTGTGTGCAGTATGCTACTTTTATTTTCTGGAAGCAAATACCAAATTTAGAAATAAAGAGGGAAAGTGCATCTAGGCTATGAAGCACCTCTTTGTGTCCAGAGCTTGCTTCCTTCCCAAGCCTCCCAGTCATTCAAATGGTAAACCAGCAGAACCAACTTTTAATTCATTGGGCAGCATTAACAGTCCAGTCCAGCTCTCTGCACTCCAGTCTGACTCACTGTTTCCCAATTCTTTCTCTAAACAGAGAAAAGGGGAAGCATTTACCCTGAGAAAAGAGTCAGAGAGAAGTGTTAGAGTGGTGGATGTGGCACGCTTAATCGGTAATGTGTCTCAACATTTTTCTTTCAAGCACTTGCTATTTGAGGCAGTCTTGAGTACCGTGGTAATAAGCTAATTATATATGCTCTTGAGTGAGATGTGTGCATATACAAATAGAACCAATTTTATTCCGCTTAAATTACGTTTCTTCAATATATGAATAAAATTAAGAAATTTAATAAAAGAAAGTAAAATAAATCTAAAAATTGTGAAATGTCCAGACTGAAGCTGTAGAACAAGGCTAAGCTGCGCTCTGAATACTGATAGCTCACAAAAAAACCAGAACGCGAGTCCTTCAGAAATGAGATTTCTTTTTGCTCAACACACTTGATCACATTGGTTGCATTCACATTTTGACCCAGTTTGTCAAGCAGTAAACATATCCTGCCTTTCCTTTCTACAATGTACTTGTGTAACACTCTTCATTACTTCATATATACATTAAAAAGTTCACTGTAGTTTATCAATACTTTATTTTCTAGTTTTCGGTTGTTCAATCAATATTTTTTGTTGTTTAAGTGCCTGTATTTAAATGTATATAATCACTTTTTTAATGGTTTTGTAGTCTGTGTAGTTTCACGTAGTTAGCCAGCAAATTGTGTTTTCCCTTTCTTCCTAGTTTTATCTGCTTTTCTTTCTTTATTTCAATACTGTTTTTAATTTGTCCACGTGTGAAGTATATAAGAAATAAAATTAGTGTCAGATTTATCATTAATTCAGACTGTAAACATTGTTACTGACTAGGTTAAAAGAGATAATGAAATAGAATAATCACCCAGATACACAGTACATGTTGATGATAAAGCCTGCAATTAGCAGTTTAGGTGTAAAAGACTCCCTGCATCCTTTTTAATACTGACTGATGGGCTTGCATCTGAACTGTCATGGAAGTAATTATACTGTAAATAATATTTGACTGTCTATGTATGTGTGTTTGTGTGCGTCAGAGTGCTTGACAGCTGAGGGCAGGCAGGCATGTCATCTGATTTCTTCCTCTACTTATAAGCAGAATTAGGAAGGGGATGAGAGACAATGGGGGCTGATGATGCTGATGGCTTGATGGTGCGCTGTTGAGAAATGAATGAGACTTCAGTCTAGCATGATTTTATTTTGACATTACTGTTTTACTCATAAGCCTAAAATGGGGTTTATATGCATGATTTTGAAATTGCAGTGCTACGTCTCTGCGTAGAAGAAAGGCACCAACATGAACATGTGCTCTCTCGTACGCCCCCTTTGGTGAAGCAGAGTACTGTCTGTCTGAGTAATTGAAAACCCCATTTGCGGATTCAAAAAGAAGTTAAAAGTACACGTAAACTCCAATTTACTTATAATTTTCTTTACTTTGGAAACCAGGAACAGTTTTGGTGATGATCAAGAACAGACCTTTGATTCTATTCCACTCCGTCTGTGAGGGTTGCTATGGTGACTCTTGCTGCAGGTTGATTTCTGCCCTGCACACCTGCGGAGACATTGTTAAACTGAACGAGACGCACCTGTTACACATCTCACCTAATCAGCTGCTGCCTCTTTGGACCCGACTCTCTGGACGGTTCTCTGCCAGAATATCCTCCCTGTTTCCTCAGTATTTCCAGGCTCTCCCGTTGTGTCGTCCCATATTCCCTAGTTCTATCTTTAATTCATGAGGAAACAGATCCAGTTAAAATTGGGGTTAATTTTTTATAAGATAATTTTGTTCTTGGACACTTTCAATAATGTGTTGATTCTTTGTTTTTCTCTCTCCTTGATTGTCCTGTAATAAATCACTGTGAGCTCAGCTCTAAGTTTAGCGTGATCCTATCCTGTCTCCTTAGCTCTACTACTCTACTAACATTTGTACAAAAATCTACTTCAACAGCTCTGAATCCAGGTTTATACCAAACATCATTCTGTGCGATTGACTGTCCTGCACCCCCGACTCTTTTCTTGTGTGCAAGGCTTGCTAAAAATGTCCTCGACCTTTCTGTCACCATGCATTAAAATTTGACTGACTCATAATATGGTCACTGAATGTTGTCCTCAGTTTGACGCTTCAGGCAATTGTGAAGGATTTGAACTACAGGACCATGTAGAATAAATAATTTGGATTTGGACTCATTTCAGACAGACTTCTGATTTGGCCTTAAAACAAATACAGTATTGCGATTTTGACTGGTCCAGTGGAGACGTTCCTGATGGTCCTGATTTTTTGCACTCACTGATGAATACTGACTTTGTATCACTTGGATGCTATTTCAGATGCTATTTGTGAGTGTGTGTGCAGTTCAGGCCAGCCTTGGCAGGTTAGGCTATGCATGCAATTAAAATTGTTCATTAATGCTTTGTTAGACAACACTCAAGATAATCCTATCATATGGCAGGCAGAGATAAGGTTTCTCTCTCTCTGACTGCCTGTCTGGCAGTCTGCAGGGAAAATATATGCTATCATTAGCCTATTGTATAAAGGTGAACAGAGGGAAACTCACAAATGCTCACTAATATTCTGATTCAGCATTGGTCATCGGCTGAAAGGGGTTGAAGGAAACGTCTTGCAATGTAGATTTTGTGTACTAGCTGCAAGCATCTGAAAAATTCCTCAAAATGAAATGATAAAATACATTGTTTTTTGGTCCAAAATGGCCTATAGAAGTTTCTATCTGATCATACAAAAGTGTGTCATACAATACTCTAAAAAGCAGCTCTTGAACAAAGTATTATTAAATAATTTGGATAATTGGTTAGACATGAAACAAATTGCAAATATTGAGGGCAAGCCTAAAGTATAGTTGGTACAGTACAGTACACATAATTTCATAGATATCAAAATTTGGGCCAAAAAACCATAGTGAGTTTTATTATTATGATGTAATGGATAATTCAGTATCTGTGGCTGGGTCCTGTCTGTCATGATAGTCTGCCTATTATTGCAATGTCTCATTGCATCTTTCACACAATATGACTGTGGAAATATCCAACCTTGCAGCTACACAGAGCATTTGTTCCTCTCCTTTGTCTCGTTGTGCTGTGCATGTCAGCAGCACCCAGTGATTGTGATGCAGTTGAAGAGTGTGCATGCTACGGAGAGCCTTGGCCAAGCTGGCAGGGAAAGAAAACAGACTACCATTTCCACAGCATGCATATTTCTGGGGCCCTGGAGCAGACTTCAGAGTTGCTACTACATCTCCTAGGCTGGAGCTGTCAGAGCCGCTTTGCTCATGTCTGCAACATCACTGCAGCTAGTACTTCTGCATCTGCTGTATAGGTGAGCAGTACTTGCATGCAGTATCATTTTATGTACCCTGACCTAAGCTAACAAACACACAGAGACCATTTCAGGTTTTATGTTGTGTCTGATGTGTTTTCTGAAGGGACGTTATAATCAACACGCCCGTCACGGACTGGGCGTGTCAGCGACATTTCTGAATTCTTCTGATTCTGTTAGAGCCACAATACCAGATAAGAAATCTTATACATGATCTACGCAAGCATTGAAATTATTCTCTCTTCCATGTGATTAGGCTGATAAAAACCTCTTGGCATCAACTGGAGTCCTGTGCTACTCTCACAGGATGTAACACACGGTGTTCATTTAAGCATGAACGCCTCATGCTTAAATGAACACGGCGAGTCCGAATCATTTAATTTTGAGCCGATACCAAGTCCCGATCCGATACTTCTATAATACATAAAAAAAATAATTAAAAAGAGTGAAGAAATGGATCCAGGATGTCCGTTATTTTTTATTTTATTCATCTTATTTCAACATTTCACTCTTAAACTGAGCACTTCTGTGGTGTAGCTTGAATATTCAAGAAATAAATAAAATACTTTCTTCACTTTGGACTTGGCCTCGTGCAACAGGAAATATTAAATACAAATATTTAAAATTAAATGAACAGTACCTCAATCGCAAGGTATTTGTCATCCACTGCTTCCGTGTTTTGCCCTGCTTGAAGGCATTCCAAATTTAAAAAATAATTATATGACATAGATATTATAATCTATAAGTCTTTATTTATTTTTGCAGATAACATATATATTGCAACCATGCTTTTTCATATAACACATCTAAAGACATTGATCATATTTTTACATAGAGTACTTTACATTAGCCCATAAACAGCTAAAAATATACAAAACAATATTCTCTGACTAGACATTTCTATTTCATTTTCATTTCCATTTATATTAATATTATTGTCATCTGTATTATTACTCTACTCTGTTATTGTAATCATAATTGTACATTTGAGAGAGATATGTGCTTTAACTTCTGAGATAATCATATTGCAAAAACAGAAAATAATATCACAATTTCTGTTCAACATTTAGACAAATGAAAGCAAAAGCTCAAGTTGCACGGACATTCACAGATACATGAATTACACAGTCCAGTTTACAACATCGTTCTAGAGAGAAAACTGCAGTATGGAAACTTTATACAAAAGTCACGGAATCCTTTGTCATTGCACATTTTAAATCACAATATCTTTGAGGAAAAAAAAAACACATCAAAGAAAATAAATGGGACTGATTCAACCTGATTCCTGTCATTTGTAGCTGCCACAGAAACAATTTGTCTTCGCAGTAATACAGTGATATCTGTGGTCTGTCAAGTCAGCTTCTACATTGATGCTTTTACATTGCCAAACAAACTTGATATGTACTAATAGGTTTACCTTCCTCCTTTACAAGGAGTAGTTTCAGTGGTGTTGGGCTATATAGCGTCTGGCTACGTCCTGTTGGGTTAACAGTGCTTTTGCCGGCTTTTTCTGTCTCAATAATTTTACTTGCCACAGAGTATTAATGATCGATGGCCGTCACAGTTCGTTTACACTGGAAAATCTATCTTGGTAGCACACATTGTTGTTCAATTCTGATCCACTTTTGAGTGTCCCAATTATGTGTGTGTGTTTGTGGGCATATGTACACACACATTATTGTGTTTCAGTGTAAATGGCAGTATCTGAGAGAGTTTGGTCACATTTGTTCCTGAGAAGTGGGTTACTAAGAAGGGGGTTACTCGACACATATACAAGTAAATGACAAGAGTGGCAATGAACGAATTCCATCCTACAGTCTTAATTGCAACTTATTTGTTCTCACAGTTTAACATATAATATACTTTTAAATATAGACCACAATTATTTGTTTATTGCAATACAACTCAACAGGTCTTTCCACCTGTCTGTATTTTATAGTGTATTTCTGAGGTTTGAGTATTAGCTAAACTATAATTACTAAAGGCAGATGTTTACATATCCAAATTGTGCTTTTAGACTGATGCTATTATTTATTTATTTTTTTTTCTTTACTGTGTTGCTTGTTTTAGAAAGACAATAGGACCAAATACGATTAGCAGGTCAAGTGTCTGCACCAGTCTTTTAAAATTGAATATGATTTTGGTCCTTTTCACACTCACATATAGAAAATGACTTAAAAATCATTCTACAAAAAATAGTTAGACAACATACAAAGTTATTGTTCTTTAGAAAACAAAGAAACAATTATAACAGTCTCTAGCTATTTATCATACAAAGTTATTTTTTTTGCTGTTGTTTCACATAAAACCAAAATAAAGTTGGATGGTTCAGAATGCCAGAACTCTTCTTGTGCTTTTCAAACGGTAGTGCCAGACATGGGCGGTAAACATTTCAGGTGAACATTTCAGGTGAAGTGCAGTATGCTGCAAGGGTGTGATATTCTGGCTAAATTAAGTTTTGCACATAAAAGCAGATTATTTGGCCTTACCTGTTGCACATTCCCTTATTATTATTTTTTGCCTTAAATTGGTAAATATTCAGGTTTCTTTATAACCCCCCCCCCCCCCCCCCCAACTACTGTACTGTATTTATTTGAATGGATTTAATTCATGTACAAGCAAAATACATTTAATCAATAATTTTATTTGTACAATAACTGTAATTTAGTAGATTAATATCTTCAAAGTAGCACAATACTATTGAATCAACATGGGCCTCCAAATTTAAATTATATACTCAATATACAGTAATTTCCTAAAGTCACAGTTCCTTTTCTATTCTAAAAAGACTAATCTTTTTGCATAATGAAAATCACAATATCACAACAAAGTTGCTGGGTAGTTTGTTTTATAACTCTGCATTTTACAAATGAACAACAGATAAAAACCTAAACATGTCTGTGTAATCAGGTTGGTCTCGTGTGTCTCCAGGAGGTAGGTGAATGAAAGCAGACGTTGAAGTCTGGTGGTCGTTCCCAACCTTGATTACATTTCCCTCTGCGTAGACTGCCAATCTGGCCAATGAGACGAAGAGACAGGCAGAAGTTCCTAGATGTAAGCTTCTTCATTGACAGGATTCTGACTCTGATTTTCTGTTTGTTGGTCCGGGCCATTTTCCTGAGCCTTCACTAGCCCCACAGGCTTGATCATCATCCGCAGACGCTGCAATGGGGGAGGCGCAGAGAGGAGCAACAAAATCACTGCTGTCTTATAGCCGAAACGGGCACAGACGATGCCAGTGAGACATTGTCATATACCATTAGCAGCTGTAGAATTTCTGATGAAACCCACGAGCTCTGACAAAGCACCAGCTACACAGCTGTGAGCTTGATGAATGCAGAGCCTGAGGCTCCGAATCGATGCATTCAATGCATCTTTTCCTCAGAAAAGATCCCTGTGCAGTCGTCCCACTGTGATATACGGTGTCATGCATCATCACTACCTGCGATATGCCAGACAGAACAATCCAAAAGCCAAATCTCAAAATGCTAATAAATGTTAAATATGACAAATTTACTCAGCCCACAAAACTCAATGGAATCATTACAACAATTATAAGATATCCTAAGTGTTCTGTGAGTAGTTATGGATCTGTGGCACACACCAATTTATATCAAGTGTTTGTGAAACTTTGCGTCTGCCTGGATGCAGAGAACTAATCAGCTGGGAGATTGCTGCAATTAGACAATCAGCCATCAGCTGGCACTGAAGGATCTGACACCTGCACATCGCCTCCAACAGCCACTGTTCCATCGCCTGCAATTATGGCCCATTTATTCTGTGGCTGGAAAGCTGTTTGTCACTAGAGACTGTTTGATGCAAGGTGATCATTCACTGCAAATGACTGCAAAACAAATAGCTCTTAATGGAGATGGAAGGCCTGTAAAAGGTTTTATCTGCTACTGATTAGGAAATCAGATTAAAAAATGCCGTGCACCACTCGTCATCTTAAAAATGAGTGCAATTTTCTAAGAAGATGTTGGTTGGTGTCCTAAAAAAGGCTCTAAAAAGGCTTCAACGGAACTAATTAGAAAGTCTATTTTGCTAATCCTTTTATCATTCCTGTACTCTTCATGGCAGTTTATCCTTTACTCTATCGCGAAGGACTTGCATGACAGTGTAGCTATAATACACAGAGCTAAATCACATTGGCCTAAGCTGCCCATTCCAACATCCAATGTGGAGAGCTCTCCCTGCTAAATTACCTCAAACTACTTTTATTGAATGCAAATACAAATGAAGTTCACATAAATCGTTCATCGGTGCATTCTGGCAAACGTGCAGTGTGTGAGCGTGGCTGCTTGTAATCAGAGTGACCTTTAATGTTCATTAAAGTGTCCCTTCATGGTTTAAAGCGATCTCTTCTGTGAAGATCCTCAGGGCACGTGTGTCCTATTTATATTACACTCCCAAAACATCACCACTTGGTTGCCTGTGTTCAATTTGACACTTACACTGTACGTTATAATATAATTCAGTCAAAGATCCTGCGTAGCACATAATCACCGCCCCCTATTATCGCAGCAGCTGCTTTCTGCTGACTGCAGATTAACACTCAACCCAACCAACAGATGAGAAATACTCAGAGGATGCTATAGTGGGAAATCAGTGTGTATTTTATTTGCGTAATAAAAAACATTGGTGTAACTTTTATGACAAATAGGTGTTTGCTATAATATTTGCCACAATTTTCTTTTACTGTAGATACTGTTTGCAAGTGATCCCATTGTCACCAACTTATTCTGTTAATTTGGGATTGATTTGGACCAAAACGATGATTTCTATCAATTATGTTTTAAATAAACAAACCAACTTCATGCTGATGGGGCTTTTTTCTCCCAGTATAGTATGTATTGAGTTTGTATTGGTTTTGAGTCAAAAACATCCAAAAACCAAACAAACAGCAAGATTTAATTAAACTGCATTACCAACTTCTTCACTATCTTACCTCTTTGTATGTGCCTTTGAGTGTGAGAAACATGTAGACCATGTAGCCAGGGATGAGGGTCATGGAGGAGAGGGCCATACACCAGCCAACCCCCTGGCCCCAGGCTGGGAACACATAGTCCCCCATGGTGAGGGGAACCATCTGCACTGCACTGAATAAGAAGACTCCCTGGACAAAAAAGGCAAAGGAGGTCTCAGCTTCTTCATTGTTGTGCTCAAGTACAGCGCAAATATGCATTTTGAAGCATTAGATCGGTCGAAACTTTTGATCAAATGAATGAATACATGGTTTGGTTACTCTCACAAAAGAAATATCCGACTGTTATTTCCCTGATGTCTGGGACATTGCTAAATAATGCATCAGGATCGAACTTACAACCACAATAAGTGGAGTGAAAACAACCCAGCAGGCCTTCCAATACAGACAGGGCCTGTAGCCAATCATCTCCTCAATGTTGTCGTAGAATTTATTCACACCTGGAACCAAAGATAAAGCACGATGAACGCAATCTTCATGATCTCATGAAATAATTTGCTCCGTTGCTCAGATGTTATATCTTGACATCTCAGCCACTAAGAAGTCAATGCCGAGGGGTGTGTAGCGCTGTCGTGTGTGACTCTTGAGACGTGATTGTGGCTCACCGTAAAACCATGAAATTGAGATGCACTCAAAGAAGACCAGGAAAAGCAAGCACATCCCACTAGCCGAGTAGTAGTCAAATAATTTGAAAACATACAACCCTCCCTGTGAAAAGAAAGAAGAAAAAGACAGAAGATGACAATAAGACGGATTAAATGGCTTCAATTTTAGAAGCTATTACAGTGTTGGAAGTCCAAGACAGTAACTAATCGGTCAAGCGGAATAACATCAAGGGTGAGAGCACCATCGGCTGTCACTGGTGACATCTCATTGGTGAGGACATCGCTAGTGCTAAGACTTCCTTGTGTTGCGGTGAAGGTACAACATGACCAGGGCACAGTGAACAGCTCCTTGAAACATATATTATCTGGCCACAATCAATTGCAATTAGGAGGCCCAGCTCAGATGGGACCTGCAACAGTGGTTCCACTTCTGCCCCGTGATGCATGATGTATTCTATACTGCCTGGAGCAGCGATTAGGGTAACAACCTAATCCTAATAAGGCTGCGCATGTGGCATGATGGAATGCAGTTTGGCAGAAGTGGAGGGACGATGAAGGGTGCGAGCGTCATTAGCAAACATGAACTTCGCCTGCAGTTGCTAATGTCATTTTTAGCTCCACCCCCAGACAGACAGAAGATTTATGCTGACTTTTCTCTGACTTCTATCGATTTCTATTCCTGTTCTAAATGATAAAGTGACTAATTGTAAACTTCAAATGCATACATATGTTTTTTTTAAATGCCCCTCATAGATTATGCAGGAGCAACTGGTGCTGATTTGAAAATAATATATATATACAAAGAATGACTTTGACCTCAGTGTGGTGAAGATAGCCAAACAGAGCATGCTGTGTCAGAGAAGAGGTTTGAGATGTGTTTTCAATTTGATGGATTTGTAAAGGGAAATGTTTCTTTTCTCCTGTTTGATGTAAGGCGAAACAAAAACTGAGAATTTACTGAGCCTGTTATCAGAGGATGTGAGATAAGTGTACGTCCACAATTAAATTAATACTTTGTCTTTATTTTACTAGAAAACAAATAAATGTTACCATTAAAAAACAACTTCACACTAATAATATTATTTATCACACAACAGCAATTTAGATTCACGATTAGCAAATGTGTAAACTGACTGAGAAAATTGTTTTTATTCCTTTGAAAAAAGAATTCAGCCACTCTGAGCCAACATAACCCAATGCATGTATGAATCAGAACACTTGGAGAAGAAAACCATTCAGACATGACGAGAACATGCAAACAGAAAGGCCATGTTGGAAATGCTGGAATTTGAAACCAATACCTTCTTGCTGTGAGGCAACCGTGATAACCACTACGCCACCGTGCTGCCCTAAAGCAGTGGCTGAATATAACATTAATATGCAAAACATTTAATGGAAACTCAGCTATTAAACCTTCCCTATCATGGCAGATTTTGAAATGGGTATAGAGTTGTTAAGGTGGTCTACAAAATCATTAGAAATCACTGTAAAGTTATTAAATACTACATTTTATCAAGCTCATCACACCAACTAAATGTTTCATCATCCATTGATTCAGCAACCAGCAAGGAAAACGTGGAATTTAATTAAGACTCTGAACCTGTTTCATATTGTTTTAGGCTTGCAGAACCAACATGACATTAAATGACCTATAAGTCACTTCAGCTTCAAGGTGCAGTCACAGAACGAGTATACGGGTCCATGACATTTCTGTTTTTACAAATGAAGCCGCGATATGGGCGAGCTGGTCTAAAGACCTGGCAGAGTTAACAGTCAAGGCTGTTCAGCTGTTGAGGGCACACTGCCAGTGTATAGGGAGATCATCAGGGCAATGCACCCCCCCCCCCCCCCCCATAGTTAGTGAGTTATTGACTATGATGCAGGAACACAGATTAACCTTCTCCTGCAGCTGTAGGTGTTTTTGAAATAAATGCTGTACAAAGGAATATCTATGAAAAGTATTGCTTTTTTTACCTGGGTGATGTTGGACAGTCCAATCAGGTAAGAAACAAAGCAGATGACTGCAATGAAAATCTCTCTGCGTTTTCGGAGAACATGAGGAAATTCATCAACGAGGGCGGTGATGAAGCCTTCCACAGTGCAGAACTGGAAAGATTGGAGAGTTATGTCAGAACTGCTTTGCAATATAACACTGCCACATTTAAAATACTATGTCTATTCATAGTTCTAGGGGTCAGAACTAATGTCCGTGAATGAAAGAGTAACTGTGAGACTTTGCATCATACTAAATTATTTGCATGGACGTGGCCTTTTGGAAGCCCATTACCCTGAAACAGCAGGATCTTGAGCTCAATCTCAACCATTATTTCTTTTTTTATTAACCTGTACTTATATATGTCAAATAATTTCTTGACAAAAGTGCCAACATCAGCATTTTACTATGAATGTAGTCCGATAACTGCCGCCATTTCTGAGTTTTAAGTTAGGTTCAACTTTACTGTCATTACACGTGTACAAGTATTAGGTAACAAATTAAATTTAGGATCTAACCAGAAGTGCAATTACGAGACAGAAATGTGCAAAAGATTGGCAGCTGTTATGTGCAGAGACGTGGCGCTGTACCTGGCTGTCTATTCCCAGCATCAGCAGCATGGAGAAGAAAAGTATTGACCAGAGAGGAGAGATGGGGAGCTGGGTCACAGCCTCAGGATAAGCCAAAAACGCCAGACCAGGTCCTGGACACACATAGAAATCATAGATAATGTTAATGCTTATAACATCACAACCATAGAATTATTTACCAAAGTACTTAAAGTGCACTTGTATTCTTCCAAGGATTCTCGCCTTTGAAACGTCAAAGACTCAATGTTCAAATTGAGTATTTACAAAGGACAAGGAGTTTTTGCAAAATTGCTGAAAGATTATTTTGTATCATCAAGCTGGAAATAGCTCGCTAAATCATTCTCTTCCTGACTGAAAGAATATTATCAGGTAATTTCAGCGGTGAATTATTGCACAGTAGACAGTCTGTCTCGTCTGTGCCTATTGTTGCCATTGAGTTTCAACATCGATTGCAATTACCTGAAGCTGCAACATCAGCAATGGGCTTTTTTGTTATGTAAGCCATAAAGCCCACGATGGAGAAGATGACAAAGCCAGCAAACATGCTAGTGAAGGAGTTGATGCAGCAGACAATGATAGAATCTCTGCACGGGAGAGACAAAGCACAAGGCAGCCATTGTCAGTCCTATATCAATTCCTTATCAAGCCGTCGCACATTGTCGAGAGGGGTGGGGGGGGGAGAACCGTTTTGAATCCTGCAGAAGCACAATAGATGAATACATTTATATTGACCTTTTCTCTTGAAATAATCACCTCAAGTGCTTTCAAAATAGTTGAAGGAGCCATGTATGTTTGTTGATGGGCCCCAGACCAGTTTTAATCTGACAGTGTAAAGAAGCAAACAAAATGTATGCGCCTGTCCCTTAATGGAAGGCGACACTGGGATGTTGACAGCAGACCAAAGATTATCCCAGGAAGAGACATCTACAGTCTCTTCAAAGAGTAGACAGCAAATATTCCCCCTTCACTTGAGTGGATATTTAATCCATGTGAAAAATCGGTCTGACGTGCAAAATATTACAGTCACCAACCTGTACACGTTGTTATTGAACGGATTGTAGCTGCCAAGAGCAATCAGAGAGCCTAAACCCAGGCCATAAGAGAAGAAGATCTGTGTGGCAGCATCCAACCACACCTGACACAAAAATGAGAACAAATGATGTCAGAATACCCCGACGAAGAAACGCAACTTATTAAAAGCTAATGCTAAAAAGAGCTATTTGTTCAAATAAATTCCCAATAACCCTACATCAGCATAATTAGTAAAATTATATTGTTTTATGTCTATAAGCCTTCTGTTTGTAGGAAAGCAAGGAAGTTTACCTCAGACTGCTTGAGTTTGTTAAAATCTGGTGTGATATAGAAGAGGATCCCATCAAAGGCACCAGGTAGAGTGACGCCACGGCAGAACAGGATGAACAGCATAAAGTAAGGGTATGTAGCTGAGAAGTAAACCACCTATTGGACGAAAGGTTACTGTTAGTTGTTTTTCTTTTTTTTTTACTCTTTATTTGTCTTGTCATTACACACCTGACTGACATTATTTATATTTGTTCCCCAAGGTATATGCAACAACCAAGTTGTTAAGCTGGTGAACCGTGTTACCGTACTGTGGCAGCGTAGCCACAGAACAGCGCAGCACAGTGACTTAGTCACCCATCCCCAGAGGCCAGCTGACCCCAGAACGGTTGTTGCAGCACATTCCCAGCGTATTATTTCCCTCCTTATCTGAACTAGTTCTCCATTGAGCTGTCAAATAAATGAATAGTAATTTAACCAGGGGTGATTATGTCACTTAATTGGCCAAACATTAGAATAAATTATGAATCTAGTGTGATGAAATGAAACATAAATAAATTAAACAAACAATACAAAACAGGAAGTTCTCTGCTGATGCTTGGGATCACTTGGGTGATTGGATTAAACAGAAATTAGATGAACATGTTGGTGATTTTTTTTAAAGGAAGCTGGGAGAAGATAAATTGTCAAAATATTGAATGTCATTGACCTGTGTAACCTGAGAAAATGTGATGTCGTTTTGTGATTCAAATATTTCATGACAACAAACTGAAATTATGAACACATTGCAACTTTAATTTACATTCTAGCTCATACGCTTGTAAATCATCTTAAAATCCAATCGATATAAAAAGTAAATATAAATTGTCTAGAGACGTTATGCAATAGTTTCTTGTGACAAGTAATCTAACATGTTTTTGCACCAGACCTGTGACCTTCATGTGGCGTTGTCCTCTCTCTTTACTCACTTTGCCAGTCCAGCTGACCCCCTTCCAGATACAAAAATAGACGAGCACCCATCCAATGGCAAGTGTGATGGCCAGCGGGATCCTGATCTCCCCAGGCTTCTCTAGACCATCGGTCATCTGGTGCATGTTACGTCTGCGGTGAAGGAGTAAAGAGGTCTTACACCAATGAACAAAAACACATTTAATCTCATACATGCAGCATGCATGGGTGCAGACACAAATTGTCATGTGTGTGAGTGGATATTCACACAGAACCCTCATCCTGGTTTTCTTTTCTAACCCCCAAAACCTATAATAAAGTGCAACAAACATGGGAAGTCATGCTAGATGCTAATTTTAGCCATTCCCCTTATTGTAGGCACAAAGTTTTTCTAAAAGTATCTGAAAACATATGACATTAAAGGGTTTGTTGAACCATGAGATCAAACTCCAACCCTGGTGTTCTTTATATGCACAGAGGGTGCCATACTGTGTATCTAAAATGTGTCCATGAAGGTATTGTGATCTAAACTCCAGCTTACTCCCAGAACTCCACCACTGCACTGGTGAGGTTTGTAGTGTCTGAAATGCTGTGGTTAGTATAGCAGCGTTCTGTGTTCCAGGAGTTGCCACAACTCTGCCATGGCAGCTCCTGAAAATTAAAGAAAAAGAAGGAGAAACAAATCACACAAGACAATTCTTCTTACTTGGAACACTCTCCCACCACTGGGTCCCATTCTCTCTGGCTGTTGAGCAGCCAAGACCATGATACTAATTTAGATTTCATGCTTTTCTCAAAGGAGTGAATGCCTCATCATCAAATGCATTTATCAATACATTGTGTACGGTGCTAATTATGTGGGAAAGGAAGTAATAAATGTCATACCCTGCTAAGGTCTGTGCAAGAAGATAATAAAAGGTGCTGGCAAACAGCAGCTGCCGCATAACTTACTATGTACAAATAAATAAATAAAAATGCAGCTCTGACAAAGAACATTTAACTTAATGTGTGACAACATTTTTAAAGGAGCCAATTAAAGCCAACCAGGATTTTATTTCCTTTACATTTTCAAAAGGTCTCATTATATATTGTGATATCTTATTATCACGTTACTTCATTAACAGTGTGAACATACATGCTGAATACTCACGGTAGTAAAGGAGTTGTACAGATAGTAAATAGCCCAGGCAATTATAATGATGTAATAGATGTTTAGCCAGAAGGACAAAACAGCAGCAGCCATACCCACACCTGAAATAATGAGAAAGTAAATATGACATGTTAAACATGGCTGAAAAGAAAATTATACCACGTGTATGAGAATGAAAACACAGATTTGTGCTCTCATCTGATTTAGTCAATTTAAAAAATAATAATAATAAAAGCCTCAGGGCCATAAGATTGTTGGTCATTTATGCTGTACCTTTGAACAGCGGGGCCAGCTTCCACACGCCAAGCCCTCCAATCGAAGTGTACTGACCAAGAGCCGTCTCCAGAAAGAAGAGGGGCATGCCAGCAAAAATGAGCGTCAAAAAGTAGGGAATCAAGAAGGCCCCTGAAGGTGAATCATATTAACATTAATTAAATACAGATCAGATATTGGTCAAAAATAACTAATTGGTTTCTGTCAATATACATCATGGTGCAGGTTTTCGCATGCTGTGCGCAATTACGCACGGCTTCAGTGCGTGAAATACAATTTTAATTAAAACCCTCAGAGCGACAACTTGCAGTGTATGATTCCGTGGTGTTGCTCTCTTTTTGGTGCATAGAAAAATGGAAAATTGTGAAGAATTCCTCTTTACCTCCTCCGTTTTTTCCACATAAATAAGGGAATCTCCAGACATTTCCGAGTCCAATGGCGTATCCGACACATGAGAGAAGAAAGTCAAATTTCCCACCCCACGTTTCTCTCTCGGGTATGTCTTTTTTCGTCTTCTGCACTTTCACTACCAAGGTTTTGGGTTTGTCGTTTGGTGTAGTGGGGGGCGCGTCGTTCACAGCCTCCGTTAAGACGTGTCCGTCCGAGGTTTTGGTCCCGTTCGTGGCCATGATTACTGCGCGTAATCCTGACCAGCAGAAAGAAGGGGTTTCAGCACCGGTCCAGGCAAACTGCTGCTGCTCCGTCCTGCGCACCCACCTCCCTGACAACGGCCGAGCAAAGTGAAGCAATTGGGATAATAACAGTGATCAAGAGCGGAAACAGGGGCAGCGGAGCAGAGGGTCAGCGAGCCTGAAAAGAGAAATAGAAAAAATGAGTATGGGTAAAATAAGTACAGCAAAAAGCCTTTGAAATAAAGAAATGTCAATTAAAATTTCGCTATTCATCATACAAATAAACATAATATATTTTTTTCCTGAATTTAAATGTTCGTTTAAAAAAGGATGGAATTAATTTATTCTGCTTGTTTAAGATGTTAACGTTTAAAAAGAACAAAATTACAACTATTTACGTCAATAACTGAATAATCGCTTATTATTAAGGGAGATGGGAAATGTGGTGAAATATTGATTCTGCTAATGCGTAATTGCGTATCTTACTGACCACCGGAAAAAAATTATGCTGGTAAAATATTAAAAGATTACCCTTCACAATTATTATCCAATTCTAATGATATTACATTTTCTCCATCAGTCGACAGAGGAAACAAAAAAAGCCCCCCAACGTTCCTTGAACCCCACGGAATCAACTAAAGTCTTCTCGTGCAAGAAGAATCATTTGAAGTGCCCGGGGTGAATTCATGTGAGCAGAAATTTAGAGCCTGCTTTTGTCCTTGATTCATTACACTCCGAATTCAATGGCCTTTCCTTCCTACAGCTCAAGTGTTCTGCATGCCCGCCCCGAATTCCACGCACAGCAGTTAAGGCAACACCTAAATGTGCTGAGTTCTGCGCGCCTGCCGAGAATTGCGTGAGCCGTAATATTTAAAGTGAATTGATTATACGCCGATCAAAGTTTCCTCGGCATGACCTTTTTTTGGGGGTTTAAGAGCGCGTATTTGACGTCTGTCGGTCATCTTTCCAACATTTTAAATCATGTTAAACATAAATGTAGAACTTGGCATAATACCTGTTAAAGAGAAGAGCAATTAAACACTTTCAGAAATCAAAGATGGTTATTTAATAACCCGGAGAGCCAAAACTTCACTGGAGTTTTTGAGGATGTATTTTTTTGATGTATGATAAATGTAAAATCGTCTCGTGATTAGCTGAACGTGCACGGCAAGAGGATCGCGCTCTTTGCGCTCTCAGTGCGTAATTGAAAAGAACACCACAAGGCGACCAGATCACAACTCATTTAAGATTTTATATGCTAGGTTCAAATTTGGATATAAAATCTTTGTTAATTATAATAAACAAACCTTTATATTTACTTTCATATTCCAGGTTCACATAATAAAGGCCCGAAAGACAATTTGGAACTTAATGAGCGAATAATTCTATGTCTATCTTATCCACACAGACAAAACATTAGCAAAAACAATAAATACATTTAAAACGCGAGGTTGCAGGACGACAAGATCAAACACATTTTCGATCCCCATGAGACAAATCTCCTGCGACGCCATCAAATGAAATCCAGGCGCCATCCGTGCGCATTGCGATGATCGCGACTGCATTTGCCACTTTTCTCGACGCTCTTCAACTGCAATGATGCCTAAAAGCAGAAATCTAATGTACCTAACATGCATACTGGTTACTTACAATGAAATCCCTTATGTTTCTCGACTCCTTTTCCGATGGTAAAATCGATTTTTTTTTTCTTCTTCTTGAAGTTACTTCCTTGCAGTTTAGCAAATAAAATCAAGGAGAAAAGTTTGCATCCGACGTCAGCAAGCGAATGTACGTTCCTGAGCGGAGAGGATGGTGGTCAAAGTGCGTCCTTGAGAGCGAGGCGCTGTCCTGAAAGGAGTGGTGCTGAAAGAAAGGAGGGGAGAGAAGACGGGGAAAGGAGCTGCCACCGTCTGACTTGTATGGAG
Source organism: Brachionichthys hirsutus (assembly GCF_040956055.1). Taxonomy (NCBI): domain Eukaryota; kingdom Metazoa; phylum Chordata; class Actinopteri; order Lophiiformes; family Brachionichthyidae; genus Brachionichthys; species Brachionichthys hirsutus. The sequence continues at coordinate 5,463,532 of NC_090904.1, read as the reverse complement.
CAGGGACGGAGCAGGGACGTATCATGGAGCGCAGAGAGATCCTCACACGCATCTACACAGCGTCAATGTCGCCTCAAAGTCGACCCTCCCCAACTCCACTTCCACCACTTAGATGGCAGCAGGTTGGAGAGAGACGCATCCTCTTGTCTCAAGGTTTTATATCCTTAGTCCTACAGCTCTCTCTCTCTCTCGCTCTCTCTCTCTCTCCAACATTTGCATTGCATCCTTTATTTGCCTTTGTTCGAAGTTTCCCTACATTACTTAAAGTTGCACATAAGTAACACATATCCGTAATGTGAGTGACACCAGGTTACAATTATAATTTGTCAATTTTCTTGACTTCCTTTGATCCATTAACATGAAACAGTTTGTGTAAAAGCGGCAACACTAAGATTAAACTAGGCAGCGTAATGCTGCATCAAATGCTGCGTCTCCAAACCAGCAGATACAAAGGAAGATGCCGATGGCTGGTCTCACTTCTGGCAAAATGCGATAAGAGGACCCCAGCAAATGAAGAGAGTCATAGTGTGTGTGAGATAAATTGAAAACTCTGCTTATAATCTTCTTAGCTTGCCTTCTACCAAAATGAAATACCCATGTGGGACATCCCAAATGAGCTGTCTCAATGCAGACTTTAACTCACATATTGAGATATATTATTAGGGTCTCACTGGGAAATTAGACTCTCGCAGGGTGTAACAGTTACAGTATGATTTGTGAGAATGAGAAAGGATTAAACCAGTGTTTGCCTTTGGGAATGACACACATGTGATTGAAGAAGATGGTGGTGATGATTTCCTTCGTGTCTGGTTTCCCACCTGTGCTCATCTACTCACTCACATCCCTTCCATCTTTGGTTTTTGGTCTTCCTACATCATACTGTACATTGTGCAGTGCTGACACAGCGCTCCTGAAAAGCCACGCCGCTGACAGTGAAGGAAAGAATGCCCAGATGGTGAACCAATGAGGGGTGAGCTATCCCTCTAATGATACAAAGCAAAATTGAGCATTTCTAATGCCAGCTGGCTGATTGGCCTGCAGGCTGCGGCACTTCAGATGTGCAAAAAAGCCTCATGTTTCCCTACGGCTGTCACATGAGACAATTTAGAATGCCGCAGTGATGAGAGCTGGTGGGTGCTGCCCTTGTGGCCCTGGCCCCACCTGATGGTGAGCCTGTGTGCAATGGAGCTTGTAATTACAGAGGGAGGTGGTAGTAATAGAGAGTAGAGCACAGGCAAACACACTGGAAGACAGCTGCCCTCATGTCAGTTTCACTGTTCAGACACAGGGGACAAAAGTGATGCTCTGAAACTGTGGCAGATTATCACTCATGCAATACGGCCGATGATGACAGCGATAATGATGACAGATGCAATTTATAGCGCCGTTACACTGCCAGCCTGAGACAAATGTTGCCTCATAAGTTCTAAGAGGCGCTGCACACATGGTGACAGACTTTATGCACATAAGTAAGATTTAATGTAGTGATAAACTGCAAAGACTTTGTGTGGGTTGTCATGCATAATAACAAGGAGAATCAGGAAGTGTACCAGTCCTGTGAGTTACATGTGAATGTAAGAATAGGACATGCCATACTAAAAATGGGAATGCTAGCATGATCACATTGAGCAAGTGTTTATCGTATGTAATCTGCATGTATTCAGTGCTAGATGGTCACTTGAGGGGAGGTGAAAGGTGCAGCTGCCTGTCATAAAATGGGGCAAAAATCGCTGTAATCATCTCTGCATCTCATTCATTTCTATTCAGTGTGCAGCTGCAGATGGAGAAATTCTCCCTTAATAGGAGAGCTAACATGAACTCATGGTTGTCTGGACAATCCCTGCCCTCACACATCTTTAACTACTCTAACTACTTCAACTGTGTTGAATCTTATTTTTGCTCTCACTTTTTCTCATAAATTTTGCTTAGTGCCAAGCCAAAATTATTTGTGATTCTGTAGAATGAGACTCACAGAAAGTTATTTTTAATCTTATATGTTGAATAAATGTCAGCATTACAGTTCCATTTTATCAATATGTTGGAGGGCCATGGAATTTATGTGAAGTATATGAATCATTTACCATTCAATTTCAGTTTCAATGTATTCCAATCAATGCAAAGTGTTGAATATCTGGCAGCGCGGTGGCACAGTGGTAAGCACCATTACCTCACAGCAAGAAGGTTGCAGGTTTCAATCCAACTTGTGGCTTTTCTGTGAGGAGTTTGCATGCTCTCCCCGTGTCTGCATGTGTTCTCTCCAGGTTCTCCGGCTTACTCCCATCACCAAGAACATGCAATTTAGGTCCAGGTCGTTATTGAAAAAGATAATTCATTCTCAATTGACTTACCTGGTTAAATAAAAAATAAAATAATTTCAAATCACAAGTTTAAACTAACATATTTTTTTAATGATGTATATTAGCCCAGTGTTTGTGCATATGAAAGACGCATAAAGACTGAGAGGTAATTATTAAAGACACAATCAAACACACAAAACAGATTGGTCCAGTACAGTAGGTTTTCCACAGCTCCTAATCTGAAAAACCTCTTCTCTTTTCTGATGGTGGGAGGGGCTGTTTTCAGGACCAGTCATGTGTAACACTGCAGGACCACAGAATGTGTCTGTGTCTTCATTGGTAAGTCAGTCAGGTAGGACACTGTTGGGGTCGCTCCAGAAGAGCCTCGCTGCAACATTTCCGTTTGCAGAGAAAAGATGGGGACAAAGTAATGTGTCTGTTGCTGGGAGATTCACAAAAAAGAACCCAGGGTCCATTTCTGAATAAGAGGGAGGATGAAAACACAGCCACAAAGTAAAACAAATACACCCCCCACCCCAGCTTCCCCAACTCTTCTCACAGTCAGGCAGGAATGCAAAAGGCGACCAAGGTCCGAAACGCTACTGCAAAGCCAGATTTTTTGGAAACCTCCCAAAATCATCAAGAATTGCATTATGAACCGTTAAAAACCAAAATACTCATCAATGTGTATAACATTTATACACATGATAACTCATCATGTGTATAAACATTTATAGAAATACCAGAATGAAGCATAAACATGTACAGCGGAACCTCGGTTGTCGAACAACTCAGTTTACTTATCACAAAACGGAGTTTTAAATGCCTTTCAGAAATCGAACGCACAAGTGGAGCCGAGGCGAACCGAAGACACGCGAACGAAGGTGGAGTCTACCAGAGTAGGTTCAGTTTAAGAGTAGATCTGCCGTAAGAGGACAGACTGGGCACCTTTTTTGTTTTGTGTGCATGTTTTTTCTGATTTGTGTTTTTGAGCTCTTAGTCGGGCTCAACAGCTATTGCAGGTATAAAACAAGGGAGGTCACAGGAGTGTAGCCTGTTGTGTAGATTCTGCAATAAAGATATAAAGATGTTGACAGCTACATATTAACAGCTTTATGGGTTATAGCAGAACAGGTTAATCAGTTTTGCTTGAAAGCCACAAGAGGAATTAATGGCACAACTTTCTAGCTCAAAAGAATAGAGGGCTATGGGTTGCTGTTATGGAAATATGAATATACACACATTGTACTGTAGCGATGTCCTACATAAATCTTCAGTTTCGTATAACATCAGAGTGGAGCGGAGTCGGGGATGGGGGTTTACGTCTGAGACTGAATGAGTGAGTTTGATTTAACCTCCGCCTCGCGGAGGTGAAAATTAATATCATCTTATGGTACTTGTGTGACATCAGCATGGAATAGGAAACCGTCTCCTTTTATTTTTCATAGTTGATGAATAAAGATACGAAGAACAATTTAGAACATTTTGATGAAGATTCAGACCACCATGTGCGTTATTTAAATCCAATTAGGAGGGGAACGAGCTGCTTGCCGGAGGTTTGCACTCCAGTGCTTTTCTAGTTTAGTTTAGTTTAGTTTAATTTGATGGGATAAAACTGTGGAGCTGGGATATAGAAAATATCCCTTTGATCACTAACAAGCATTTAATGATGAACACTGAACACGTTTTCTGTTTAGTCGTGTTGCAGCTGCAGGTACCTAGAGGTTAGACAACGGTCTTGGATTGAAGAGCGCTGATTGGAACTTCAGTAAACCAGCGTACAGAAGGACTGAGGATCTCTGGGGTGAAGTGTCAATTAAATCTACAGCCAGGAGCAGGAAGACGTGATGAAAGGCTAACATCAAAGTTAAAAATAGGCCGCTGGATTGAAGGAGGGCGTTAAAGCTGGTGTTTAGACTGAATGCTGTGGCAGAGGAGTAAAGTCGACAGGCAGAGGGACATAGTAAGATGCTGAACTGAAACAGAGGAGGCTTCGGTTGTCATCAGGTGAAAATACAAAAATTGGTTTGGTCTGAAAAATCTTTGAGCTTGAGGATTCTACGCAGGATCTTCGCTGTCCCTAGGACTGCTATATATATAAAATACTAGAAGCTTTTTCAGAGTTTCACATTGCTAAAATGTAAAGAATTAATTTGTGTGTGTGTGAGGGAGATCCCCTTTAAAACCTGCAGTAGCCATTTAAAAACTGCTGCTATTTGTTGTTTCTTATGTGGAATGCAGTCCTATCAACTGAGCTCTACATTTGCTTTCTGATTGTGTGTCTGTATCCACAATGTATACATGTACAAGGAATTTTAGCATACATGTGTATGGTGATTGGAAATGAATGAGAGCAGGTGTCAGCAATCTCACCATGCACCCCTACTTATCTCCTATTCACCCAGGCCGTTTCCATGGTAATGAATGAATGGATTGCGACATGGATGACTGATGCCAATCCTCCAGTCAGCAGCTGAAAACGGACACACACTCACCAAAAAAATAGTAAAAAATTAGATTAAGTCTGAGCAAAGCCTGAAACACAGTGACACACACCACTGGGAGATTTTAATTTTTGGTATCCAGTTTAAATTCTGATTAATTTGAATGAATTATTAGAACAGTTTGATGTCTGATAGTCTAGTTAGTAGAATAAGAAAATGCTAATATTATGCAACATTATGTCAGCATCATCTGTTTCTTGTGGGTATTTTCCATAACGTAAAGTTGTGAACAAGAAAAAAACAAAAAACCTCCAAACAAGGCCAGACTTCCCTCTCCCCTACACAGTCATGTAGGGTGGAGACATCTATCTCACCACAGAATTTTATCTGGATCTGATTCAGAAGGGAGTCAGTAAACAAAAATAAATGCTAACATCAAAAACCCCATTTACGGATTCAAAAATCTGTTACAAATACACAGCAACTCAGATTCACTTTTACTTTTCATGGTTCCCTGAGTGCTTTTCTAGTTTACTTTGTGTACACAATACGGTATAATAGCATGGTGATGGGTATATATTAGATAGAATAATAGCATGGGGATGCTATTATACTTTGTTATGTCCTATGTGATGTATATTAAGCAAAAGGATGCAATGTTTGCAATATGTCCATTGGTTCCAGAATAGCATTTCACGATGACTCACGGGAAAGAAGAGATACTTCATTCATGCAAGAACAAAACAGATAAAATTGCCTTTGGCATTTTATTTGGACAGAATTACCCTGCTCTGCTTTCCGCTCGTGGTATATCCGTGTTAATGGCATAAACCAAATAATCCAGTCGTTATCACAAAGCACATCATTATACGATAATACCCCATCTATGTTGACACACCATTAGGCGTAGGGAATTTGGGTAATGTGCTATACCGCCATTTGCAGATTCTTTTTTCTCAGGAGATATATTTTAAGGCTAGTGAGAAAAGGAGGAATGAGGACCCGAACAGTTCCTGCAAGGACACGTTTTGCTGGAGCATTATTGAAAACCATTAGAAACCTTCATTATTCTGATTTAATGGAAATAGAATAGAATAGAATAAAAAGCCTTTATTGTCTTTGCATAGTGGATATACAAAGAGATTAGGAGCACTGCTCCGTCCGGTGCGTAGTACAACCTAATAATAATATAAGAAAATGCAGGTAAATGTGACATAAAATTCAAGTAGGATTTAAAGTGATCAGTGCATGCGGTGAGAAAAATACAGTACATTTTTTATTGCACATTTAGATATTGCACATAGTGAGTGTTTGTCCAGATTAATCCTGGTTGTCGTTCAGAAATAGGTGAGTCGTAGTATAGCAGGCTTTGTACCCACTACGCTGATTCATTCAAGAGTAGAAAGGGTGGACATGCAGAGAAACAAACAGAAGAACAAAAGGAAGTAGATATACCAAGTGGAGGAGAGGCAGAACAACAAAGATGGACTGAATACTGAATGAACCGCTAGCTGAGGGATGTTCCTCGAGGCATTTCTTCAAACCCCAGTTCACCACAGGAGACTGGAGGCAACCAGAGATATTTCTGAATTTTAAAGCAGGACATTTTTGAGGAGCATTAAGTGTCTTTGTTTTTTTTTACATTATCTCACTTTGGCACAGCTTCTTTCCAGATTCACAGAAACCTGTAAACTGTATAGCAACGTGAGAGTCGTCTTCAGTGTGCATCAAATAAATGCAATGATACAGATGCTTTACTGTAGTTTTACCGTGTGAATAATGATTTCACGGTTACTAAACACAGTAATGGGGGGTAATCCACCATCAAGCCAACAATTATCTTTCACTCTCATACAAACATAGTGCACAAAAAATGTTGGTGTAAAAGTCTTTTTTTACATTTTCAAAACAGTCTATTAAATATTAGATCCAGATTTGTTTATTTGATTGGATTTTTCTGGACTCAGAACTCATCTCAGAGACAGATAAAGGTTTAAGTTGTTCTTTTGAACAATTACCAGTTGCTTGTCGCGAGGAGCAGATTGTGCTGTGTCCGAGTGGCAACTAAAGTTGGTCTAGAATTATTTATAAGAGGCAGGTTATTGCTACAAGATCTGCTGACAAGTATAGGATGAGAGCAGGGTTAAATACTGTGTGGGCTAATTGAAAGATGAGGGCCCGGCATGTAGGATTCTTTTCTTGTCATTGGGTTTTTCTCAGAGAAAAAGAGTGGAACAGGGAGAGAGAGATAGAGAGAGGGAGAGAGAGGGAGAGAGCCAGAGCAAGAAGGTACCAAGACAACTTTCTGTTAATAAATCTGCTTTCAACCAGAAAACCAGCATGAGGTTTCTGAGATTTATCATTTCATATGATAAGACACACACACTAATACAGTGAAGTTTCAAACCAGTGAAAGGTGGCATAGTGCTGGTGCCATGAGTAGAATGTATTGAGTATTTTAGAGATCAGCGGCAGAAAAGTGTGATGAGTGGAAAGAAGGATAGCAAAATTTAGGAGTAAGATAGAGAAGAAACAGCACAATCAAATCTGAGTAGCATTGAATACAAAAATCCTTCAATATTTAGAGCAATATGTGTTACTGTTTTGATGGTAAAATGACTCACCAATAATTATGTTACAGCCATTCAGCCACAAAGATTTAGTCTACAATTTTTATCTCTGGTAAATGTATGTGTTCCCAAAGTACTGCACTACATGATACTGTACACGAGGTGTGTACACTCTGGATTGAAATGAAAATAGAAATACATTTGGTTTGTGGTGAGTATAACACTTTGAATATCGATACGCAGTCCATGTGTATCTAGTAATTAGACACATTAGGTCAAACACTACTGAATTATTATTTTCTTACCTATAAGTCCCATTTCAATTCATCAATCCTAATATGTAATATTTAATTACATAATGTACCATCACATTGTACTTTTGTGTAAAGTAGGATATGTATCTTCAGTTTTAGGGCTCAGTGTGATAAACAGCATTCTGCTGAGCTTTGGCTAAAGTGTTACAGAGCTGCTGCCCCATCTAACCAGTGACCCATTCAACCAGTCAACATCACTTGAGTGAAATTGGAGATGTTGCCATTGGCGGATCCCTGAATGGCGAGCAAGTGTGTGTGTGTGTGAACTTGTGTGGATGGAGGGGGTAGCTGTATGAATCAGAGCCAATGGGTGCACATATGAATGTGTGCGGTGTGAGAAAAATAATTAACAGCTTCCTAAAATAAAAGGTTGTTTGCTGGTTCATGTGTATAATATATTTATGGTATAGACACAGGCCTGTATGTGTGTGTGTTTTTCTTTTTTCTTTTTCTACAAATGGAACCTGCATTGCTGTATAACAGTTTTTTTCAAGGTCACGGCTAAATCAACAGAAATTACACAGCTGCCAAAACCTATTACTGCAGCAGAACCATGCAACACAGGCTCTACCCAATGGGCATAGACCACTCATTGAGTGTACTAAGCAAACACACATTCATCTGGGCACACACACGTCTGAAGGTGTGTGTGTGTGTCTGTGTTTGTGTAAGAGAGAAACAGAGAGGGAGAGCAAAAGAGAGCGAGAGAAAATGGCACATATAAAGCAAGTATTCATATACCGGTACCAGCAATTACACGTTAGATTGCACATTATCTAAAATCTAAATTTTTAAACATTTTATTCATTCCAGGCTGCATGATCGACTCTTAAACCTCAAGTTCAAAGGCCAAGCCAATGTGAACTGAGCTACTGCTACTGAGTTTGTAAAATAAAAAGTCTTCCTGAAGTTGCCTGGAGATAGGGAACCATGCCTTAAAACAGATAAAAAATACGCTCACTCTGAAGATTTTTTAAATGAGATATTTACTGTAATTTGCAGATTTCAGTCAAAAAACCTTGCTGGAATATTTTATAAAACCAATGGCAGTAACCATGCAGATAAACATGCACACAGATCAATCAGACAATGCGAGGGACCAAGCAATTAAGAAAGCCATAAGCAATCAGCTGAGAGGTGGCAAGGAAGAAGTATTACAAAAAGAAACTTCCATTCATGCAAATTCACCTCATCTTAGAAAATACATAACAATAAATCTATTTATCAGGACATGAAGACTGAAAAAAGAAAAGAAGGTTTCACATCTTAGGTCTAATCACAAACCAGTAAAATATCAAAATGAAACTATATATAACTATATATGGTATAGATTTTGGAGCCTGGGCTGCCCTGTGGCGCAGTGGTAAGCGCTGTTGCCTGACGGCAAGGAGGTTGCGGGTTCGAATCCGAATTGTTTGTAAAATAGGACTTTGCACATTCTCCCCGTGTCTGTGTGGGTTCTCTCCAGGTTCTCCGGCTTCCCACCCCGACCAAAAACATTCGTCTTAGGTGGATTGGTGACACTAAATAGGTGTGAGTGTGTGTGTCTTTCTCTGTGTCGCGATGAACTGGCGGCTTGTCCAGGGTGTACCCCACCTCTCGCCCATTGACTGCTGAGATAACGGACGAAGGCTGTTGGAAGATGAATGGATTTTGGTGCTTATACTCTCATGACATCAAATGGTATAATAATGTGATTCTAAAAAAACCCAAAACTTCATGAAATATAAATTAAAATACCAGTCAAAATACACTATTACAAATCTAAATTAGGTTAACTATATATAAAGAGGCTGCACTCAAATAGAGTAAAGTGCTCAAGTGGAAACAATGTTTTTATTTCACTCTTAAAAATATCAAAAATAAATGAAGAATAGTCATAGGTTTTTTTTTTTAGCTAATAAATAGTTTCCATTGCATTAAAGCTGCTTTGTTTTTCAGGCTACACTTAATTTGCTGCCAACCGAAGAAGAGAGCGAGGATGATGGAGAGGAAGAAAGATGCCTGGAGAGTCCTCGGGCGTCTCCCCCATTGACCCATGAGCTGAAACTCAAATAAGGTGCCGAGTCACGTCACATTTGACATCCTTACCCGTGAAATGCAGACTGACTGACTGACTGTCTGTCTATCTATCCATCTATCTATCTCTGAATGATTCAACCCCTCTCATTACATATAATCACACACGTAATTCTAATGTGTGCTGAATTGTCATACTTCATTAAAAAATGCCTGTGTGTAGGTAAAAGTTCACAATTCCGTGAAATACTCGGTGTACTGGCACACCAGTACGAGCGGAGTACATTGACGATATGTACAATCCTCAAACAGAAGGATGCTATCAGGAACACAAAACCTTCAAAAGGCATAACTATTATGTCTAAGTTTATGTAAGTGCACGTGCAAAGGTACAATTACTTCTCTGTGCATGGTACACCGCTGTCTTGAAGGTTAAACTCGTAGTAAAACTACATTTTATATTACAATAATACTGTGAATCATTTATTATATCAACCAGCCCTGTACAAGATAAATGTTACAGAACATTGATGATTAATGGATGACTGTTTTAATGGCACCGTTCCTTGTTAAAGTTAAAGCTGTGATTCAGATTCTAATTCTCTCATGACCTACTTTAATTTTTGAGTAAATGTTACAGAAGAACAACATTCTATAAATGATATAACATAATATAAAGTATTTCTCACCGGTTTATATTCCCAGAATTGTATGCTGATTCCATATAAAGAAAAGATGACCACAATGTTTCCTTTCCTGCCTGTCTGCTCTCAATTTCTTCAGGTGCAGAAACCATTTTCTCTTTCTTGCCTCCTTTCATTACACACCAAATTACACATGCCCCTCCCCTTGGCATTTCCTTTTCCCCTGCCTTAGTATATCAGTATATTGCCACTATTGATCACCTACCTTCCAGTTATCCCATCCTGATGGGGTGATATGCAAGCGTTCAAATCTTATAGGAGATAAATAACAAGGAAATGCCTTGTGTTCAAAGGCATGTTCATCATGGTAGATTTAATTTCCTTTCAGGACAGAAATGTTATCGCCATCAAGTGACAGGGCTAAAGGCACAAATCCTGCTCGAAGAGACAAATCACAAATGCTCAAATACAGACATTCATGTGGTCAATACATGTGGAAGTCATACAGAAGCATTAGTAGACACATGAATAGCGTCTCCACACTCATGCACTCGTCTTCGTGGTATTGAAGCCTGTTCAGTCGTGGTCCTTTGGAATTTGCTGCCCCCTGCTGAAATTAAAAGAATAACTCCACCATCATGTCTCACTCGATTGGCATAGATGGCATGCAAGTCATTTTAGTCATATGTCTATGATCATTTGGCTTTACCTTCAGGTATGTGGCTATTGAGTTGTCGTTGCCCTGTCCATGCACAATGTATAAATGCAAACGTAGAATTATCATGATTTATTTCTTCTGTAATTCAAGACTTGCTGTTGTTGTTTCTGGTCTATTTTCCATCTTTTTATTTCAACCTGTCCTTTCAATTTGCTTCCTACATTTTGTTTGTTTCATAATCATTCATCCAGCCCAGCGTGCTGTCTCATTGTACATATTAGCAGTGCAAAAATAACATTTACATTTTCAGTTCTCTACTTAATTTACCTCATGAGATACATATTGATATTGTATTCACAGTGAAGTAATTGTCTTGTACATTTTTGTCTCTCTCTCCCTATCAAAAGATCAGAATGCAAATCTAGGTTGCTAGTATCTTTAGGCAAGATTGACTTTTGGCAGTGGAGCATTGTGTTGTTATCTTGGCGCTGCCCTAAAGCAGCACTGCCCCAGAAGACTGTGCATGAGTCAACTAATCTGCTGTGCCTTTTCCATAACTGGAAGGGGGAAATGTGACTTCTCTCATTCCTGTCTTACTGACTGTTCATCTATCTGTTCTTTAGTATTTACTCATCTGTTATAAGATATCTGCATCAATCTGGATGCATTGCATCACCTTTATACATTTGTACCAATGCTGGGATGTCTGCTTTTGCACTCTAGAATAATTAATGGATTGATATAATGGCCTGAGTTTGAATGAATAAGGTGTTTCTGTTCATTACAAACATTCAGCTGAAATTTCAGGTGTAATTATTGATGTATACCATACAAACTGAAAAATATTATTCCTACTAACCTCCTTCAGCTACTCTTTCACCCCACTACAAACAAAATGAGGAGGAAATATAGGAATACACTTTAATGCCATTTAATCCTAATACAATAAAAATACAATATTGATACATTCTAATGAACAAGCAAGTTACTTAATGTTTTATTTCTTCAATTATAGTCACCATGGTCACAGTTCCAAAACAAACTGTATTGTACATGAGCACATAATACTACCTCCGCCTATATCAAACTAACCAAAAATTGATTCGCCATTGAACATAAACTGCTAAATATACAAAACTACAGGGCACTCAGAGAGTGAATCCCACTATGGCATGCCTGTCATATTTTAATCAGCTTGATGATAAACTGATATTCATTGTGTAGCTTTCTGATAAGCCTCCAAATCCAATCACCAGTGCCCCTCCCCATTTTCTTTGAAATCTGTTACAACAGTTACAAATGGATCCTGATGAAATTTTCAGGAAATGTTGGGAATGCTACCAGCAACCGATGATTACATTTTGATGATGATCAAGAAGAGATCCTGGATTACGTATCACTTTGAAATTGTCATTAACATTGCAGTAAATGGAGCATCAACATTTGTTCCTCAATATCTCAGTTGATTATTGTCCAATGTTTATGGCATTGGACACCGTCATTAGGGTGGGGACCTCTATCTTACCACTGAATTTCAGATCTAGATACTGTCGCGATAGAAAAATATCCGGATTATTCGCATTTACTTATAATGGAGGCTTTTTCAAAAAATCACTCTGTGTGCTCTTCTAATTTTGCTGTTCTTGATTTATTTTCAGAGCGTGTCATAAAAGTCTCAGACAAGAGGATTTTGTGGATCATAATGTCAGAAATCGGAAAAAGGCACTCAGTATGTTTCATACTCGATACAGGCACTTAGATCTCAGTAGGACTACAAAAACCCTTTCAATTTCCCTGCAATAAGCAGGGGAACTCAGAAGATTTTAAAAATATGACCAGTTATTTTATTTACTTTTTAACATATGGAACTTGTCTTCAGCGCTAAACATTGATGAGTATGATGAAATGGTGAAATTAGTAATGTTTTGCGCCAGAATGTTGTCCAGCCAATGTTTTACCATGTTTTTGTTTACCCTAGGTTGCGCAGTCACGACAACAATAAAAAACATTGCTGCAAACCCAAACGGCGTCTTTACTCTGCGGGCTGAGCCTCCTCAAATATCTGAACCTACAACCACCCCTGAATATCTAACTCTGGTCTCTTAACAGCACTTACCCGAGGTTGATGAATCATCCATGGGCAGCATGGCGGCGAAGTAGGTAGCGTTGTTGGCTCACAGCTTCAAAACCAGCTTGAGGCCTTTCTGTGCATGTTCTCCCTGTGTCCATGTGGGTTCTCTCCGGGTTCTCCATCTTCCTCCCACCACCACAAACATGCAAATTAGGTCCAGGTCGTTATTGAAAATAGTTCTCAATTAACTTACCTGGTATATATAAAGGTTAAAAAAAGCCATGTGACATGAAGCAAAACATGACGTTGCCGGCAGCAACAATTTATAGTAACAGGAATCAAACCTGGAACCTTCTTGCTGTGAGGCAACGATAGGCACTGTGCTACCTAGTTATTTCTACTTGTCTCCCTATTGAAAGAGAACAGGAAATGGTTTTAGGAGGTGATAAAAGTCATCATATCCATATATAGTCATATTCAAATAAAGATTTATTTGCATCTGACATTCAACTGTTTAATTTTTTTTTTATTGAGAACATGTTAGTAGAAAAACCAAATCTTTACTTAAATAATCTAAAACAAAAGTTTAAGCCATGATGGTAAGAGAGTGAATCAACATCCACACCAGTTTTATATTGACAGAACAAATTGAAGCAACATAATTTATTTCAGTCTCCGCTAAATTAAAACCATGCCTTTTCTACTGTGATGTGAATATTTCATAACCTCATGTAAAAAGTACAGTATGTAAATTAAAAATCTCAGACCAAATTTTGTCGTGAAATTTTAGTATATAAAGTTATTGTTTTAATTAATTGGGGGTTTTCTCTGCTACGTGCTGTATCCTACATTCATGTTGTATGTCATACATGATTGATCCAATTATTTAAAATATAATCACAAATTGATCGATTAAAACCAAAGGAAAAAATCAGCATCTAATAGATCTTTTTTAGGATAACTGCAGGGCTCTCTAGTGAGATTTAGATCAAGATAAATACCAGGCTAGTCTACTCCACTTTCATTCAGAACATTTATTTTTAAAAATGATTAAGCAGACAGATCATGTGTCCTGTGAATACCAAAATGGGTGGAGAACAGTACAGCACAGTACAACACCTGTCATAATTCTATAACAAGACTTTTTGAGCACCATATCAAAAGTCAAAATAAGGGCATATTCTTTTTAATACAGCATTTCTCTGAAAACATTTTTCATCTCAAGAATAGACCACTGATTTCTAGAAAGAAATGTAAAAATATACATCGATGTGATAAGTGTTAAACGGCAGGCAATAATTTACGTTGCACATACAACTATTAGCTTTGCACAAACATCAGTGAGGAGATAATCATGCCATAATGCAACCACACCAGAGGGACCAATCACATGTTTAGGAGGATGTCACAGTGTAGACAGAAGGGGCTGCAGTCACTAATTACTTCCTCAATTTCCCTCACTGTTTACTTAATCACACATTTCCTCAGGTCATCATTTCCTGTATTTCTTTCCCTCTATTCTATGCCTCCTCCTGAAAAACAGTAGGGAGAGTTTCATCCTCTCAGATGCATTCCTTTGATTGCATTTGCATCAGGAAACAAGGAAAGAGGGGAGAAAGGAAAAAGGTTGGGAGAAGCAAGGAGGGGAGGTAGGATGACTGGTGGATGACCTGACGGGCTGACTGATCTGAACAATGAGACCAGCTCATTTACTGTCACTATAATTATATGGGCAGCCATTCCACTCCTACAGTGGCTAATACCAGGTCAGGGAAGCAAAGACAGAAACAAAGATGAGAGAGAGAGAGAGAGGGATAGCAGAAAAAAAGAGAGAAGAGGATAAGGGGAAACAATAAAATGAATGGGAATAAGAAGACATATTAATTCTAACACAAGTGGAAAAGGAGGTCAAAATGCAGGAGTGGAAGCATGTCTATCTGTCGCTGTTAGGCTCTGCATAGTTACTGTGAAATGAGAGTTACCCACAACTTACAGGCGGGCAGCTGAAGGAGAGAGGTGCGCTTTTAGACTCAGCCTGCGAGTCACTCTCTGAAAATTAAATGGAAAATGAAAAATGTAAACACTGAATGATGGAAATTCATTTAACCCTTAAGGATTATATATGCCCTCACACAGTAATCAACAACCTAACAATATCATTCACTTATATCCAGTGAGATGAGTTTTTCCATCTGCCTCAATGACAATAAATTCAAGTAAACAGGAATCACTGAAGGCCTAAAATAAATGTTCCCGCAGGCCTAACAGTTACATCTGGTTCATGTATTGCCAAATGTAAATGATTAAACTCCACTCATATTTATGCCCCTCTGTAGCCTCAGTACAAACACAGAATCCTCTCTCCACAGACAAAACTATGTAGAATGGTCCCCAAGTTGCTAAATCCTAGTCAGGTTTGGGTGCCTTGTCCCAAAAACAGAACCGCAGCACAATAAAAGTACAGCAAACAACTTTTACAACACAACACATTGGTATTTCTCTACCAAGTTTTAAGCATGTTCATGTTGTATGTCATAAAACAGACTTAAAGTATTAATGGTTAGAGCGAACCGTTTTGTTTTAGTCAACTGAGAACAAACAATTATGTTATGAATGTTTGTGCAAAACAGAAACACTAACGTGACGTTTTTCTTTCTTTCCTTTTTTTTTTACAAAACAAAAACAATGCTTCCAGTCATTTGTTTTCACTTCCTGTTTTGTGTCGCGGTGGTGATGCTGTTGTTGCTTGCTGCTTTCGTTCATTGAGCTTGTGAAGACGGCAAAGCAGGTTGGTTTCTTAGAAATGTGACTCCTCTGAGATTGTGGCTATTTTCCCATCGGCCTTCTGTTTTGCATCATTGCCAGCATAGGGACTGAGGGCAGCATGTTTTCCTCTCATTTTCAGATTCTTGTTGGGAGTTGTCAGCTTCTTCATTCTCTGCAGAGAGCATCAACAGGGAGGAATGACAAGGAATCGTTCATCCTCCCACCACAGTAGCATAATAGCAGCAAAAAGGAGATAGAACTTCAGTGATTAAACACTCTGTTTTACAACATACATAATAAACTGTAACCAGCAGTTGAGACAAAAAAACTGAAATGTTGCTGTGATATAAACATACTGAATGTAAAACTGTCTCATGTTTTACTTGTCTGTGTATTAGAATCAAAACATATACAGTACATATATTTGAATTGAGACAAAATCATCCGCGATGCCTTGGCGACGCGTCCGGGGTGTTACCCCGCCTTTCGCCCGCAATCAACTGGGATATGCCAGACCTGTAATCTGCAAGGCGGACAAAGCGGCTGGAGACAAGACGATTGAGGTCGTCTCCAGCCGCTTTGTCCGTCGACTGAGGTTGTCTCGTCTACAAGGAAATGGATGGACGGAAAATCTGTCATCGCTGTCATTTTTTGGTCTATTATCTAAAAGCACAACACAAAACTATCCCAATTTCTCATGTGGATTTCAGTCAAGATGAGGACAAATCACCACTGATGTCATTTGTGTGTTGGGCTATTAGTCAGATGATGAAAAAGCAACTGGATTTTTGCAAAGGTTGGGGCACAAGTTGGGGCACATTAAGAACTCCTTACATTTTGGTGCAGATCCAGGTACATTTCAATAGTTTAATTATTTCATTCCTTTTTTTTTTTTTTAAAGAATAGATTTTACCTAATTGCACAGATTTTCACAAAAGTGTGGAGGAGTGAGGCTAAAATAACCCTTTACGATTTGTCCTTGTGTGCTCGTTTCACCTCAGAGAAGGTACCAGGAGTCTTCCAGATCATCCAGATCATCCCCAGAGGGATGCAGACCATTGAGGATAAGGCCATGAACCAGCCGATACCATAGCCCCAGTCTGGGTAGGTGTAAACGTTGTTGTACTTCAGTGGTTTGTATTTAATCAGGAAGAACAGAAAGATTGCCTGAAAGAGATCAAAAATAACATTTTACTTTACATGATACTGACATTGTAAGAAAGAAAGGAATACATGTCAAATACTTCAAATTCAGAACCGGTATGGTTCTGGTCTGGTAAATATAATAATACCACTTCATGTATTCATGTAACAATCAATTAAAACAATTTCTGCATAGATAACAATGTAAACTTCTGAAGTCTTTCTCTTAAATCCTAAGTTAAGTCAAACAGCTGCAGGATCCATTTGAGTGCTCCAACACGCTGTCCTTCATGATAAAGCTGTTCTTTGGATTTTCAGTGAGACTCACAGCACAGATGCCCGGGGTCAGGATCATCCAGCACCACTTGATGAAGAAGACAGGCTTGTAGCCAATCATGTCCTCAATATTCAGGTAGAATCTGTCACTGCCTAAATGTAAACAAGTGCCATTCTGAATTTTCATCCGCAACATCAAAATAATGATGTATTTTGACAGTGCATGACTCTCTACATGCAGTCTACATCGACATCCAGTCAGCCGACTGGATGTCGATAAAAATAACTCTGAAACATCATTGCTTCATGTAAGATAGATAGAAAAGAATAGAAATATTTCACAGGACTATAATCTCATAATAAGATTTTTTTTTAGATCTGTTAAAAATATCCTTTCAAAAACAACTGAATGATGCATGCGTTTGAGTCCATTCCCCAGCAGAGGGCAGAGAAGAAAAATTATTGCAGCTCAGAGGAATGAAGCGTGGCAAAAACAAACATCTCCTGAGCTTACCGTATATCCAGCCGATACATATGGACTCAAATATGGCCACGAACAACAAACACATCCCACTGGCGGCGTATGCGTCAAACAGCTGGAAGACGTACATCCCTCCCTGAAGGGACGAAACAGGGCCGTCATAGAGTAGGTATGAGATCATTAAGACCACAAATATGAAACAAACCATTGTGAGTTTTGCCTGTTTGCTAGTTATGTCCAACTGTCCAATGGTGGACATGAAAAAAAAAAAAACTTCACTCTGTTCAAGCCTAAAGTTTGAAACTTGATAGCCCAACAACAATTCGTAACATGATAACATTTTAATGGTCATTAGATAATTTATATATTTTCTACAGCAAATAGTATCGTAACTATGAAGCTGATTATCGTTATGAATACGTAAGCCACCATATTATAGGGGTGACTAGATGCAAATTTAATACTATAGAATCCTATAATTATATATGTAATTATAGTAAAGTTTTATTTAGCTTTTTTGATGTTATAAATATATTAATTTACAGCAGCATTATCTGCAAATACACAATTATTCCTTTGAGAGTTTCCATTGTTATCGTTGCCATGGCAGCATTTTATCATCCTACTTAACCTACTTTAGTTCCATTCACAACAGCACCTTTATCCTTTATGCTTTCACTAAACTAGTTATCTCTCCATTCATAATTATTTCCAAGCAGCTAAGATTATCATCATGATGTCTCAGTGACTGACTTCATGCTCCTACTTCATTGGGTATGAGACCCAATTGGGATTTAGTCTAACTGTGAGCTTCCTATAACACTTTATTCATGACACAACTTTATTAGCATAAAAAGTATAACTGGAGGACGAAACAGACTGTTTTAATATAGTGGTGACAGGAAATGGCAAACAGAGGTGGACACTTCAACAATCTATAAAGGACAATAAAATGACGAAGAGCGGCACTTTAACATTGCATTGAATTAGCTTCCTGGTTTTATGGCCATTATGGGCCACTAGAGAACTGAGCAGCGTGTTGTTCACTGAGAGCAGTGCATGTGGACATGTGGAAAGCTTTTAGAGGCTGAAGGACCCTCCTGATTGTGAGGACCCGGATTATCTTCCATTATTGCTCCATGAAAACAAAAGATCTTGAAAGAACGGCAGAGACGTTGATATGAACACAGCCCTAACTAGCTGGTATAGTTATCATACATACTGACAAATGGAGGATGGTGGGTCACATGATGTCCTCTGGATCAAATCGATTAATTAAACCCTTTCATTCCTCGAGGTCACTACAGTGGACAGCTATTCAAATGCCGATTTCATCTATACGCATGAGTCTTGATGTCAGAATTGCGACTCATTCACTTGCGCACCATCCCATACACTGAAGCCGAGTCTCACCTCTGTACACATGATGAGTCCTATGAAGAATGAGACCAGAGACATGCCCAGAATCAGCAGTTCTCTGCGGTAGCCTCTCCTGAAGGTCTCTGGGTACAAGTCTACCACAGCTGTCACTAAACTCTCGACACACACAAACTGCAAAGAAAAAGTAAATGGCACATTGTTTCTGACAATACCGGTTACGTAGGAAGCGGTAATAACAAATAAATGATGCACATGCTATTCCTCGTGGATCTTTATTTTCCTAGATTTGCTGGCTGCCGTTTCAGAACAAATGAACTGTGATTGTTCTATTTGTACACTTTTCCACAGTTCATCTTTTGGTTTTTCTGTTATTCATGTACCAGAAAACAGACCAAACACATCATCATTCAAGTTAAATATAATATTGTCTTTGCAAATTTATTTTGGCCGATTAATTGTATAATAATGTGATAATGTGACAGCCATAGATCAGATACATTTTTTTTAAAAATATTAATGCAATTAGTACACACTGCCTTACGGCATTTCCACACAAATTGACAACAACCTTTACTAAATGATCTGCAATTCTATGAGCTTGTAAATACAATTCACTTAAATGACTGAATGATATAATAACTTATAACTATGTAGAAGGCTCACAAATTTAAAACTAAACTGAACAAAACATGTAAATTATCATATTTTTTCATCTGAAAGTAACCTGATTCAAATTCAAAGCAAACTATTTGTGCATAACACTGATACATAACTGTTCTTAACTAAACCATCTTTTATATACAGATTAGAATCATTAGACTCAAAAAAAGCTTCCACTGAATTATTTCATATTCATACTTGCATTTTGTCCAAACATTTTAAATATCTTTATAAGGTGAATACAATAATAGTTCAGCATTCTGTCTTACCTGACTGTCCAGACCGAGGAAGATGAGCATCATGAAGAAGAGAAAGGCCCAGAGGGGGGACAGAGGCATCATAGTAACAGCCTTAGGGTATGCAATGAATGCAAGACCAGGACCTGTATCACAAAAATAAATCATAAATAACTTAAATTAGTCCTTTCATGCATTTTAAGTTTTTTAATTTGTATGTGGTCAAATGAACTCATACCTACACATTTAACAGTGCCTATTGTTTTTTATGGGGTGTATATAAGAAGATGAGAAGACAATTTGAACTAATGTACATAATTAACTTTTTGTTTGTTGTGAAGGCTCTGCCTGAATGTTATTGTCACTATTACACATTATCCTGTGTTTCTAGTTTAGTATATCACTGACAGTATTTCATTTACTTTCCTATCCAAAGGTTTCTGAAATTTTCCTCCTTCCTTATTGCTATTTTCTTCAATGCATGCATGATGGGTACCGATTATTTTTATTTTTATTACCATAGTTTAGGACCTTTAATCCAATATATTTGAACATGTTATCAAAAAATGATGCAGAAGCTAAAAAACTTCTATCACTTAAAGTTCATTAACCCACCAAATATACATGTGTGTTGATTGTTAGACAGGCCCATAGAACGGCAGAGATATATATAATTTCATTTAATTTCATTGTGTGTGTGCCTTGTGTACAAACTTATTGTATACATGACAAATAAAGTTCTTCATCTTCATCAACATTTCTGCATATGAACTACATGAAAATAGATGTATACGCATTGTTTTAGTACATAGGAGTAAATAGTAAGAGGGTATGAATATGATGAGAAGCATATTTTCAAAATAAGTATTGGCCTCCTGGTTCAAAAGAATCATTTGGTAACAGACCTTTAAAACACATTATTTAAAACATTAAACACTGCCCTCACCATGCACCGAGACAAACATTTCAAATCTCTTGCTCTGTCACTAAATCATTCATACTGACTTGAATAAATCATAATGCATTGGTCTAAAAGCCTCGGCGACGAGCAAAGAGTTATATAAACGTCTGCGTTTATCACTCTAACTCAGTATGGTGGATTGAGGTGCAAAGACTCAGACTGACCCCCTTTTCTTTACACTACTTGCTTTAGACACAGCATGAAATACTGTATTCAGTACAGCCACGAGTTAGTCCTTTCTATTCAGAAACATGATTGTTGTTGCCTCACCAGATTCTGCGACAGCCTCAATAGGAACATTTTGTTCGTAAGCCATGAAGCCCAGCACAGAGAAGATAGCAAAACCTGCCAGGAAGCTGGTGCCACTGTTCAGGCAGCACAGCATGATGCAGTCCCTGAGGAGCAAGACAGGAGGAAAGGGGACCGCTCTTAGTGTTGGAGTTGTCACTGGAGCTTCAGGTGGAGGATACACAGACTATCTGCCCCCCCTAAAGTCTCATGCACAGGCATATTACGTGATGAATGGAACATGTCAGTTCAGCCATTGTTATCAATAGACTTACATGCATTATATTCTTCATGTAAGAGTATGCAGTGAACAAAAGACATTTCAGCATTGGCTATTATCTGATCTTACTTGTAGCAGTTATTGTCATAGGCATTGTAACTTCCCAGAGCGGTGAGACAACCCAAGCAGATGGCATAGGAGAAAAAGATCTGTGTTCCTGCATCCACCCACACCTGAAGGAAAAGTGAGCATAGACAGCAGAAATAAAGATGACTGACATGAAAGCAAAAAAAAACAACAAGAAAAAAACATTAAAACTCACTTACAACCCTAATCCAAAAATGTTAGGGTGCTGTGTAAAACATAGGACAGAATCTGACAATTTCAAGCTAACAATTTAAAAGGTTTCCTTAAAGTAAAAAAAATATAAGAAGAGATTCACGGACATTATTAATGCCAACATGAAAACAGCTAGTTTGAAACCAACATCTACAACAGGAAACTCTGGTGATCAATCATGATCCAAGGGGTGAGAGAGATTATTTTTTTAAATGGCAGTAGTTATGAATTAAATTGCAAGTTTGGGTCATGACTCATTATATTTGAGAACTTGCTGCAGGTATATTACAAATGGACACTGTTAGTTTGGGAACCCCTAGTCCTAAAATCCCAGAGGTTTGCCGTACTGGTGGAGCATTATGCAAATCCTGCATCCCCTTCATTATCCTAGCCAATTCTATTTTGATATGAGTAATTGGGTAACACTGTTGTGGTTCGCCAGCGTCGTGTGGATTTACACATGTAAGATTCTTCACTCAGACAGCAGTAAAATGTGCACAGAACACACAAGATAGCAAGGAGTCTAGTGAATTCAACCTTAATGCAGCATGGCTCTTTGAAAACTCTCTCCCATCACCATTCAGCCACTAATCTCATTTCCCCACCGACAAACAATTAACAAACGCACGGTCTTCGCTCCCTCTTGGGAGTAACCACGGTAACTTCTGTGACCTCACAAACACAAGCCTGTTCCTGTGGAAGAACAGGCTTTTCTCTCCTAATGTTCATTAATGTTTCTTTAGTTCGCCCTCGGCTGATGGCCGCACAGCACAGGGAAACCTTAAAGGCCTAGGATCGGAGAGAATCACTTGTGGATGTTGTGCCTAATTTGGCCGGCTTGTGTTGAGACTGTAGCTGCAGGAAACGTTTCTGCTGTGTGAAAGCTGGATACTGTTGGTAGTGAGATTGTGTTCTTGTGATGCAAACTTTCCAATCTTGGTGACCCTCAAGCCCCAGAACTTTTGCAAATTGGATACACAGGTGTTAGTTGAGAGTTAATATATTTGGGTAAATATGCATTATTTGATCTCTAATTTTTTTTTATTGAAAAATTCATCAGGTTTATACATATATGCCTTGAATTTAGAATCGCAGATTGAAGCAGAGAAAGAGAAACTTTACAAAGAATATGAAAACCAAAAATAACTCGGGAAAACTGAATCTCCAACATCAAATTAAAGGACAAACGTGAAAAAGAAAAACTCAATAGCAAAAACAAACAAACAACAACAATACATTTTTGAGTCAAGATGTTAAAAATTGTGTGACATGGCGATCCTGCATGGAAACCTACTTAAAATGAAACCCAGCCTTCTCCCCCATCCTTTAAATATCTCCCAGTGATGTACAGGTGAAGCATCTCAGTGTGATCAGCAATAATTCTTTTTTTCTTTTACATAAGATTCTGTGCTTTTTGTGCTAGAGCAGGATGGAGGGTAACAGAAGGTGGGTGACAGTGGGAAAGGAAATGGTATAGAAAAGAACAGACTAGGAAGGGCAAGATGAAGTTCAGGGGTGTAAAAGAGTGGGTGACAGGCACACACACTATCCACCTCCTGGTGAATAGAACAGAGGTCTGATTGTCCCTGGGGAAGCTCATTTAACATTAGTGTCAGAAGTAATGTCTTCCTCTGCCGAACAGCAGCAGTACTTCGTCACCCTCCTTCACTCTCTGTGCCTCAGTCATGTTCTTTCATTCATTTACCATCTGCATCATCGTAAGATCACAGACTTTATAAAGCTATTTGCTGCCAAACTTTTGTATTATATCATTTGGGAAATCACACTTTGCTGCATGTGCATAAGGTAAAACATATGTACAGCATTTATAATTTAGTGCATTTATTTTAAATGCTCTGTGGAAATTAATAGTTGCTGCTATTTCTATCTAATTACAGTGGAACATCGGTTCCCGAACATAATTTGTTCCGGAATATTGTTCGAAAACCGATTTGTTCAAAAACATTAACTATATTTCCCATAAGAAATAATGGAAACTACATTCATCCGTTCCTACACACCAGATAAATGAGCATTTGCATACCTACAGTTATATTAATATATAACTACGTGTATCTAAACATATAACACAAAATATAATGTAATCTAATTCTGGATAATTTACATGCCGTTTTGGCTACGGTGTGATGGCATATGTGGATGGATCTGGAGGAAGGGAATGGTTATTCCTATGAAAAGGATGACTGGGTAACTCTCCTTCTGGGTCTTTTTCTTCTCTTTAACTCAGTTTTCTAAAGTCTAAATCGTCAATTTCTCCATGCAGCCAGATCCGAGACACGAACGCCATTTTCATATTTGGTGATTATTTCCTTCTTTATTTCAACAGTTGTTCTCACTACTTTCCAGTAATATTACTGCTGACTTTCTTTGGATCCATGACTAAGGGCTCGAGAACAAAGCGAAAAATACGCACTCTCTCTTTATCTTATGGCAGGTTGACTCAAACTGAACCTACTCGGGTAGACTCCGCCCTAATTTGCGTGTGTTCGGTTCGCCTCCACTCTTGTGTTCGAACTCCAAAAACTCGTTCGACGTATTTAACTTTTTATTTTGTTCAAATACCGAGTTGTTCGACTACCAAGTCGTTCGATAAGTTCCACTGTATATGAAATAGTGGCTGCAACGTATGTGTTTCAATTTAAACTTGAGATAAAAAATATACTTTTCCAAGAAGTATGCCATGATGGGGGTAAATGTAAAATTGGTGCCTTTTGCCATCTGTGATTTTTGAGGGAAGAGGTGGGACCAATGTTCCCTCTAATCGTTCATGCGTCTGAGCAAACACACAAACTCCCTGAGCAGTCCCTTGGACAACTTTGAGCAACATCAAAATAATACATTTTATTTTAAACACACTTCACATTTGAAAGCAAATCTCAAAGTGCACAATAGTATAAAAATAAATAACATAAAAACAAGAGGTAACAATCAACAAAAAAAACAGATATAATCAACAAGCAAAGGATGTGTGTACTGTGGTCCCGCGAGAGTCCTAGAACTCCGTTTACAATGGCGTCTATTAGCTGCGTAAAAACATGTGAATCTCATAATTAGCCGGAGCGGCCAGTGAATGGTCACTCACTGACTCAGTGGCAAATAGCACAGAATGAATTTTTACGTGTTCATGTTATTTTCAATTTAGGTTGGATTTTTTTGTGCACAACGTAGAGTTTCGCTGCGTGAAGACCGTATCAGTTGTGCGTAATTACGCACGATCGCCCCTTAGAGGGGAACGTTGCGTGGTACCATAACACTCAAATAAAGATATCAGCATCTCAAAATGAAAAATGCAACCAAATTGCTCTGTGGCACGAAACCTTACTTTTCTTACCTGTAGGTGGAAACATCTCAACAGCACTTACTTTTTGGGCGGCCAAACAACACATCAAAGCATACCTGTGGATCGGAGAGTCGGGACATGTCTGGATAGAGGTAGAACTTGATGCCTTCGTATGCTCCAGGTAATGTCACTCCTCTGATGAGGAGGATCAACAGCATCACATAGGGAAAGGTAGCTGTGACATACACGACCTGCAGGTATAAGCATGCACACATTTGGAATACTAATGTACGCACAGAATATAGAACAATACAGTCAACACTAAGATGCAGACAGAACTTTACATAAAGTGACTTGATGCACGCAAAATCTGGTCAATGAAATGGTGCCAAGCAGAAGCCTGTGCCTTCAACAGATCTCACCATGGCTATATCGTCATCCACCCATATGAGATCCTTTCGAGCATGGGTGTTTCCAAATTTCACATGACTACAATGGTTTCTGCTCGAGACAAGCTGTGAACTGGAGAATCAGTACGTTAAAATACGC
Source organism: Brachionichthys hirsutus (assembly GCF_040956055.1). Taxonomy (NCBI): domain Eukaryota; kingdom Metazoa; phylum Chordata; class Actinopteri; order Lophiiformes; family Brachionichthyidae; genus Brachionichthys; species Brachionichthys hirsutus. The sequence continues at coordinate 5,437,915 of NC_090904.1, read as the reverse complement.
CCCTGGTTTGTCTGTGGGCCATTTCCTCCATGTAAGATTTGCATCGTGTTATTTTCTACCTTTGCCGATTTCTCAACTCAAACTGCTAGTATATCTATCTATCTATCTATATACACATTAATCACACAAAAATATGGAGATTTTAATATTATATGACTTATTAATACATGATTTAATAACAACAAGATATTCATGATGTCAGACAATCCTGCTGAAAGAAGACAAAGAAATCATCATGAAAAAACGTAACTTCTTTAAAATATTCTACAAGAGCATTTTGTTTACGATTCTCAGATGGAGGTGTTGGTGCAGTGGGTAGCGCTGTTGCGTCACAGCATGAAGGTCCTTGGTTCGATTCCACCTGGGACCTTTTTGTGCCTAGTTTACATGTTCTATCCAGGCTTCCTCCCACCCACCACAAAAAAGATGCAACTTAGGTGAGTGTGAGTGTGTGTCTGTCTTTCCGTGTGACACTGTGAGGAACGAGCGACCTGTCCAGAGTGTCCCCTACCTCTCGGCCGTAATCAGCTGGGATAGGCTCCAGCATAACCTGTGACCCAGATTCTGAAGGCAGGATGAATATGATCGTATCGGTATCATGCAACAGCACTGGAGTCAGTTCCACAATTGCAAACATGACACAGTAGTAGCTATGGCTTGCTCACCATTAAACCAACACTCAATTTTTACTGAACTATAAGGTATAGTAGAAATGTGTTCAACATCTCAAGACTCTTAGAAACCACTTGAACAAAGACCCTGGCCTCTTGGAAGGCAGAGGCGGGCAACATACATCCCCCTGGCTTGCTGGCATCCAGTCAAAGTCCAATTGAGGATAAACAGAGCTGGGCCAGGAGGCAGGAAAGAAAAGAAGGCTCCTCTGGCCCCGTCTCCAACACAGGAGAAGGCCAGAGGAGTGATGCTGGCAGTGTGGGAAAATGTGCTTTTCTTTGAAGCACAAACAGGAGGGCATACCCCCCCTCAACCCCCACCACTACCACACACACACACACACACACACACACACACACACACACACACACACACACACACTTCATCAAAACTCCATTCACAATACCACAGATGCAGATAAAGTGGGCCATTCACACATACAGTATATGAGCCTGTGCTGACACTCAAACATGACTGCAAGAATTATCTGAAGGTTCCTGACCGTGATCCCGTAAAACTGTTCGATGCGTGGCGATATGATTGTTGACAATCCTCTACCTGCACCTTCAAAATGTGAATGAAAAGTTGACCAATAAATGAAATACAAAATACGGTGGTGCTTGAACGTAAGGCCTGCGGTTCACTGGGACTGCCCACCCTAAACTCTGTTAATCCGAGCATGGCCGACAGTGAAAGTGTGGGAAAAGTTGTCTTCTAACCCCAGCAGATCGCTCCCCTAATTTGTCGAATAAAACGATCTTAAATCTCTCTTCCTCTTTCTTTTCATCCCTCTGGAGATAAAAGGACAATATTCAGTCTCTCCGCAAACTTTTGATGTTACACATGCTCCTTCCAGCTCACCGCGGGTAAACATTTAAGCCGCTGCAAATTTACTGGTCAAATTTACCCCTGCCTGGCCGTAAATCTAGCAAGGGGGGGGGGGGGGATTAAATGTGAGAATGGCTGGCACAAATGGCCAACAAAACCAAACAGCTTAGCAGAATCAGAACTGAATGGGCTGTAGGGTTTGTGGAGAAGAAAGAACTTCTCTCTCGCACCACGCGAGCTGCGGTTAATTTCTCATAGCAGGAGCACGAGAGAAGGGAGGCTCAGGCTGAGGGTATACTCTGCATGCTCCTCATGAATGCTGCTCTTTCATCTAGTGAATGCAGGAATCAATCTTGGACTGGCTGATTACAGACTCTACTCTTACTTCACAGACAGACAAAAAAGGCACTTCAGGGAAATATAGGTATAACACTGTCCGTGTGTTTTTCCTTCATGCCATGTAGAATGTGAGCCCATTTATTTTTCCAATGACATCTCTACTTTTTTTTCTCATCACCACCTTCCATACATTTCTTTTCTCACTATATCTCTGTACTCACTCTGGCTCACTGAATCTGACAGGAGTTTGTTAAGCACTGCCGAGCACTCGAAGCAAGATGCAGAGGCCCTTACTGTCCTCCTCAAGGCGGCCAGAAGAGAAGGACATTAGAAGGAATGCTTCATGGGAGGAAAGGTGAGAGTGGGTGGTACAGATAGTCGTTTTGGCTTCCATTTGCAGGGGGGAGCACATTTTAAGAGACCTGACAGAAGCAGCAAAGTACCATGCAGCCAATAGAAGCCATGCATTACTCTGTCTCACCTTGCCAGTTGACTTGGGTCCTTTCCAGATGCAGAAGTAGCAGATGAACCAGGCCAAGGCCAGACACATGGCCAGCTCCCAGCGTATCCCGCCCATGTGTTCAATACCATCTGATATCTTCAGCACTCTGCGTCTGATTTAGCACAGAGAACACAGGCGGTTACTGATAAACAATATCATCGTAGGCCAATACCATCATCTGCCATCAGGTTCAGTTTCCATGGGTGCTTTTGGAAAAAGAGGCAGGAGTTCTCAACAGAGACCTGTGTAAAATAAATTACAACTTCAAAACACACATTAGTTGGCTGTCATAAAAGTTCAAACGCATAGAGTTCACTCTTTTCACGGTGAGTGCATCCTAGCACAGAGTATCGCTTTGAACAAATGATACATCCATTATCTGTCAGTGAAAATAACATTGTAGGGAATAACGGTGCAACAAGATGGGAGCTATTTAACCTCTTTGAGCCACACTGTAACCGTTTCCTTCTTTACATGGTGGCTAAAGCGAGTCCTTGTGTAAACCTGGATACTGTCAGTGAGGATTCAAGCCAAGCAACTGTTTATGACAACTTGTCATTGGATAAGGGAGGCACCTCTACTGAGACACGCATAACGATGGTTGTTGAAGCTGTGGAGGAACACATGATCCGCCTCATTCCATGATGGAAACCTGGAAGGATTCCATCAGACTGGCTTAAGGAGGACACACTTACATTATGCATCCATGATGGGATGGAGGAGTATAAACAATAGAGCTCCTGCAACACTTAGAGCTACTGTTGAGCTTCGAGGGCAACTGAGCAGGCAGGAAGGCGTTCCGGGCCTCAACTGTTAAGGCTACAGCCTACCTAAAGATGTTTTTATTCCGTGAAGGTTTAGACCTGACAATAAACTACAATACCTCGTGCAATATTGAGGCTAAGTACAGGTGATCTCGCTGTGGTTCTGAAATTAAAAATGACATTTATTGATGGCTTAATGACTTTTTACAGATTTTCACAACTTAATGTTGTTGTGCTTGTGGAGGTCAGTCGGCAGATGGCAGCCATGTTCAGCTGAGTGTCACAGTGAAGAGGTTTGTGTCTGATCAGCTTCCCCGTCTATTTGCCATAATGGTCTAAGAGTGATCCAGAGCTACAGTTTTAAAACGTTCCTTCCTATGACAAGCCTACAGTGTAGGTGCAAGATATAGCTCGTCCGTCCCGGTGAATCGACAGCCTGTTTCCTGTTTATTTAAGGATATCCAGGCAACAGCACTGATGGAGGATGAGAAGCAAGCCTCGGGGCTGCAGAGCTACATCATGTTGCCAAGTCTTTGCCACCAAGTTCACCCCTAGAGCTACTGACCACCCATTGATCATGTTGACATGTTCTTGGTGGTTGGCCACAGGCGAGGCTCAACACAGCCCACTGGCCCTCTCTGGTCACCCCAAAGGGCAAGATGCAAACACCAATGTGTGTGATTTGTTTTTAGGCGAGTGCAAAATACATTTTTGTGCAATGTGATTTCAAATCAAGTTTATGCCATTGTTACAGAGAAGGTGTGCAGGTTTTGAAGGTAATAATGACAGATGAATATATCTAGTAGCATTTACGGGTTCTGTATGATTAGAATGTTGAAGAAGATGCATGGACGTAGTGAGGGAGGACAATGAGAGTGGTTGGTGTTGGGGAGGACGATGCAAAGGACAGGGTGGAGTGGAGAAGGTTGATTTGCTGTGGCGACCCCTCACGGGACAAGAAGAAAGTACAGTAGGCATCATTCAAATGTTTGAGTATCATTCAGTCATAATTACATATTGAAACCAAATTGAACATTTAAGGCTCGTTACATTTAAGAAATGGGTGTGATTTATCTTAGGTGCTTAATTGTGCTTAATTGAAATGTAAAACATTCTATGCTATTGGATTCTCTGATATTACCAGAAGATGTAGATTATAGTCAGTCCCACAAATCCTGCATTCAGCATCATGAAATTGTACATTAGAAAGACTGTAAAGACGCATTACTTCTTCAAAAATGTACTTGTATTATTATTATTATCACAAATCGTAATAATGTGTAGTAAAAAAGTCAGCACAAAAGTACAGTAACAAATATGTTGTTGCTTTCGTTGTTTTTCAGAGTTTCGTTAATATGATTAGCTTTACACTTTAACATCTGAAGCTGTGATAATAAAACATGGCACTGTTTTGTAGCATAAACAAAATGCTTCTTTAACTTGCTGGTCTGATGTTGCTTTATGATGTTCAGCAAAAAACATGGCAGCTCGTCTTGGCATCAACTCAACAAAGCCTGCTCTGTTGTTATTTTGCCAGAAGCATGGTGCTTTGCTCTTTGGCCATTTCCTCTCTCTGGGGATAACTTTATGCTGCTGGCTTAAATCTGATGTGTTCATCTCTGTTACAAAAGCCATGTCAACCTTAATTGTGATTTGGAGTCCAAAAAACGAGATCACAATTATTTAACCATCTGACTACAATATTTAGATTTGAATCATGAGATTTGTCCCAATAGTGCAAACATAGCTATTGGCAGTGATACAGGAAGTTTGGTCCGCCTTACACACTGACTGGGTTTGATCTGCTGCCACACACATGGTTCCAGCTGGGTGACAGCTGGCCTAGCACAGCCTGTTAACACACAAATATGAAAAGGGCTGACTAATTATCGAGGGGAAATAAAACAGTCTGGAGCTGTCAGAAGCTCGTATTTTCAGCATCACGGGAGACAGTGACAAACCGTTAGAAGCAACAATCTGCATCTGCATTAATATTTTATATGCACACGGATGCAATCCATCATCGTAGCATGCTGGGTAATGAGACGAACACAGCATGACGTCTCAATAAGATCTCATCAACATGAAAGAAATAGAAACAACAACAACAAAAATACTCACTCCCAAAACTCAATCACTGGAGAAGTTGCATTGATGTTTGTTATGTTGGTCGCATTTTCTCCGTAGTAGTCGACACAGTTCTCTGTGAATATACAACAACGTGTTATTAGGAGTATTTACGACAATTAACTTTAAATCCTGAGAAAAGAATATATATATATTGTTTTTGCTTGAAAGAGGAATAACCTCTGTAGGTTGCAGTTCCCTCCTCCTACCTGTGTTCCAGTAGTGTCCACAGCCGGCCCACGGCAACTCAGTGGTGAAGCAGTTGAAGAGGTAGAAGATGGCCCAGGCAAGAATCACTATATAGTACACGTTTAGATGAGCTTCAATCACCTGCGTCGCATAGCCGATACCTGAAAAGAGTGGCAGATGTAGGTAACCCTCCTGAGCAGCAGTTTGCACAGGTATTATAACAGATTATAATGAGTGCAAAAGTAAATAATGAAACATGATTCTGTGGGTAACATTTACAAAATCCTATTTATTGTAGCATGTGCAAAAATTGAGTTTGGTCAGTGCGGCTACTATTCCTGTATTTACTTATTAAAAATTCAGTGACGCCCTGAAGAAAAAATCAAGATGAGTTCTCACCCTCAAATAGCGGGCAGACTTTCCTCCAACAGGTGATGCCTCCCTCACTGGTAAACTGCCCCAGAGCGGTCTCCAAGAAAAACAGGGGGATACCACAGCATATAAAGAAGATGACATAAGGGACGAAAAAGGCGCCTGTGCCACACACAAGAAAACACATACGGAAAATAAATGCCACTTGATCAACAACAAAACAGGTTGAAAAATTAAGGTCATAATATATCACTTTTTCATTCTTCTTAAATTAATCAGGGAGGAGTCACAAAACTTGCTCTGTCGGAAGAATGTTTAATTTTGTTAATAATATTTGATCCTATACTGTATTAGAAAAACTTCCTCACCTCCTCCGTTTTTGTAGCAGAGGTATGGAAACCTCCAGACATTTCCTAGCCCGATGATCTCCCCGGCCACAGACAGAAAAAACTCAATCTTGTTGTTCCACTGGCCTCTCTCATAGTACTCCCCGCTGCCAAGACTGGAGCGGGACCCTTCCGGGTCTCTGCCTTCCTCTGGTTTGCCATTTACAACGGGCCCACTCTTCTCAGCTGTCATGATGTCCCAGCAGCCTGCTGAGAAAGAGGGAAATCAAACAAGGAAGGGAATGTTCTTTTTTTTTTTTTTTTTTTTTAATACAGGTGACCTCAGAAATACTTTCAATCAGGTTTGATTTAGAATATGCATCATTAGTGGGACATCTGAATGGAGCTGTCCCATCAATGAGAGACCACGCCTACTGAATAGTCCACATATATGTGAAGATTAAAATCAAGTGAGAGCAGCGAACTCAGTCTCACTTCGCTTCGATTTGAGTAGAAACAACGACAATTAATTATTTATTGTCCTTTAAAAACTATTCTATTCTGGAACCTGCATCTACACAGAGCTCTCATCTGCTTCAGAAAACTTTAATGCAGCAACAACAAAAAACCTTCACCAACTCGTTAATAAGGATAACTTGTTCAGTTGGAATCATTTCAACTAAAGCCGGACAGCATAGAGCCAGTTAAACGTGACGTAATATAAACATATCGCAGAAAGGATCATGCAAATAAAAACAGCAGCCTGACTCTACTTACCAGTCTCCGGTGAAACTGTGAAACCTCCTTTTGGCTCCCGCGATGAGACAATTGGCTTTAGAAATCACAGGGTGGTTAAAGCCTGGTAAGGGGGTTGAGTAAAACAGAAGAGAGAGGGGGGGTCCGTTTTGAGTGAAGTGGCTCTGCTCAGTCTCTCGTGTATACTGTGACGGCGGTTCTCGCACCAGGCGATGGAGAACCTGCGACTGCGCTCCTGCGCTCCAAGCGGTCCGCTCTCAAGCGCCTCTCCTTGGATGAAAGCCATTGCGGTAACCAATCTAGCGCTGCCATCGGCGCAGAGCGAGCCGGGTGACGCGAGGAGACGGGTGGGCACAGCGCGAGGAAAAAGTTGGGCAAAGTCTTAGTTTGGAAAATTAGACATTATTCATAACATGAAGATGAACGCTGATCTGTCAGGTTTACATTTCTTTAAACGGATCCGTAGGGTGTGACAAATTACAGCTTTCAAACCTCTCAGTAGATTAATATGCCCAAACAAATCAAGTTATTTCCCACAACTTTGATTTTTTTTTCATATTCTAGATCACTATTATTATTATTAGTAGTAGTAGACATACACTATACTTTGGCAGCAGAAAATAAATTGTGTGCTTGTGTATCAGAGGTTTATGCTGCTTTGGTTTGCATTGAAAGACTGAAATAAATCTGTGGAAATGATTGATTTTGACCAAAGATGTCCTTTCTTCAACTGAATTTGATGTATTTTAATCTACAGGTGGATCCAGGGCCAAATAAGGGTTCATTGAGTTTCTGCATCACCTTTTTCCACTTTCTTCTACACAAGAAGGGACAATAATAGCTTTGTAGCATTGGAGTGTTCCATATAGCGGTTGTCATTTACAGAACACTGTAACATAAGCTTTAGCCTTTTAAGTCCAGGACAGTGTAGCATAATACTGCAAATGCTAAAGGCCTGGTGACCCAGGATGTCCAATATAATCATTATCATAATATAATTCAATTACTTGTTCCTTTTCTGTGACCCCTCATTCCGTGTAAGGTCCCAGCTGACTTTGTGAAGGGAGGGGGTATGCCCTGGACAAGTCACCAGCTTATCACAGGGTCACACATAGAAAGACATACAACTATAGCATCTGCATTTATGCCTACAGTCAATTTTGAGTCACTTCCACTGCATGTTTTCAGTGGTGGGGGGGGGAGGGGGGTGGAAGCCAGAGAACTCAGAGGGAACCCACACAGACATGGAGAGAACACGCAAACTCCAAACAGAAGTCCTATTAGAGAATAACTATATCAAAATGATGACCAGAAATCTGCTTTAAAGAATGTAAAATAAATCAGCATGCATCAGCAAATATTAACGCTATATGTAATGAAATAGCTGCAATTCAGGGAACATTTTAGGCCTCAGTCTGCATGAAATTTTGACAACAAAAACTTTCAATTTAAACCCTTTGCAACTATGCTGCTGGTTGATGATCCAAGTCTCTGTCTTCAAGGAGACCCTGGACACATTCGATTTACAGTTTGATCTCAACTGTCTGTTCGCTTTTGTCAAAGCAGCTGCTCCGGCGGTTTGCTACAGCATAACAACTCACTCCTCTTTCTCCTCTCTAAAAGTCAAGCTTCAACGAGCACACGACATGAATGGATGTAAAAACACTGGGTTGTTAACACACAGTAATGAAGGATCAACTCATCATATAAGCGCTCAGTAATCCATGCTTCTTGAAGAACACGCATTCCATAAGGGCTTGAAAACGGAGGTTGTATGGTTTGCTGATATACAAGTTGATTGCCTGGTTTCCAGGCGTGATAGACTCGGTCCACTAGGAACTCCCCCCGACTCTAAAAGCTTGACCTTGCCTCTAAAGATCTCTTCACAAAAGGGTCAATCGTCATTAGAAGCTTAAAGGAAGTGCCATGCATAAAAGGTTTGCCCACCCAAACGACTGACAAATACTCACTGTGCTTTTCAGCACCAATATTTATGCTGTCCTGTACACTTTTATCAGAGGGTCGTTCTAGATGAGGATGTTTTCAAAATTTCTTGCAGTTCTCGAACTGCTTCAGAGGCTCGTGTTTCTGATTTTGTGATCCTTTGATCTTTGGTAGAAGCATCAGATTTGTTAAAATAAATATTAGCACAATAAGTGTCTTCTTAGAAGGTAATGTTCAACCTTCATTTCTACCTATTATCCTTCTGGCCTGCTCACACGAGTACAAGCAGAATGCTTACTCTGATTGGCCGCCTCACTCCCAAAATGGGAACCAAACACTTGCCGTTCCATTGGTGGCTGGACTCGGGAGGAACAGAGTAACTTTGCTGTCCAATCTGGACACTTGAAATAAAAGCCTTGTTGCTAGGATACCTATCATCAGTCCTTTTACGAGGTGCTGCAAGCGAGAGAGAAATTAAGCAAGGAGATTAGACAGTTGGACGGAAAGAACTAAAAAAGAGGTATAAAGCAGGTAAATACCGGTAGATAACAAAAAAAAGGAAAGATAAAAAAAGAAATTGAAATGGACTGAAAGGAGTGTGAATACGGTTGCATGTCTCCCGTCTTCCTCTGATGTTAAGTAATGCTGATGTTTTATTAAGAGCGTAGTTTAGAAAGTGCTGCTCAATTTATTCATCTCAAGGTTTATGCATTCCCACTTATTTTGAATCAACATAAACCCTGCATTTTATTCTATATTAATCGCACATTAACATGGGTTGTAAAAGCAAACAAGGGCAAAACTAAATGACTTGTTAATGTAAAAAAAACAAAAAAACGTATATAATATATATTACAATACATCATCTTCACTGCATGCTATATTCCACAGATTGCTCCCATAAACGGATACATTAACATGATAACTAGACGAAGACATTTTGCTGCAAATCCTTGAATAAATTTTCCTTTAGCAACAGTGATAAAAGGAATAAACATTGGTGTTTGTGTTTGAGATGTTTGGAGACATAACTCCTGCCAGACCTGCCAGTCTCCAGCTTGCACAGCAATCACTTGCCAAGAGCACAAACTCGCAGCTCAATAGAAGACACCACCCAACGTCTCCAAATCAAGAGCAATTTGTTTGAGCAATTCAATACAACGCCCCTAGAACACTTAAAACATGGGTCACTTCACTTGGAAAGCTCGAGTCTACACTGATGTAGAATTTTCACCAAACAGCGAAAGGGGAAAGCAAAAAAAACAACAACGTTCGGGGGAGAAAACAAAAAAGCTCGGCAAAACAGATTCCAAACTCGGGCTCAACAAACTCACTGCATCCATTCAGTCCATTTCAATTCAGCATTTCTTTTATCCCTTTGCTACAATTACTTCGGCACCCAATAAAAGTATTTACACTCAAAACAGTAGTGTGACAGTATCAGATAATGGTATGAGGGTGTGATAATTCAGCTTGAAACACAAATACAACCGTAAGCATGCACACACAGACACACACACAGACAGCTCTCTCTCTTTGGCAAGAGGGGGGTCTATTGCAGATACCGAACAGGCCACCCAGCAATGGGGAAGGCCTGCCAGCAACACCCTCAAGACATGCCAATTGAGCTGAGGGGGCTGATATGCTCAGCAGAATATTAATACTGTCAGAGAATAGTGCTAACATAAAAGTATATATTTAAATATTTAAAAAAAACAAGGCAGACAAATATAAAACCGAGCAAACTGAGTCTCTTCTCTACGCAACCTTACGTTTCAACTACTCACTCTGCAGGTAATCCAATCCCGGGATATTAAAAGCACAAATGGTCACAATCACATCTGAATCAACAGCTGAGTCAGAATAATCAAACTGTCAGAGAATGAAAATTTAAGTAGGTGCTGCAGAGGAAGCTCCATCCATCCATCCATCCATTATTTCATTCTTGACTGAAACTTGAAGATAAAGCAAAGAAGGCAAATAAAACGATGCTGAAACGATGTTAACAATCACAGCTGCATGTTTAAAAAGTTCCACCATGGATGCTCTCTATTCTTCACTTCTCTTTCACACTTTCCACTGTTTTGGACTGTTGACTCCAAGTATTTAAACTCCTATCTCCACTCCCATCCTCCTTTCCACGTATTCCCTCAGACATGCCATATACTATTCTGACACACTTCCCAGCAGCCACCCCCGACTTTATCATGCAGTGCCACAAGTCCTCTCTCAGCACCCTATGTCATGCTTTGTCCAAAACCTGCAAAGATGAAACCCTTTCTGGTCTTCTCTGTGATCCTCCAGCAGCACTCTCAAAGCTAAAATCCCATCTGCAGTGCACTTTCCTGCGATGAAACCACACAACTTCATGCTTCGACTGATTAGCGTTATTCCCGAGTTGAGTTAAACAGTCTAGTCAGAAACCACGCTGCCATCTCACCCAAACATTTCAGGTATGGTATTTACTAAGGACTTTCAATGGAAACAAGACCGCAAGGGCTTTTTTGAAAAGCTCTTCTTAGACAGGATGTTTGACTGTATTTGTACTGTAATACATGCTACCGTGCGACTGTACTTGTACCCTAACACTCTATATAATAAATATATTCATCATCATCATTGTATGCTGTCTGGACCAAGAGCCTTCTTGTTCTCCCTCCTCTTCTTCCTTATTTCGTCCTTCCTCGTCATAATGGTCACGCAATAATTTACAATAATTTTCTTTTTCACATAGTTCATTAATTCTCTGGCAACAGATTGCCGTTTTGTTTGAAAATGTGTCTTCTTCTGTCAAAACCACTGTGACTGACATTGTCAAGTCAGTCATGGTGCTCTTGACTTTGTTCCGGGTTGAACAGGATTGCAATTATGTCCAGATGATTAGACAATCGTAGTCCCCAGAGGATATTATGAGGTTGCATTAGTGGTGTCTGACTGTATATAGTTCCATTTTGGTTATACTGCATGTGATAAGGGGTAAAATGGATTATTCTTTCCCTCTCATTTTCCGATCTCAGTGAACAAAGCGGACATGAAAACGAATGAATGAGATGATTATTGTCTTTCCGAGAAGAAAAAGTTTGAATTTTATAGCATTTCTGAATGGATTTTGGGAGTCCAATTTTCTGCCAGGAATACCGAACATAGACCAAACGTCAGTGTTGATAACAGTAACTTTTACTCAGTCACCAGCTTCACGAGCACCAATGTAATAATTGCTTTCAAGTCTTTTACCCTGAACATTCGACATGAGAGATGATAATATTAAACATGACGGCCAATTATCTGTCCAGCTATTCTCAGTACTGTCTGTCTCCAAGCTTACCTGCCATACAGCCTTTGATGCATGTGCCATTAGCACATTCTGGAGTGCAATGGACTATGGGTAATGAAGACAAACTGTGGATACCGCACAAATAATTGCTTGTAGTATATTTTTTTCCTTTCACTGTCATCAATCACCATATCATTGGGTTGATCAGTCAGGGAGACATACACGCCCCCCTCCCCGCAACATTCCTCTGGATCTGTCATTTCACCTATAATAGACTGACATCTCAGTGTCAACAAATCGAAGGTAGAATGGGATGTAAAACCTGTGAGGTATAATTATCATACAGCTGTCCATCTGTAAATCAATCCTGCTAACCAAGATAACTGTTTGCAGTATGTGGCATAAAACTGTGGGGTCTGCTGCACAGCTTACCTCGTGAGCAGGAATATGACTCAAAGATGTAAAACCAAGAATTGAGAATGATCTCTGAAGATACCTTTTACAACAATGTTGTTAAAGTGATTGTCATCCAAGCACAAGACGTTCATATTTCAATGTGGTTATTTTTATTTTTTTAAGTAGATTGATGATGAAAAGACTTTAAGCATATTTTCTAAATTTTACAGGCTCTACAAATTAAATTATTTTGTAGTTTTCTTGGTTTCAAATTATTGTAAACGGCAAATATTTCGAGCCGTTGGTCAGAAATGACAAAACATTTTACTTTTCAATTAAGGAAAGAAAATTATCATTAGTTGCAAACCTACAACAGAAAACTAGATCCCTTTTTCTTGGATTCATTCATACTCATTTTTGTTTTCTTTAAGAAGATGATTTAAAGGTGATTTCTCTTCAACACAGAGCAATTGGCAAATAAATCTTCTCTAGATGTGAATGGCATAAGAAGGTAAAAATATATTCAAATTATCCCACGTGGTTCAAATGAATTCATCTCAAGATTATTTTGTTTTGACTGAAAGGAAAGCTGGGACAAAGAGATATACTGGGGCAGACGTGTCAGGAATACTACACCATTGTGACCCCTACTGGTCAAAGATAGTTATAGCAACGCCTCTCATCCGCAATCCCAGCCTACATGTACAACACCTCTTCCTTTATTCTCCTCAAATAACCCTTAGTACTCCACTGCGTGAAATAAAACAGCAAATGTAAGGGAAGGTTTAACGCTATGAATGCAATCTTAAAAAGATGGCTATTATTATTGCTGTTGTGTTCTCTTGCTTTACTTCACAGAATAGCCGAAGTCCTTAGATGTGTTTGGGTGATAAGGAGTTGCCACATGTGACCTTTGATTTCAATCTTTCAACAATGCAGCTGCCAGTAGTAAGAATTACGTGTGCGTGTTTTCCCACGTCATTCTCACAGTCCCCCCCCCAAACAGGAACCATAGTCTCTACTTATCCCATTAAGACAATTGCCAAGAATGGTATTCAAATGTGTGCGTGTGTGTGTGTCCAAACACACATATAAAGCTCTATATGGATGAATGCACACAAATGTAGGAACCCAAAGACACACTGAGTAGAGGAGAACTTTCTAAATCGATCGTTTTGGAGAAAAGGGAGTGAAAACAAGAATCAGAGCCCCTAAAAAACCTCCACCAGTGTGGGCTGATTGTAAAGGGCTGTCAGTTACTGCAGCCTCCCATTAGGCCAAAGGGAAGCAGCAGGATTCAACTTGGGGCCCAGTAAAGGACTATTCTTCCTGGAAATCAGCCCTTGCACATGGGTTTGAATGCACTCGCAGGCTAATCTCCAGAGCTGTGGGAGAAAACTCTGTATTCACAAGTTGTGCCCCCCCGGCAGGCACAGCCATGCATGCTGATGCTAAAACACCCCCCCCTGTCAGACTAAAGCTAAAGCTAACCCAGCATTAAGGTTCATGTTGGATTTGTGTGTCCGATTGTTTTTTTCCTGTTCGCTCTCACACAGCAGTCTACTGATTGTCCAAGTATAAAATTATCTTACAATCCACGTGCTAATGTTTGCTGGAATTGCATTGTATAACCTTCGTCTGCAAAACACAGAGCAAGCCGAGCGCATGAACGCAATGTAAACTTGGGAATTGGACAAGCAGAGGTTTGAAGTTTGAACTGCTGACTAATCTAAATTAACCAAAGGTTTGAATGCGAGTGTGGTTGATATTTCTTGTCTTTCTAAGTGTAGCGATTGTATGATTAGTCCTAACCTGAGAAGCAGTCAAGCCTGACATTGTGTTAAAAAGTCCCAAGACCTTTTGGGGGCTGTTCTGCTCCGTGTCCTCTCGATGTCTCGGATCCAAATGCTATTCAGACATTGATGCATTAAAGACAGATGATCTTATTTTGGCTGCATGTGACCCATCAGAGATGTACACTAATCTGCATACCTAATGAGATGATGAAAACCAAGGGGACTTGAGGGGGGAAAAAAAGTCGTTGCCCGTTTGTATCGTTTCCAGCTAATTTAGTCTGTACGAAATGAAATCAGAAATTGCTTTCAGCATGAATGAAACATAAATCACCATGTTAGCAAATAAAATAAAATAACGAAGAATGAGCACCAACAAGCTGTTTAACAGACAAGATGATGTGTTGAATGAGTTTCATAACTTCACTGAAGAGCAGGGTAGAGCTAATGCTGTCTTAAACACTGATTTAAGACCACAATTAAATCACTTTCCTATTCAAGGAGCCGTGGATAATGTAAGGTAATTAATTATATGTTTCATGGCCATTAAATTAACACTGAGTGCATGAGTAATTACATTTAATCTATGTTTGTAAGCTTAAAACTAATTTCTTACACAAATTACACAAAGCCTCAAATGTAAAAGTTTCAAACAGCTTCAGTTCTGATTATATATAAAGTTTTGAATCTTTTGAATCACTGAAGTTAACTAAACAACTTCAACAATTTCAGACAAGCCAAAGTAGGAACACAGTGATGACCAAACATTTTAGAAAACACCTGATCCTGTTCCCCCTTGATGAAAACTAATGATGTATCAATACTAAACTTCTATGGGCTTTATATATTTTGGAATCATGTTTACAGATGTAAAAAAAAAGAAGAAAAAAGTGAAGCGAATACATGGCACTCAATTTTTCTATTCCACTGCCTCCTCTTTCTTCTGCACCACTCACACAAATTGAGGGGAATTAAACATGACCAGTCAGATTACTGACATTGCTGATGAAACACTTGAGATCTTGACATTGGTGGCCATGAATCTTGTCTCAGTTGTAGGGGAATACTGCCATCTATTGGACATAGTAATTTTTGCTCTATGTCTTAGCTTTCCATCCATAGATCCATTGATCCTTCCATGCCGTTGACCTCAATGTGCACAGCAGACTTTTGCAATGATTTTTCATTTCAAGTTGGTCATGAATCACAGTGATACTTAAAAATTAAATAGAGGCAATATTTAGTCAGTGATATAAAGTTATTTCATTGTCAGCATTAAAATGGATGGATCAGTCTTGTACAGACACACTTAAATTTGGTCTATGTATTTAACCTGGGTGCCGGATACTATTTCAGGCTACTGTTAGCCTGTAGTTAAAAATGCTATGCAAGATGATTTTGGGGCCTCTGTCTCTATTTTATTCTGTTTGTCCTTCACCTCCCAAGTTTGGAGAAGGAAGAGTACAGAGATAAAAATCAGCCACACTGCAACTGGGGATTCGCCGTTCATAGTCATGGTCTAATCCTCTTGGCTATAGACATACCCAATACTGCTTCACTTTAAAAAGTTTAAAATAAAATTAATGATCAGAATTCTGAAGGTCGAACCATTTGCACCCAATTAGTGTAAATGAAAACATTGTTTTTAAAGTCAGTGGTAAATAAAGCACAACGAATCAGAAGAGGACATGTCACACGGGGCAGGACACACCATGCTGGGTCATGCTGCTCTAGGAGATTTATTTAGTGATTCTTTTTTTTTCTTTTTTTTTCTGTTCACTCGCGCTCCTGTCAGGAGTGTGGTAAATGGGACAGTCAAGCAGCAAGAGTCACAGTTCATCATCATCAGTGCTGTAGCCATTACTATCAATGTCCTTCTCGTGGTATCGTAATAATAATCTCATCATTAACTTCATCCTCCAGCTACAAAATAATTTACATCACATGTTTGCACTTCACTTTTGATACCACAAACATTCCAGCAACACACTCAGGATTGAGGATGGGTAACAATCAGAAAAGCATGACTTTTTGCATAGTAGTAAATGAACAAATACATTGAGTTCTTTATTTACAATTATTGTATAGATTTAAAAAAAAAATCATAAAAACAAGATAAACACTTAAATCACTTACCCATAAATGGCTAAGTATGCCAAAAAGGTATCTGTTGGCATTTCTCTTTTTCTTTGTTCCACAAACTGCATGCTGCTAAATACAGTACATCGAGGCAGGTGAGGGTATATTGCAAGAAGTATTATTATCGTCATCATTATCATCATCTTCAGTTTCATAGTCAAAATAATTATTCGTGGAATCATGATATTCTGGAGCATTTCTATCACAAGCAGTGATTGATTAGTTACAGGCAATCAGTTTTGTTGGCATTATGACTCATTGTGTTGCATGATGGTAGATTTAGTCAGAAAGAGCTCCTGTTTTCACTCAAGTCCACACGTACCGTCAGTCCTCAAGGGATTCATCACTGTATTTACAAAAAATAATTTTAAACTTGATGTCTTTGCATCTTCCTAAAGCTGAATATCCTCCTGGATGTTAAAGTGGTATTCTAATGTTCGGTGAGAGTCTTTTGTTATTGCAAATGTTGCTTTTTAAAAAAAATCTATTTTGACCTTTTTACAGACAAATAAACAAAGTCACAAGTTAAATCTCTGGAAATAAAGTAAATCAATATCTTAAGCAAAGCATCAGAATCCAGACTGATTTTTTAAACTTAGGTCAGACAGATTTTATTCATACGGTCCATGTTTAATTTTCAACATGCCTGAGCCGACTGGTAAAGCTTGTGCGGCCTCTCCAGATGGATGAATCAACTGGGAAATGACAGAGGAGGCGGATATTAAAAGAAAATAAGATGCTCAGATAAATTATTGTATATACTGTAGTTCTGTAGACGTATGTTTTTTAAAGTAGAAAATCTGTCAATTTTTTTCAAGTTGCATAATGAGCCTAACACGTCATGCTTGCCAGTGACTTCAGATAGTAATATAAATAACAATAGTACAGTTGAGTTTAGTGGCCTTGTCCTTCTGAGTGCAATAAGACAGGATAAATGTGCATTCTGTATGTAACTCCTCTCTGCTAATGTCTGATTGGTCAAAGCACAATAAATAGTTAACAACTAGTGAGTACAGCTGAGATGCTAGAGTACTTTATATTCTGTGACGGCAGGAAGACAAGCTTACTTAACACACAAAAGCACATCTATACACCACATAAGTTTTCATTCATATCCAGATAGTGCGGAAAAGGATAATCTTTTTAGATATATATATATATATTTATATAGAAAAGAATCAAAGCAACATTCCATTTTTGTTGTAATTCTTTTTTTGTTGTTTTTTTTAGATGTTAAAAATTCCAACAGCTTTGTAGGTTTTTGTGTGTATCTCTCCACTAGAGGGAAAGGAAATCCTTTAAAGCACAAACAAATCAAAATTAACTCAATTTCAAGCAAAAAACCTAAAAGTCTGATTTCCGTTCATCACATGAGTCAAATATAAAGTCGCAGATCTCTGTTATGACTTGATTGCAGCCTTGGTTATGTTCACATAGTTTTAGAACATTAAGTCCTTTGAACAAGCACGATTATGCTGTAGACATATTACTATGAAGGTCCTAATATCAGCCTTTGAACCGAGCCCTGACCCTAGGTCAGTGCAGACCATCACACAAACAAAAAAACAAAAAATCCCCCGTCACGAAAAAGGAGGCCTCCACTTAGAAAAGGCTAGCCACTCCAACTTGATCCCAACAATCATGTACTCATAAGATTCCACATTTGCTTAATTTCCTGTCATATTTTGGTTTCGTTTTTTTCTGTCTATCCTCTAAAACAGCCACAATATTTGAAAAGATAGCAGGCAAATTCCAGCACATGTGCATTTCAGTAATAACACACCAACACTTCCAGCTTTACTTCTCTCCAGGAAGTTTATCTTTACGAGGTTGTAAACAAATTACATTCTCTTTAAGACATAAATAAGTCAAAGTATTTTAAGCCATTGAAGCAAGAACAAGGCAACATGCCAACAAAGATAAACTCTCTCTAAATATATTTATATTTATATAATATATCCCAAAAATGCTATGGTCATCAATATTGTTTTGCATTCCTGTTTTCCCCCACAGGTGCAAAACTACTGTGCAAGTTGAGCCCTACCACCCCTTTACATATTTCCATCCATAGATGAAATACATATTACAGTCAGGTACATGTTCATGCCACACAGAGGAGGGAACGTTGCAGGCCAGGAACTCCCAGAAGCTGTCTTTAAAGCGGCAGTTCACCACAAGGCCCGTCACAACAGAGGAACGCCGGGAAAAAAAAGAAAGAAAACCCTTTCAAATAAAACCGGGGTAATGTACATTCATGCAGGAGCAACAGTAATAATAATAATAATGACAATAATAATCAGAATCAGAATAATAACAATGTCTTTCAATTTAATTTAAACTATCATCAGTATTGACAATGTTTTTGTTGAGGAGAGGGGGCATAAGGGTAGTTTAGAGTCTGTCCTGTTGGTGAAACAGTGTCTCTGTCCTCATCATCATCCTCGCAGTGCCATTAAAGACGCGGTTCATACATATGTGCAGTCAACGGCGCGCGAATACACTACATGCTAGCACGCATATAGTATACACACTGTCACTACAGCCATTGTATACATACAACCACAAAAGCAGGATGGCTGTGTAGGTTATTTTTGTGGCTTTTTGGATTGCATGTTGATTTTGTTTTCCTTTCCACCTCGCCTTATTACTTCACATTTGCTCCATTTTGAGGAGCTGAGAGCTTTAAGAGCTCAAGCTTAGGGGAACGATCAGGGGAGGGGATTCAGATGGACCGGGTGGAATCTTTAGGTGACAAGGTGCAAGGTTGCAGTTGAGGTCTGACGGAATCAGAGGAGTCCCGGACTGCAAGGAAACGGCATTAGGATCTAGGAGCTTAAATGAGAAGCGAGGTTAGAGGCTGGTCTCCAAGCTGTGGAGAGGGCTGGCGGGACTGGATGAAGCGGTTGATTTACTGGTGTCGATGGTGAGGTTGATGCCACTGTCGATGGCGTTGTTATTCTTGTTGGGGGATGAGGGCTGGCTGGAGTACTTCCCCCTCCTATGAGCAGAGTCATCATCTGTATCATCGATGAGGGGGATGTTGGGTGTGGAGTCTTCTATCCTAAACTCAGGGTGTGTCATGAAGTTATGGATGGATGATCTGGAGTCTGGTTTTTCCAGGCCTTCATAGAGGGAACTACGGAACGCATTCACAACGCGGATCTGTGTTAAAAAGGGAGGAAAGGAAAGAAAAGAAAAAAAACAGTGAGATGTTATGTTGTAGACAAAAAATGAGGGGATGGAGGGACCCCTGGAATGAGAGGGAAGTGGGAGAATAAAGGAAAAGAGTGGGGAAGAAGGGAAGCTCTCAATTGTGGCGAGGAGGAGGAGAAGGTGTAGTTGCAAGAGAGAACTGCAGTCTGTGCTCTGCCTTCACACAAGATGACTACAGTTCACAAATCACTCAGCTTAGGCGTGCACTAAGAAAAGCCGTGAGGAGCACGATTGTAAAAAAAAACACCACACAACAAAACTATACATTTCAAGAAAAACAAATACCAAAGCAACACAAGCGCTCGTTGTAAGTATACGCTTTAGTCCAATGTGCTGTATACCTAGAAACAAGCCACGTTAATAAATGGAATGCTCATAGACTAAATTAAAGGAGAATATCACATGCAAGTTTGAAGAAATCTGGTGGACAAGGTCAGTAAGAAGGAAGGAGGTTAGATCTGAGAGATCCAATCAGGTGGTTTAAAAAAACCTCTGGAGGTGCCAGAGCACCGTCTGTGAAAATATCCACACAGACTCCGATGGGGCAAACGAAACGCACAAATATAGCACATGGTGGGTAAAGCATGGATCCAAACAGAGCAATGGACAAACTCAAGCCTGCAGGAGGTTGGACCGACACGAGCATCGGAGTGTCACGGTAACAAAGTTCCACACAACGACAAGGGCAAGTAGACAACAAGCAAACACAGCAGGTAAAGACATTATGAACAGGGGTCAAAACAAACAACATGCAATAAGACAACGGGATGGCGAGGAGGTGGACACAAACACGGAGAGGTGAATAATACAAAATATAAAGTTAACCGTCAAAGGTCTGATGTCAGAGAATGTTTTCAACTCCATGCACATCTAAGTAAACACTCAAGTATAGCCCCCAATCAACTGAGTGAACCATTAGTGCATGCAGCATCTACATGTCGGTAAATTCAACCTGTGTATTGTAATGTCAGAATTGAACCTCAGCTGCGTGTACAACGGTATATAAAGTTAGATTTGGCTCTTTCACAGGTTTTCATGTTCAAACAATGCGCTTCACGTCAGCGTGATTGAATCGGGAATGTTCCTCTCCATCTGCGGGGTCATTCATTGTGAATGGCATCTGTTCAAGATGCCTCTTGTGAGACTTTAGATATATTAATGACTATTTAAACAGACAGATATATTGATCATGCGAGTCATCATTTTCATTTCTGATTATTTAAAATTTCATTTTCACGCTACAAAATTGTAGAAATAACCTTTTTTTTAAAAATCTAAAAGTGGCATCCTTAATTTTTTTTTTTTCAAAAGAGCAATTTGTGTAACAATTTAAAATGGAGAAAACATTTGTTAAATCAACAATGAATTCAATTTGAGTAACTTAGGAAGACTCTCTCATGAGGAGCAATGGAAATCTTATCTAAAAACAAAGCTAAAATAAATACTTTGACCTTCTATTATGGATATTTAATAAGTGACAGGTATTGTTTGGTTATACAATAAGTTACATGTGAACTTTATAGACAGTATAATATGATAATAGGCAGTACTGGTGCATCCCTAACTGTGAGTAAGGTATTAGGACACCAAACGGACAAGAGAAAAATAAACGTATCTCGAGTGCATGTGACAGGACGCCTGAAACGGGACACTGTCAGAAACGCGTGGGGGTGCTGAATTTTCATTGCTGGTGCTGGAAAGGATATGCGTTTGTAACTATGGCAACATAGCATTATAACTATGATGAGAGTATGAAGTGACAGGACAGGATGAATAGGTGCTGTACTGCTTCCCCCGTCCCCTCAGTCCCGGTCCACACACTCTGAGATTTACATCAGCTACTGATCAGAGCGAGAGAGACAGAGAGACCGAGAGCCAGAGAGACAGTCACAGAGAGAGAGAGAGAGCCTGGATGATGTGTGTACTCAGAGAGAGGTAATGGAAATGAACAGATTTAAACGGACATGGTGCCTGATACTGGCAGTAGTTGTTAGTTGCACCACATGGGGATCCTCATTTGAAAAAAATATTTTGGGTTTTGTTTTTCGTCCTCTGCACAAGTTTTAACTTATTTTATGCTTTCTGGTAACTGATGATGCGTCACTGGAGAATGTGAAATATCAGGTAAAACACAGCTTTAACTGAATGCAATGTGATTTGTCATGATTCTCAGAAGTATGAACCTCACAGAGGAAATAAGACAGCATTTGAACTTATACTTGAATGTTTACCAAGTCCCTTTTTGAGTTGATTGGAATTAGTTCATATTAATGTCTGTCAAGATGTAATTGGAAGGACTAGACGATGGGAAGATGGATGGTGGGATGGGCAGAGGGAGACAAACTCACAACCTGAAATGTCACGCCGTGGGTATCACCCTTAGTCCCGCGCTCCTAGCACTCTGAGGAAACAAACACACATTCACCAATGAGAGGACAGTACAGTACACCAAAAGCATGGAGGAGATATCAAGATGAATTTGAACAGAAAAAAAAAAAAGAAAAAAAAAGACAGAAGAGAGAGATAGCAAAAATAAAAACAAAAACAAGAAAGAAAAACAAAGATCTTCAGAGATGCCAAACCAAAACGGAGACTGTCATGGTAATTTATTTTTAAGAATAACAAACCAGAGAGTGTAGAGAAAAACAAAGCTTTTTGGTACATGATGGCACCCCTGAAGCAAACAGAGCAGAGAAGCAGACAGAGATCTGACTCACGGCCAGTAGTGGGAGGAGCAGTAGCAGCAGTAGTGCTTGTAGGAGAGGAAAGGGCATTGGACAAGGACACGTGACTAGGACTAGAAATATTGGTTACATCCTGGGTCTGGCTGTTGGTAGACGATTGGCGTCTCAGTGCCCCCGCCCCCTGAAAGGAGGTGCCACTCTTGAAGGTGTTGACTACTTCAATCTGTGGGAGGAGAGCGGGACAGGAGAGGACAAATGGCTGCTCAGAGTGACGGACAACACAGGCTGACTGCTGGGTGAAATTGGCGGCAATCATGACACGTTGAATGTGATGCCAGAAGACGGTCAGGACGTAGCGCGTCTCAGAGAAATGCTCAAAAAATTCACACGACTGTAAAATATTAAAATAAAGTAGTAATTTGAGGAAAATTGTGGCTGGAATTTCTCTTTTCTTTTTTTATGTAGACCAGAT
The DNA here is from genome assembly GCF_040956055.1 of Brachionichthys hirsutus. Classification (NCBI taxonomy): domain Eukaryota; kingdom Metazoa; phylum Chordata; class Actinopteri; order Lophiiformes; family Brachionichthyidae; genus Brachionichthys; species Brachionichthys hirsutus. The sequence continues at coordinate 5,415,125 of NC_090904.1, read as the reverse complement.
GATCGGCTCTACGATAATTAGTTTGTACAGGGAACCTGTATCTCTGCCGTTTCCCAGCCTTTGGCTGCGTCTGGAGGAATGTTGCTCCAATCTATCATGATGTGGGATAGTTTCATGCAGGACCGAGAGACACATCAGAGGTGAAATCCAGCACAGAACAAACTGTCGTGAGTATCACAGTGATAACGGTGTGTAGAAAAGTGAAAACTATTCAATGACTGCATCTGGTTGCATTTAGCCCAGAGGCCTGAAGTCCATCTTCCACCAGTGTACACGAATGACCACTTCAGTCCAGTGGCAGCTTGCATCTTCTTGTACCTGAATGAATCACCTACAGATAAAATGACTTTAAAGCACAAAACTATACGACACAGTCCAGTACCACCTCTTAGAGGCAAGTACCTTGCACCACCTCAGTATTTTCTCACAAGCACAAAAGCTGATATAGAATTATTAATGTAAACTCAGAAAATTTCAATTCATTTTTGCCTTATGTCAAGTATCAATATGAGGACTAACTTCCATCCAGTAAGATTCCTCTGTGAAATGAAACAGCAAACCGAGCGTGTGTCTTTCTCGTCTCCTCACCTGAGTCTGGATGCGGTTGAGTCCTCTGAACCAAAGGATCTGTCCTCTCCTCAGCTCCCTCTCTGCGTGGTCGATCTCCTCATTGTCCTCATTCACATCCTCCTCTGGTAACTCATCTTTCTGAGTTAGCTGCCCTGCCCTCCTGAGGAATCGCAACCTGCTGTTGGGTATGGTGGCTATCACCTGCCCCAACAAGAAAACAGAGCCCTGGGTCAAAAGGCAAGGGGATGACCGGCTCACACTACAGAATGGTTGGCCCACAGGAGTGAACCATGGGAAACTACAATGGAAACATTTTACAGCGCAATGGAAAACGTAAAAAAAATAATAGGGAAACAGATGAGATTTTACGTTACCTGTCCCCAGACAAGTTCTCCCAGCCCAAGGAAAATGCACCACATCCACTTTTCTAGTTCAAGAGGTTGACAGCTAAAAGGCTTCCCACCAAACTGGACAATTACAATCTGCACACAGTACAGCACATGTTTAAAAAAAATATCCTACAGAAGAGGAATCAACAATAAAGTTAAACAGTTTGCATATGCTTGCCTGCATAGCAAAGGTGCCAAAAACAATAGAGCAAAAAATGGGATTCCTGAAGATTCCGTCAAAGACGTTCCTCTCTCCATGGATTTTCCTGGCATTTATCTCGTTAAAGAGCTGCATCATGACGAATGTGTTGAAGATGATAGTGTAGTGTTCAGAGGGTGGAGAGTGTAGAGGAGCATTACGGCCGCTGTCAATGTCAAAGATTTGCTCGCCTACAGTTGGAGGAAGAAATCAAAAATGAGTATGATGCGATCAACTTTGCTGCAGAACTATTGGTGCAAAGCAGAGCAAAGTATCTGTACCGACAAAGAGCAGTGTGAAGATGATGATGAGCTGATAGACTCCGTGTCCGAGGATATTCTTCGTCATTGTGCTGGAAATGAGAGGCTTGTTGCGACCGTACGGCTTCCTCCTCAGCAGCGACTCTGTGGGAGGTTCTGTCGCCAGGGCCAGAGATGCAAAAGTATCCATGATCAGGTTCACCCACAACATCTGCACAGCCTTCAGGGGAGAGTCCTGACGGAATGGGATGGGGAACCAACGGTACAGTCTCATTATGGCATTGTATTGGTGTTGCAGTAGAGCTGCATTCACCTAATAGGAATGTTGAGCAATTGCAAACACATGTACAGCATATACAATCACACGCATACACACACACACACTGACCTGTGTGATGCAGGCGCCAGTGAAGGCCACTATAACAGCCACAACATTGACAGTAAGCTGGAATTGAAGAAACTTGGAAATGCTGTCGTAGACATTTCGCCCCCACATTACTGCCTTGACGATGCTGCTGAAGTTATCATCAGTCAGAATGATGTCTGATGCCTCCTTGGCAACATCTGTTCCAGCAATACCCTGGAGGAAGGCAAACACATTTCAGTCAGAGTCTAGGATATGCCAAACAACTGCGGTGATTCTAAATGTGCTAATCAGACCTTGTATCTCTTGCAAAACACAAAATAATGAAATGAAATTATGGCTGGTGATGAGGCAGAATAATTAAAGTTGGCCTGATGAAAGGAGGATGTTGATGATTTGTAAAGAGCATGACCCCCTTCCTAATAGATTCTGTCTTGTTTTATGGTTTACAAGATGGGCAGTAATCGTATCAGTGCAAAAACAGACTGGTACAATGGAAGCAAACGCTTTACGCGAGGAAATATTTGTACGTGCAACCCATTACATTAATTCATCTAGCTTAGGTAAATAATTTAGAGTCACTCACCATCATCAATGGGTATCTTATCTTTGAGACCTGACAAGTGTGATAACTCATCTTCTTGTGTGTATACCCGCACTGCTTACATACATGTTGTCCAGCCAGCCTTTGCTGATTGCTCTGCTTTGTATAGCATTACCAACAATGGGAATACGTGGGAGTTTGCAGAGACAATAAACATGGACATGTGATGTTCTGCTGTTATAAAAATTGAATAAAAACCCAGAGAAATGCTGGTAATGCGTAATTTCTGCCAAGTGGTACAAATGCAAACTTACATATGAAGGACTCTGCCCACACATTTAACCCTAACTCCATCATTATGTCTTAAATGTCCCCTTTTACCTCATCTCTAGTGCCAAAAAACCGCACGCATTTTAACTGCAGCCCACCAAGACATAATACTCTGGATAAGCCAAGGCATTCGGTCGTGGTGTGAAAAATATATGTAGTATTATGTGCTGAGAAATTGTATGAGCTCATACCACTAGGGGGAGCTAGTCATTCACCGATAGACGGAGTAGTTTGAAGGAAAGCCTGAATACTGCAGAGGTGAAGGTAGCAACAGACATTTTTCTTTCAAAAGAAACAGAAATGTAGGGGAAATGGAATACATTTTGCTCACCATAGCAAAACCGACATCAGCTTTCTTTAGTGCAGGTCCATCATTAGTTCCATCCCCCGTCACAGCCACCACCTGTCTCTGGTCGACCATAGTACTGTCAATAATGCCTGTAGAATACACAGTCATTAATTACCTTACAAGCTGAAAAATAATATGCATGGGAAAAGGTACGAGTGCTGATGCAATAATGAAGAATATTCCATTTTGATGAGTAGTAATTCATGTGAAGCAGTGCAACCAGTTCACCTTTGACAAGTGTGTGTTTGTCGGTCGGGGAAGATCTGGCCAGAACTCGGAGTTTAGGCCAAACCTTGTCGATGCGCTCCTGCTCTACCTGAACACAAAGTAGAAGTGATGTGTAATTAAGGATTCCAGAGGCATGAATTAATATCCCCCCTTGTTTTCAGTCGCTTTCACGCTCATAAGAGTTTCTGTACCTCTCCTTTCTCATTGCGGATTCTCCTGTTAAACTCTTTGCCATCAATGCAAAGGAAGTCCTCTCCAGGGTGGATAATACCACACTTAATGGCAATGGCCCTCGCAGTGTTTATGTTGTCTCCTGTCACCATGCGAACGGTGATTCCGGCACGCTGACACTTCTGGATAGCATCGGGAACCTAAAGAGTTAAACATGAACATACTTATCAAACCACGAGCAAAAAAATAAAACGAAGAATCAAGTTCAAGTTTGATAGAAGACATTTCGCCTCTCATCCAAGAGGCTTCTTCAGTGCTGGGAGACTGGTCGAGGGTCCAGATGCTTACTACTCTTGGACCAGAAAACAAAGAAGTGACCGAAACCACACAGGCAATCAGACTCGCCAGGAGTATTAGCATTCTCTTTATGAATGCTAATACTAACTGGCAGTCATGAAATCTGACCAATGGATCCTCAGGAGTCATTAGCATCTATAAAGTGAAAAGTTTCCATTTAATCAAATATTCCTTTGTGCTTCAGCCTCCGAACAGTAGTTAAAATTATAAATAGATATATGCATGAAGATTGATCTGTGGTGGAACCAGAGAGAAAAAGCAGAGCATTAATTCAGAAACACATCTTCCTCACAAAAGGTCAGTGTGTAGGAGCATCGCTGTCCAAACCCACTCACAAGCAAAGGTGCATAAACATTAGCATACAGTAACAGAAGCTTGCATCCACTTGCACATATATACAGTCCTGAGAATGTTCCTATCTCTGACACACACCCCAAGGCACTTTCAAATTTGCTCCTGGCACATACAGACACACACACTGCACATACTTAAGGCAGCACGCGGCAAGTCATAAACACACATAGAAAATTCAAACGTATAATGGAATGAATCCCGATTAATGAATCTACTGGACATTAACATGAAGGGTTTAAGCCAATTAAAGGGAGGGAATTACAAAATTAGTCTCTGGCAATGAGATGGAATCAACAAATAATAAGTTAGCTATATAATACATTTATAATTAATCCTGCTTAATTGATTTTGCATTGTAGATAATTCTTGGCTTCTTGAAGCAAGACTCCATGAAGTGTGACCCTTGCTATAACGATACTATAATGGAGGACCTTAGTTGATCAACTTAGTGCACAGTGACGACTCACTGACTCAGCAAAACAATATTTGAAGTCATATTTTAATAATTCTCACTAACATTAGCAACCACAAGCTACTGTTCATTCATTCATTCATTTATCTTCCTAACCGCTTTGTCCGTAACCGGGTCGTGCTGGAGCCTATTCCAGCAAGCAACGTGGACAAGCCGCCAGTTCATCGCGGGGCCACACAGACAATCATTCAAACACACACACACACACCTATAGACAATTTCATGTAACCAATGGGCCTAATTTGCATGTTTTTGGTGGTGGGAGAAAGACTGAGAACGCCGAAAACCCACACATAAACGGGGAGAACATGCAAACTCCTCACAGAGAGGCCGCAAGTCGGAGTCGAACGTGGGACCTTCTTGCTGTGAGGCAACCGCCACTGTGCCACTGTGCCCTGCTACTAGTCATACCAGACCAAATATATGAATAGCACCAAAGGCTGTATTTTAGAGAGAGCGCAAGTTCTTGCATCCAAAATAAAAAGATTTTGTAGGAAGAATCGTCTTTATTTATCCTTCAAAAGTAAAACACACCAATTACTCGAAGCATACTGCTTTAAAGTATTAGCATCATTGGACAACAGCCAATTTACCGTATGTAACTACCTCAAGCAAAGGCAAAAAAATGACGTGATAAAAAGAAAAAATGACAGGCGTTTAGTGTAAAGGTGGGATGCACCAAGGATCAGCTCTGAGCCCGTTTTTGTTTGCCATGGTGATGGATAGACTAACAGATGAGGTAAGACAGGAAGCCCTTTACAATATGATGTTTGCAGATGACATTGTGATCTGCAGTGAGAGCAGGGAGCAGGTAGAGGAGAATTTAGAGAAGTGGAGGTCTGCTCTAGAAAAGAGAGGAATGAAGGTGATCAAGAGTAAAACAGAGTACATGTGTTTAAATAAGAAAGCCCCAGCGGGTACAGTGAAGTTGCAATGAATGGACGTAAAGAAGGCAGAGGACTTCAAGTACCTCGGGTCAACAGTGCAGAGTGATGGAGAGAATGTGGAAAGGAAGTGAAGAATCGCGTGCAGGCTGGAACGGGTGGAGGAAAGTATCAGGTGTGCTCTGTGACAGGAGAGTGTCAGCGAGGATGAAGGGAAAGGTCGGCAAGACAGTGGTGAGGACAGCCATGATGGACGGCTGAGAGACAGTGGCTCTGAGGAAAAGAGGAGGAGCCAGAAGTGGCAGAGATGAAGAAGCTGAGGTTCTCCTTGGGAGTGACCAGGTTGGACAGGATTAGAAATGAGACAATAAGACGGACAGTAAAGGTTAGACGTTTTGTAGACAAGGTCAGAGAGACCAGACTTTGATGGTTTGGACATGTCCAGAGGAGAGACGGGGACTATATCGGTAGAAGGATGCTGAGGATGGAGCTGCCAGGGAACAGGACCAGAGTTCGACCCAGGAGACGAGACATGGACGTAGCGAGGGAGGACATGAAAGTGGCTGGTGTTGGGGAGGACGATGCAAAGGACAGGGTGAAGTGGAGAAGTTTGATTTGCTGTGGCGACCCCTCATGGGACAAGCCGAAAGTACAGTAGTAGTTACAGTAAATATTCTGGCGAGTCAAGCAAGTTATTACATAAGGGTCTTAACAAGCCACCGTTATCAAGATATCAAGTTCCCGTCTGCTTCTCATCTCCGCTGCCTGGTTTGGAAATCCCTCTGCTCCAGCTGACCGGTCACCCGAAAGAGGAGAGGAGAAGCGTGCTATCGAGGCTTATTAAAGATACAATCTGGCTCTACAATGGAAGAGGGTAGCAGGCTATAGTAGGTGAGACTGAAAAACAATCCTCTCATCTAATGCGGATGTGGTTTGAGTCTTGTGTTCTTCCTGTTTCTTTCCTTACCGATGTTACTTGTCCTGACGTCTGTAATCCATGTGTCTTACACCTGATTCTAAATTTGCTTCTTTTCTCTAATGCTCCAACATTTTTTTCTGTTTTCTATCCCATTTCCACGCCTTTCTAGTAGCAACCCTGCAGATCCTCCAGGAAAAACAAAAAAACTGGAGAAAAGATATTTACAACTGCGTGACCTTTTTAGCTGAGCACAGGAAGTTCTCATTTCCAATATTAGTCATTGTCTAACATTTCCGGTAAGATGCAACCGGAGTGCATCAACAGTCATAGCACTGCTTTCCTGCACGACTTATTGGAAATGTCAGATGTTAAGTGACTTTTGTCATGGAAGGAAAACAGACCTGGATGGGCCGTCGCGGGGGCAATTAAACATTTCCTGGTGACCTGGTGAGCTGACAGGCCTGTAGTGTCAGTGCAGTGTAAAACATGCTAAATGAATCAATGGCTGAATCAAAGAGATGGAAACAAAAGACAGTTAAAGATCATCAGAACTGTAGGCTGTCAGATTCCATGCCTGCCTCTGACCTCATAGTGTGGACTCTGGCTGTCATCACACATGAGCAGTCACACGACCACACAGCAACACAACCTTCACTCAGTGTTGAGTGTGTTCAAAGCTGAGTGGTGTAGAAAAGAAATGGATAGCAAAGGAAAGGATGGATGAGAGGAATGGTATAGGTGGAGGGAGCGCATGAAAACGGAGAGAGGTCTGAGAGGAACGCATTTTCAAAGTTGACCTCAACAAGTCATGTCACAACTTTTTGATGCTGTGTGTTTGTTTGCTTGCTCGATTCATAGCAGGATTATGGGAAAAACTGCTGGATGGATCAATATTGATGAAAAAAATCTGAAGATGGGGCTTGGTCTAATTTAGAGCCCATTACATTTTGAGAGAAATCTGGATACCCTTCTGGATACAAACAAAATATCCCATCTATCCCATCTATTTATAATGGTGGCTTTACAAAAAAAAAAAAAACAGCTTGTAAAATATGTTTTCAATTTATTCACAAAGAATATCAGTCATAAAGGGGTCCGATTTTCTTTTCTTTTTTTTATATTGAAAACCCATTTCATTTGCAGATTAAAAAATCTGTTAAAAATTCACAACTGTGATTACATTTTTATTTTTATGGTTGGTGTATAAAAATACCAAGAACAATTTATGACCTTTTGATGATGATCCAGATCACAACGTGGATGGTGTAAATCCAATTACGATGTGAATGAGCTGCTCGGCAGAGGTTTGCACTCTCCAAGTGCTCTTCTTGTTCTTTAAATGTTTACTGGTAGATGTTTTTATTTTATTTTATTTTTTTACTGATATAAGGAAGCAATACAAATACTTCAAGCCTGAACTATTGATCTATTATGAATGCAGTGAATGGGCAGATTAACTCAGGTTAGAATACCAGCCTGAATGCATCCCTGTACCCTCCCCTGAAGAAAGAAAAAAAGTGCAGCAAACTGCCAGGAACAAATTTGATTGCATTTATCCAGCCATGTCTTTCATCAGATTAGTTTTTTTCCCATTTCAGGACATTTCACTTAGCTGCAGCTGCTTAAATAACTTGTTCTTGAACTTGTTTTCTAATTCATGTTGAGCTCACTGGTTTCTATTTCCTCCGATTTATTTAATCTCAGACTTTTCAGATTATCTCTCCTGAGCAGAAAGCGAAAGAAGAAATCATTGAAAGAGAAATGTGAGGCACTATAGAAAAGTGAAAGACATACCTGACAATGATGATGTGTGCAAACAAGGAAACATTATGAAGAGACTGTGCTAAAAGGTGAGGAAGGTCATGGGAAAAAAATGAAGAGGGAAGTTGAATAATGCAGTAGATGGTGGCTTCCTGCTTCCCTGTGACTGTACGAGAGCTGCCAAGTAAGGTCAGCCACCGTACACAGACACCTCTTTCAACAGTTTTCCATTCTACAAAACCTAACCCTGCCTTTTTTCATATTAATAATGGACGAGCTAAATAAAAGACTAGTTACATTTTTTTTATAATGATGTCAGTGCCTTAAGGAAGAAGTTGTGGTGACAAGACAGGAGGTGTCCACAGTGGACAGGGAGAAGTGGAGAGCACTTGTTGTGGCGACCCCTGGTGTGACAAGCCAAAAGAAGAAGAAGAAGGAGAAGTACGCTCAACCATCCACTCCGTTATCTATATGGATCTCATTATTCCCTACCTCTGGCCTGACAGGATCCTCAATCCCAACAACGCAGATGGCTGTGAGGTCACTGAGGATCTTGTTCTCATTTTCCCAGCTGGGCTCAGGATCACTGGTGAAGTCACGGTACCCCACACAAATGGTCCTCAGGCCGTCACACGCCATGGGCTCAATCACCTTTTTTACCATCTCGTCCTTGTCCCGTGGACGGAAAACCTGCGGTTCACCCGCCTCGTTCAGGATATGGCTGCATCTGTGGAGTGGTGAGACGCAGGTATACTGTACGTGATTGGGTATTGTAACTATTGTTGAAATTACCCAAAATGGAAACACAAACACACAAGTTCTTTGTGGTAGTGTCACAATATTAAATATAAAAGGGCTCCTCGTCACTACATTTAACTTGAGCACGTGCTGAATGTTCTTCCCCAGACCCTCCTACAGGATGGCAGGTCTACACCATCTCCCTGTGTTGTTAGTCTACCATGAGTCTTGGAAAATCCTGTGGGAAACACTGATATTTTCTCAACATTGCCACATTTCTGTGACCTTTAAAGAGGTCACCCCACTCTGATAGCCCACTAAAATAGCTCAAGTACTTCATGTCCTCAAATTGGATCTGCAACACATTTGGTAAAAATTCAGTACTCGACTGTAACACATTATTGTAAAACAAGGCTGTCGGCTGCATTTATTATCCAAGTTCTCTTGTTATTCACAAAAACCACACTCACTTCTTGAGTACAATTTCAGAAGCTCCCTTGCTGTACATGCGGAAGCTCCCGTCAGAGAGTTTGATGACGGTACTCATGGACTTCCTGACAGAGTTGAAAGTGTAGACTTTATAAAGCTTCTCTTCTGGGATTTGGTTTCGTATTGGCTGGTAATCCCGCTTCAGGGCCAGGACCAATCCCAGCAGACCACACTCTGTCTTGTTCCCGACTTGTTTCGGCAAACCGCCTTCCTTATCTGGGGGCTGGAGAATGACAGAAGAAGATATTCTGGATGTTTAGTTCATACGATATTCATGTCATGCTAAATTTGATTCCAGTTAAAGATGAGTCTTATCACACAGTGAATAGAAAGTATATTCAGATGAACACATCTTTGGGGGGAGGATCAATAGTACATGCTCTTTATTTTGTGGTTTGTTCTGAAAAAAGGAATCCATTTTCTTTGGTACAGTGCCACCAATGTAAAGCTCGAAATAGCTGCCAGTGATAATTGAGCAGCCAACAGGTGAAGGGGTTGGTTCGTGTGGGAGGGAAGGAGCCGAGTTAGACGGAATCAAATTTGAATGGTCTTATTTCAGGCATACGGATCAACCCCTTGCAATCTGTACATTTGTTAAATATAGACATTTAATTGTACATTTGAAACCGTGTTTTCCTCCAGTTCAGTATTTAATCGCAGTATCCATTTTTCCCCACATAGCGGAATGGATCGTGTGTCTTCTATCATAACATTTCTGACATGTTTTTTTTTAATTACCATTTAGCATGTATATTATTTTCATGATGGAGGCATCAGTTGTTTGGTCTGTCAAATATGAGAAAATTGGAAATGACAAAAATGCATGAAAACATCAGAGAGCTCAGTGACATCCAAATTGCTTGTTTTTAAATTTCTTCTGACACTTTTCAATTTCCTGTCAGAGAAAATGAATTTTGGAAAACTGGGACCAGAAAATGTTTATAATTATTGGCTTGAAAAAACAACTCAATTATACAAGTAGCTGCTGAGTATAGTTTCTGATTGATTGATTGATCTGTTTAGTGTAATGATTAAGATGCAGTAGACATTAATTCATCCAGGCTCAGTGACATTTTACATGTCTGTTTAGCTGTAGCTGCTACACGCCAGGGTTCTTAGTTGAGACGGTTGAAGAGAAAGTCAGCTAAAATCTCATTAATCATTAAAATCCAATCAGACTGCTGGCCCACATTCACCTAATAATTTGACATATCTGGTAAATGTACAGCTGCATCTCACAGATACAGGCAAGAATATAAATACTTTATACTGAATTTGTGGTAAATAACTAAATTAATGCCTTTTCCAAATGACCATTGATTACATCAGGAAGACACTGTTCCACATTGGCTAATGAGAGGTTGGAACACATGTCCATGTCTGTACTGTCTGCAAAGTATTTGGGAGAAACGGCAACAGAGAAACACCACGACACTACTGCTAAATGTAAATGAGCCGCTGAATTCCATACAGGATACATTATAAAATTTAATTATTGTTTATAGATGAACTTTAAGATGTGGTGTCTCCAAAAACATTAAACGATGTTAGAAATTATGATTGCCCAGTAAGATTTATATTACAATCTGTGTGTGCAGAGTTTGTATATTCTCCCCCATGTGTGTTTGTTTTCTCCAGTTTTCCTCCCACCTCCAAAAACACGCAATTTCGGTGAATTGATCACTGCAAATTGTCCGTAGTGTATATGTGTGTGCGTAAATGGTCTATGTTTGCCTATGTGTGACCCTGCGATGCGCTGGCGACACATTCGGGGTGTAGCCTGCCTCTCGCTCATAGCAAGCCGGGATAGGCTCCAGCAGACCTGTGACCCAACAAAGCGAAAAAGCAGCTGTAGATGAGACAATCTTTCTTTGTTGAGTCTGTCATGAGACGACCTTTCACATTTTTAGAGAGCACAGGACGATGAGCTGAGTGTGTTCAGCTGCAATCTGAAGCCACATCGCTAGACGCCGCTAAATCCTAAATACAGCATGTGGTCATTATTACAGTGTCAAAAGAATTAGTAAGATAAGGCTGGAATCCCAATATAACTTCCAATTCATGTCATAAGGAGCACAATTTAGCTTCATATTTTGTCACAGACGATGTCCGTTTTCTGGAAATGTGATTTGTGGGTCCATCTCACATCAACAGTGTTGTTACATGTTGACCATCGCTTATCTATTCATCTGTCACTGACTGTCTATCTCTCCCTCTTTGGCTGTTGAAGAGGGGAACAGCAGTAGTAATGAGGGACAATAGTCATTATCTGTATGCAATGTAATAGCTGCTTTCTAGAGGGTTGATGATTATAGGCTAAATGACTGGTTCACGCCAAGTCCTGCAAAAGCTGAAGCTTTGAAGCTGGCTGATTTATCAACCCAAAAATAACGTCAGATGTTTCAGGATTCATGCAATATACTCGCTCAGAAAATACTGAATAGATGCAGATTTCAAGTGCTTCTGAAAAAAAACCTGGCATTTCAGTCAGGTCTTGTAAATGCTGTCACGTACAAACTCACACGTTCTGAACAGAACCCTTGATCCACAGCAAATCTTCTTGGTATCACGTCTAGTTTAACACCCACCATCCAAGCAAGTTGAAGGGAAATCCATTTGGTTACTTTTGAGTAATGCTAACAAACCAACCAACCACCCATCAAACAAATTGACACATATTGGACAATATTAATAAATACACAAATGAAAGACATTTAACATAACTCCTTCCATTATGTAGAGAAACACAGAAACTGATGCCACATGAACAAGCCATTAAAGGAGAAAGTGCCATAAATAAACAAAACAAATGGAAAGGCAGATAGAAAGGCTGCAGCCTTTCTGCTCTCAGATCCAATCGGGGTTAGCTCTATGTGGGGTTCTACAAGCAAGGAAAGTAGATCGAATGGGACGCTCAACGCTAGCACGATAGGCTTTGGCTTGGCATGTCCCATGGCCTGGATGTGGCTGAGGACCGGCTGCCCTCTCCCTGGCTCTTGTGTGCTCCTGCAGGCAAGGACATATGCCAGAGGGAGAGTTGGCAACTTTACTTCCTTTTCCACCTGGAGCTGCCCTTAATCTTTTCCTCCTGTTCTTCTCTTTTCAGCTTTTCCTGCTCTTCACAATCCAAACTCTAAAAAAAGTCTACTTTTTATTCCATTTCCAACACCGTCTTCCTGTCCTCGGTTTTTTCTATCCTGCCCTCCCCTCACTCACTCCTCTCAATCCTTGCCTCCCTTGCTCGCTAGTGTTCACTTTCTCCTCACCTTATTTTTCGCTCCTTCATCACATGCAGAAGTGGATGATATATCTTGCACTCTACATGACTGTACCAGCCAACTGGGCTCAGGCCTGTAGGCATGCTGGAGGGTTGTAATTCAGCCTGCCACTCCATGGTGAGGAAGCTTGTCACTCGAGTATGGTTCCTCTCCCCTACATCATTCATTAGGTGTGCGATTTTATCCTTGCTGTGACTCCATTTTCCTCTTCCGTATATATTTTTATCTCCATCAAAGAGGTTACATTCATTGACATTTCACTAGCATATCCTAGAAGTGATTAATTGTTTTTAGTGATACAGGAATTTATAACGGATTATTTAACATTGTGATTTAAGGCAGATTTCATCAATATATGTTTAATAATTTCTTAGGGTAGCAATGTATATCTACATTTTACCAAGACTGAATATTTTACTGTATCAGAATAGATTCCCAAGTTAATTGAGAGATGGGCCCCCTAATGCTGAAATTATTTCTCAGGGTTATTGGACCTTGGTTTGCAGTCTCCAAGTGTTCCTGTGCTCCATTTACTTTCACTAATTTTGGATACTTGTTTTTAATGTTCGTCTTGCCTTCACTGCAGACATGTTATGTTACCAAACATAAAAAGGCATAATCCTTAATTTTTTTATAATAACCATCAAATTTATTTTCAAGAATGACAACACTGGTGGATCCTTGTTTACATTCCATTATGTTAAGCATTAATTGAATACCACTTTTTATTGTATTACAACCTTCATGACTGACTGGGGATTTATTTTCCTGTAGAATCGTGATCCAACTTCTCCAAGGTATCAAAGCTTATGGAATTTACATTTACACAGATTGTAATTTTATTGTTGTTCTTACCACCATTTACCTTCCATGAATCTTACATTAAATTTATTGTATTTATCTTCTGGTTTGCAACAATTCTTTGAACATTTTCTGTGAAGATTTGAGAAGGTCCGCATTCACTTAAAAGAATAATATAATCCAATACTGTCATGTTGCAGGAGATTATAGTCTTATATAATCAGGTTTTGTCAGCACGGTAACTATAACAACTTGTCACATTGCACATGCACATTAAACTGAAATAGGAACTATTACAATTCTAGATTAACATACTTGAAAATGTTATTCTGCGTTGACGAATAATGTACAGTATCTCAAACCAAGGCTTTAATGAATGTACGGGACGTTTAACTGGCCATCGTGAAACAAAAGATGAGCAAACATAAATGCACCAGAAGTTATTTTACAATAATGAAGTGTTAAAATGCAGACTTTTGTCTCCACCAACCTCACATATTCTAAATAAATCCTTTTCTGTATTTAACTGATGCTGGCCTAGAAAAAATGGAAACATTCCTCCATTCCAATTCCTCATTCCAATGTGATGACATTATTCACTGTGTCTGTAAGTGTTGAGAAGATCAAAATAACTGTGTGGCTGATATTCTCTTTCACTCTCTCTAATTTCCAAAATGTGGCATTTTCAAATTTTGTCCAGTGTATCAAATAATTCCATGGGGACACTGGACTGAAAGCTTAAACCACCAAAGACACTCATCTGTCGTCAATGTTGTCCAAACAAACATAACATTCCCAGTACTCATTTCTGGATCTCTTATTTAAACTTTACACCCTGCACCCTATTACTGGCAGGGGGTTTATTTATTGATAAATAAAACATTTGTAATAACAAGCTGTGTTTCTTTCTTTGTCAGCCAGTTCAGAGCTTCATTGTCCATCTGTACAACTCTTGCCATCAACATTAGGACAAACATTTCTTTAAGAAATCCCTGACTTCTTGTTTTGCATAGCAAATGGAAGTTATACTATAAGTAAAAAACAGATATGAAATTCCTTTCTTTAAGTTGTACTTCAATAGTTAGTTTATACTGTGCATAAACTGTGCAAAAAGGCTGATGTGCGGTTTTTGCATACTTGCATTGCATTGAACCAAATAGCCAATAAATGCTGATACCTAATGTTTAAAGATACTATGCTAATAAAATACAAATTTTGAAACCTTTAGATACAGATGCAAGGATCTATGTAGTTCTAATGACAGGATCCTTGAAAGAAAAAAAAAAAAACAATTAGTACAAGTAGATTTAATTGAACAGGACAGCTATTCCGTACAAGGCTGTTGCTACTGGCTTTTCCTTTTAAGATGATGTAGATATTTTGACGTCACTGAATGCCATTAATAAATTACTACTTTGCATGCTTGGCTTGTCTACAAGAAACATCCAGGGTAAGATGGCGCGTTAAAAGCCCCAAGTTTTATATCCAAGCATGTGTGCACACATTTTACTGAATACATGATTAAGTGCACGTGGCTACAACATCAATGAGGAATTACATATACAGTTCGAGTGTGTATCCCATGTGTGTGCATGGATTCATTTTGTAAATGTGCGAGAATTTCGCCCTTGAGGATCCACTGAAAAGTCTGTATGTGCTGACAGCAGAAGAAAAAAAAATCTAGGCTGTAGCAGTATTATGAAGGCAGAGAGGCAAAAGGACTGATCTGGGTATCAAAGCCTGCCTCGCTGCCTTGGTGTTCTTTGTGTGTGATGGTCATCAAATGCTTCCATAGTCATCGTAGCATCCCACAGGATTGGACACTTATATAAGAACATACCAGCCAGCATACTGCAGGGCTGGAGTGGTGCTGAGGGGGTGGGGGTGGCTGAAGAAGGGAAACAGGGATGCACAAAATACTTACTGGAAATGTGCCTTTTACATCCTATTTGTAAGTTCACTTCATTCCCGAATTAAGTGCATCCTATAACATGCCAAGGACACACTGCACCTGCTCTGCAAAGAAGAAAGCTCTGCAGAAATGTCTCAGTGTTTCAGGGCTGCTCTTGTCATAGTGTTTCAATGTCACCCAGAGGAGCGGAATCTCTGCAGTGAACGCGAGATATTTGAAATGTAATAAAGACACGGAGTAGGGTTGTTGACTGTGAAAAGGAAAGGGGTACATGCTGTTTAATGCCATTACATAAGAGTTAAATAAAATGTGATGGCTGTTACTTCTGGATGGCATAAATGGAATGTCCAGAAATCTAACCTTACATTACAGGTGGCTTACCAGTATCTTGGTGGTGTAGGCGCTGTTGATTGAGATGGAGTTGACTAGGAGCTCCAGTGATTTTGGTGGCAGAGCTCCAGGATCCGGGATTTCTTTATAGTGGACATCTCCCACAAAACACTGCACAGCCGTCATGCGGTTGGTCGTTAGCGTGCCTGTTTTGTCAGAGCAGATGGCTGTAGCATTGCCCATGGTCTCACATGCATCCAGGTGCCGCACCAGGTTGTTGTCTTTCATCATTTTCTGTTGATAAAAAATAATGTGATACTGAGGATGTATTTAAATACACACTTGAATGAGCTTAGAGTTCAGCAGTCAGCGCGCAACAGAACTGGTTTGTCTGTCCGATCTTTTGAATCAAATCGGCTTTTAAAACTTTGTGGCCACTTCAGCATTCATGTAGGCATGCAAATTAGATGCTTGTAATTGTGATCAGATCCTGTGTGAAGTTCAAATCCAAGTCACAGAAAACATAAACATAGGCACAAAAATTAAAGCACTGTGGAAAAATATCCTTGCTGCATTCGCATCGAATATGCATACATTTTTCACGTGGTATGTTTAACTGCAAGTACAATGGAAAAGATGTTGCACAGAATGCAAACTGTGCAATGTGACTGACAAAAGGTGAATGAATTGAGTTTCATTTAAGTTAAGAAACACCAACTCAGGCCAGATATCCATGCGACACTGAGGAGAAAGGAGCCATTTGTCGTCGTAAGTTGACGACCCCCTGTCCAGCTTTTGTGTGAATGCAGTGTTAGAATACATTACTGGATACAATACTAAATGGAGTCAATGAACAGTAGAGCAGTCACAAAACATTCTCTCCCCAAAAACACCTGTATATATTTCTCCGTGAAAAACACAACTAGAAGTTGCATCCAACAATATTTTTTACTTTATTTTGTTGGGAAGACGGCGGCTCTAATAGAGTTAGCCTTTCATGCCATGCTGGATGGATTCTTCCCAAAACAGTTACATTCCTGATGCTGTCATTGATGGAAGTTTCTCACAAGTCTGTAAATCTTTTTTGGAATTTTAAGGCTACTCTCAAGGTACTTTAAATGTTGAACTTGAAAAATGCACCCACCCCTTCATTTGGTTCTACTCCAAAATTAATTGATTCCTATTTTAGGGAATAAACGGCCCTTCTACTCAATTTCATTATAATACACAAATGTAATACACAAAAAAGAAAGAATTGTAAAAAAAAAATAGACTAATAAAAAAAGCTAATTATTACACACTGCTATCTGGATGTTGTCCAAAATTGAATGGACTCTTTCCTGTTAAATCCCAAATATGTTAGTGGAAAGGGAAAAACAAGTCTTCACAGTAGTCATAATGTAGAAGAAAGGGGGACAATCCTTTCTTCCTTAAAACATTCTCAACCCTACCACTAAGTAAAGAAGTTTGTCCAGTGAAAAAACCAAACAGAGGACTCAAACTCCCAAACAGACCAGCGTCTGGGTGCGTATACACCGTATGTGTTTGTTCACCTTAACAGAGTAGGCCAGGGAGATAGTGACGGCCAGAGGCAACCCCTCAGGCACGGCCACCACCAACACGGTCACACCGATGATGAAGAACTTGACAAAGTACTGGATGTAGATGGGGGTGCACTCGGTCAACCAAGGGCGCTTCTGCATCACAAAGTTGTCGATGGCAAAGTACAAGACCAGGATGATGACCGTGATGGCTGACATGACCAAACCTGAGAAGAGATGGAAAAGGTTATTTGCACAGCAATGGCCTGATATGTAGTTGAAGTAAATGTATTGATTACAACCAATTAGCTGAATCCAATCATGTAGCACATTGTTGGAGCTTATAAAAATTAATAAAATACTTATTTTGATTATGCATCCAAGGAAGTAAGAAGTGCATTGATTTATGTCACGTGGTCTGTGTTCGGGTTGTTTTAGTATTTTATTTGAATTGATTAATCAAATGGACGGTGACATCAGTTTCAATTAGTGGCAGACAGAAATCGGCGGTCAGCCAGTTGCGTTCATCGATGCTTGCTGCTGAGGGGCTGACATATATAAAAGCACGGCATGCCATTAAGTTTGTGATCAATCCACCACTGAAAGCTGATAAAGCTTTGACTTGATAAGAGAATATACACAGCTGTTCCACCACAGTAACATACATAAACACATATCGGAGGGTCAGAGGCCCAAAACAACCATGTCAGATACTGCAGAACATGTGTCACTTCAGTCTGTCCGTTTCTGTGCTGTTAATAACTTGACTGACATCTCATTGCACCTTCACTGCTTTGAAACAGACCATCATGGTGGAATAAAGTTTCACCAGACCTGCAATGAAAATCGTGAATAGGAATAATGAAATGAATGAAGGGAGAGCTAGTCTGTGAATAGGGCTTTTGTGATTTTGGTTTAAGAACCAAAATGGCTCAAGACTGCTTAATAAACAAGACCCATGTCATATTCACTGATATCCTTAAGTTGCTGCTGGGAGGATACCTACAGCGCAGTCAAAATGGAATGTGAACATTCATCGCTGTTAAGTGCAACGGCATAGTGCCAAAGATTCTATATATTTAATAAAATGTATTATTGTTTGGATTGGATGGAATCTAATGTAATGCAATGACTGTGAAAGTGTAGCAGCTGCAGATTGTTATCTAAATTGTTTGCAGTGCAGTGATCAGTCCCCAGATGGCAGGTCATCTGCTAAATAAAAAGAGCAAGGGGTTTTATACTAACAGACACATTTAATCTTCCTCCCCATTTCTGTGAGTCAAGCAATGACTTCTGGTTTTGAGTCATGAACTGTACCTGCTTTGCCAATCTGGACTGCGAGTTTAGTCAGCTTCCCTTGCAACACAGACTTCTCTTTCTTTGGAATGGACACTTTCTTCCTCTCTTTCTCGTCAGCCTCTCCCCCTTCAGCACTCTTTAGAGGCTGCATCTCCATGGCAGCTGCTCCATCTTGCTTCTTTACTGTAAACACCAAAAGAGACAGACAGCAGCGGTGTTAGAAATGTAGATTTGGCCGAGGGCGCAAAGACAAGCAGGGAGCCAGACTTAACCACCCAGGTGTTACACTCGCTCCAGGATATTCAGAGCAGATATTCCAGTTGAGATTTGGAACCAAAGGGAAATCATCCAACGTGCCATGAGGTGAAAGATAATTGGCATGTATAAACCTCTCACATGTCATACTTAAATAGTTGTTTATATTTGTCCCTCTTGGAGACTGTGAAACTTCAAACATTATATTTTTTACTACCTTTTGGGAACACATCAATATTGTAGGTTATGCCTTAGTTATTTCAGACCATGAAACTGAATGGAAGAGTGAAGGATATGCCACGGAATGATGGATTTTATTTTTTACTTTCATTATTGAGTCCTTTCCAGCCATTCACACCATATTTTCATCAGAAACTTATTTATATATATAAAAAAGTAATTAATGTGCTCATATGACTAGATTTGCGTATTTACAAAAAGCAAAGAAATTGAAACCTCATACAATGGAGCACATTTCACTCATAGGACACTAATCAAATTTAAACAATGATGATCAATAAAAGCATAGCTATAAACAATTAGATACCCACACCCAGGAGCGAGAGAAATAGAGCGATAGATAGATGTACCGGGTAAACGTAACAAATATCAGGACAGTATTCAGCAAACCCGTATACATATTTGCTGTGACCATTTTTATCTTGTACAAAAAGACAATCACAACACTGTTTCCATTAGTCTAATAACGGAATGTTCATTTCCTACAATCAATAATCATTGATGCATGTTGCACTTTAAGATTAATCAAAATATCATCAGCTTTCACGCAGTAGGAATTTATCAATTACCTGACTGCCTATCTGCCATTCACACACACACACACACACACATTCTTTGTATCCCATTGTCAAGAATCATTACATCCCATTTTTCCGACAACAATGAGGATTGTGTTTGATGCTCATGAAAACCTTTTATTGATCATTTTTCATGCTGTCTTGTTGTGCATTTTTCCTTTTGACTCAGGACAGAAATTGACTGCATCTGACAGTAATCAGCAGGAGGGCAGGATCAGACACTCGATGCTAATACACAATCGGGACAAACAGTTTGCCTGCAGAAAACTTCATGTTCTATATTCTAGCTACATGGTCTCCAATGCACCAGCAGCGAGATAAAACATCCCAGTCATCTAAAAAGGTTTGCATTCTGAGGTACTGTAACTGAAAAATCTGCATTTATTTTCCATTTATAATGTAATGTGATTTTTATTTTTTTCTGATTGTTATTACACAACAAGCAGACTATGACCAAATGAAGCAGTTGACAGCAATGAAAATTATATGCAAGAATAAATTACACCTGTAAATGTAACAATTATCCCAGACATGATTTTTTTCATAATTGGGGGTAAGGGGACCAGGACACTAAGAGGACAGTTTTGGGTGTTTGCAGAGGGAAAGGGAACCCTGCTTGAGGTAGGGTATATAATGACAAAACAAGAACAACAGAACAAAAGACCAGGGACAACACATCAGTGACAGACAGACTGAAGAGGAGGGCTATTCTAAGAGAATATAACTGCAGGGGAAGATCTGGTCAAATGCATCTTCTGAGATGTACAGAGGTGAATTTTGTCAACATTTGTCAATAATTTGAGTCACAAGGAGATACGCAGAGTATAGAATTAGACAGAGTCCGAATCATAAAGCAGTGGATGATTTTCTGCCTGCATTTGAACCAGAGTTCACGCCACACACCACAGAAAACATAAGACGAAGAAAAAGGAAAGGGGAAGGAGGAGGAGCCCAGTAAATGTGGTGGTTGTTACCTTTAATCTGGTTGCTCTCCATATTGCCATCTTGCATTTTACCTATGATGGAGACATACAAGACAACAACAAATACAACCATAGCAGACAAATTATCACCACATAGACAACACACACACAATTGAGACCAAAACACAAAGACAGGAAAATGACTTTTAATACAATGTCTCTGACTGTCACATAGAAAGGATTGTGATACTGATAGTGATGTGATGTAGCTACAAGCTGCATCTAATGAAAAATGTAACAGATTCACAGACATATACTGTAGTGTGCAGATTTCCTTGTAAAATTAGGAGGAAATTAGGTTTTAATAGACTTTAGACTATTTGTATTGCATTTAAAAGTAGGTAGCTAAGAATCCTCAGTGGGCCTCTCTGGAACAAAAATAATTGTTTTACATTTGAATATAGATCTATGTTATTTTCTGTGATTAGAAGAAGAAAAAGCTGTACTCATAATGAAATTAGTTTGGTCCTAACAGAGACACTATGTGCACAGGAAACTCGACACACATTCAAGAATACAAGGCATATTGTCAGACTATCAAATTAAAGTGTACAGTTAATACAGCATTACACAGTAGGGGAGAGTGCGCCACAGACACACACACACACATTTACTGCAGACAAAAACAAGGCTGCAGCATGCATAAGAGAAAAATCAGAAAGTGTGTGCAGAGAGCGAGCGAGAGAGCGAGAGACTGGAGGAAAGGACCCCCCACATGGCAAAGTTACATAAGAACAACTGAAGAAAAGTCAAAATCTAAGGTCATTCTACAAAAACAAGATTATATTTGTGATATAGAATTGGTTTGCTGGTCCATACATGTAGTAAAAATCTATTCTGCTTTGCTGATCTTGTTACCTAACCAGGCTACAATTACACAAAGGTGGGTACTGTTCGTCAAATTGCATAAAATGTGTTGAGTGTTTTGCACTCAGCAATGTCCCAGAGAAAATGACTCCGGCAGAGCCGGCGGACCTGATTTCCTCAGAAATCACAGGCATTTGGAGGGTAAGTGTCTGAAAATCCACTTCTACATTAACCGTTCCCTGGATTCACATTAAAGCTGAAGATGAAAAATAGCTCTGTTCCAGCCCAGGACAGCACAAGGTCATCATTACTGTGCAATTTACAGCACATTCTGTTACTTCGATCAAAGGAGACAAAGATAAGAGACCTCAGAGCTGCTATAGAGAATGTATTTAATCCATGGAATGTTGTAGAATTGTCACAAATGGGCGAGTTTACAGTTATATTGATGAATAACCATTGACACCAATTTCATCTGCGTTGGTTTAAAAAAGTTTAGGGGAAACAGTCCGGTCTGCCTACCAATATCAAAACATTTAGAACAGAGTCTATGAATGCCACTGTTTGACATTTCTATCACTTTTATTTTATTTTGGTCATTACAAAAACAAAAATTAAACTAAAATCTGAAATGGTTAATGTCACATTACTCCTTTAATCAGTTGCCAAAAAGAAAGCAACTGATTTAATTCTCAAAACTGCCGCATTTGAAAAACAATTTTGCATGACATTAGACACTACACTACATTACACACACGAGTAAATATTTCTTGTACATTTAACATCAGAGGCAGCTAATGACTTTTCTTATAACAAAAGGTTTCCGAGACATCTATTTGGTATACTGTACATATTCAATGCACTAAAAGATAAAATATGGCAGAGAGAAGAAAAAGAAACAAAATACTATTTCTACTGCGGAGGACATGCACAAACGGCAGAGATACAAAATAATTCCTATATAAGTGTCGGAAGAGGTAGAACAAGGGGTAAGCACCTGTGACAGGAGTCACTGGAGGATGGAGAAGGGTGCAGGAGTCACAAGTCACAACAGAAAGAGGTCAGACATCAGAGGTTGTGTCAACCTACCATTAATTAGGCTGGCACTGCCAGGAGCATTAATGCCTGCGGCCCCATCCGTGGCTATAGTTGCGATGGGGTGGATGGGGGGATGGGAGCAGTCTAGCCAGTAACAAAGAAGGCCAAACTTCAATGAACAAAATTTAAAATACACACACACACACACACATACTCACAAACATACGCATGACAAGACAATGAACAGGAATATTAGGGTTATAGGACATTTACGATAGTCAGCATATGCATGTGAAAGAAGTGTTTTTAACCTCCTTAGCGTGTAAAGCATTCATGTAATAAGAGGTCAATGATTGAACATTGGACAGACGTGAAACATGAAATCAGAGGACGACGTACTGCATAAGGAAATTCAACAAAAACTGAAACAAGAGCTACGAAATAGTCAAAACTCAACTTTATTTGGGTTAGGCATGTAGAGAACAAGACTAATAATATCTCATTGTATGACATGTTAAATATTGAGTGTCTTTTTTAGGGGGCGGGGGGTAATCATCTATTATTAATTAATTTATATATATATCATGTGTTGATCAGACACGTTTCTCCTGCTTTGCTAAATCTGCCAAAGTTTTTTTTTTAATGGGAAGAAATAATCCACTACACTACACCATACTAAAGCCAGATTAAACGTACCGGTAGACAACTGAAGTAGCATATATCAGCATATAAGTATTTTGATCAGAAGACTACAGTATTGTCCTCAGTTGATGAAATGGTTTAAGACTACAGAGCGCGATGTGGTAACTCTAAGAGAGTAACAAATGCATCAAAACACATGCATCCATACAAAGGCCCTGCTCATTGCCATCATAATTATTCATAAGTGGCAAAAAAAACACTACCTTTGGCAAAAATGCGCATGTGAAATATTGCCCCTTACATTTTACAAAAGCATGAATCATCTACTTTGCTCTCTATTGCTGGTGCATGTTTGGCACACCTGAAAGGTTGCTGCTCTCATGTCATTATTTTATAACAAAGAGATGAGGCTGAGAGGCTTTGTTTACTCGCAGCATTTAGGTTCTCTATGAATCAGGGACGATGATGGATATTAACTAGTCAGTGCTGCGATAAAGGGAGAAGATTATGTCATCTGTTGATGTGGTGCTTCTCTTTTTACGTGACAAATTACATCGGGGTGAGGCCCTTGGCTACAGGAAGGGGGCGCTGGTTTATTTGGTATCATGACGGCTTGAGGGTCAAGAGGATCAAATACCGCTCCAAAGGGTCAGAGAAAGGTGATACTGTACCTGTGTTCTGGTGTCCGTCTTCCATTGCGCCTCCTTTGAGGTGAATTTGTAAGGACAAGAGAGCATGGACAATAATGTACCTGCACCCACAGCACCTGAACACTTCCGCTAACAAGTATACAGCCAATACTCATTTCATACACCAGGAATGTGCATTGTTCTACAAACACTTAGAAAAAGTTCAAACAGTTTGCATGAGATAATCAGATAAACCAGTGAGTTTATCATGAGGGCACAGAACATTTCATGACCTAATGAAAAGGCAAAGCTTAGTTAGAAGAATGCTGCTGAAAAAAAGGTTAACTTTAAGTACTCGGGAAGCAACTGCTTAAAAAAAGAAGAAATCTGACCTTTCTTTTCTTTCTTCTCTTCTTCCTCTGTGCCGGCCCCCAGCAGGGTGAAGATGATTCCAGTCTGAGAGTTGACGCCAACAGCTGTAACCACCATGCGCCCTGACCCTTCCATCACATGTGTCCCTGGAGAGATGGCAGCACATTGTTATACAATGCTAGTTTATAGATAGACAAATGAATTGACCCGTTTGGTTAGCCCATCCCTTACACAGACTAAACACAGCATATGTAAGGACAATTTAATTACACCAAATGGCTATTATTGTCTTTGGGTGAGATTCCTCAGGTTATTTCTGTAGAATTTCGTGCGTAAATGCGTCAGTAAAAGATGTGTTCCTTTTCCATAGCATGGTATAAAATAATCCAGCGCCTCCTATGCCTGCTCTTTTTGATTGCTCTATGGTCTTCTTTCTGCATCTATATTTAAGTTTAACTGTCCTGATGTAGCAGCCAAGATTAGAAGACTGCGTCATCCTCATCAATACACCTTATTGAGAGAGCATCCTAAACTTTATCAAAATCAAATGTCAGCACTTTATGTTATTCGTACAATATACTTTATATGACAGTTTTAATTTAATGCACTGGAATAGTGAGCCAAAATTAGTCATTTGTGCAGACTGTGTTACACTTTAGTGCAAGAGTGCATGCACAGAATAAATATAAAGAGCATCATTAACCTTTGGGAGAGCAAGTCAATGTGGATGAATGTGAGGCTAATTAAAGAAGGTAGTAAAAAGTCACACAGCTAATTATCCATGAGCAAAAAACTAAGATGAGAAATCAGATTAACCCACATTTCTGTCATCCGTGATACATTGAATTTCTAAGAAACCTTCAGCTACAAATTAGGAATGAGCTGCAGCAAATACCGAAGGAGTTACGATGGGAAGCAGATATTAAACGCCATGCTTGAGGCTGTTGCTACCATATTGTAGATTGTAACTGGCCTCCTTTACTCTATTATAGTATCACCTTGACTTAAAATCATAATGTTCCCATCACTGTCTACATGAAACCAGGGACACCAAAACTATTCTAACCTAATTTGCTTGAAAGTTTAATATGGAACACAGACGGTGACATGTAGTATACACCCACCCATCAGGTGACATACCAGACAACAGCATGGGGTCTTTGTCCGCAGCCTTTTTGACATGGTCAGATTCTCCAGTCAGTGATGACTCATCAATCTTTATGTCATTACCTTGGATCAACACCCCATCAGCAGGAAGCAGATCCCCTACAATAAAGATTTATCCACATTGATGAATGTTTGAGTTAACAGTCCCTGCTGCATATTTCTGGTACAAGATAGCACTGTGATTGGATGCAAGCGTGCTCCTGTCTGAAGCTACTGACTTTCTATATATTAACATACAGCTGCTTGAATGTGTTTAATTGCTTAAGGTGGCATTTCTATTCTTCCTCTGGAAATGAAATGAGGTGTACTCTCTTCACCTCCGTGTTTCACCTCAGAAGATGTTTTGAGGATAAGATGCTCTGAAAATTAGTTGTAAATTTACCAGGAACCAGTCTTGACTTGAAAATAAAATGAAGAAATGCATTTTCTTAGAATTACATGACTGGGACCAACTAATTAATCCAGGAGCCACTCATTCTCTGATCATAGAAGGATTTGGTGTCAGCATTAGTCGTTTTTTGTTCACACGGTATAAAATAAGTCAAGTTGGATATGACAGAAACATTATATCCGCTTCCCATGGATATTTTTTTAAAGCTCTGTGAACTATGAATGTGTACCAAGGTCATATTGGCCCATTTGAAATTAACCCACCTCATAAGTACCAGAAACTCATCCAGCAAGCTGTTCCCAAACGTACCGTATTTGACCTGTGCAATATCCCCCACCACAATGTCAGCCACAGGCAGCTGTATGACTTGGCTTCCACGCACAACCTGAAACTTCTGCTCCTGCTCGATGCGGCTCTGCAATCCACGGAACTGTTTCTCCTTCGACCAATCATTGAAGGCCGTCACCAGCACTACACACACCACAGACAGCAAGATGGCAGCGCCCTCGATCCAGCCAGCGTCAGCCTCACCCTCATCCTCTATTCCGCCCTCTGCCATGCCACACACTGCAGGGTGAGATGGGGGGGAAAAGAGGAGAAATACATACACCTGAAAGATCTACATATAACACGCTGCATTTACACACAGGTATACTACATGTGTTTATAAGGTCGAGTGGGACACTCTTTCGCAAAAGAGCTGACAAGCACATAAACATCCAGCTGTGGACAGCTGGAATTGTGTGCGCAGTGCAAATAAACACACATGTGCAACCATTCTCTGAAGGCTGAAATGACCTTCAGAGAATTCATTTCTCTCCCCTTCATTCAGTGGCTTTCATTCTTAAAAATGAATGTCCTGCAATCCACTGGCTGTTCACTCACATACCGAATCATATTCAGAAGAGAACCGAGACTTATTTGAAGTCATTCTTGTTTTTCATGTCGACCAAATGTGTCCTACGCCGTAGGCTGGTGGCTTCAAACGACCCCAGTAGGGTTAATTGCTCCGGACTATAAAATACTGCATCACAACAAAAACAGTAAAGAACCGAAATTATCAACAAAATGCAGCAGCAGGTTTAATCTGGAACTGTGGTCTAAAATAGGATTCAATTAATATGATTATCATTTAGAGGAGGAACACATCGGAACAGCACAGCACCTGTGCTAACGCATAAATATGAGCCCATGTGCATCCATGCTTGTTATAATACAAAGAGAGATGTGTTGCTATAATGCGTCGAAATCCATTGCTTTGTCTGTACTCATATGACATTTGCTTATGTAGCTGTCCATGTTAAGAATTGTAATCTTCAGAGAACCATGTGTAGTTCGCAATTTTGATATGTCATGTATCAACAAATATTGGTTCAGAATCAATCTTCCTCCGTAAAATGTGCGTGAAGAGAATTTAATGAAAAACCAACTGTCACCATTTATTGCCCCGTCTGAATAAACCACGTGCGTGGAAATGAGGCAGTATATAATTCAACAGCAGATCAGCCGTCCTGCTAGGTCACTGCAGCTGACTGGTCGTGACGTGCCGCGTAGAAGCAGTCAGCAGTTCTGGTTTTACAGCTCTGCTCAGACATGTGAATATGAATGTGTGCACAAGCTGTGTTCTCTCACAGGACGACACATTATCAAGCAACGCTTCTGTCACTCTCCGTGGTGCTGAAGTGGGAGCTGCCAGATACCCAGTCAGAGCGCAGCGTGTTACAATGAATGCAGCTTCAAATGTTAAACATAACTCATACATGTAGAGATAAATGTCTGTATGCTTCAAAGACAGTTGAACAAATAGTATTTTTTTATCTTTTTTTGCATGGTGTGCATTTGACTGACAAAAATAGAAACTGATTCAACTTCAGCCGGGCTGTTTTATATTGTGTCACTCCAACTCTTTTTTTCCTCTACATTTATACATTGCCTTTAAGATTCTGTACTTGAATGTGATTGACTCCTTTTCCATGGGTTTGTGATTATTTTTATTCTGTTTGAAGTTTAAATAAGATTTTTTTTTAACAGTATTATAAGTATGCTGAATCGTGTTTTAATGATTTGAATGCTTTCCAGTTAGAAAATATCATTCAGTAAAGTGCATTATACTGAGAAAAGAAAAAACTTGACATTTATAATAAAATATTGCTGTCATTCACACGTTTGCTGCAATGTTTGTCCAAAGATAATACGGATCTACATAATACGATAATATTTATTTATAAACATGTAATATTTATCTACATGTTGTTCCTTCTCATTGTATTTTTCTTTTTCTTTTTTAATCAGGTGATCGTATGACCATATCTCACTCGGCTTCTCGTATTTATTTTACCATATGCTTTCACATCATCGCATATTGCATCTTGTGCCTCTCAGGTTAAAGGAGCTGCTTGATTAAAGCATCTGCAGATGGACACAGCTATTACCAGAAGGACTCTTTGGCTCTCCTGTGATTGCTTTGGACTCCATGTTGCAGTAAGAGAATAATGCAGCACAAAATATACATAGAAATTAAGCTTTGAGGGGAAAGTAGACAGTCATTAAGCAATACTAGTAATTAACCAACTTTACTGCATTGTAGTAAATATTTTATGCATATGAAATAATCTGTGTAAATACCAGTGGAAAGCAGAAATAAATGTCTTCTTTTTCTGCTATTTCTACCATTTTAATGGCCTTTTTGATGACTGGTCCCTTTGACAGGGTAACTGAATGCCATTACCGTTATAATGCGGGAAGCATGACTAATGTTGCTGACTCATCATCTCGTTATGTCCTCCGTCTTCATTTCCCGTTTCACCGCTCACAGGGCTGATGTATGGGCACTGGGACCTCAAGGTTATTTCTCTACTCAACACTCCATTAACCTTTCCCGTACCTTTAATATGCACAATGTGCACACACACACACACACACACACACTCACAAACGTATCTCTGTGCTCCATGAGTCAGTTGATCTTTGCAGTAGGTCGCAACCAGGGTGCGAGCTACCTCACCAATTAAAACTCGCGTGTGAATACATGAAGGTGCAAGTATGTCAGTGAGTGCCAGCAATGTCAGATGAAGTGATGTCAGTGGGCCAATGCAATTATATTACTTTGCTTTCTTTAACAGAATTGGAATACCAGCTGGTGTGTGCACGTCTCGTGCGAGTGCATTTCAAGACTACTATGAAAAGCAGCATTTCAAAGACAGCAATGTCAGAAAACAGTCCACTCACCTTCTCCTCCGCCGCGCTCTCCGGGAGGGTGATAGAAGGAGAGGCCCAGTGAGATCAGGGCAGCAAACTCTAGGATAATGAGGGTGACGTCCTGCAGGGCCTCCCATACCAACTGCAGGAAGGTTTTTGGCTTCTTTGGAGGTATCAGGTTTTTACCAAATAGTTCTTTTCTCTTGTCCAAGTCATCCTGACCACCAGCAAGACCTGGGACAGCATCATAGAGGAAGAGGAGCACAGAGGAAGATCGAGTTAGATTACATCTCTGAAACTGGGTTTTCTTACAGAGGCGCTGCAGCGAATTCTGTTGCGTATGCATGGCGCAACAAACACCATAGAATAATTTGTTTATTCTATGTTTAATCCAACATCGTCAGAATCTCTATCGTCCCACACAAAAGTTGGTGGGAAACCATTTCTCTCATTTATTCAGGCATTTCCATTCTTCAAACAGATATTTTTCGAATCAGTATTTGTCTCTCACAATCACAACAGACATAGAACATTTTTAATCACTAGTTTGATTCATGGTGTGCCAGAGAATTGTATACCTTATGCAAGTAAAGAGATTAACTACTGCATATAAATATCTCTGGTATTTTATCGAAAGGAAATTATCTTGAGACAAAATTAACTCTTACAAGACTATGGAGGAAATTATATAATGAGATATGAGAACAAGTGGTATTATTTAGTCATCTAAATGGCATCACCCAAAATGAGAATAGCATCTTGTATGTAATTGCCGGATTAAATTTTCTTTTAAAGATGCTTAATGTTGGTGTTGCATTACATTCAATCTTACAACGACTATCAACGTATTTTATGGTTGTCTTAATTGGTTAATTCTAACTATTCTATCTTCTAGTGTTCATAGGTAATGGTGTTCTTGATTTTAATTAATGTGTATGTGTTGAATCTAACAAATTACAGCTTTGAAATAATTTTTGAAATAGGAAAGGATTTAGAGCCAAAAGGACTACAGCAAAAAAATATGCAGTTGGAATATTCATTGACTTAAAGGCTTTTGACACCATAAATCACTTAAATTAGACATATTTATTGGGTTTTTGTTTCGTTGGTCGAAATATGGTTTCTTGTACACGAAAAGGTATTATTTATTTTATTTTTGTTCTGCTTGAAACAAACAAACTAAACTAAATAGTTTAATATAGTCAAGAAAATGTCAGTAAAAAACTAGAAATTGTTCAGTAGGAATCTTAAAAGCCGATTTTACATCATAAAACAGTCTTAATTCTAATTCATGATGTGCAATACATTATAAAAATCGAAAAGTGTTCCATTTTGCTTGGTATATTTCTTGCAAATGCATAGCTTGAGCGCAATTATGTTACGTGGATGCGATAATGTGAATGGTCTGTGTGGAGTGTATATATTTACATATATTATGTATATTTATCATAGTGCCTATAGATGATATATGCATGACACACTAACAGGCTGCATTACTGGCTCCTGTTTGGCTGCTTTTCAGCGCTTCACTATTCTATGGTTGCTGAGGGCACACACACACACACGCAGTGTGCATTCACTGCCTGCCACTGTCTCACACACAGCCACAGACATTATTACCACAGCGTTATGTCATGCCTGCTGTGTCACTGGGTCTCCCAGGAGTGGCCCCAGATTGCACCCGATAAGATCACTGCTGCATGACACCGTTTCACGCTTCATGCTCGTGACTGAGACTCAACATTGGAAAAAAGACTTAAGAAAATACAAATGTAAAGTAATAAATGAATAACTAAATTTACTAAAAATATGACCCTCACTTGCTTGGAAATGAGAGACACATCACTACTGAGAGTGAAATGGAGAGGACAGAAGGAGAGCAAGCTGAAAGGAGAACAATTCCCAGCTCCTATGCAGGAGAATGCCTTGGTTACAAATAGATCAGTCTATATATAACCTCATTATCCATTCTCTTTTAATTGTCTCTGTTAGAGGACCTAGCATGCCCTCACATTGATCTCCAAAGCACCCTGCATCACGTCATAATCAAAGGTGTGTGTGTGTGTGTTTCCGTGGCTTGGTGTGTGCGTGCGTTTGTGAGTGAGCGGCAGTCTAAGTATTCCAAAGGTTGGTTGCACTCAGACAGTAAATCTAGAGCTAACTTGATAAGTACATTAGCATTCCTTTTTGGATCACTGATTGCAATGTTCGGGATTCAAATGTTATATTTTGAAATGCAGCAGTCTAAAGAGCTCATCTATTCACTGGCAGAGAATGTGACAAAGCAAGTTAGTGTAGAAAGTCTCCGTTTCATTTCAGGAACAAGTAGAGAAGAAATCACTCTTTCCTTTGTTCACCTCTGACAGGCTGCATAGGGCCATTGTGTGTATTTATACATTTGAGCAGTATCTTAAAATAACAATTGAGAGATTAATTAAGATGCCAAACTAAATTAAAGTTACAAAAATACCCAAGCATGAGCAACTCGTGATGTTCCACCACTGTGCAAATTTGAATCTGGATTAATAATAGTAATGATTATAATAATATTTTATAAACTTTGTTTGGATTGTTGTTGAATGATGCTACTAATAAATGATGGCACTGAATATAAAAAAGCAGCAGTTAGTAATATTGTCAAGACAGAACAAAGCCATTTTATTGCTTGCTTGGATTGAAGAATTTGTCGTGTTTCACAGATTTAAAAGCATTCTCTAAATCTTTACTAAAATTATATTCTCTTCACTGTTCTTACTCTGATTTGCATCTAGAAAAGAATATAATGACCTGTCAAGTCAGATTTGAATAAGCAACCTACACCGCGTCCTGTTTCTAAAGGCATTTAAAAAGAAGAAAATAAACTTTGAACCATCCTTTTGGGTGGTATAAAGAGATAAAATGGGATTTATCATTCAGAGGGAACATGATGGCATATTTTAACAGTTGGCCCTTTTTTGTCTGCTAAAAATAGATCTCCATGGAAACATTATGCATCCCACTCATTGAGTGGAAATACCCGCAACTCTAAGCCATGTGTAACTGTGCAAGCAATATGTGTATGTTCTGTGACAATGCAGACGTGTATCTGAGACGGTTCTATATGTTCACAGAGAAAAGCCAGCAACAGAAGAAAATGTCTGACGACCTCCAAATGTCCTTGTATAATGAATGCATTTAAGAAAGCAGTAAACAAATCACAATTGCTTATTTATAAAAATAAAAAATCCTAACAAACTGGCTGGCAGTATCACCATCATCACTTATCCTGCAGGGAATCAATAGCTTCAGCATAGATACTCACCATTTTAGAAAAAGAGAGACTGAAGAGGGAAGAGAGGGGAGGGGTGGTTGAAGTGTGATGCAGAGAGCGCAAGTGTGAAAAAGGAGCACAAGAGAGAAACATGGGCTGAAACAGAAAATGAGAGTAGGCTGGATGTGGAGTAACTCCACGAATAATAACCCATCAGCCGTCAAAAGCTGGATAATTATCATTCCTTCTTTTAGAAGATAAAGTGAAAAAGAAATGTCACATTATCCTTGAGAATGGCCTCCATCATAATGACAGTTCTATGCCGTAAAAAAAACGGTGGGCTGATTTATTGACTTGTTTCACTGTAACATTTTAAATCCTCTGAAAATGATGTCCTTTGGACACACAAGTGACTTGCAAGGAGAAAGCAACCTATTCAATGGTTATGATAAAATAAGTTAGATAATAGGTGTAAAATATAAGCCGCTGAAGGGGAAAATGTATCACTTTTGGGTGAGGGTCTCATCTTCCAAGCCTGAACTTTGCTGGCTCTGGCAATGCTACAAGAAGCCAACTCGGAACATAAATCTTTCCGGATTAAAACTAAGAAATCCACTTTAGTGTTTTCTATGTAAGGGCTTGTCTGTAATTTTAATGGTTTCCCAACAATGTATGCTGCAATGCAAAAAAAATCACCCTTGATTGTCTGTGTGCGTTTATGCATGTGTCCAAGTATGTGTGTGTGTATGCGTGTGAGAGTGTGTGGGGGCAGGTGTACAAGTGGGTGAGTTTTGCTGTCATGCACTGTGCTCTGTGAGTGTGACTCATGTTAGCGAGTGGTGTGAGAGAATACAGCACACAGCATCAACTACACACTCACACAAACACACACACCCTGGGGTCAAAACCTTCTCATGCAGGAGGAATGCATGGTGCATCTGGTCGTTATTAGCTATCACTGTGTTGTATTGTAGGATCATCATGTGCATCCACTTGTCATCCACTGTGTGTGCTCAGCCATATTTAAATAAATCTTGTACTTGGATTAGATCAATTGACCATAATAAGATTATTACATTATGCAGTGTAATTATTATGTGACGAGTGTATTCTATTCTCATTTTGGTCTGAATTATGCAGACCAAGTATGCAGCAATTAATATGCATGTTCAAATGTGCTCATTCAACCAATTGCAAGTCATCAAAAGTGATTGCATACCTCTGCCAAGAGGTATGGAATTTCTCCTTAACCATTAAAACTCGTCTGAATTCCTAATCTCTGTTCACATTGGTATTGGTCGCAGGTTTCTTGCCCCATTTGTTCTTTTACATTAGCTGACAAATTATTAACTCTATGAAAACATGTAAACATTTTGTGGATCTGGATTTACATTTGCATCTGCAGAAAACTTTGTTTATTGACACCAATCCCTTAAATATTAAATATAGAGGTTTTTGGTTTTATCAACACATTTATAATTCCTGCAGAACTTTAAGAACATGTTTAAAACACCATCTGATAGGATACAAAAGTTTGAAAACGTTTTTAAGTTTCCATATTCTGCTGGGATCAGTGATATAATTTAATGGGGTTTTTGTTCTGACCCGTGGTTCTTACTGCCACCAAACCCGTTCAGTAGTTGTTCCTTAATATTGTTGAAAATCCAACAAACATCAATGACATCACAACATTTCCAAAATTTTAGTTTGAAACTGAGGGTCTTGTGGTCCACCATCTGAGACCCAAACACCGTAATGTTGGCTGCCCTGAATGCCCTCGGTGTAAACACATTAATGAGACATCTCTTTCTAGCCGCCGTGTTCAAGTGTGTGTGTGAAGAATGACATAGTGAGAGTGCCAAGTGTTTGGACACACCTGCTTAGTGATAACAGCAGATTGTAGCAGGGTCAGTTACTTCATTCTGTAATCCCAGACCGTTCAACCATTCATTCAGTTAATTGGCTTGTATTTACACTCCCCATTCTCCATCCATCCATCAATCCATCTCTATGCATGCCTTTCTGTATGTCCACCCATTAGGTCTCATCCATCTATCCGTCAGTGTTCTTCAGCTGTCAACTACTAGACCGATATTAAATGTTATTGGTATTAAATTGTTACAAGATTTTGAGCTTTATCCATTTAAAAATAATTTAGTCTAAAGTAAAAAAAATGAACTGGTTCAATTTAATTAGTCTGTGCATGGGAACAAATCAAGAAAAAGGCTATTTCGACAACCCTGACAACAGAGTTCTGATTCTATTACCTGTGCGAAACATGCCCACATAAAAAAAAACAACAACTGCACAGTGCACGCAAACCATCCTCCACTTGGGAGTGAAAAATGAGAGTGTCCATAGCCAAGAGGCTGAAAGGGAGAGTGACACTGAACTATCTACTGTCTCCCATCTGGGTGTGAGTCTCTGGTTTCACCCAAGGGCTCAGATAAGCTCGGGACACAGTGGGTGCAGCTATTAAAATTCAAACTACCAGAGAGAAGTCATGAAATAGTCATGAGTTTAAAGGAAATCAGCACAGGCCAATGTGGCCCTGACTGTCTGCCTGCAGGGAATATTGTTCCGGGTCCAAAAAGAGGTGCCGAAGAGTATACAGAGAGGATGTAAGCATATAATATTCAATATAATTAATTAGATACATACACCAGTCCCAAAGATAGACCCATATAATAATTGAATGCAATTGACTAAACTTGTTAACCTCCTACACAAATGGACACCGATGGCATGAAACAGTATTTAAGTAGCATTCAGTCCCATTGATTGACTGATATATATTTTTTGCACACTACTCGTGTAATGTTTACCATTTGATGTTAATGGGCGCATTTGTCTGCAATTTAAATACGTACACGATAAAATACAGATACTGAAAGTAAGAGTTGAGTACCTGGCACAGATTATTACATATGAACATAGACGGTGGCTTTTTGGTTTGCTGAATCCTGAATTATTCATTTGTAATAGTAATATTATGACTGTTACGTGTGTACCAAAAAGAAAAAAACTGTTCTTTAGTAAGACAGCACTGCACGTTTCTCTCGTGTTATCGCATTCTACAGTATGTGTAACTAACCAATCACCCAAAACATTACAACCTCTGATGGGTGACGCGAAGAACGTTACCTCATTACAGTTGCACAGGCCAGTGGGTGGGACTGTGTACTTTAGTCCTTGAGGCTCATGTGGCTTGACATGGGAAGGATCTAAAATGACTTTGAGGGACAAATTGTGATGGCTTAAACAATGGGTTAAAAGCATTTGCAAACTGCAGGTCTTTGAGTTTTCCTGATCTGCAGTTTTACCCATCGAAAAAGAACTAGGAAGTAACAATTGGTGAACCAGCAAAAAGGTTATAATTGTCCAAAGCTCAGTGATACAGGTGGCGATTGAAGGGTAGCTTGTATTTCTGACCCCACAGAAGAGCCAATGAAGCACAGACTACTGCTAAAAAATCAGATGAACACACTCTGCATTGCAGCTGGGAATGCATTGCTGCAGTTTCAGTCAGTGTGTCCATCCTGGTGCTGAGCCCCCACAAAACATGATAACGTAATAAAGGGCAAGATGCTGTTACTATGGGAATGGGTTGCTTTGGGCAACTCTCTGCTTGGAAACTTTGGGGCCTGCCCTTCATGTGGATGTTGCCATGACATGTGCCACCTACCTAAACAGTATTGCAGACAAAGTATGTGTGTGATGTGCTGTAGTGTACAAGTAAAAAAAATACTAATGCAAGATTGACTTGTGTGTTCGTGTAAATTTATACTAGTTTCACTTGTTTGCGGGATGGGTGACAAAAAGAAAAATATTCAAAGTAAAAATGACTGCTCTGAAATGAGATGTGAAATAAATAAGCTATTATGAAAATATGTAATATTCTGGAAACTCAAAGTTGGAATAAATGATAATGATTCAGGTTTTGTAATATTTGATTGAGGTTGATGTTCCATCTATATTAGTTTCCCAGACAGATGTGTGTGAAGCTGTTTACTGTATATTCTGATACAGACAAGCATAATGTACCAGGTCGCAGCAGGGAAATATATTCTGGTTTTGCCATCTGTCCTCTTAATTCAGTCAGACATCTCGAGACAGCTGGCTTCACTGCCAGCCATGTTCAACATCCATGTGTGTGTGTGTGCATACGTGTGCCTACAAACTGATTTGTACTGCAGCCTTTTTTACGTTTCAAGGAGGTAAAAAGCCTTCACCAGCACATCATGATTGTAATCAAATTTGAGTTTACCATCAGGCTACAGATGATTTCTACCTTCTATTCCAACTTTTTTTTTTAAATCCATAACAAAAAGTTCTAGTTTTAAACTTTGAACATTTTCTGCTAATATAAGATAAGATATATATTTTGCTTTAGCCTAAAACATTTTTACATCCCTGCTTAGTTTGGGAAAACTGTCCACAGTGTGCAGACAAAATAATATGGACAGTGGACTCATGGTACATGTTGTGTAAATGTAAATGTTGTGTTGTGTGTGTACTGAATGCCTCTGCATGCTCAATGACATGAATAAAGTTTTATGCCGTCTCAAACAATCAAACCCTGATATAAAGCATTTTAAAAGTGATTGCACTTCACAAGATATCAGTGGAAATGTTTTCAAACCAGTATTATTTTTACCAGATATAGCTTGAGATTCTTCAAAGAGGTGTACTTTGCAGCGGATGCACCGATTCAGACGTCCTCATTTTGCATAGCTTGTGTTCAATGTGGCAATGACCAGCATAATTTAATTAGCACACAAATGAAATGTTTGATGACCATCAATAAAAAATCAGTCATGTCAATGGCGTGTGGATTAAGCATGCTCTGAACCGATCCTTCAGGCCTCAGCACATCATGAAAAAACGTCTTATTGTATATGGACGCTGTTGCAGTGATCGACCACTGTACCACAACACTGCAGAAGTCTGCCTCAAGGTCATTCTTACTACACTGCGGAGGAGATGTGTGTGTGTGTGTGTCAGCCAATAATGTCGTTTTGCTAAAAGAGCAAAATGGTTGAATAGCATTTAGAATCTGTCCTCTGAGAGCTATCCCTTTTAGAGAGTGACTTGGGGAAGGAAGGATAAGGGAGAGCAGAGAGGAGAGGAGGAGGAAATGAGTTGAAGAGAAGGAGGAATTGTCCTTATTAAAGAGCCGTCTGCTCCATGTGAGAGATCCCTTGTGGAACAGAGATTAAATAGACTGCGTAAGAAAGGAACGTGCTTGTGGTGCTCTGACTGGAGGAC
Source organism: Brachionichthys hirsutus (assembly GCF_040956055.1). NCBI lineage: Eukaryota > Metazoa > Chordata > Actinopteri > Lophiiformes > Brachionichthyidae > Brachionichthys > Brachionichthys hirsutus. The sequence goes on along the minus strand of NC_090904.1, from coordinate 5,377,768 downwards.
CCGATAAGCATGATAATCAGTCAGGGAGGGGGGAGGGGGGGGGGAAAGAGGTGTGATAAGGAAAAACAGGGTTGAGCATAAAAGAGGAGAATATGGAGAAGCACTGAATTGAAATTTGGACTTAATTTCTTGGGAGGAATGAAAAGAAAGATTAAAAAGGAAAACAGGCAGAACCTGGCTGAGAAGGATGGGAAATTAAAAGAGGAGATGAAATGAAATGAAATGGCGTAGCAGGTGGGGTGTTTCAATCAAATCCAGTAGACACAGATTGAGTAGATACAGAAGGATAAACAGAGTGTGGAAGGAGGAGGATGACAGAAGTGTGGGGGAAACATTTTCCTGAGTTATGTATGCACTACATAAAGGCCTCGTCATGGGAGCACTACGGAACCAGCGAGTGAGATGTAGGAGGAATAAGAAGAGCATCAGCACCAAAAGTCTGGATGCAACAGCATGGAAATTAAAATGCCATGTGCTGAAAGCTCATCATATGTTCTCTCATTCTCCCTATTTTTGGTCAACCACATATATAAATATTATTACATATGTGTCCTTAACATCAATATAATGTCATTAATAAATGGTTGCAAGCATGTAGTTCAATTTTCAAGTCATTTTCATTTCATTTCATGGATATTTGGGTGTGATGTGCCGTGTAAAAACCTCCACAAGAGCCATCAACAAAATTGTGTGTTTGTGATGTGTATCATCTGGCCTCCATCCACCAGTCGTCACTGCCACAAAAAACAATGCATAAAAATACCCCCGCTCCCCAGGGGTGTTCTTTGAAAGCACAATCCTCAATCAACTCATTTTCACTTGCATTTCTATGCATTTGTTTTCAACAAAGAAAATATACCGGTAAGCAAAAATAAAGTCAACATCCAATATGATGCTTTTGTTTGCTTGCATGTTTGTTTGTGTGATTGTTTAGGTCTTGGTCAAACTTTTGTGAGCGGAACGGTACAAACTCCAGGAAAGATATCAGAATGTGCTGATGATCCAGATCATTATATCAATCTAGCGTTTTCTGAAAAGATTCGCTATCAGGAGCAATTTTTGACACTCATTTCTTGGATTATGCCTGTGATGCTTGGACAAATGTACTCAATCATCCCCAATTAGTTTTAAAAGTATTAAAAGTCTGGTCATGTTCCAGAAGGTTTAGATTCATGGGGCTCACACAATATTTTGCATATTTGTGATTTAACAAATATTAAAGGTAAAGCGTGAAACTAAGTACAAGTTGGAGCTGATTTAGGCGTCTTGTAAATTTTCTGGATCCTGAACAGATTATTTTTCTTCTGTAATTATCAAAGTAGTACTAATATCAGTGTGATTCTGGATTTTAATGGTGGATAAAGAGTCATGTTACAAGATCAAACTATCATTGTTGGCCTTTAGGTTTTGTTCAATTAATGGATGGCGGGGGGTGAGCTGCCTTAGTGGGCGGTTGCACTCTCACTGCTGTCTGGTTTTTGTAGTTTCAGGACAAACTGAACTTTAGAAAAGGTGTACTACTTTTCCAACACCATTCCACTCTCACTAATGACAAAAGAAGTGAACCAAAGGCAGAGCATGATGAAGGTTACAGATGTAGAACAGGTCTATTTAGGCTACCATGTACACCGGCCCACTGGGAGTGAACTAACAGCACACAGAAATAGAAATGGGAGCAGAGGATAGTGTGTGTATGTGTGTGTCGGAGGGAGGGAGGGGGGGGGGGGGGGGGTTAGCGGAGGGAAGGTGTGGTGAGCCAGGAATAGGAGGTAGAGAGAAAGAAAGAGAAAGGACAGGTGTCGGTATTGATGAGGAGGGTAGACAGACAGAAGGAGGATGGGAAAAAGGTAAGTGGGTGACATCCATGATGGAGTTGTGCAGTGGGAAGAAATCTGCTTTTCCCATTCTGCCAGCAGCCATTTAGCTTAGTTTAGCTTTGTATAAATAATAGAAACAGGGGTGGGGGTGGGGAATCTCCAAGTTAATGAGTATTGACCTTTTCATCGAACATTTAGCAATAAATCAAATATGTTTATTGACTAAAGACTATTAGAGGTTATGGATATTGGTTTTACTTCTTTTAGTCATTCTGGAAAATATTGTTTGTTTTTTTTGCTCCTTGTTGAAGACTGGAAATCATATTAGCTTCAACTGTTTTATTAAGACAAGTACCGGTAGCAAATTACATCTACGTCAATTCAGAATGCTATGAGGGTTTAAATCACACAAACTGATCATGTGGAGCACAGAGAGATAGAGCAGGAGTAAGGTAAGGACATAAAATGTCTTGTAACTTAATTAAAAAAAAGAAAAATACACAACCTGCTAAAATGTATCCTTGGATTTAATTGCATTGCCAAAACAAAGTTTGTTCTGTTTCAGTTAGAATTATCTCGATTCAGCATGTGTTAGTGTGTAATAATGATTAGTGATGCACAAAGAAACCAATTTGATAAAGCATCCTATCTATCCATTAATCTGTAACAGAGTAGTGATCAAGATGAGAATAGGCCAGGCTTTAGGGGGGCTGCTGGGTTTTACTCTGTGGATAATAGCAAAATTAGAAATATGGTTTTACAATCAAAAATATCACAGCTGATCGATATTAGAATAAACATAAAACATGAACTGATGCATATTTTACTTTAGGATTCTTACATAATTTTCAATACTATGTTATTTTATTCAGAAAACACAGGAATGGTTACTACAGGAGACTTGAGGCAAACAGATTTCTTGTTTCTAGCGTTGTTCTCACACGTACTCGTGGTTCCCCCTCCTTCTGTGTACAATCTTACTCAGAGCCCTCCCGCCCTCTCTGTCTGACAACATCAAAGACTAAGAACCTCTTCATTCTTCCGACCATCAGTGCATGGCTGTGCCCTGAGCACTCGCTCCCGCAATCGCTTTCTCTCATACCCAGAAGGACATGCAGCGCGATGCTCTCTACAGACTCTGAAAACACCGTTACACTGTGATTGCCCAGCAACCACCTTCGCTCACATCTCAGGAGAAGCAGGTCACATCCTGAGCAGCTTCCTGCCGACCCTTCTCTGAAACTTAGCTGCAGTGTGACATCCCATCTGGCCCCTGAATGACTCATGCCATTCGTCCGTTGGCTGCTTGAGGGAAATGCTAGCCTTTTTCACCCCACAGTCACCTACAAGACAACACAGGCAACAACATCCTGGGGCTGGGTATAGGGTGAAAGGAAACGATATACTGAGAAAGTTAAAGGGACAACAAACAAAAATCTATTCGATGTGCTCATTAAGGTCCTTCAGCGTTATTACCTCCGCCAAGGAGGTTCTGTCACAGTGATTGTCTGTTAGCAGGAATTCAGAAAAACTGCAGGATGGATCTTGATGGGGAAAAGAAAATCTAAAATGGTGGTTCTTGGTCTAATTTAGTTCCAATTAAATATTGAATAGAGAAAAAATAAATAATAAATCTTAATTAAAGAATGCATATCTTGTAAAAATAAGTACAGTATTCAATTCACTCACCAAAAATCACAATCAAAGGGGTCTGATTTGCATGATACCATACAAAATGTCTTCTGGATCTGATCCACAATGAAGTCAGGAAATGTTTTTACATTTTAACATTGAAAACTCCATTTATGGATTCAAAAATCAGCTAAGAATACACATCAACTTTGATTCACTTTTCCTTTTCATGGTTGGTGTATAAAGATACCATTAACTATTTAGAACCTATTGGTGATGATTCAGATCACCATGTGTATAGTCAAAATCCAATCAGGAGGGGAATAAGCTGATTGGCGGAGGTCTGCGCTCTCCAAGTGCAATGTATCGTGTTTTATTACCTTATTACCGTATCGGTTTATAAGGCACCCTGCGATGAACTGGCGGCTTGTCCAGGATGTAAGCCCCCGCCTCTCGCACGTAGACCGCTGGGATAGGTTCCATCGGTTATGCAAATTGATACACTAACAACCTATCGGTTTCACCAAACAGAACTGAAGAACCTTCGTGGATGATTGACGAAATGTCCGCAAAGTCTAGTTGCTACAGGTTCGACCTTAAATGCATGCTTGTGCCTCTTTAAGTTATAGAGCGGTTTAGATAATCATTCATACCAAATAATGTTTCCACTATCAAGAGCTGTTGTATTGGATGCACAATTCTGCTCTCTTCTTTGTCATGCGCACACTGTGTATTGCGTATGGGAGTTGTCATAACAATCTCTCTTATTCTCCAATGAGTCCGTTTGGAAATTCAGTGAGCGGCATATACGCCAGTCATTTTTATGTTACATTTTTAATGAGGTGAATAAATAAGTAGCCTCCCACCAATTTGCCTGTTTTTTTTTTTTTTGCCTTTAACTCAAAGGTTTACAATAATTTCTTGCAGTGTGATAAGAGGCTAAAGGGTGGCTGCGCTGACATTCATGCAGCCATAAATAAAAAACCTCTTCACTGGTTTAATTTCTACACTTGCATCCATTATTCATTTACCCTGCATAATGGGCTTTAAACATTCCTGAACTGTTGGTATCATGCGAGTGGGTTGGTGTGGGAGACAGTATGGGGCTAAAGGGTCGACCATGTTCAGGGCCTCTCACCATCACATGCAGGCCTGTGGGACGCAGGTGCGTTACACACACCACACACGATGACAGCAACACAGAGTACCTTCAAGGATAATTACCAAGATCATATTTCTGAGGCAACATATGTTTCGTGGAGAAAGCCGCACAGCACACCACAGCAGCCGTGTAGCATAACCCCAGGAACACCTGGGATCTTCTATGCAAAGATAACCAGATAGCATTACTCATTTACCTATTAGTGCATGTTCCAGTGACAAATAAAATGCATGTTATAATCAGGGTTGAAGGGAGCATCCTGCTCGTTAGCAGCAAAGTAAAATATTCAGTCAAAACATGCACTTATCAAATACCCAATTTATCCAAAGTGCTGCACAAAATTAACAATGTTTTCAAATAAGTCAATAAACAGCAAAAATTGTTAGCAGCAAATACAGATGTGCATAATCGAGCCAGCATCAGCATGCATTGAGAGACAGTCACTCTGAGCTGAATTAGAGCAATTTACTTCTCTTCATGTTTTATCATTTTATCCACCAACAAAGAGGAGCTGCAATATTACACTATTGTTTAAAATGGGGTTGGATGGAAGTCTTGCAGTAAATTTCAATGGAAAATTCACAGGTAAACACTTCATATGAGAATTTTTAATGTTTCAAAGGAGATGAATTGTCTAATAATTACATGAATATTGTTTATGTTCACTTGATCGCTTTGATGTGTTGCTATTAAATAATGGAGCGATAGTGTTGGACACAGATTGACAGTTGAATAACATGAAGCTCAATGAATTAGATCACCAGTAACCGTAAGTATGTTAATAATTACAGTGTTCCTGCTTATATAGAATATCTTTAATTACTCTAATCTGAACTTTATTGCACTCCGCAGGCAGTGATCCTTGTTTAGTCTGTTGCAGGCACGAATAAAATACAATGTTGACGCATCTAATCAGGACGCTCATCAGAATAAAATATATTATTAGATTTTGCTTGTTATGATAATTTTATTGCCAATTTATTTCCATTTCACATTTATTGCCACACAGGAGGGATCGTTTCATGCTGTTTTTGCATGATGACAGAGCACCGGGGGGCGCTGAACAGGTAAAAGTGTCCACAAAGTTGCTGGGTTGGTCCATGAGCCCTGTAGCTTGAAGTCGACGCTTTCTCCAGAGCGATCCTGATTTGGCCTCACTGATTCTGTTCTATTGGTTTATGGATGATTGTTTCGCTAGTTGCATACTATCCTCTGCCACCACTGTACAAATTGGTTGACTTGTAAATACACCGAGTAATTAATCAGACTGGATTGTACTTGGTTGCCACCATTGCACCTTTCTAGTCCAAAAGATCATCAAAGTGCTGTCCAACACAAGCCAGCATTAAAACATTCATACAATGGTGGCATTCATTAGGTTTTGATGAATTACTGCCCATTTGCCATTTATCCCCCATTTTCCTTAGCTCTCTATTCATTATATCTATATTCAACCCCAGACTTACAGCGGGTATTACTGAAAATCCAACAGAGGAATAATCTTTTGGATGAGGTTCACAGGGGATATAATCTGCTGTGACTATGAGCCTATAAGACATGATGGAGATGATGTTTGATCACAACTAAACCATCCCACAGGTCTCCTAAAAACGATGGTTTTGACTGATGCAGACCAATCAGAGATTAAAGGGTTAAAGCATCATATATCCCTGTAATCTACTTACAATGAGGCTACCCTAAGGATAGTAACTAGCTCATCCCATTTTCCATACTCGCAGTCAGTACTGCCCACATTCAGGACCGGCTGCAGCAAATTAAAACTCGTAATTTCGCCTAGATCTTTATACGTTTTGGCATCTTATTCTAGGATCAGTTTTCTGAAGAATATTTTAATTTAGAGGTGTTTCTCCATTTTTACAGACATGTTTGTTTATTATTTTTATCTTGTACTTTTTAGCTGAAATGTATTTTATGTGCTCTTAGAACTGCTATGATGTATCTGCTATGTATATGTTGACTCCAACATGAGGTGAAGAACCTAAAACTAACTCCCCAATCTGTGAGATTTTCAGTTAATCTTGATAATTTGTCCAACAGGCGTAACAATATGAAATACTGATTAGTGCTCAGCACACCAGAATGGGGATGATCCGAACACCGGTGAAGATTAATTATCGGTATTATGCAGATAGAAGCATCTTTTGCATTCAACACTATTGTCAATGGGAAGAAAGCAACAATCCTGCTTTAATACAATATTCAGTTAAAGTAAAGGTTGGGCTTTAGAGAGTTTAAATATCTTAACCCATTACTGATGTTATGGCATATCTTAGGTGTCAGGGCTGGGATTAGGTATCACTAAATTGGCTTTCATAAAAAGTTGACATTTTCATTGTGTGGAGAAAACAATGTCAGAATAGCATTATCATGTAACTAATCTTCACTGACTAGGATAATACATAAAACCTTAGAAGTGGCAAAATTAACTAAGGAACAGGAGCCGTTTTCTCATTCCTCTCATGCCCGTTTTATATTTGACGGCACGCAAAATTCCACGTGGCAAAAAAAACCTAAAACCATGTTACCCTAGAGACCAGCTCCTGAAAATAATCTAGTGCCGATTGGTTGATGAGATGAGAGAATGACAAGGGAGGGTGGTGGGCTTATATGACCATAGAGCTTTCTTTGCATATTAAACAGGTCTAACACAAGCTGGAATTTCCATCAGTCCCTTCAAACAGGACTCCCCTCCCTGCCTGCTGTTGTGATGCTGTGCTTACGTATTTCTCTGTGTGCTTTGCAACGCTGCAGACAATAAAGCAGTGGATACAAAAAAAAATACCACCATCCTATGACCAGCTCAACATACAGTCACAGAGCACATTCTCCGTCATCTGATTATTATTGCGATGCACATCATTGCACAAATATGATAAAAACACACACATAGGAGTGCAGGGACTCACCTTCTGTGGGTGAGGTTTTCAGTCGTTTACACAGTCCCTCTAGACCCCCATAGTCCTCCTGGAGATTGACCACTGCCTCTGTGCCACGCAGCTCCATGAGCAAGCGGAGCTCCATGACCGAACAGCCGAAGTCTGCAGCATGGTTGTCCTCGTTTCTTTGGTTCTTGGCGTAAAAATCGCTGTTGGACATGTCTCCCATGTTTGCCAGATGGTGAAGTCAGTTATATTAGTTGTGTTATTGCTTTTTAAGATCAATCAAAAAGCTTGTACAATAGAGTCACTCATCCCGGAAAAGGGAAGAAAAAAAAAATCCAAAATAGGTATCAAGCAAATAATGCCGCTCTGTATGGAGATAGATTGAAATCAGATTTGAAAGGAATAACCAAGGAGCGGCATTTCTGTTTCAGGAGAGTTAAATATCAGTAGAACAAAAACCAGCAGACCATGAAGAGGAAAGATGAGAAAACACAAGTGGGGAGCATCCAGGTGAGCGTTGGACAGCCCCAGTGGTCAGTTCCTGAGAAGGGAAATGATGGTGGTTGCAAGTCCTGTAGGTGTCAGGCTCACCACGGCTGCTGTCCAGACCCACTCCATGCGTGGCTTCCCATTGCTTCTATTTCTGCTGTTGCCTCCGCTGCCTCTGACTCTACATGGTGGTCTTCCCCGTCACTGCTACAGAGGGAGGAGGAGGGAGAGACACAGAAAAAGAGAGCAGGAATGAGCACTGCGTTGTCAGGGCAGGGGTGACTGCGGTGCTAGATGGTGCACGGCTGAAGGACAGTCTCTCCTCCTTGCTGCAGTAACTGAGGCTCTGCTGTCTATCTGCTGCTGCCGCTAACCTCATTTCTGTGGATACACCAAATGGCAGAGAAAGAGAGAGCGAGCGCGAGAGAGAGAGTGCAAGATAGCGAATTTGGACGAGGGGCGGCGCAGAGAGAAGAGAAGACGATGCTCTTTTCTGGTGCAGAGTGGAGATGAGTTGTGTGCGGGTGGGAGGCTGGGGCTGCTCTGACGACAAAGCAGAGAGGCAGCACGTAACGCTGCGTTGTCACAGGGAGGACGGTCGGTGTGTGCCGGTGATCTGCTCCTCCCTGCTGCCGTCTTGTACAGCATTTATGATTTCATGTTCTCACTCCATGCCTCAACCTGTCACTTAAGAACTACATGTGGCACAGTATCAACATGCACAAAGAAAATTATTTATCTGGCACTAACAATTACTGGGACTGTAAACCACCAGGTTTGTGGATACCCTTCTCCTTTACCCATCCGCTGAGGGCAGAGACCTGGAATTAATATTGATGTATTCCTAAATATCTACTGAATACTCCAGTAGATCTACACTAAAGCAGTTGGGGGTTTTGTAGTTGATCTGTAAATAGATAATGGTTTTTGAACAATCTAGCATTCATTGATGGGCGGGTAGCTGTGAGCATCAACAGAAAGTTCAGTTGGCTGCAGATGAAATGACCACGGTTGTGACTTCACTCTGAATTTTTCACAGAAAGCAATAGTGTCCACTCACAAATATCAAGTGTGATATTACAAATAAGACCAGCACTAGATAAAGCCATGCACTCAAGGCACCGACCTTGTCGGGGGGGGGCAGCGACCTTGTTGCAGCAGGATGTGAGAGATGAAGTCAAAATGTGAAGTTGCATCTGTAACTGTGCAGGAACTTGTACTGGCTGCTAAGGAGCTCGACGGTGAGACAGAACAAGGATGCCTGGGCTGGTCCAACCAAACAAGCCTCCCACATCAGCTAAAAGCGAAGCTCCTCTAAAATCTACAAATGAAAGCCAGCAGGAGCTCTCCCAGGAAATCACACGGGTCTGTATGTATGACTCGGGATTCAGCTCACTGGCCAAGGATTAAACATCTTCAGAGGGACATTGGAGCCATTATTAGTCTTTCAGCATATCCGTAGCGTGATAAGGGGGGGGGGGGGGGGAGGTACCCAATTTTGGATAAATTGGGTATTTGATAACTCAGATAGAAAAAAAGACTGTAAGCATACTTGCAAACCAATAATGCTGATGATAAATGCGTAATTAGATATTCAGCTCCCTTACCTTGAGTATTGATTACCATTATTACACAAAAGGTTAGTCGGCTACCCTCCATAGTATATAACATAAGACATGCTTGAGACAATTTAAAGAAAATATAAATCATTTCTATGTATCGATAAATTTCAGTCCTTCGCAGTATTTTTCTTTAGAGTAAAAAATTGGCTGGAAGCATAATACTTTTGTGAGTAATTAAACACAGAATGCTGATGGATCTCTCTGCACGGCATTTGTCCATATCAACACGCAGTATGTTTCCCAGTATCATGTTAGTCAGACACGTGACTGGCGATGGTGGGCAGCCCCGGCGTTATATTCTACTAGCAGGCAGTTGCTCATCTTTAAATTATAATGGCACACATAATCAGCAGCGACAAGAAGGGAAGAGAGAGGGAAATGTGGTTCACAAAAGACAGGAGAAGGTGGAGACGAGGCGAGAGTAAGATAAAGGCGACATGCAACACCGAGCTGAGTCACGAAATAAATTATGTTTGCCTATTATATTAACCTAATGCAGATTTGCTCTTGTAAAAATGGGAAAATGAAGTGGCGTTATTGGTGTTATATGCATCATATGATGGTAACACAGACACACACCCTATGTATCTGCATATAAACTTGCATCGCATCACTTTCACCACTCCCTCTGTACAATGGACCATCAGTCTATGTTTTCGTTCTGTTTATCTGTCTGTCTGTAGCTGACTAAAATGCTTCCCTGCTGTGCGATTCTACTGCCACCCTGCCAACTTGCCAGTCTGTCTCCATATTGTTGGCATGCTCATCATGGCTTGACAGTGAATAATGAGATGATCAAACAGTCGAGGAGAAAGTTTAGATTTTGCAATCATGAACAGCCTTTTACCTTTGCTGCAAGAACACTTAATTAGACTTTGCGAACCCCGACACCATATGGAATCCAACCACATTAGAATATGAAACTCAACAGCCAGCTGCTATGACCATCTGACTACCGTAGTGTAGAGTGTTACATAAATGCATGACCCAACTACTGAGAAGAAGAAAAAAATCAGGAACTGACAAAAAGGTTATTAACATAAAGCCACTACAGCATCACAAAGCAGCTGTTGTGTGCATGAGAAACCCCCGGCCATGACAGGGTTACGATCTTGTGGTTCTTCAGCCACACCTTGATTGAACTGGCTGTAGGGCATGGAGCATCGTCCTGCTGTCGGAGCTCGATTCATGCGAGAGGCATCCCCCAGATCATCACCCAACGTCCACCAAGCTTCCCAGTGGCAGCAAGAAACTGTATTGTAGCCGGCTCCAGGTTTCTGTCCAACCATGAGACAACCAGGTGTTGGACTCAGATAAAATTTTCTCAATCTCGTCCTCTATTTTTCGATCCTTATGGTCTTTTGCCAACCTCAGCCGAGCTCTTCCTTGCTTCTCATTGACAAAGGGCTTTTTTTTCTTGCTTTGTGTGACTTTAGTGCTGCACTGAAGAGCTCGTTACAAACCATTCTTACCAGCTGTCATTCTTAATGAAAGTGAATTGATGTCATCCAACGGAGAGACATTTGAAATGAGCTGGCAGGCATCATGGTCTGCGGACAGTGTTTTTCACCCTCTGCTGGTCTGCATCTCTGTTGACCCCAATATCTGCTCCTTGACATTGTTCTTATGAACCGCTCTTTGAAATTTTAAGAATGGAAGCAACCCAACGCTCACGTATCCCTCTGTCAGTCAAGTCAAAATTGAAATCTCTCTTTTCCCAGCACTGATGGGGGTTTTTTGCCATCCATCCGGTCCTATTGCGGGAGGATAGTAATGACCGCAACAGTGATTTTTAAACTTTTCCTCACAAAATAAGATTTGGTTCAGGTGATCACCTAATCATTCATTCATTCATATGATGCAGGACTCAAGTGTGCAGTACCCATACTATTACAGTGTTGTTTCTGGGGAAGTGTATCACACTCTGGCAGCCTCAATCAATATTTCTAAAAATCTGACGAAGCAGAGGCAGCGGGCTCAAATACTGTAAAAGATGGCGTCCTCTCTTATATGTTCCAATGGTTGGATTCAGCTTGATTGAAGTCATTCAGCTTAAGAGCAATTCTTGAGGCTGTAGTTTTAAAGCTGCTGCAGCTGTAGTTAACAGCATTTTAATAACATCATAACCACCGTCTATCTTGAGGTGACCCGTTTTCATATTCATGCAGTACAATATTGCAAGATCTCACGATCTTGTGTCTGTCTAATGATTCCTTAAATCGATAATAATCTTAAGTGATGCCTGTGTTCTTGGTCTGGCGAGCAGCGTGTGCTTTCTGTCTGTGAAGCCACACACACACACACACACCCGGTGCCTGTCACAAAATGTCCCTGGTAGAGTAAGGATCTCTGCCCACTGCACCAGCTGCAGCAGCAGCAGCACCGGCATAGAGCGCCCCCTGGCTGTGACAAAACATACTGCAACAGACTTGACTGCATTTCCTTTTAACTGCATCTCCATCATTTATAAATCGTGATTTCTTGACATGAGGAATTTAATTTAAAATGCATTCATAAGAATTCATGCAATGATTCCCAAATAACGCAATTGAGCACAGAAATGGCATTTAACAGACAGCTCCAAGTTTCACAGTTTGCTTTTACAATGTTACTGCTGAACAGCATTAATAAAAAATACTGGTATCTATATGTCAGCTGTGTCATGTGTATGTTCACTGAGCACTGATTTGCACTTGATGTTTCAATCAGAAGGCAGATATCACAAAAATGAAGGCCAACTAAACAGAATCTCTTTTTGTGTGAGCATATGTCAGAGATTTCATACACCACACTGCCAGTTTATGTAATGGAACACGCGCCTACATCCAGCTACTTCACAAATCATGAGGGCAATAAAATAACAAAACAAGCTCTGCAGCAGAAGCAGTTGAACAATGCACAGGGAATCCTCAAACACATGCAGAAACACATTAAACAGCAGCTGCAATGCAATACTGCAGTGCATTATCTGAAGGCACTTCAACAGACATTGTCTCCGAGGTGAGCCGTTACATAACAACCACTTAGAGAGCCTCCTTTCAACCATCATCAGCGCTCTATAATTGGGTTGAAAGCAGCTGTCACGCTAACTAAGCGCAGCAAAAGGTTATTTTGGAAACAAATACAGCAGTTTTAAAAGGACTGCAGCTCCACCTCGCATTAGGATGAGGAGACAATAAAGTGGAGAGAAAGGAATGAATGAGGGAAAGCGGGAGAAGAGACGAAGACAAATTCATATATGTGCGTGCCTGTGTATGGTCTGTGTTGGTTTAAAAACAGCACAAATGTTTGGAAGAACAGCGAGGAGACCCTGATGGCTGCAGGGGCAACTATGCATCACTGCAGAGTGAAACTGAGAAGTAAGCGCGTGAGAACTGGTGATGATATGCTATAGCTAGGAGATGACTGAGAACGGAGGACAGGTCACTGAATGAGACATGCCATATTACCCCATCTATTACAAAACATCCTTCTCTGAAAGCACCAGCAGTGCCTCCATAAGAGTGTTAATAATCATGTTCCTCTCACCTTCATCCAGCCTCAAATGCAACCGTCTTCTCACTCGCTCTATTCTTTTTTAGCCGGAGATCTTTTCATTTGTACTGGTTTATTGTCTAATTATTTGCAACACATTAACCTGGGTGGGTTTTTTTTTTCAGCCTCTGTTGTTGGTGAAAGGAGCTTTGCTGTATTCACAACCACTTGAACGCCTTGTTGCAGTTGTACCGAGTGAGCAAATGCCCCTTTACAATGTGAACAACATGGTCAGACTGTGTAGAAAGATAGTATGAACAGTGCAGTCCTGCCTGGAAAAGCGATGTGGAGGAAGAGTAACAACTGTGATCAAATAAATGGGGGCATTTTTTAACTGTCAGAGAAGATCCTGCACAAGAGCAGCTATTTCTAATTCATTTTACAATCAAACTGGACTGCTGGACCAACCACAGACCGACTTACACAGGCTTTTTACATGTGTAAAAAGAACAATGACTAGTCAAATTAGTGTAAAACTTAAAAGCAACACAATTGAGCACAAGCTGCCCTCTCTTTTGCCGTTTCAGCATTTTACCACTAAGCTGCTCATAGCTCCGCCCACCTCATCAGCTCATGCTGCTCACCTGCTCATTCCGCTGCTGCTCATCAGCAATAATGCCTGTATTTCAGCCCTACTCACCTCTAGATTTTGCTCACGTTTGCCCATTGATACAAGACTTTCCAGCACTCACCTTCAGGTTGAAATAAAGTTAAAATAAAATAAACACAAATTCAGACTGGACTTAAAAGCATGGACTGAACAGATCTGATGCACCAGGGCAACTTATTCCAAAGCCCCCCCGAGAACCCGATCACCCGATCACATTTAGTTTTTAACCTGGACTTTTGGCAGACAGCACAGGTGCCTGGATATGAAGCAGATCTGTTAAATCATGAGGTTCTAGCCCATCTGGCGATTTAAAAACCAAAAGTAAAATCTTAAAATCAATTCTAATAGACACAGTGTAGCGAGTCCATTAGAGTGGTATGTTCACGCTTCTTCCTGCCTGTAAGCCGGCATGCTGCAGCATTTACACCAGCTGAAGGCAACTAGCAGTGATTTAAGGTAAAGGGAATTGCAGAAGTCCCGCTGAGATGTAATAAAGAGATTCTTTCAAAATCAGACTCAACCTGATCCTCACCTGCCTGTCCCATTGGATCCCCAGTAAATGCCTCAGCCTTCTGTCTCCAAACCCTCTGCACCGCCTACTTCCTTTCTGCCTCTTCCCACAGCTGTTTGGTGTTTTCCTGCTTTAACGCGGCTGATGCCTTCATTCCAGTCTCCGGCCTCTGAGTGTGGCTCTCTGCTCCCTGTCCTGTTTGTTTGTACCCCTGTAGAAACCCGCCTGCAGATGCCTCCTTCCATTCCTACAACTTGGGAGACTGCTTACCTGATATTTGTACTAGCACTGGCTAGCGCTTACCTGCTCATGCATGTTCCTGTGAAAGACTATAATAAAATGTTGTTCTGCATTTGGAGCCTACCTGAATGTTACGCAAATGGTGAAATGAACATATACTAGATGTCACAGCAGAGGATTCATTTATTAAAGGGCGTTACAGGTGCATGGAAAGAAGTAGAATATTCAATCCTGAGTAAAGGTATCTGAATAGTTGCCCCATGCAATCTTATGTGAGATATTTCAATCTCATAGGTTACATCCTTTAGGATTTGTATGGGGTTTTCTTTTCCCCAGGAACACTCAGATTACTGAAAGATAAACTGTTAACTTACAACATGGCTCTCCCTCTTTTATAGTCAATTTTATCATTAAAAAAATATATATTATCTGCATTGACTTAATGGTTCATCTCATCCAACGCTGTAAAATAGGGATTTTTGGTCATTGTTAGGGTGATGGGGTCATAATTGATGATGAACAAAAGACATTCAATGAAGGTACCTTTTTGAGGTTTAATGCTTGAATTGAGGCAGACAGTGTGAATACAAAAGCAATTTACTCGAATATTTTGGATACATTTGACATAATGGTAAAGGACTGAAATTCTTATTTCACACTGATGTCTCTAAAGATCAGATGACACAAACTAGTTGTTTAGATCATGTCACCTTTGTCACAGATCGTCTATAAAACTGTACTTCAGATGTGGTTATTGACATTATGTGATAAAATGAGAGAAGAGTACTTGAGCAGTGATCTTACTTCTGTAAATGTCACAACAAAGAAATCTGGTCTGCATCATCCCACACATCTGTATGCGGGATTAAACAAGTATGAAGGAAGGATTTAGAGAAGGATTGCACACATTGATGCTACTTATGTAATCAGTTCAAGCAATCATCAGAAGCTCTCTGTTGCAAGTCAGGAATCAGAATCCAAGATACAAGTTCTCACAGATGTTCAATCATCTGCGTCTAAATGGGACTTCACAGTCAGACGACATCTGAGGTAACAAGAGAAGATTGTTTTGTCATTTCAAGAAATAGAATAGAAACATTTCTATTTTAAGACTTGATTTTGTGAGCCTCAAGGTGCCACTGCACTAATGCACCAACCATCAACTTAAAATAGACACAAAAGACTGAATCACACACTTACAGTGTCATAGATTGGCACTGGCGCTGTCTAATACGCTTGAGGAGTCTCATGTGGAGACCGTACATGTGACAAACAGGTGAAAATGATGACTACCTACACACTATTTGGGCTCTAAAACCTTCATCTCCTAAATGTGACAAAAGGAAAGTATATGAATGTAAACAGCTGTCTGATATATTTTCATCATTCTTCTCTCCTTGGCAATTGCCAGCTGTTCTCCTTTCAGATTTTACATCTTAAATGGTACACAAATAGCATACATGGAATTACATTTTCAAAAATGTGGTAGTATTGATGCTCACACATGAGCTGTAAAGATCATAGAGCCTTCCCTATAAACGAAATCCCTAACATCAGTCATAAGGCACAAAATGTGCCAAAACCAGCTCATGAATTAAAACATTCACATCAGCTGCTTGTTGTTGTAACATTATTTATTTCAGATTTATTTCACTATTGTTTTGTTTTTGTTTACTTATTCTGTTTGTTTGCACCCATGTTGCAGAACTAACCTTCTTAGCAATAGCTACCACAGCATCTTGCCTCTGTAATCTATTGTATTTTCTTCATCATTTCAGGAGAAAAAAAACCCAATGGTTCATCCCCAGGAGAAAAGGACTCATACTGGTGTTTCAGTTTTACCCCTAAAAACAACACGACTGGCTTGTTGCCTGGAGCGATACATGACCTTTGAATACAGCTGCACTAGTTTAACATTGACGGCAGTATTCATGAGGTCAAGCATGCATATCCAGCTGTTTATAGAACAAATGTTAGGTGCTGACAAAAGACTTATCAATCATTTTAATTCATGAGAAAAACCTTTGTCTCATTTTTACCACGCATTAGCATCAACTACACTCGAACAAGGACCGGGCGAGCACAGGGACACAGCTGTGTGTATGTATGCTGTATGTCTTATTTAAGTAACAACCATATCAATGATTAGACATCCTAACATTAACTAGCATTATCTAACAATATATTATAATATATATTACCTATAACCTATTTGCTAAAATTTAGCCAACTAATTTCATCCAGATCAAAAAAGTCAGAGTGATTGTACGCTTTGATCTACAGATCACAAATATTGTTAACAACAACAATAACAATATTTATTGTGCACTTGTACTGTTAAGGTCCGTAGGTCTCTGTTTTTTTTTTTTTACATATTCTAATTATCAGTCAAGATGTGTTCACTGTCATCAGGTCAAGTCAACTTTTATGTTGACTTGAGAAAACAGCACGTCTGGATCGTGAGTACTTTTCTGACTGAAGTCTGCACCCTAAGCCGACTCTATGGATGTGTGCACATACTCTGCTTAGGGCTCATTTTGAACTGGCTGGAATGGAGGTTTGGTCAGCCCTCAGCAGTTGCCTGCAACCTTTGAGTTTGCAAGAGTATGAAAATTTGGATTAACGTCAGCAACTAAGCCTGTTTCCACAGAGCATAGAAAACATATGAATGCAAGTTTACACACACATTTATGTTAAACACTAATTGTAAAATGGGCCCTTTATTAAGAAAAAAGAAAATCTGGATGCATAAAATCTGGAATCAAGAGAA
The DNA here is from genome assembly GCF_040956055.1 of Brachionichthys hirsutus. Classification (NCBI taxonomy): domain Eukaryota; kingdom Metazoa; phylum Chordata; class Actinopteri; order Lophiiformes; family Brachionichthyidae; genus Brachionichthys; species Brachionichthys hirsutus. The sequence goes on along the minus strand of NC_090904.1, from coordinate 5,360,478 downwards.
AGAGAAATAGATGTAAGACTTAACGCCTTTTCAAACAGGAGAAGCTGCTTTCTACACTCGCAGATGTAGCTCCAATTGATGCCACTTATTTCTGATTTTCCACAAATGTGTTTTGACCTTATTAAGGTTTGTATCTTAAAAAGTAGTTATTCAAACAAGACTGAGGACCACTGCAACATTAGGCTAAAGCACTAAAACACACACACACGTGCACACACACACACACACGCACGCACGCACACACACACACATTTACACACACACTCCTCTAAAATGATCAACCTAGTATGATTGATCATTTCTTGTCAAGGACAAGAATGAACAAATTAATATTGACTGTATTATTTGGTTAAAGTTTCTTATTGTAATTGTCATGCTTTTGCATGGTTGCTATAATACAAAGAGGTGATGATGACACAGCGAAATGCACTGCAAGGTCTCATGAAATATAGCAGAGCACACAGAGCGAGCTATCAATTTTGTTATCCTGTAGATTGTCCTAATGTGTATCTGTTACTGTTAATAATGATGAACATATTATGGAGAAATACTATAATTACAGACCTTTGCCAAGCTGTCTCTGTATACTGTTACTGTATATGTGCTACGCTGCTACATGTTAACATCGAAATCTACCTTTTTTTTTGAAGGTCATAACATTTTAGGGGTCAAATCGAGTGCATAGCTGATTAAAGATTTTCTGACTGGATCAATGTCTAAAACCAGTTAGAGGTTGAGTTAAATGGATGACTGGTTGTTTGACTGGCGGCTTAGCTGTTAAGACATTTATGGATTTTCTGTTCTGGTGCACACAACAGATCAATTGAACAACAGGAAACAAAAAACACTGAAATATCACTCATTGACATCGATCGAAATCAGCCAGACAACTGGCCATCCAGAAGAGTAGACAGCCAACAGATGAAGGAAGGATAACTAACCTCAACATTAATCCTGTTGCCATACCGAATAGTTAGTTAGCAAACACATACAGCATGTGCAGTTACAGCAGCTGAGCCTGCTGGTATGACAGAAGAGATTTGCAGAGTTCATGCTGCTGACGGATGGCCAGACTGACTGAGAAATTGTGCATTAAACCATAATCTGGAGAAATTACAAGATTATTCCAAAAAATAGTAGAGCTTGGACGTACGCAACATCATGAAATAAACAGTGTGTGGATGCAAATCTGTGCATATTCAGATATGTGTAGAAATGCACAAGTGCCATAGACAGACAGAGATGAAGTCCATGCTGCAAGAGAATCATCTTCAAGCTCCAATCATCCTTGCATCGTCTGTTTCTTAGCTATTCTGACCAGTGACACACACTAATGCTACAATGTCACACATCTTTTATATCATAACAGATTCAAATGGAACAATGTGTATAGAATCATTTTCACATACTGCAGCCTCCAGATACTCGGATGATCAACACCAACACAACTAGAATGGTCACCAATAAACTGCTCTGTCATGTACATTCACACAATGCATATACTTACATGGCAGCAAGGATGTCGCTGGTAACACCATGACGCAAAAAAACCATCCCACCTAAAAGTGATATTGCAACGATACAAGGAGCAGCAGACTAACCGCCACAGCCATGTGTGTGTGTAGGTGTGTGTGCGTGTGTGAGTGTGTGTGTGTGCATGTGTGTGTGAGGAGGCTCGCTCAGCCGCACACTTACTGCTTCTGCCTCAGCTGGGATGTCTCAAATGCACAGCCTGTACCATGTCGGCAGACGGCAGGGGTGGGCGTGTGTGTGTGCGTGTGCGTGTGTGTGTGTGTGTGAACAGTGTTGCATAGCAAAGAGATTCCTCTTCACTTTAAAAAGCTGTCCACTGAGTGGATACAGGGATAAAGATGGATGGAAGGAAAGATAGATTTATGGATGGCTTGATGGGGAGAAGAACAGAAAGAAGGGAAAATATATGATGCTCGCAGCGTGCACACAAACTATGCGTGTGTGCTACTTGTGAGGAGTTTCTATGTTCTACGACTTCCACCCACCACCAAAAACATGCAGCTCAGGTGAATTGGTTTCACACACTCACTAAATTGCCAGGCACATGGACAATTTAGTGAGTGTGTGAATGATGTCTGTCAATGTGTGGCCCTGCGATGAACTGGCGGCTTGTCCAGGGTGTACCTCGCCTCTCACCCGTTGACTGCTGCGCTGGCTCCAGCAGGACCCGCAACCCGGTAACGGACAAAGCGGTTCAGAAGATGAATGAATGAATACCACATTGCCACCCACAAAACAATGGACTTCAAACCTGCTTTAATATCAGTCAGTTAAAGAAATTGTTATTTGTCTTGTCTCTTGTCGATGTGCTCACAAAACCAAAACCATAACAAGGCTAAATGAATAATGATATCCCCTAACAAGAGTCAATGATCACCTGTGGCTGATGTAAACTGCCATGTGTCACATAAGGTGGGGGGTATTTAGAAGTGCTGTGTTGCCACACAGTAGCACTGTTGCTGCACAATTGTTCCACGAGACTCGATGGTCTCTCAGCACAATTTTGTCAACAAAGAGCTATAAAGTGGGTCCAGTGTATGTTTGCAGAAAAGCATCCATCATGTCAGGCTATCAGACTTGCTGCCACCACTACTGCACACAGGTATTATTAGTCTGGTACTCCATGTCTTGCTCTGGACTTTTACTGCAGTGGAACACTCTCACACTTAAACCAGCTAGAGTTGTTATATAGAGCAGTTCTGCCTGCTCTGGGTATTGTGTTTTGAATGTTTGCGTAGAATATTATTTATATATGTGTGTGTGAACGGTTGTGCTTATGGGCACTGTACTTCACGCTGTATTTCACAGTGTAACACGATAAAATATTTAAATAACAATCCACTTAGGGAAGCTGCCCCAAAAAGATTATTCATCAAAGCAGCACTTTGACTACAGCGTCACATGGAAGTAGTTACCTCAACAGCTGCAGCAATGCAGGTGAAGGAAGGTGCAATGAAACAGAACAGACCGGATCAGACCAGAACAAACTAGAATAGAATAGAATAGTTATTGTGCTTGGTGAGAATGTCTGCAGGGTTTGGACAATAAAATATTAAAGAAAAAATTGTGAAACTCTAAATCTTGGACAGGATATAGAAAAAGAGAGGTTCTGAAGGAGGATGTCATACAGAGAGAGAGAGCGAGCGAGAGCGAGGGCGAGAGAGCGAGAGAGCAGTGATGGAGATCAAAAACAGGCCCTGAATATCAATGCAGCATGTCTGAGAGAATTCAGGGCTGCAGTGCACCAAAACCTGGGAGACAGAGCATGAGAGGACAATAACATCAGAGGCAGCCAGAACTGAAGATACCAATTTCTGCACAGCCAAGATCACCAAAGCAAAATCAATGCACTGCCACCATGAAGATATTCTGTCATTTAGATCCCTTGACCTTTTTTAATCTGATAGATTGTGAAGTCTGATTTCAGAGAGATGTGCTTTTAAAGTTTCATAATAAACAGTTTAATGCCGCTCCTCTAATAAACCAGAGCACGTGTCATTAATATGAAAGTCAGTCTCCCAACTAAACCCTGCAGGTATTCCAATTATATCTATATGCTCCAGACATGCTTACACACACACACACACATACACACACACACGTATGCCATCCATCTTAGTTAAATAACAGGCTTTAAAGATGCCTATTAGACACACTAGTGCAAGGATTCCCATCCTCTCGGTCCTTCTGTCTTTAAATTACCAATAAAAACTCTATTCACTTCTTGTAGGGATCCGTTAACCCTAAAAGTCCCATGTTTACATATGTCATATCCTGGTCACAAATCACCAACACAAAAACATTAGCTTTATTAATTGAGTAAGCCTGAAGCCGTCTCCTCACTTCTGCAGTAAAATAAGACATGTATAGCCAGCCAAATACTGGGCTATTGTAGTGTTGTCGGTCAGACGCGCTCAGCGGCTACGTTTTCTTGTCGATTCTCCGTGTCCAAAAAGGAGAGTCCAAAAGCCATTTAAGGGGGGTAACAAAGGGGTCCTCATTTATTACAGAAATCCAAAAAATTACAATCAATAAAACACGAGCGTCTGGATAACACTATTCCGCCAAAGCGGTCAACACCTGCGCATCACCTGATTGGCTCCGCCTTATATGCTCTGTGGCAACAGCGCCACACAGTGCACAACACAGGAAGCACATTCCACTAATTCCATTTGGCTCCTATAACATGCACGCAATTATGAAGATGATCCCAATGAGGTGTCATCAGCACAAACTCTCCCTCTTATCTAATAAACTCGCAAACTGCATGTGTGTGGATCCTCCTAGCGACAATCGTAAACACCAACTCTACGCCTTGCCACCTGCCGCCTGTGATTCCAATGAGAGGCTATTTTCTTTCAAATTATATTTGACCCATTCCACAAGTGATGAAAATGACCATGCCGGTGACATTACATATCTTCTGATGGGAGATAGAGCTGAAAAGCCCTGCATGTAGGCAGGTAGTTACATTACATTACATTTATACTGCTTTACAGTTACAACCGGCCCTTTGAGGGCAACCATAATGCTGATGTGGCCCTCAGAGAAAATGAGTTTGACCCCCCCTGCTCTAGGTGAAGGTGCACGTCATGCAAGACTGTGAAGAGGTGGTCTGCTGAATTCAAAAATGCCGGATTTGGTGGGATTCCGTTGTCCTGCAGGATCTGAAACTGTTACAGAGGAGACCACTGACAAGATACTTGACACGAGGACAGAAGTCAAATAACATGATTTATTGTCTGATGATGATGAATATATTTATTAGATAGAATGTTAGAGTACAAGTACAGTCACACAGTAGCATGTATTAAAGTACAAGTACAGTCAAACATCCTGTCTAAGAGGAGAATTTCAAAAAACCCCTTGTGGTCTTGTTTCCGTTGAAAGTCTCAGGGTTGGGTCTTTCTCAAAAACATGCCCGTGCATTTTTCCAGAAGGAACTCCAAATGATCAAGTTGCCACTTCCTTAGGGTTTGATGAGAAAAATATGAAATAAACCTGTCAAGGGATAATTGTGCCATTTCTTTTGCTTAGTCTTTGAGAGTTTTCCAGAATTTTGTAACCATGTATTTAGCTGGGTGATGGCCCATTTTAGAAGGGGGGTGCTCCTGGGGGACTATGTGGAAGGGGTCACACTATTACACACTACTGGCCTACTACACTAACCTCTTCAGAAAGGAACAGATGTGAAGATGACAAAATGAGGGGTCTTCCACCTGGACAATGCTCTGGATCCACAATGGCAACGGCTTCTCTCCAGGGCACTGTCCTCATCTGGGACCTGCTTTAGTTACCGTATTTGGCACAGTCAGACTGCTGCCACTTCAAAACGACGATGGAGCTCGGCGATGATCATTTCAACAGTGAAAGCTCAACAGAGAACCAGTGATTATTTGTCTCATCTCGACACAAAATCTAACACTCAAGAGCCAAAATTATTTGACAAAAAAATTAAATTAAGATTAAAATACTATTTGGGCACCCAAACAAGAGTTTCATGCTTTGCTTTTACTCTGGCATCTAAGAACATCCTTATATGCCCTGTGCTGGAAAACTGTTATATAAACATGCACATTATTTGTGAAGTGATGGATATGATGCAGAATTTTATTCAGCAACTTTTGTTTAACTTAACCCAGAGTGGTTGGGGATTGTCTAAATAGTGAACAGCATTTTCTGAGCCATCTGTAGAGTGTCTTCATGCAACACGCAGTCACAACGTGGAGGCTTGAAAGAGAATGTTCAGTCCAGACAGACATTTTATTATTGCCTTATCCTTGCTGTCAAAAACAATCAACTGGAAAAATCAGTGTTACGATTATGCACAAATAGACACAAATACAAAGTCATTCTAAAATATGTTGAGACAATACATTTTTTCACAACAATCAATAATTATAATGAAATGAGAGAAACGAGAAGAGGAAGTGCTCTATTACTGAAATAAATAAATAACAATAAATATACACATATGGAAAATATTAAAAAGATAGACAGTGGGGACAGATTATCTGCTACATATCCATTTCAAGATAATGTGAAAATAATAAAGTCTATCAATTGATTGAATCTGTGATTCAGACAAACCAACCAGAAATGTAATGAATTTTGACAACCAATAATTACAGCATGCAGGACATCATACTAAGATACCAGTACTTGTTGGTTATCTTTATTTTTCTCACCAGTCCTCCACATTCCTCAATTCCACAAAATCCCCTGTCCATGTCATGTTCTACTTTTCAAACTGGATGTATTGTTTTCTATTTTCCTCAATTTCTTGCCTGTTTTGAATTTGTCATAAAACTCAGGACTAATTCGGGATCTGTTTTTGATTTCTATGTATTTTGTTTTACTTCTGTGCACAGAATGTATCTCTCTCTTTCCATTTTTAGCATTCTGGTTCCTGACACATTCCACTGGTGAAAGATTTAATGCCCTCAAAAAGTTCTCGTTGCTATGCAACTGATCTACCGGCACTGAGAATAATGCTAGAAACTTAGACTACACAGAGTACAGCTGTACACACACACTCACACATGCTTAGCATGCATTCTGTACTTCTTAGAAGTATTTATTCTTAAACTACCAAAACATCCTTAATCTACCCAATTGTTTTTGACCAAATAATCCTTTTTTCATGAGAGCTATTTTCCTTCTACCTGCTTAATATGCAGATAGCTGAACGTGTTAGTTTTTCCAAGCAGAAATGGGAGAGAGAGAGAAACTAAAGACTGAGTAGCACAAACGCTGCATTTCCACTGTGAGGTACTGACTCAATTTAAAGCAACTTTACTCACCCTCGTTGGGTTTTCATTAGGCAACAAGCACTAAGGACCTGATAAATGGTAAATGGACTGTACTTTTCTATTCTGACTCACTGGTGTCATACCCTTTGTAGGTGCCTGAGAGGAAATATTAGCTTAGAGGTTCCTTCAAAGGTGGAAGTCAGGGTCAGATTAGGAAGGAAGCATGTGATGAAGAGTGGTGGAGGAGAGACAACAGTGGTTTAATGGTGAGCTCCAGAGATGAGATAGCTTGAGTTGCACATGAGCCAGACCTGTCTGGTTGAGGTTTATCATGTAATTAAGACTGGTGTAATGCAGTGCATATACTGTACGTACACACACACACACACACACACACACACACACACACACACAGACTGATCCTATTTTGCTCTCCATCTCTTACTATCCAAACTCTCTCTCTCAACTCAATCACTCACTGGCTTGCCACTGCAGAGCTTTAGCCCATCTCTCTCATGGTCACACCAAGGGCGTCCAATCCCTTCACACTGTATAATACAGGAAGAGAGAGGAGAGGAAAGGAGAGGATATCTTTCAAGATGATGATCACATGCAAAGCGAAAGGACTGACTGCTATAAAAAGACAGAGGGGTGGAATATCAGGTAAGCAATAATTGAAAAAAAACAAGTAAAACAAAATGAACAAACAATGAAAGAAATATTATGAAAATTGAAGGTATAGTGGGGGGAAATGGTGCAGGTGAAGGAAGGGAGGAGAGGGGGGGGTGGGTGGTAAGAGGGAGAGGGACAGAGCAGGATGTTGACTGATGAAGATGAGATGTTAATGTGCCTGCAAGTGATGCACTGCAGCAAAGTGAGGGAAGTTGAAAATGCAGGTAGAGACGGTGGAGGAGGATGGACAATCAAGAGGAAGAGAAAAGAGAGGGAATGAGAGGTGAAAAGAAAGACAAGGAGGTGCACCTGCACCATTAACAAGAATAAGAAAGTAAGAGGAAAGTTAAACTTGAGAGGAAGGTTTTGAGATGTGAATGGAAACTGATGTCTCTGATGATGTTTGGCGACTGAACATTATTGAATTGTGGACTGCTGCATTCGCTAACTGGCCATATTTGTACTGTTTTAATGAAATTGCAGATTTCTGTTATTGTATATATACTGTATATTGAAACATGTCCACAATAACACGTATCAATAAGATATTAATAATGAATTAATGAAGTATGATTCAAATGGCCTGCTTCCAAGCCACATGATTTGCACTTGTAAGGCTGACAGCATTACACCAGCTGCCCTGCCACACTCCTCCTCCCACCACAGCTACTTGCTGCCTGATTTGAGAAAAATGCTTGAACAGTCCTGAAACAGTTTCACCGTGAGCCTTCTAGAACACCTAGAATGCGGTTAGTGTTAACCTGAAGCATCAAATCAACTTACATCAGGTGGCTCTGTAAAGACAGACAAATCAGATGGTTAAATGTTATTTAATGGCTCTACTGTATATACAAATTAGCAATATGTTTTTTTGAAGAGAAACTTTGTTAGGGAACCTATTTGGTTGCACAGATATGACAAATCACCAACGTCATCACTTCTGCAGCGCTGTAGTGTCAGATATAAAATGGTGCTTTTGAGCATTTGCTGAAGTGCAGTGGCTCTTATTATGCTTTGCAAGTTCAACATGATAAGGACAGCACTATCAAAAAGTCTCATTGCGTGACATTTTTCATGACCTCATAAAACAGGAACATCCCCTCATACCCCTAAGGAGCAGCTTGCTCGTAAAGCCAGTGCTTACAAAGAATGCTCACCCCAATGTCTTTAATGGCAAGGCTACACTTTCTATAGATCTATTAATAAGTACAGTTTAAAAGATAGGCAGCACAATCATCAAACAGCATTAAGGATGTACGCCTCGCCCTGAGCAATCTAGGCTTTTCATTCAGAGCTTTTAGTATGACGTACGAAGTCTGGCCTTTGCAGTAGTGGACCATTCACATTAAACATGAATGACTCAAATCTGACCATGCCTTTGGCTGCTTTCTTCTTTCTGTACCTTCTCGAAGAAGAGAGCAGTTGGCGGCATGAGAAAATTGTAGCGGCCCGTTGCTCACGTACTTTCCTTGTCGTACTGTACTTGTACTGTGCTGGCAATAACAATAACGTTTATTCTGATTCTAACACAGAATTGCTTCAATTAAAGTGACGTAAAAATGCCTGAACCATGTTTGTCTGCGTAAAGTGCACGTGTTCACCTGGGACAAGGTTCCATGCCGCTCCATTTATGTCCAAGGACACTATAACAATAAAATGTAGTTCCTCTTTGTGAAGTCAATATCATACTCAAGTCACGCCCACAGTAGATTTCAAAGAGAGGAAATAGTCAAAGAGAAAAGTGGAAATTAACAAGGAGAGAGAGAGATGACAGTTACTGAAAGTAACATGATCAGAAAAGGTGGTGGATGAGTAAGAATAAATCCTAGACTAGATTAATTGAAAGATTGAGTGGAATGTAAGAAGGGAGGAAGATGGAGGCTATGGGAGCCATATTACATCCGTTCATGTACAAAAGTGAGGAAGGATAGAAAGTCAACGAGTCCAAAACCTCTATGAAAATAATAATAATAATATAGGTGGCCAGGAGAATAAAGACATTGGAAAGGCTGTATCAAAAGAATAACTGAAAAAAAAGAAGCACACCATATTGTCCAAAGACACAGTCATCACGACTACCTGAAAGAAACATCCTGATGGCTGTTCTATCTCCATGCCCAAGGTCTGTCAAAAATATGTGCAATGGCCATCAAACCACATGACCAGTAGTAGAAATTCCCAGATTCCTTGGCTTGAAATCAGACATATGTAATTTTGAATATAAAGTGAATTTAGAATGTGATTTTTCAAAAGTACAAATAGTTATAGACCCAAGAAAAATCCAGAAAAATAAAATCTTAGATATTTTAGAATTGGACAAAATCCAGTGCAATAAGGATTAGACCTAGCAGAACATAAATCAAATACATCTTATATCTGAAGGCTTAATTGTGCTCAAGTTTCATATTACAAGATGTATCTGCATGGATGAGAATATGGCTTTGTGGAATTATTGAGTCGCAGTCATATTCAAAGGGCAAGAAAGGCTTTGGTCTAGTTTCAATATCAATATCAGCCAAACAGTGTAAAACAAATAAATAGGAAACACTATTTTATCAGATAAAACAACAACAACAACAAAATAAACAGAAACCATTTAATGAAAATGTCAACAAACAAGTCAGACCGGAATGTGGCTGTAATTACATAAATACTTAGAACTCTAGGACTGGTTCTGAGCTGTATGACTGAAGACTGGACATTGATATAGCCGCTGGCCCCTGGGCAGAATCATATATATCAATGTCCTTTTTCTCTATCTAAATGCAAGCAGCTACTAAACTCAAGAAACTGCAACTGAACTGAGTAAACCCACAAGCAGGGTCAAGGGAGCTGGCTATTTTAGGAAAGGTTTGCTGTTCAGACAGTATAGAAATACTTTGCATAGAATGGACCCAACCTCTGAGCCTCACCAGAAGCAAACACAGCTGCTCGAGAGGAATATCTGTGTCGATGCATTTCTGTGGAGCAGGAACTCTGTGTGAGCGCAGGCATGCAGGTAGGTCCCCTCACTATACTCCATCCTGTGCTGTTTCTTGGTGCAATGAGTGCATGAGTTCATTGATTGTATCTTCCTCCTGGCACTTTAATGGTTGTGCTGCACTCGTCTCTGAACCCAGCATTAGCATGGTCAAGTTATTTCCTCTCAGGGGCTATTTCCACTGACCGCACAAGATTTTTCCATTAGCTTCAAACTTGTGTAAGAAAATGGTGAGGTGCTTTTCCCCGTGATTTTCTATACAATATCTGGTAATAGAAGGTGGCAGGAAAAAAAAATTCAAGAGAGATTAGACTTGTGCTTCAAATTTTTCATCAAACTACTATTTTTAAGGTGATTCAATCCAGATTGTTTCTTTATCAGTCCAATTTATTGACAGGGTAAAGAAAAAAAAAAGGAATTGCTGATGCCAAATATTTTCCAGCAAAAATCAAATTAAAAACCAAAATCTTTGCAAGTTCAATTGACTAAATCCTTGAGTGGGTGATATCACTGTAAGACAACGGAACCCTCCACTCATGGGTAGAGAACTGAGTGACAATCAAGCAGCAAATGATGCAGTGATGACATACTTAGGTATCTCCACACAAACACACACACTCTTCATTGCAGGTAATTGGTGTCAGGACAAAGCGTGCAGACCACCAGAAGGCAGCAGCGCTCTCTCACACCCTGACCTTGCATCTCATCCCATCATTTTCCTAACCTTGACCTCATATCCCCTGAGTATTTCATGCTTCTGTACTTCATTAGTCCTTGTCTAAGACATACATATATAATTAATTCAAGTTTAATTCAAGGCTACTGTGCATTGTACTGTATGTTGGAGTACAGTAGTAAAATTGCAGCATGCCACAGGATTATAAAGCTTTTAAAGAGAACATAAAGCAACATGATGCCTCCTTAAAGGGCCACAGCGAGCACCTGAAAAGTGACTAAAAAGGCACTCCTGGTCAGTTAAATTGGCCAAACATGTAGCTTCACAGGTTGACACCTCTGGAGTGTTATGTAGCGTGTGATCGTTGTAGTGTTTGTTGAAGCGTCACTCAGGAGAGTTTCCAGCCCCTTCATGTTTTAACAGGTCTTGGGACTGGCCTTGTTTCCCAAGATGTTCCAACTCTCTCTTTGCAGACAAATATCAGCACTTCCCTATTTAAACATGTCTAAAAGCTGTGATGGGTAGAAAAAAAAACCCTCACGGCCAAGTACTAAAAAAAAAATGGTTGTGCTCAAACAAAGAATGATGTAATGTAGGACGCATAAAGAGTCAAATTCGTTTGCATTTTTGACAAAAACTGCTAAGGTCAGACCTGGTTCTTGTGCAAATGCAGCACTTGATCTTAACCTTCATGCATCAACAACCCAAATTCCCTGTTTACACATGCATCAGTCATTTACAAGCCAAACGCTCGCAACAGAACAAGGATTAAAAATACAATTTTACTGCATCATCTACCGCATGACAGTTGAGAGCAAAGCTGATTATCAACCACATTTTAAGGCGGTCTAGTGAAATTAGTCTCGTTAAACATTAACATTACAATAGCTAGAACATTTCAAGTGGAATCGGTAAAGATACTAAATTAATGGACTGCCTAACAAGTGTAGAGCAACTGACTGCAACTCAACTCTTTGTCCCTTTTCAATGGTGGCAAAATCAGTCTCGTATTTGAAAAGAATTATAGTTGTATTATTTACTTACAGTGAAGCAGCAGAGAGGAGAGATTTGGTGATGGTGCTACTCAGTGTTCCCTGATATCCCTTTCGGTGCTGGTAGTTGTAGCTGCAGGTTAACTTGCCTTAAACCTAACCTAGACAAATCCTAGAATGTTTGCAGCGGGTGCCGCTAGCAGCTGGAATCGGGCTTCCCCACGTTGCATGGTCAGAATATTCGTTATATGTGGACTCATTCTAAAGGGCTGGAAAGCAGCACAGCATGGGAAAGTACTACAACAACAAGAAGGAGCTTCACATTAATGCTGTGTCCCTCGAACAAATGGAAGGAGGGAGGGAGGGATGGAGGGGGAGAGAGAGATGGAGGCAGGGAGGGACAGAGCTGGTGTGCAGGAACATTTAGTCCATCAGGAGCTCAACTGAAACTAAACTATCAATACCTCTGCACTCTTAGGTTTGCTGCAGTTTTTCAGTTAACTGCTGTGACACAAAATCTATATATATATATATAATTCTACATAATATAATACAATAATGTGAAAGTCATACTGGATCGGTCGAGGCCCGGGTGGAAATGTGATTACTGTGGGTCGAAGACAGAGACAAAGAAGAGTAGGAAGACGGTTGCATCAACGGAGAGAGGAAAATAAATGGAAGAGTTTAGGATTAAGAGAAGGTACTTTGAATGTTGGGACGATGATGGGAAAAGCTAGAGAGCTGGTGGACATGATGATGAGGAGAAAGGTTGACGTGTCCAGGAGACCCGGTGGAAAGGAAGCAAGGCTGGAAGCTTAGGAGCAGGATTCAAGTTGTTTTATAATGGAGGAGATGAGAAGAGGAGGAGGAGGGGTTATCTTGAAGGAAGAGTTGGTGCAGAGTGTTCTAGAGGTGAATCGAGTGTTGGATAGACTGATGAGTTTGAAGCTGGAGACTGAATGTGTCATGTTGAATATCGTTGGTGGGTACGCTCCACAGGTAGGAGGTGAGTTAGAGGAGAAGGAGAAGTTCTGGAGTGACTTAGATGAAGTGGTTCAGAGCATCCCGAGCAGTGAGAGAGTCGTGAATGGAGCAGACCTCAATGGGCATGTCGGGGAAGGAAATAGAGGAGGTGAAGAAGTGATGGGCACATTTGGTATTCAGGATAAGAACCTAGAAGAACAGATGGTGGAGGACTTTACCATTAAAAATGCAATCAACCTTAAATATAAAAGTTATACTGGATCGGTCAAGGACATCGTCACTGTAGATGGACAGAGCTAAATCATTTTTCCATTAAGTGTGTTTGTTTCTCTCTCTCCAATGATGGAAAAGCAATGGAATAGGAAGTATTTGTTCTTGCAGCTGTAGGGAGAACCACAAGGATAATCATGTTAGACAATTCCCCTGGAATGTTTTTGTGTACATGAGCATGCAAGAGTGTCATACTCTTTTACTGATACACTGAGACTATTTTCAGCAACGCTGATACACACACTGATACACACACTACATAATAGTAGTGTGTGTATTTTCTATTACTCCTAATAGAAAATGGATGACACATAAGGGCAGCGTGGAGGTCTTCCCATGCCCCCCCTCCTGCCCTCTCTGTTGGATTTGGACATCTCCCACAGGCTGAGCTTTAAATAAACAGTACCCCCAAAACTTTCACACACTCACACAGCCACATACACACACACACGCATGCGTGCACACACAGAACTATACTTAGAGGCACATTGTGGCCTTAACGTGTACTCAAAGGCTCTTCAAATCAAGACGGAACTGCAGCATCCCTTCAACTCCACTGACATTTGTGTACACACTGAGCTCCCCACTAGCACTGAGTGTTGATATTAAGCTAATGGAACAAGTTAAACCTTTAATGTCTGAACAGATCCCAGTTCTAGTCTATGATGTGTCAACAGATGTCTCATAGCCATACCACAGAACTAATAACTGCTCTTCGGGACAGAGCCACTGCAAAGACTGCACGGTAAATCACTGTGTGAAAGCATCACAGTAAACTAGGGTGGACAGTGGGGTATAATTACCAGTGGATGTAGACTTTGTCTTATATGTTGACTTATAATCAGCTCCTGACAGCCAAATGACATCACAACGAGTCCCGCTACTTGTCCCGCTCACTCAGAAATAAAGTGTAAAATAGCACAAATCTGAAACTTTACTTTTCAATGTGATTTCTGAATGTGCTGCTGAATATTTATTTCAAAAATATGTTTAAAAGAAATTCCACATTCATGTCATTTTCAAAATGGGGAAAATTGAATTCCTTCATCTGACCTGTTACACAGAGTGGTACTTCCTGTCTGCGTCATTTTAAGTTAAGCAGATTAGTTTGTGAGTAAACCCTAGAATAGCGTGAAGAATTATGCAGACTTGAATTGTGAAATTTAAACCAGCATTAATTAATAGTTCATTTCAATTAACATAATTTGTCAACCAAGTGCTAAACAACTGGGCAGGCAGTTTTTGTCTCCTCCATAGTTTTTACAACAGAGCAGCAGCAGATTAACAAGGTGTTAATCTTGTTTTCTTGAAATGAGTGACAACACAAGGACAACCCCAAACAACGATACTATGGCAAAGGATTGTGTCACTTTGGTGACCATGCAGGGTATCGCACAAACATCTAAATGCACCTCCAGAGCACGGCATCATTTCATTATCCACTCCTATATCTGCCAGAGATCAAGGCTCTCCCCGTTTCACCTCCGGTTCAACTAAACGGTCTGTAATATCATGACCTACAGCACAACTCAGCAGGCTCTATTCCTAAAGCTCTTCACAGACAAGAACGATTGCCCCAAAGTGCCTCACACTCTAAGCGAAGCAGTCACCGCTCCCAGCCAACCGGTTTGTGGTGCTTTATGAAATGACTGACGCTGTCAGTTCCCTTTTGAAGGATTGTTTTGTCTTACAATAACCTAATCCTGTCATTCAATACAGTCTCAACAATACAACTGCCAACCAGTCAAATAACAATGAAGTCCTTCATGGAGAACTGTTGTTACTTGGATAATATTTGGGAATTGGTATTATAATAGCTATTATAATAGCCTATCAGAAAAAAACAGAAACTCTATTTACTCTTTAAGAAGAAGATTCAACAGAAAAGGGGGGGAAATGTTCAGTTAATTAACTAATTTACAAATTCACAACACTTGCCTCAGCTTAGTTCTAATTAATATTCTCTATAGTTTTCTGATTCTAGGAGCCCATTATTCCCAACAGATCAATAGTTTTTCAACTATCTAGTCTGATGTATAATTTCCTTTTATAGCAGACACAGAGCACACATCTCTCCTACAGCAGCTGTCAGGAACAAGAAAATATTCTGGGTACAATTTTTCATGTTCAGAAATATAGAGTACCGGCATGTGTATTTTTCAAAGTAATTATTAATTTTTGAATTCAATATGATATATTAGTTTTAGCCACTGAACATTGCATCAGCTGCATCTTTCATTTGCATTATGTACTCCAGCACTACAGCTATTTTCTTACGCTGCACAGACATGCAGTGTACATTCAGTGCAACACTGAGCAGCCAGTCAGCAGGAAAAAAAACTACCTGCTGTGTCTCATATGTGGCAGGAATTTTAAGCCAAGAAACCATGAAGAAGAAAAAAGGTCAGCACTAACAGCATTTGAAAAGAAAATATTCAACTTTTATTCTATCTCAATGTAGTTTTCAACAATTTTATCACTTACATTGTTGCGATGTACGATTATTCGAAGATTAAATCCTTCCAAGTTCCTTTAGTCTCACTGACGGATTTGTGGAGCAAAAGGCTTGACCTGAATGCTCCAAACACAAGCAGCCCACTGTAAGCTCTCAAATGTGCTGTTAACCCTCGAGTCTTGATTATTTAACTACAAGAGCTGAAACCTTTTTTTTGTTTTGTCAGAACTCAGAAAGCATATTAGCATGCTTCAACAGTCCTTTTGTGATGAGGGAAATTGGAGAAACTTGAATCAGGAATTAAAAAAAAAAAAAAAACATTACTGACATTATTATTATTACAACCATCATGATTGGCATACTTAAACACCACTTCGCATAAATGTTGGCTTGCTGGCAGAGCGGCAATATCTTTGAGGCAGTGCTGCAAACATAAAATACGAAGGAGCAAACATTTGTTTGCCAGTGTGCTGATTGTGTCTGCAGGATTACAGGAAAACTGGAGGCTCGATGGCGAAATAACAAGGGCCAAGTAGGAATCAATTAAATATTGAAGTGGATTTGACTCACAGGGCAGATTACCACTTAATTTTTTCTTTTTTAAAGAGTATAATTTATTTGCATTTTTGCTGCTAATGCTAAACTGGGAGGGAGCTGCAGCTGTAAAGAGAGCTGCTTGTTCATGGGGGTCTAAAGTCTTGGACAACTCTTTTATGAAGTCTCGAGGAAACTTTGGTTGTGAATTCACACTATATGAATAAAAACTTGATTTCAAACCGACATGTAGACCATAACTTGAAGCTATATTTTTGAATGTTCTTGACAATTGAAAATAAAACACAAAAACAATCCAAACTGGTGTAAGATTATACCTACATGCATTAAATCGCCTTGCTGTATTGAGTGAAGATGGCGACAGTAGGGACTGATTGTCTGTGTCTCTGTGGAGATGTGTCAACCAAAACACCTGAAAGTATTTCTGAATTGATGATTAATCGTTCACCATGCTTAAATTAATTCTAATAAAATACAAATAATTGACAGATGGAACCTGTAGACCTGAGAAACGTTCAAAAATGGGTCATTACAGTTCAGGATTTTAATAATACTCAAATTGCTTGTGCACAATTTATTTTAATTATTCTTAAAATATTAACTACTAACTACTTAGAGTCACACTGTAATGAGTGGAAATGAGAAAAAAACTTTGAAAATAGGTCACCTAATTATATCAACAAATCAGTCTTCAAAGTCTAAACAGGTAATGCACCATGCTTTATGCACGGCATGCATAAGACAGATGTGCAAGGTAACGATCTAACTGGTTGCACCCTTCGCCTCTGTTCCACTGCCGATCTGCAGCACACCGCATGTCACTGTGGCAACGAGAGCAGACAGAATGGGTAGCAACAGTGTGTCATTCCTGCCGGCAAATCTCACTGTGAATGCCAAGACATCTCCCAGTATCACTGACTTCTCCTTTGACAGCAATCTCCTAACAAGCATGGCAGGGACAAACCGAAATGGGACTACAGCAACCAGACTGTAAGGGCCTTTTTGAATAGGTGCAACTGGCAGTACTTTGACTAATTAACCTCAAACAAACAATAGAATTGGAATTTCTGTAGCCTTGCAATTTCAACTTATTTATATCTGCCAAAGCCTACCGGCAATGTGCATTTATTAGCCTCCCAGTTAATTGGCAGGTCTCCACCATGTAGCTCAAGAGAAGCTGCAACATATGTTATTTTTGGCAGTAGGTTAAGAATCTGATGAGGATTTAATTTATGAAATGATCCGAACATATGTTACATTATGTAACGCAGATACGCGAGGCTGTGTGGACATGCTGGCCAACAGAAAATGCTGTTGATGCCATTACTTAACTTTCAAAGGCATAAGATATAGCCTAATGTAGCCTGGCAGAAAATACAGCAAATTATATGTAACACACACACACACACACACACACAGACACACAGACACACACAAAGGGTATATCGACTTGAAAATTTGGAGAAAGAGAGAGACGGGGAGTTAAGGGAAGCCACGTGGCAGTGCTCCGGGAACAGTTTTTGGGGTCTTGCTCAAGGGCACCTTAGCAGATACCAGCGCACACTGATCTGACCTTGATGGGGCGGCAGTGGCGCAGGTGGTTGAGCGGGTCGCCCTATGATCGAAAGGTTGGCGGTTCAATTCCCGGCACCCGCACGTGTACACTGTTGTTGTGTCCTTGGGCAAGACACTTCACCCACATTGCATGTGTGAATGTAGTGAGGGAGTGAATGTCGGTGGTGGTCAGGAGTGATACGTTTTAAAAATACACATCTACTCCGATTCAACTTACTTTTCATGGTTGGCGTATATACAGATACCAAGAACAACTTAGAACCTTTTGATAATGATCCAGATCACCATGTGGACGGTGTGACTCCAATGAGCTGCTTTTCAGAGGTTTGCTCTCCGAGTGCTTTTCTAGTTAGTGGTTTACATCTTTCTGCAGGAGCCAGCTTGCCGAGGCTAAACTGATTTACTGGGAGAGGTTTAGATTTTTCCATTGTGGAGCTGACATTTACGTGGGCAGGCCGGAAACAACACCTCGTCGTCAACATCCCTGGAAACACAACAGGTTCTTGTCCTGCCTTGTGGCAAATCATTTGTTCTCTTACTGAATTGAGTTTGTTGTCTGCTAATAGAGTACACTGACAGGCGTCACGCTCGCCTCACTCATGCAGCATACTGTATTTACTGCGACGTCGATGGACAGATGGGTCAACGACCTGCTGTCATACCTGGGCCACGGCGTGCAGGGGCAAAAACAAAGTAGCAGGAGCAGATGGCATCGAGACTGACGAGGGGAGATGTGTGTTAAATATTTAACTAGTGAGGCAGCACACTACTGCCCCCCCCCCCTTCAGCAGGGGGAGGTAACCACCGTCACACTAAAGTAACTAAAGTGACACTGGTTATGGAGATGCTGAGATTCAGGATTTATAGAATTGACTGAGATCAAAATATAAACATGTTTCCTCCTCGGCCATCATCTCCCCACTCAAACAATCTAACAACAAAATAACTCCAAAAACTGGGAGATAAGTCATGACAAAATTATATGAGACAAAAACACAAACATTGTACTTGTAGACATTTATTTGCTGTAACAGTATTCTTAGAATATCTGTTGGTGGAACAAGTTTCAGATCGCTGGGCAGCTGTGAATCGTGGCAGTAAATGATTTTGCAAACGGCAATTTCTTAACAACCTTGTTCTTGCACTTATTTATCTTATACTATGTAATTTTATTTTTATATAGACTGGCAAAAACATGCACGTCAGCAGCACAATGTAAAGCACGTGTAATCTATAAAACTCACCCCAAAATATCAGTGTACTCTTATTTTGTGAACGCATTACTTGAAAATTATTCTACAAAATCCAACCTCTGTCTCAAACGCATTGAACTCAATATTTTCCTCATTTTTTTGTTGATTGATGTTTCTATTCTGGGATTCATTATAGAAACCAGGTGAAAATTATTTCAATTAACCCGATTTACATTTTATTTTATAAATAGTGCGGTGTTCAGAAAGTCAGGTCATTGATAATATGAAGAAAACAGATGTTAGACAGGTGGCCTTCATGTCAGGATAAAGGTAACCGATGCTGCACATGCTGGCTGTGCATTTCTTAGTTTATACAGTACATTTTTGAGTTTGTAAAGACAGATGTCAACACTGCCATTTTTTTTTAACATATTTCTTGACTTTCATTAAAATACCATTTATTGGAGGGAATTTGGCATTTATACACCTTTTTGATCACACTGCTATTATTTTGAACTCAACCGTAGGTTTATTTGTTAATTTCCAAAATGTGCACTACAATAGGTGAACTTAGTTTCCCATATTGTGAGTCACTGCAATAACTCCTCTAGAATAAGATCACCTCAAATGACTTGAAGGAAAGTAGATTACATAATTTTTATCTTTGGCACATTAAATTCATCAAGTCTTTCCTTAATATTGACAGCAAGACAGGTTAGATGGCTTTCTAATCTTTATTTGCAAAAGTTTCTGAAACATGAATAAAGAAAACGACAATACTGAATATTTAAATTGAGCTAATATGAACCTTTCTTTGTGGTGTAGTCTACTATATTTTCCATCATCTATTGGAGCTTTTCAGCTATTATGTATATTAATCATTCTGTTCCTGAAAATCATCCAATTTCTACTGATTAAATAATGTAAATGTGTTCTTTGTGCAGGATTAATGTAGCCTAGCAACACATTGCGCTTTCGTATAAAACCTCACCTGGTGGAGAATAAAAAAAGGGCAAAAGTAAGAAACAAGGAACACAGCAATTTAGGCTAAATACGAAATTTAATTAGAGCTATCATCCAATCTCGGAATGTGTTGGAGCACATTAAAATCTCTCTAGACATTTCTAGGTATCGATTACGTGCCCAAAATAACCTTTAGAAATCTCAAGACATGGGTGATAGTGACTGCATGAAGAAACGGTTGAGAACTGTCAGAGAAGCTTTGCATCGGGATTTTCAAAATGATCTCATTGAACGACAAAATATTGTGACATAAATCCACTGAAGATCAAAGGGGCTAATAATTGGATTTCACTGGTAAAACACAAAACTGAATCCAGGGATCCTGCAAGGCATCGTAACATGGCCTCTATGAATTTATGCTTCGGCTGTTGTTGGAAGAACCCTGACAAAAACTGTTTTGGTGTCAAGAGATTTTACAGATGAACTGGCTGTCAATTCTGAAAAGGAAAAGAGACAATGAAATGATTACTATGTACACATTAGGCTAAAACTAAACATAATGTTTTTATTGCAAATGTCTCTTTTTGGCTTAACATAACTGCTGAATTGGTTATTAATTTGTTATTCACCTCTTACCCTGGAATTTAATAAAAAATAAAGAATTAAATAAACAATGATTTAAATAATAACAAAATATTCAATTTGTTCCAAATTTGATCAAAAGCACCTCTCTGACTATTCAAATAGTAAATCAACTTTCCAATTTTAAATATGGGGTCACAATTTTCGCAAATCTCCAAAGTTCAAAGATTCTCAAATTTAGAGAGTAATTTTATGAAATGTATTTTTATATTTTTTTTAACTACCGGTAGTAGTAGCTTATCCATAACAGCCTAATTAATTAACTTTCAGTTTGCAACTCTGAACAAGCAGACTCGTATCCAGTGCATGGTAACTGATTAAATATAGCACCTATACTTAAACGTGTCATGTGACCACCAAATGTCCTCCATGCTTCTAAACTCTCAGAGTAGGCTACAAAAAAGCATAGGTTTGTTATTTAACATTGAAAATTCACTCAATAATTGTTACAACCGATCTTTCCACTAATCGTTACACCTCTACATTATAAGAAGGTAAAAACTGATTTAAATAAGAACATACCTGCCAATATCTGCCCAGAACTATCTATTATATTATTATCTTACCCTGGGTGAGATCCTGGTCCAGGTAGAGCTTCAGGCGTCTGCCGCGTAGGCCAAAGACCTTGGAAACCTCAGACATCAGACCTGAGAAGTCCAACACATTCTGGCCCACCGGGTTCGCCAACAGGAGGGTGCCCACCTCGCCCGTCTGGCACTCTGGTGGAAATAGGAATAGCACTGACGACATAGACTTCACACTTACAAATTAAAGAAATGCTTGCCAGTATGCTCGTTTATGAATACTGTGGACAAGTTGGGCATGTGGAAATTGAGGAAAAAGAGGAGGAATAATGGATTAAAAAGAAAGTATGTTCGAAATTGTTCTTGGTATCTTCATGCACCAATGATTCACTTTTACATTTCATGGTTGGTGTAGAAAGATACTAGGAACCAATTAGAACCTTTTGATGATGATCCAGATCAGTATGTGGATGGTGTAAATCCAATTACCGGTACAAGGGGACTGAGCAGCTTGGCGGAGGTCTGCGCTCTCTGAGTGCGTTTCCAGTTTCCTCTAAAAACTGATGAAATGCCCTACTGGTCATGTGCTGGGGTTACACAAGTAGGGGTTGGAGTGAAAACAAGTCCACCAGGAAATCAATGTCAATCTGTGTCCCTGAAAGAGAACCAAGTCAAGTGTGTGCATTTCTCACCAGACGGTTGTGCATGGCAGAGCAGCAGGTTCACATACGGACACAAGAGGGTGTCTCTGGTGGGAGCGAGATCAGGGGTGGAAGAGCCTGAAGTCGCCAACAAAGTTTGACCACTCAGAGCCTGAAGATCCGTCTTGCTGGTCAACTCTGCAATGAACACACAAATTAGACAGAAGCTCAGGCTGATATGTGCAGCCTCCGACTCGTGTTATGTAGGCTGTTTACAGCTGAGGTCACTCTGCTGTAACAGTCACATATTTGCAAATGGACGCGTACGGAAGCATCTACTGGGCCAAACTTGTAACAAAATGTGGGAAAAAACAACTACTACTTGATTGTATTTCTGGCACTTATTATTTTCCTCCATTAATATCTATGGAGAAGTGATTTTGAGATTTGTCCGTACATTTACAAATTTGGATTTGGCGGTTTATTTATTTACAAATTATGTGCATGCAGACATTTGCAAGTTTCTGCACGCAGTCAGAACTCCCGGTATTAATCTGGAGATGCATAATCTTGATTACAAATCTGATTACACAGCAACACTTCCCAATTCACATTTGCAAAGTACTTTTGCTACAAAAGTGTGTGCAAATGACTGGCTCAAGAAAAACATTCACTCCACATTTTGTGAAGGGTTTATTGTTGAGGCAGAGAAAAATCCGATTTCTCCAGTACATGCTCATTTTTCATTTCTCTTTCTCTACAAAGAAAGCAATTTAAAGTACATTTCCTGTGTTTCTATAACATTTCACCTGTCAAAAACAGACTCTGCACTAATGCAGATTAATTAAACTGAAGGAGCTATGTGGATCAAGCGTGCATGAGGAACAGTAGCCTGTATCAAAACATATTACAAAAACTAATGCAAATCTAAACTAACTAAAAAGGTGGAGAGGAAACTGTTGCATTTATACATGGATTGACTCTGATCTTCACAATTATGCATGTAAGCCCACACAAGTCACCCCCCCACCACCCACCAGAATAGCTTCCGTTAACACTTGCATCCACAAGGTCATTTCACTCTCTCTACAGGTTTCTCTCTGCTATATTGGCTTTGAAATTATGTCAAAAAGTTCAAGCTGTGTCTGCAAGTTCTTTATATTGTGTTGTGTTGTGCTGATGTATCAGTGCTCATATTGATGATTAATCAGTATTTGAAAGGTCTTCGTGCAGTAGGCCTCAGGTGGCTCACTGCCGTGATGTCAGTGGGAAAAGGGCAAAACTCAGTGACAAGGTTGTTTGAACCTTTTGGTGTCTGAAATCATTAAATAATCAAGATGGAGTGCAAAGCCTATGAGATTTGTAAAAACCCGCATTAGATCATGAAAGATCTTGTTGGCAAGACTGAGATAATTTTTGTTGGATAGTAATTGTTCAAACTCTCTGCTCCTTAATCAGAAAGTTAATTGTTTGGACCAATTTACGGCATCCATAATGTAAGGATTTTGGCAATTTGACAGTACAATAAAGGTTTTGGTAAGAATAAGCAGATTAATTCAACATATGCCATCCTCTTTTACTACATTCTATTTTAAAGGATAACAGGTAAGATGCATGGAATGTGTTTTAGTTTAGTTAACAGCCAGAAACCTACATGGATAGACCAAATACAAAAACAAAGAATGCAGAAGGAACAATTTTTACTGCACTAAATAATTTTTTTAAGGCCCGAGTTATGTTTAACCTGACTCTATAGCAGTGATAATGAGAAAACTGCATTACCGGTATTTGACCTTGACGACTCATTATGTTTCATGACCTAAGAAGAGCTTAAACTCCCCACTAGACAGGTAGAAAGGAAGAAGCCTCTTGGAAGAGGGGAGCAAACCTTCCTAACAGTAAACAGCAATCCAGCTGCTTTAAATTCAACCTTCATGTACTACAGGAAACTGCATTAGGTCAAAGCCATTTCTCACCTGTCTCCCCGTTGAAGAATCTTAGCTGGGTGCCACTGATTTCAAAGATGGTACTGCTTACTCTCTGCATTTTGTCGAGGTCGAGCCGGTTATCCGCTTTGGGGTTCTCCAGCAGTATGACCCCCTCTGCAGAAGAGGATTAATGATGTAGTTAGGGTGTAGTGCATTCCTATTACTTCAGTGGAGAGCAAATCACATTACCTACGAGGAACTTTTATGAACAACTGAAAAGGTCAACACATGTTAAAGGCTTTCTTTATGGAAAGCCACTACTTCCCTATCAGCTACCTTGTTCTTTATTTTTTAATTTCATCCTGAGGTTCACATAGTTGCATGCCGGTCCATTTAGTGGAGCCCGTGGGGCTGAAGATCCCTTTGTTATGGTTAATTCCAAGTCTGAGCCCTTCAGCTGGAATGAAGAAAAAGAAGTTCATAAAGGAAACAATTAAATAAGAATACTGAATTCAGTGTGATGATAAAAAATGTTTTACCAATTCCAAAAGGCTGTGGTGCTCAACATCTGCTTGTTAAACTGAACTTATCAAACTGGATAAATCAATTAATCTTCTCCACCTAAGATACCAGATCATACCTGGGTCTTTTCTTCTATGATGACACTGGCAGTCTTGGGAACAGGGTAGGGCAATAGTGGAGCCTTGGTTGTAGCAAAGATGAAGTCAAGATGAGCTTGAACCACAGAGTCCAAGTACTCCCCCTCTGGCTGACAGCAGTAGTGCACAGTTATCTCATCCGATGGCACCAAGTGGCCCTGAGAGACAAAGGAACAAAGATCAGTACCGGTTAACAACATACTTGTTTAACGCCGACTCAGAGTTACGACAGGCTTTCTGAAATGTTCCACAGCGCACTTTTTGTCATCTTTATATTTATATATTTATTCCCTCATGTATCACCTCGACCAATGAGGGTCAGAGGAGCGCTTGTGAATATCCATTTTTGGATGAGATTGTTTGGAGGGGTGAGGTAAACCAAGGAAGATGATTAAGGTCCGAGGAGGATACAGGTTCAGATCTGGATTTTAGATCACTGTTTGAATTTTTACAACATAACAAAACTGAGCATTTATTTTACTAATACCATGAAAAAGATCATATCAGAATCAAAATCCCCAGGATTAACTCATGTTCAACCAAATTGTATCCAATTTCTGGTTTATAAACTTGATCCTTGGAGTCTTTTCATTTTACACTATGGTAATGTAGGGACGCATAGTGCTGCAACGATTAAGTAACTGAGATGAAGCACATTCAGGGTCATTAAAATGGATTACATGCATCTTAAAAGTAATAAACCATATCTACATGAAAACTAAAACTAGAAACGCCATTGTGTAAGATGTTATTTTTATCACTTATAATAAACATGATTCCAAAAGTTCGGAATAGGTTTCCATGGTCAAGGAATTTGCCGTTATTACATATTTTGGCATGAGGCTGATGTGAGTAAAGCAGTCGTGATGGTAAATATACTGTTACAGTACCAGCAGAGGTAAGTTTGATAATTTTTACCTCTGAAATTTAAGTGGACCTTATGTTACAAAGGTAAATAAAGTCTGAGAGCCCCGAGTAGTGCCTTTGATATGTAAATGACTACCTCACAGAATGTTTCCAGAAACGAACTGTTTTTATAGAATCAGAAATACAAAAAGGAAATACTCTCCATGAGTAAATAAATATGTAAATAATTCCCTTCAAAAGCTTTTCATTATCTTAAAAGAACAAAAACAAAAATAAAGTCAGAAACAGGAAATTACCCAGAAGAAGGTGCCTTTGATTAAAAAAATGAAACGGCAGACAAAGGAGAGAGCGTGAGGGATTAGAAAGTTTAAAAAATGACAGCATAGGAACAAAAAAAGGCTGAATGGAGAGATTTATTTTATTGAATAAAAGCATCTATTTTGTCACAGCATGCTGCAAGCTTCCTCTAACCTTGACACATTCCAATATATTGATCTCATCCTAATCTGCAGTGTGCTGCTGAGCAAGCGTGAGCACAGCAGCACACACACACACACACACATTTACCGTGTTGTGCTCAGTCACACTTCAATTAAGCATGTGGATCAAGGGCAGAGGAATAACGTTAGTTTCATACAGTGGAGGACGTTTTATGGGCTTTTCCTGCCAAGTCAAGGTACTGACTCTACCCTGAAAGAGCTGGCACGGTGTGTGTGTGTGTGTGTGTGTGTGTAGGACAACGGTACAGAGATCTCTAGTTTGTTAACTTAAAAATAAATGCCGACCCATTTCTCAATCCTGTTTTTCTCAAACACAATGACAAAAACCACACACGGACACCCACAAATTACTACCAAACATGGCAAAAGAATTTTAAATAAATTAATTCTCATCTCCGTGGTGGAAAATTCCTAACAGATCACAGTTTGAAACAACAGGAGGAATTTAGCATGGCTGCTAGCCAGCGCACGCCGCGGCTATAGGGGACGGAAAAACTGTTTGCTGCTTGTGAAAACAAGGGGCCTGTTGGCTAATCCGTCTTTACACCCCAGACCACTTCAAAGCTCCAACAGCAGAATCAGAAAGGGGCCAGACTGTAATTACGATTCCATTAAGTCTGCCTTATGATGGAGAAACTTCTAACTGTGACGCTACAGTGGAAAGATTTCAAAACGGCTCTGGCAGAATTACCATGGGATATAAAGAGCAATGGGGGGGGGGTGTACCATAAACAATTGTTTGATGGACGTTGGAAGGTGAGAACTGTTCGAACTCAATTAATTAATATTTTGACGTCAAAAACAAGAGAACAATGTTCAGCACACTGGTCCTTGTACTAATGACGTGTCCCTGCCTCCTCCTCCTCCTCCTCCCTCTTAGGAGCCCTGGCAACCAACGACATTCAAAAGCACTGCCTGTGTGTGTAGTTCCAAACTGAAGCAGACGCAGGCCACTTGACTTTGTTCTATACCATGCTGGGTAACATGCCGAACCAAACCTATTGTCCTGTTTTACTTGAGCAAAAGACAAAATGTTCTCATACTGGTAAAGATTAATTTTATTTCTGTGATCAGAGCAGGTGAACTACTGTTCCCATCTCAGGGTCAGGGTTTGTATGTCTCACTCATTACAACTTTGATTTAAATCTGTCTATTCATCTAATAAGCAGTGTGGTATTTTCGTCAATGTTACCAACAGATATGGCCGCTTCTGTCAGTCTGCCTCAGACGAAGTATGGAATGAACGAATAATGCACAATGTAAAGCGTCTTTGAGTGTCTAGGTTAGCGCTATATAAAACCAACGCATTATTATAATTATTTGTTAATAAATGCATTTCATACTTATTTACTTTTCTTTCCACTGCTCAACTGTCTCACCTTAATTACGATCCAACAGCCCTGAATGTCACCCCCTCATTATGACTTCAGCGGCACATCCTGTGTGCTCTGATTCACGTACTAGCAAATTGTTTTAAATGCGTCATTAGACACTGGATTGTAAAATTCATTAGTGGAGTGCCACTCGTGTTTCCAGGGCTAGTAGCAATCCCGAAATAATTGTCCCACCTTCTTGCGTAGTTTCTGAATGCGGTTGATGACCTCTCGGGCAACCCCTTCATCCAGCATGGATTGGTCCGGGGAGATATCCAGCAGTACCAGAACCTAAAAGATACCAGATACAGGTTAATAAGTTGTAGCTACATGCTGAACCAATGACTGGACTCATTGTTAATATTCATAAATAAAATAATCATGTATTACATTACACATATTTTATTTACCCCATCTTGAAAGTCTATTTCAACTAGAAGATGAACTCACTTGTGAATCAGAGTGTGCTTCATACTGTGTGGCTGAGTCAGAGCTCTGGTCGAAGGTGTGCATCAGCCTCAGGTCGTCCTCATGGAGCTCATGGCCATCCACCATGATGGATCCTTAAAATCAATAAAAAATAAATCATAACCACAAAAGGTAGGGCTCACCTTCATAAGGTAGTATTCAAGAAAATTAATCCTTTCACAGAAAGATAATTTAAGAATATATCACAAACTATGTAATAACATAACTTTAAAAAAAAAAGTGCACCACTGTTTTTTTTATATCTACCTTGTGTTATTTTACACACACAACCATACTATTAGACAAAGAGAAATACCGGTCTTCTGGAAAGCCTCCAGCTGCGTGCTGGTGAGCTCCTTGATGGAGGCAGTGACAGCTTTGAAAGCTCCTTTCAGTCTCTTGCCTAGCACCATGTGATCTGGCTCAGCTCTCAGACGAATGCCATACTTGTCCTTCTCTGTTGAAAGTGTCAACTGGCGCACATTAAGCTCCTGAAGGACGGAAAAAGATAGAAGCTTTGTCTGAAGGGTGTTTACAACTGTACGCAGGTTGATCTGCTCAAGACTGAAGAGGAAAAGAAAAAGGCTCATTCTTGCATTTTGCATTCTGGTCCACACTGGTGCCGTGCAAATTACCTAATTTGAAGATTTACTTGCTAACTTTCATACTCCTGTGTGAAATGCAAGCTGAGAGAGCAACTTGAAGCTTTAATGATGCATAATCATAATGCTTATGCATGCTGGAGACGAAAAACACCATGTCTGGCTGCACTCTATCTGATAAGAGGTTTTGTGGCACTCAGAGTGCATCAAATGTAAAATAACTTTGAGGGAATCTGCTTCAACTCCTTTTTAAATGAACCAAGCTTGGAAATGTTAATGATGGGTGATGATCAATACGGTGTGTGAAGAGGTATTACTGTTGTAGAGAAAATACAGTGGCTCTGAGGTATCAACTGGGTTGAGCATTATCTCTATAACTCTTAAATATATAACAGTAGCAATCATGGCATTATAAACAAAACAAAAATGGAGAAAGATGAGAAGAATTGCAAGGTTTGCCTTGAAACGGAAGAGCAATACTGTTAACTTACTTCTAGGATGTATTTCTGCAGGGACTGGATGTCTTTCAGGGCCTCTGGATCCTGGTGAATAACCACCACCTCCTTCAATGGGTACTGAAATAAAAACGGACATTAGACTTGGACAAAAGCTCGAGTCTCGAAGGAACAAAAAAGGTTGATGCAATCAACATGACAAATAACTTGAATTCCTCGTACAGTCCAAAAAATATTAGATCACAACCGAGACATTGTTTCGAAACAAACCTCATGCATTTCAGACAGAAAGCCAATGTCCCGACGTGCAAAAAGCTGCTACCAGCAGATACATCCTATGTTTTAATTTACTGCACCTCTGAAGTGAATGAACATATGGGGAAAACGCTCACCTTGACAGGCAAGGTCTTCCTGTCTCGGATCACTCTGCCCAGTTCAATCACAGACTGCATTTGAGAGACGGCGCTCTCAATGCGCTTGTCAATTAGACTCTCCCTGAAATGCAGAAATGAGAATACTGATAATCACACTAAGCAGAGTTACAATGCTACACTGTCAACTCATCAATTTGGGACGTGTCAAAGTGTGACTTTCTCTGCCGCTCCCCTACCTGGTGAAATGATTGCATTTGGAGAAGGTGTCGGGTAAGCTTACAGTAACAA
Source organism: Brachionichthys hirsutus (assembly GCF_040956055.1). Classification (NCBI taxonomy): domain Eukaryota; kingdom Metazoa; phylum Chordata; class Actinopteri; order Lophiiformes; family Brachionichthyidae; genus Brachionichthys; species Brachionichthys hirsutus. The sequence goes on along the minus strand of NC_090904.1, from coordinate 5,331,057 downwards.
ACATGAAAAATATTGAAGAGCCACACTATAGATGCCTTTAATTGAAGACATTTTTAAAAAGTTTCTTTTTTTTAAGTGCATAGCTGAGAAAAAAAACATTTTTTTCGAGTACTAAAACCAAGTAAAAATAAAATTCCCACAATAGCAAAGGCAGCCCTCCAGTATATGGAATGTGTACTCAAAGTTCTTTGTTTCTGAAACAAAACAAGGAGAATGAAAAAGTGTACAACACATAATAAGGTGTGTTATGCATGACAAAAGGCTCATATGCTTCTACGAAGGCTAGTGTTGTGTAGTAAAATCGATGAGTGAATTGCTGAAATAACTCCATTTTCATTATATTCATACATGTTATTATTGACTGATGAAGTATTTTTTAATTAAAGAAAATGAATGATTAAGTGTGACTACAGTAGTAACTACATGAGTTCAGGACCACGAGCACCACAGAAGAACTCAGAAACTGTCACTAGGTACACAAAGACCATCGCCTCTGAATCCAAGTCGAGCTGCACAGTGCCTGATGACACGATAGTGATATTAGCTCCACCCTGCATGTATGTGCACAATGACTGCTCTTTTACTCCTGTGGTGTTTTTTCCAGAGTGCGCGCACTCAATAGCAGAGTCATATGCGAGAGGAGACAATGCAAGGGGCAGCCAATCATTTAGTGGCCTGATTGAGGAGCAGCTGTTCCCTCAGCCTGATTTCGAGGGGGGGGGGTGGGTAATCCCATTCTACACCAGAGCAAATCAGAGCAGCATTTGAAGAAGCGGCACAAGAGAGATTATTAACTCATTCAGTGCCAGCCGTTTTCAGATCAGCCATACACTGAATGCCAGCGGTTTTCGCTCATTTTGCCCTATATTTGAAGAATCACAGAATATTATGTACTGTGGGTCTGTGACAATGGAAACACTGAACCTACCAAATGAAAGATTCAAGTCTCTTCTTTCATCAGGAAAAAAAAAAGTGCTTTCCAGTCTTTTTTCGTTCTGGAATTATTGGTCATTGAAGAAAGGCAGAATTCAATTTCAAACCGAATTGAAGTCTTTAGATCTCAATTGGCAGTGAATGTCCGGATTTAGATTGACGTCAATGGCATTTAATGAGTTAACCTTTTTTTTCCCCCTTTCATTTTCCTAAATCACATTGAACTAAATAAAGTAATAATTATGTGATAGTTAACAGAGGTGTAATTAAGGTTAAGAGTTTATTAATTCCTCCCAGGCATTGTAAAACTTATCTGCCACCAAGACACACATTTTACTCCGAGTTAATTGAAGTCGGACTTCTAACTTTTTAAAACACCTTCAGCGCCCTGGACCATCTTTTTATTGTTTATTTTTTTTAATTTAAGGAATGTTTTTGTCATAATTCCACCACTGTCCTTTGTTAAGCTCCCTTCCACGAGCACCAGTGGTTCAAGGGACTATACATGATGTTTTTATTGCATTGAAAATGTGGTGATGAATTTATTTTCTCCATTAAATATGTATTCTTTTAATTATTAAATAAATATATTACCATGGATAGTGACAACTCCTAAGGCATTTTCTTATGTAAGTGACATGAAGTAATCCTTATAATTTAAGCTTCACTGAGTGATTTTTTTTCTGACCTGACTTGAGGCAGCATGAGATAGTGAATGCTACTGGCGTCCTTCTCTTCAACAGAGGCAGGGTCAATGAGTTGACGGAGATTTTGGTACATCATCTCTGTAATGAAGGGTGTGAAGGGAGCCTGAGGGGAAGAAGCAACAAAGGCAACGAAACCCAAGAAAATGAAAGAGGATAATATTATTAGATTCCCTGTATTTACATTTCCATAAAAATCTAAAACCCAGTAGCTGCTATTAATTCAAGATAACGTTTTCAGTAGCTCCTCTTCACCTCAAAATTATGCAAATGTTCAAACAAAATAGTGCCACAGTAAAGTTACTTCTGATGTGCTTCTCTTATTTCCACCATGGCTAATTACTGTATTTTCCAGACAATAAATCACACTTTTTCATAGCTTGGCTGGTCATGCGATTTACACTCAGGCGCTACAAGAAGCATACACATCAAACTACGTGTGAATGCTACATAAAGCAGACAACAAACTACGTGTGAATGCTACATATGGCATAGACAACAAGCTGACTCGGTGTCCAGTATTTTAATGTGCTTCCTTTTCGATTGTTGTGCGAAATAAAATTCCCAAAGCGCGCCTTATTTATGGGATTTCTTCATGATGCATTTATTGACCAATGCGACTTATACTCTGGAGCGACGTATAGTTTGGAAAATATGGTAATTAGCGTACTTCACAGCTGATCTGTATTGATCTGGTTTTGCCGAACTGGCTCTTGGCGCGTTTCTTTGCTAGCATGCCAACATCTTCAATGTGTTATAAATAAAAACTCCTACATCTCATGCATTATTTATTGCCATGTATGCTTGCAAACACAAACAAACACACATTCCATAACAGCACAATTTATTTGTGTCTTGCATGCACCAAAGTAAAACCTTACTGCAATATCCTCTATTCTCTCTCAATAGAAGCCATGCTTACACACACACACACATACACAATGACCCACCATTAGCCTGCACATGGAGAACAGCACACTGAAGAGGGTTTCCAGTGTCCACAGGCAGTCCTCTGTACCACTCTCTCCCTACAAAGATCACACAACCATCAATGTGGTACATAGAATGACATATGTGTGCTAGCAGGCATCACTAAATGTATATCTGATTCACTGCTTTCATCCATAAGAAGGTCACAAGTCGTGCTGGATCCTATCCCAACAGTCTTCAGGCGAGAGGGGGGGGTACACCCTGGGCAAGTCACCAGTTCATCGCAGGGCCACACAGAAAGAGAGAATCATTCATACAGTCACATCAGACAATTTAGTGTAACCAATATGCCTAATCTGCATGTGTTTGGAGGTGGGAGGAAGCTGGAGAACACGGTGAGAACCCACGCAGGCATGGGAAGAACATCCTCACAGATTCGACGCTGTGACCTTCTTGCTGTGAGGCAACAGCCCTAAAACGGTGACACCCGTGCTGCCCTACTTCACTGTTTCCATTCCATCAAATTAGGAATTTCACAAAACAGCAACCAATAAAAACAAAAAAAAATTGTGTGTGTTGACACCGGTGTCCCAAAACTGCAAAAATTGTGACGTTAGATCAGACATGATAGATCACACCCTCTATTATTGATGAATGTGGGGAAAAAAACGGATATAAAAATCACAAAAGTTCTTTGAGGAAAAAAGGAAGAAAAAGAAGTCTCACCTTCAGACGGCGTCTATTGGTCCTGACATACCAGTTGGTCAGCATGTCGACAAACTTGACCAGGCGAGGCACCACAGTGTACAGGCGGTAAGCTGCATCAAGAAACAACTGTCAGTGTGTTCACTCTGGAAAGAGAAACAGCATGAGAATGCTGCCAGAGGCCAACACTACATGATACATTCAACACAGCCAGGACATCTTTCCAGTGTCTCTTCACTAATTCTAACAAATGCAATTACACCAAGCAGCCACACAAAGGAGGCCATGTAGTCAAAGTCAACCTAATGCACCAATCTAATTCGGTCTATTCAGAATTTCAGACTCGTTATATATGTAGTGAAGACAAAGGAATTCGAACTGTGCATATATATCAGCAAATACAGCGCATTAACATACACAATTCAAATAAATATTTTCAGTGGAGACCAATTATACAGAAGGCACAGGGCTGATACAGGGCGTCATCGTGCGATTCAAAGACGATGAGCAATTTAAGTTGAATCAAATTCCAAAAGCAGTCAAACTAAAATATGTTTTAATGCTTTGGCCAATAAGCTGATCCTGACAGAATTCTGAGATTATGTCAGAAGTAAATCAGCACAATAAAGCTGAAGCCCAAAGTTAAACCTTAATCTACTAAACACAAATCCCGCTTCACAGTGCTGGTGTTAAATGGGATGGGGTTTTAAGATATGTGGTTTTCTCTTTAACAACTGTTCATATCAACAAGAGTCCCTCAAAAAAAACCTCTGAAATTGTCTCACCATCCATCTCAGCCCTGAAGAACTTGATGAGGGACTGTGTGAAGGACTGAATCCACTTGTCCATGATGTTGTCACTCTGCTTTGCTGTGTTTTCATTGTACAAGAACTGAATGTCATCCTCCTACAACACAAATATACACACATAAAAAAACACTTCAAACTTCCTGAGGTGGGGTGAACGGCTTATGCTGGTACATCTGTGAGCAACGAACACCAACTTGCTCAACACATATGCAAGCACGCTCACAAAAACACACACACACAGTTGTATTGTGTAATTATTGTATGCATGTGGTCATTTATCTCATCGTTATTTGTACATCAGAACAACTTTCATTCAATCACCTTCAGCCACTTATCCGAATTCAGGTCGCAGGTTAAGATGGCTCTTATCACAGTCGGCTACGGGGCACAGCCCGAAATAGTCACTAGTCCATCGCAGGGCAAGACAAACACCCCACTCACGCGCACATTCACACCCAAGGACGATTTGGAGTGACCAATTCAACGAAGTTACACATATAAAAATAATTAAAAATATTGTAGGAGTTGAGCAAAAAAAAAAAACATTCAATCTGTTCACGACCATGTACCTTCTGTAACCTTTGCACGTTCTGCACCAGGAAGCGGTACGCATTATACCAAGGCAGGAAGACATCCTTCAACACATCTCGCACCCCTTCCTCCTTGAACCGCAGGTTCTCTGCTCTCACTACAGGAGAGTTGATGAGGTACAGTCTAAAAAGAGAAATCACAAAGGACTTGCTGAATGGCAGGATTGATTGCAGAATGAGAACAAGCCCTGCATGCACACTTCATCGTTGAAATGTGCACATAGGGAATATATGAGTGGTGAGGCTATACGCCGCGAGTAAGTGGCATGCCACAAAAAATAGTTATAGTTATTTGTAGTCATATTTAAAAAAAATATTTACAGGACAATGAAAATAAAATAAAAAACAATAATCCATCCATTTTCTTCCGCTTTTCAAGTCACAGGAGTTACTGGAGCCTATCCCAGCTTACTATGGGTGAGAGGCGGGGCCACACAGAGAGACAACCATTCATGCACACACACTCACACACTTGGAGTGACCAATCCACCTAATATTGCATGTTTTTGGAGGTGGGAGGAAACCAGAGAACATACAAATTACGGCACAGATAGGACTCGAACCAGGTACCTTTTTGCTACGAGGCGACAGCGCAAACCACTACGCCACCACAATAATGTATATTAGCATAATAGTGCATAGAGGAAACAGTGCACATAGTATACAAACTAGTCACAAAAGGTTCTAATGATGATTCTGGAAGCAAGCTAATAAGATGTAACATGCAATGGACCATGAGTGACCATAAATGCAGTAAAAACGCAGCATAGGGAACCATCTGCTCACCAAACAATTTAACTTGGCACCCTTCAACAATTCAAGGTAAAGATGGTTAACACTTCAAAGTCAATATAATTTTATTAATTAATATTTATTTTTGTAAAACCTGAGCACCGTAACAGCTAGCTTAAGACACATAAGACACATTTTGTTTACGAAACCATATGCTCACAAACTATGTGAGCATATGGTGCAACTGTATAGAGCTTTATTCATTAGGCCATATGTCCATGGAACTCTCACTGCTTTGGGCAAAGGACCGAATATGTGAGGCAAAGACATGTATGCATGTGTGTGAGCAGTATGCCTGACTGTGAGTATCCTGAATGTAGGACTCTGTTGTCTGCTGTCTATTCAAGAGAAATAGCAATTCAAATATTTTAAAACCCAAGCTTGCTGAAGATACAAGGTCGGGTAAGACACAGAATCCTGCCACCGGCACTCATGCCTTAGAAACGCTCACTCACACCCGTTTCACAAGGAAGCACAGATCTGACCTGAGGGCATCAGCTCCATAGTTCTGCACTATCACTCCTGGATCTGGGTAGTTTTTCTTGCGTTTGCTCATCTTCTGTCCATCGCTGCAGGAATGAGACAGGCAAAGGCATTAATGCACGCATGCACAAAAGTGCATGTTAGAAAGCATGCACTTGGTATTCAAATGAGTCCTTCCAGGTCAGCAGGCCTGTGAGCACAGTGCTGCATTTAGAGCCTGGAGTGGAGGACAAGTAGTTCTATTGTAGAGCACTTCTCATGGCTAAATCCGGCAGCAAACAAGGACACTGATCACAAGAAAAAGCCTACCAACAAGGATGACTGAACATAAGAATATAAGTATTATCAAAGGCAGAAAATAAAAATAAAATGCTTAAAAATATGTTTGAAATGAGAAAAAGAATAGGTTTGACATTATTTTGTATTTTTCTTGCCATCAACCAGTTGTTTTAAAGACAGAAACCAAGAATGTGCTATGGGGGGGTCTGGTAAACTTTATCTTATTCTTCTGTATCATAAACCTCAAAGTGAGCACTGGCAGACGTGCTCCTTTCATTATTATGGTGACGTTAATCCTACATTTTAAATATAGTCAAGTAAAACGCATGACAAAAAAGGTTTTTTTTTTAAACTTAAACTAAATTTCCAATCTTTTTGACTTTCGTCTATGAAAACAAATTGAGCTGTTACCTCACGACACAATCAATGAAAATATAAAATATTAAGAAACAATGTCGGTTTCAGTCCTTTCGCAGCTGATTTTGTTGGGATCAAAATAACACCCACAAACAGGCCCCATGGCCTCTATCATGCCAATGAATTCTCCTTTCAAATGAAAGAAACAAGCGGATGGCAGGTCTCTGTCTCACCTAGCAAGTACCAAGCCGTTAACAATGACATTCTTGAAGGGAGGTTTACCAAACAGAGCTGTGGAGAGCACCAACAGGGTGTAGAACCTACATCAGGACAAAAAAAAGACAAAAGATTAGGGTGACAAGGACTGAAAATTTGAAAATGTAAGACAAAGAATAAAAAAAACAAGAAAGGTTTTCTATTTTAGTCTAGCATTGTTTATTTAACCATTATTTAATAATTATCTGTTTAATTGTAATTACTAACTCTTCCAGCACTACTCTCCTTTGCCTGACTTATTCATTGTCTACTCAAGTCGGTTCCCACAAATAACTCAGCAAGGAAAGGTCAGTTCTGTCAACCTCTTTCTATCTATCTATCTATCTATCTATCTATCATTTGTCCACAGCTTACCATCCCCTCGTCTGGTCAATGCCTTCTGCAATGAAGTCTGCAGGGAAACAGTCTTCAAACTCCTTCCTATTTTCAAAAGGGTAGTGGACCTGGGCGTAAGGCATGCTGCCGCTCTCAAACCAGCAGTCAAAAACCTCCGCGATCCGCCGCAGGGCACCCTTGCCGCACCGCGACGGGATGGTTATGCTGTCAATGCTGAGCAGGGGAAATGTGGACAGAAAAAAAAAAAAGATTTATTAAGAAAAGCATTGTTGTCTGGAAATGTTCAACCTTGGGCACTGCAAGGATTCACAGGAATATAGTGTTTTCGAAAGCAACCTAAAACAACAATTCCAGAATTTTTCAATGCTGGGAGGGCGGTTTAAGTAAAAGTGATCGGCACCCATGTTCTGATGACACCCTCTAGAATAAGGTCAGTTATGATTTCATGATTTAGGGATTAATTTACACAATTTGCTGCAGCACTCGGCCAGTCCTTGAGAAAAATCACTGTTTCTTCAGTAATGTCATTCAGAGGACAACCGAAACCGCCGTAATGCGGCAGCCAGTGTGACGCGACCAATAACACATCATGAAAAGTTAACTTGTCCTTCTGTACAGGTTTATCACAACAGACACACGGCATTGCTTTCATCTCAGTGTTTTATCAGTAACTCACCTCTCACGATGAAGATCGGTTACTTTGACTCCGGTCAACTCCTCCAGTTCAGCCATGGACCCAACACACACAACCTGACCAACAACCACAGACACACACAGCCCAGACTGAGTGACAAAACAGCATTCACAATAAATACATTCTGGAAACCACCAGGATTTAAAGTCAGTTTTACTCCCTCTAAAATGAATTTATTTGATAAGAGTCAAAGGCCCGTCAGTGCTAAAACTCATCATTCGCGTTAAAACAATAAAGCAATGCAATAAAACAAATCAAAAGTAGTCCTACTTCAATGCTCTGACTAACCTCAGCAAAGTACGTTATCTAGTTTGTGTTTAGTCTCCTTAGAGAGTTCACCTGTAGGCACTGCTCTAGTTTTACTAGAGCATCAGGTGAGATGGCCCACATACCAGAAAATGAAACACAACAAAAAGAGCAACAGAACCACAGGAAAGGCGAAGACAGACTGTAGATGGAACAAAACAAAAGAGACAGAGAGATTATACTAACAATCAGAGTGATATAGAAACGCACATAGCGACGGATGCGCGTGAGAGATTTGCTGCGGACGGGCGTGTGAGGGAGGCACAAGGGAGAGTGATTGCTCCGGAAAAAGCGGGGATGCTATTTCCAGCAAGCAGGTCGCTGGCTGTCCCTTTTTTCAGCCAGGGGACCAACGCTTTGCTTTTCAAACGCTTAAACAAGCCAATTCTGACGTGTGTATTCAGTTCAGTCTACTTCACGTAATCAGCCGGGCTTAGAACAGTTAGTTCCACAAGCTTCTGCCCCCCCCCCCCATTAATTTCCTCATACTTTATTCCCATTCCCTCTCCTGCTCCTGCCCCTCCCTAGTCACTGTTTGTCTTGAGGACCTTTGAAGTTGCCTTAACCAGCCAGAAGAGAAACCAAATAGAGCTTTATCTTTTCTTTGCTGTTAACATTAGTGAATCACCGATGTGTTGAGTTTACAGAGGCGCTCGGTAATGCCGCCTGAAGGGAGCGGACATCAACGGCCACTCCACACACACACCAAATTATGTGAATGTCAAATTCATGTGAAGAGCTGGATTTCTGCACTCTTGCAACAGACCAATCTGCTTTTAAGAGACACAGTACATTGTTCACAAAACCTATTTTTATCCTAAATACATTATTATGGAAAGGTCAACTTTTCAATTATACCTCTTCATGCTAAGCCCACATTGATTCATGAATGCTCAGAGTGCAATAGACTCATATTTGTGTGTTTTTTTATGTTTTCCTGACCTCCTCAAAGTCATCGCTGACCCAGAGAGGGATTGGCGTGCCCCAGTATCGGTTCCTCGAAACCGCCCAGTCTCGTGCATCTCTCAGCCAGTTCCCGAAGCGTTTCTCACCCACAAATTCTGGAACCCTGCAGAGACCAAGAAATATACGATGTGTTCTGGATTCTGCTATTCTTATAGAACACAGGGCATTATTTAAATCACATGGACAATCAAGTCTTCATTTAATAACCAGTTATCCTCGAAACCATTTAATCAGGAAGTCTGGAAGGTTTCCCGAAACTTTCCCCTACGTTCTAGACTTCTCAATACTCCACCGAATGAAATGAGTGATAAGGAATAGAATGTTCTGTATTTTTATCACATTTGTCCAGCACATCCATAGTAATAAAAGCAGTATGACAGAGATTTGAAATAAACTGCACTGCTTTCCTCATACACCTCACCTGTAAAGGTTAATATGGCCTTTAAGGCATCGGTATTTCGCCCTGACCGATTTCAAGCTTTAAACGACCATCAACAATCTCTTCAGTTTTTTCCTGCCCATCCTCTCTTGCTACACCAGCCCCATGTTGCTCAGGGGAACAGTGCGGGCAGAAATTGCTGTCGGGATCCACGTGCTAAGCTACAGGTCCATCAATTCTCATTTGGGGGACGCATTTCTATTCAGCCCTCTAAATATATCAATTTAATGATTCGTTTTTTCCGACCCAGTTCATCATCCCCCCCTTCCAACTCTTCGCTACCTGTAACTGATTCACGCCAAGTGTAGAATTTAAGATAGGTCTTGTGCTCCCGATGCACCGAGGAGTATATAACATGTAAGAGCGAGAGATGCTGAAGATGGATAGGCCGTGGAGACAGACTGTGGCTGCAGTGAGGATGACTGAGTGAGCACTAGAGAAAATAATGATGACACAAAATCATCTTGCTTGGGTGGTAATGTGAGGCAATTCAAAGTGCCCTTGTTTGCAATTTGAAGTCTGAAGATGACTGAAAATGGTATTTTGCACACATTTTGGGAGCCGATCATTGAGTGGTAATGCTAATAAAATGTAACCGTTTAGGCATGCCTTGGACATTCTTAAAATCAGTTTAAAAAGGTTTGAAGGCCATTCAAGAGGCCTATATTTGTCGGGCACTATAGGAAATCAAAGACCCATTATTTTTAATATTACTAGAAACACTGGAAGTTGTTTTACAACCAGTTGGGTTTAAAATTTGGGGGACGCATTTTAGGAGCATACCATTAACACCACAGGACAAGAACAATCCTCTGAGATCAGGCACCGGCGACTCAGCTTCTTGTAACTCGATTGAGTGAAGCTCCCATTGAAAGCATTCAATAATTTTGCCCTTTATTCGTTCAGACATTAAGACATTTGGAGAACACTTGGTCTGAAAGTGCTCCTTGCCCCACGTGTGTAAAGGCACACAATGAAAAAATCACTTTAAGAAAATGGTAAGGAGCACTTTACGTGCAGAGTCTTTAGGCTCGCCTCCTTAGTTAGCATGAAGTTCACATATCGGTACTGAACTATGCAAGCACTTCAGATTTTTTAAGATTATGATGATGATGATGATGATGATGATGAATATATTTATTAGATAAAGCTGGAGCTGGAGCTGAGCTGGAGCTCACGAAGAAAACCTTCAAGAGGCTAGAACTCATGTTTGAAAGTAGAGTCTAATCAAAAGGAGAGAAAAAAACACTTATTTTAGCTGGATTAAAATAATTAGATTTGAATAGGCTTAATTAAAAAGCTGTTGAAGATCATCACCCCCAGTGCACAGCCAGAAAAAGGGTGTATTATTAAAATGACAATTCATGTCCTGATTCTTGATACACACAATATATAATTGTTTTGTCGTGCCTTTAAATGTTTTGTATATCTTTGCATTCAACTCTAGATGTAAAAGGAGAGGAAGTCATTGGTAGGTAAACATAAAATCAATTTTGTAAATTCACTGTTACTCAGAATGTTAGCGCTTGATTCAACCGACAGCTTACCAGTAGCATTTGCCATTGTTGTCCAGTAGTTTATCCACCATCTGCTCCACTCGAATGAACCAGCTTGGAACGGCTTTGTAGATCAGGGGTGTGTCAGATCTAAAAGCAAATGAGCATAATGCATTAAAGAGGAGGATGCAAACCAACCCAAGGTGAGGAAAGGTAATATTCCCAACAATTGAAAAAAATATATATTTGAAATTGAGGTTCATGAAGCAAAGCATTTGTTTTGATGTTGACATTTGCAGCTCTTCATTATTTTCGATTTCTTTTAGCTAAACTTCAATAATTATTAGTTTAATGACTGAATAACTTTTCACAGTGTTGCCTCAGAAACAGCATTTTTGATGTCACCTTGCAGGTTTTCATTTGGATTAAGGCCCAGAGATGAATAAATTCAACATGATTCCTAAATTCTGGTGTGTGATAAATAAGCCTGATACCATAATATGAGAAACATCCCCACATCATCATGCTTGTGCCACCATGGTTAACTGTCTTCACAGTGTACCGTGTCCTCGAAACCCCAAAAGAACAATCTTGCATTCCTCGGTCCAAAAATGTTGTGTTATTTGGCCAATCTGCAGCATGTGTCGTTTTACATAGCCTTCTTCTAACTGTTACAGCACTCACAGGTAACTTACGACCTTCTTTGATCTCCCTGAAGCTGATCATTAGTGAAGTTTGCCATTTTGGCTGTTCCTTGATCCAGCCGAAGGGCAGGTGTTTTTTCACCGATGCACCACAGGGAGGTTTACAAGCACACGTTACTGAACACATCCTCTACCAATAAGAGACCAGCCATTATCGAAGAAGAACATGTAATATTCAATAAGTACTCCGCTAATGTCTTCGAGTTTACAATGATTTTTCCATTAAGATAGAAGGGGCCATACTAATACAAGCACAGGGCTAATACTAATGTTTACAACTTATTGAATAATGTGCATGTCTCACCTCCAGCAGAAGGGGTAACTATGTTTGTAACTGCTTACAGTGACAAGTCGACCCTTCTCCTTCAGCAACTTGATGATGTTCTTGTCAGCGTCCTGTGAAAGGAAAAAATAAGAAATAAACAATCCAAAAGGGTGATTTACAAAATGCATCTTTAAAGCGGAGTTTAATTGCAGGCTGAAAAGAAAAGACCAACGAGCTGCGCTCGTCAACTTTGTCGTCTTCTGCGTTGCAAAAGCAACAGCCCCTTACGCCTAGGATAGGCGCTCGGGGCACAACACAACACTGAAATATCGGTTATGTCTCTAATGCACGCATATGAATGTGAGCGACATCCCATTCTGAAACCATAGGATTTAATATGATGTCGGCCCACCCTTTGCAGCCGTAACAGTTCATCACTGCTTATTGGCAAACAATGCAATATGGAAAAAGCCCTAGGTCCTTTTCACACAATACTTCACCTTCATCTGAAGTGTAATTTACAGGAAGCTCATAAATGTGACTTTCCAAACCTCTTTGCAGAGAAAGGGTTTTTAAAATCTCTCAGTCAGGAGTAAACTGTGGTACGCCCTGACCCAGGCTCATTAGAACATAAAAGTACATGTGTGATGTGGAGACTCATTGGAACTCTGCCTGCAGCCCATTGAGTAACAAGAATAAATCTATTTCACCACCTTGCAAATCGGTTATAAACAAGCTGCACTGCATTACCAGAATCTCTGTCACAAAGCCTATTAATCAGCAGAGTAAGTTATAAAAAAAAACTAGTACTTTTCTGTAAAAGCTGGCCTGGTGTTGAAAACAGCAGCCCTTGGATTGGATTCGTGAAGACACCTTTTCTTTTTTTTTTTGCAAATTATTTACAGGATGAAGGAAAATTCTAAATATCAACGAAAACAATGACTTTTCAGGATCATTCATATTTTTATTAGACAGACAGACAATAGCTGGAAGGTTTCCACAAGCAGAAGAAGGAATCAAAAATAAATGCAAAAAAAGATCAATTCATTATTATTTCAGCTAGTTGGTCAAAATTAATGTCAACAGTAGTTTTGGACAATCTGGGGCATTGTTAAGGTCATTGATAACACTTAGGACACATTCTGTTTCACAGAGTTGAATTGTGGCTTAATAGTGGAACAGAAGTGTGTGTGTGTGTGCTAGGTGAACTTATTTAGTAGGTCGACACAAAAAAGCATCCACAGAGATTCAGTATTATTTTGGTAGCAGTAGTAAAGCATATTTGAGAAATTGGCACTTGTATGGGAAACATTTATGTGCCCCCTTCGAGTAAGGAGAGGAACAGAGGGAATGAATAGGCAAGATAAGGAATTATGTTCTAATACAATGAGATGATCTCTCCTTTCCACAATGCTCTGCTGATCTTCTCTCTGCTCCACCAAACTTGCAGCTCCTTTCCTCCAAGGCATTTAGACATCTTTAGCTATTCCAAGCCTGTGCTCCTCCCCTTCCAGCAGCTTCCTGTAGGTGGCGATCTCCGCGTCCAGCTTTAACTTAATGTGCAGCAGTTCCTGATAATCTTGGAGATACTTGGTCATCTCTAATTTGGTTTCACACAGTTGGGTCTCCAATTGAGCAATGACATCCCCGAGGCTTCCCACCTTGTCGATGTGGGACACCTCCATGTCATCCAGCTGATGCTGCAGCGCTGCATTACGCGCTCTAAGGCCATCGATTTGGTTCTGCAGGTCAGTCACTTGGTTGTGGAAGGACGTGATCTCGTCTTTCATGGTCTTCATTTGGGTCTCATTTTTGCCAGCATGCACCTTGAGTGTGTCAAACTTGCCCTTGTACCACTTCTCAGCTTCTTGAACATTGCGGGAGGCAACAGCTTCTATCTCTGCACGCATGTTGCGGAGATAAGCAGCCAGGTCGGGACGATTGCCATCCAGCTCTGCAGTAATCTTTGAGTCTTCAATTTGCTTCATGATGTCAGCCACCTCTTCATCGTGCAGCTTCTTGAGAAACTCGATCTCAGTCACCAGTTGCTCTATGCGCTTCTCCAAATCGGCCTTCTGCAGTGTGGCATTGTCGACATCCTGACGAAACTCACTCAGAATCATCTCTGCCTCCTCTTTGAGGGCCAGCTCCTCCTCCAGCTTTAGTCTCCACACGTCAACCTCTTCCTCCACGTAGCCTCGTTCGATATCAGCTGCACCTTTCTCATTGGTCAGGGCCTCAATCAGCTCTCGCACCTCCTTGAACTTAAGCTCGTATTCTTCTCCAATGCCCGTGGCACCTCCCTTGTAGCGGCTTTGCAATTCAGCCAGCTCAGCATGAAGAACAGCATTTCTTTGCTCTAGTGCCTGGACCTTGTCAATGTATCCTGCAAACCTAACATTGAGTTCTTGCATCTCCTCCTTCTCGTTAGCGTGGTGCTGATGTATCTCCGTACCCAGCTCGACGGCAGTGCTGCGATAACCAGAGCGTCCTCGGCTGTCGTATGAGGATCCACGGCACCGGGAAGGCGATGGGCTCTGAACCCTAATTTTGCCACTAGAGCCGCTCACCTGCAGGCTCTTCTGGGTGTAAGACGCAGCCCTCATGTTGAGCACAAAGAGAGCTCGTGTTTCTCTCGACAGAAGGCTTCCCCGGCTCTCTTGACTTCACTTCAAGTGGCTGGCTGTGTGGCAACTGAGTCTCCCTCAGATCACCTCTAAGTTTTTATACAGAAACAAAGAATGTCTCAGACAGTCTTGAAACTCATGTTCGGTAGAACATTTTTCAAAAGTGGATTATGACGGACTATCAGTGAACTGTAGGTGCATGTTCTTTATTAGCTAACGCTGTACTGTTATTGCCTGGTGGGTCAGGTCCACTCCCTGGCTTTAGTGCGAGGATGTGAAATAGTGATCAGATCAAGTATGACTGCTATTTTTCACCCACTAACCATAGCTAATGAGGCTGGGTGTGACAGGGAGGATGAGTGGACCCAGTGAACTGGTAAACAGTAACAACAGTGCTCTGGAGGCAAGTTGCCTTACACAACGGGGCGTAATTGCTCCAATGCCGATTTCCTCAGCATCACTAAACTATTCATTCGTCATGTGGAAAAATAACCCCCCTCCTGAAAAGAATAAGAGATTCATAATCTCCTTTCATTCTAAAAATCATTGAAAGGATTAATTTATGAACATGAAAAGAATAATTCCAAAAATATGCCATTTTTTCTCATATAAACATGAAAGAAGATTGAGAGCCCAAGGATGTGAGAAATGCTATCCTGTGTATCATACTACTGGCTCTCGCCAGGGCCAGAATGCTAACCAAATCCATCTATGAACGCTTGATGTGTCACTCACTTTGACATACTGTCCCGCAAAGTCAGTGACCTCTGAAGTGAAGCAGCCCGAGGCGTCCACAGGGCAGATAGGAGCCTGGTCCCGCTGGATGATGTTAAATTCTGTGCACACCCTGTGATCATCCTACGGAGACAATATATAGAAATGGTTTAAATTCAAATTGGAGCTGAAATGATCATTTGATTATTCAATTAGTTGATTGACAGAAAACTAATAAATTGAGAAAGCCTTTCTTGCACAAGTCAGTAATGTAAATAATTGTTAATTATAGCGCTGAAAATAACCAAGTCACTATTTTATTAATCCAATTTTGATTCTGTGAGATCAAAGTAAATGACATGCTTTTGATTTTACCTCCATGCAGTGAATCATTACTTTAACTTGTGATGGATAAAACATTTTGGAAACAAGTTTAGAAATATGCCCAAGATTCCATGTGTAAGTGTGTGTGTACGTAAACACACTCCACTGGTATGTGACAGCTATGTGTGAAAGCTCTGAATTGCCCAGCTCTTTATGTATTTTATATTCACATACCCTGTCAAGATTCGAGATGGACGGTTCACAAGGCCATTTCACATCTCGTCATAACATGAAATGTGAAAATGTAATGCACTTCACCTCACACTACATCTTGAGAGTAAATGCATGCGTCTCACAGGACTTCAGCAGCTAATCAACGTGACCGTGGTCACTATATAACAGACGTGCACTCAAATAAGGACTGATCGGGGACCGATCGCCAAAGAAATGGCCACCGAGTGCCTTCACAGCTGGCTCCATCCATTTGCCCTCGACAAAGTGCTCTAACCTATTAGCCATTTCCCAGTACCTTTGATGGAATATACTGTTGGACTCTACACTATAGGAACAATTTCATCATCATAAAAGTATGTTGTTTTTTTACTTTGTTAAAAGTGTTGCAAAAATCATAGAATTCTCATAGCTGTAATATTTTTTTTTTGTTCCCCTGACATAAAATGATAATTAATATAACAATTGAAATAACGGTCGCTCACAGCTCCAAAGTAAGGTGCCTGGTGGACGACCCCGGTGCCCTCTTCCTCTCTGACGTAGTTATCCACCACCACCTGGAATGCGCCTTCCTCCCCGCGCTGAAGTGAGACACAGAGAATCAGATGAAGGGTGTGTGTGGTGTGTGTGTGTGTGTGCAAGCAGCAAACGAAATAGAGCCGAGGGTAAAAGAGATAAAAAGACCGATTCAGAGAACATCAGCCAAGATGCCATATTGCAATTAACAGGTAATTAAACTGAGACTTCGAGCAGTCTTGACAAAAAAAAAAGGGAAATTGATTAAAAACTAGGAGCTAGAACAGAGTCTACAAACCTCGGCAAAGTACGAGAAGAGAGGCTTGTATTTTTTTCCTTTCAGCGTCTTGCCAGGGAATCTAGAACAAAAAGTTCTCATTTCATTATCTGGAAAGCAGCTTCCGTGGGCTCCAAACTTGTAAACAGACTGCTTCGCTCTTTAGATTAGATACAAGCGCAGTCGGACTGAGACTGAAGAAAATATAGGCAGGTGTCGGCACAAACGCTTTCCCTGAGGCACAGGTCAATTTGCGTGCTTCGTTCGTGTCTTTGGATCTGGTGTACTTACTTGTCCAGGACAGTGTACTCGCTCTCCGACTTAAACAGAGCACAGAGCCGGGCCTCCATCATGATGTAGGTCTTGTCTGTGGTGTTATCTGAGAGATGAACAGAAATAAATAAATAAATATGAATACTTTCTCAATGCACTTTATATACAAATAGATGTACAAATACACACACACACTTCATATTTACAAGTCCTTGAATTTCGGCAATAATATTAGTGCGTATGACAATAAAGTATATCTCTATGTTTGAATCCTTGACTTGTAGCCATTAACACGCTACTGTAGCATTGACCTTTGGCTGTCATTCTAATCAGCTCATCTCGGAGTGGAGTCAGAGTGGATGTCGGTGCTTCAGGTTATGATATGTCCTCAAAATGTTACTGACATATCACGATCACAAAAACTGGATGCACAAACAACAAGAAAGCACGTCCCAAGGTAAGGATGTCTCACAAGCATTAAAAGAAATCAGAGTAAATACATGTGGATTAAATAATAACAGGAACTGATATTAAAAATATTCAATTACTCCTGCTGTGTTGTACAATGAAGACATAAAGGCAAAGAAAATTAAAATGATGAGCCAGTATGACAATCAAATGAGATAAATATGTATTTATAATACAACTGTGGCATATTTTGACCAAGGTCTACACATTATGTTTGCACCTTTGATCTGTGCAGCTTTTATGCCTCACAGGGATGGCGCTACTGGTCAATATGATGTGGAATGACTGTTTGGAATGGTCTTGGTTTCATTAAAAATCCATCATCTAAATAGTACCAGCAGAATGATTTGTGTAACTGACCTGAATTTTAAATAACATATAAATCATTCTCCAAATCCAGGTATCAAGTCATCTCGCTCCAGGTGTTTTGCTGAACCTCATGTCTTGCTTCATGATAATACAGTCAGTCATAAAGTCAAGGTCAGGGTAGGACTCCATCGTGTAGCAACAACCGTTCAACCAGGAAACAAGCTTATCGAGAAGCTGGATAACTGCCTGACATTTTTGGAGAGTGAACCCTAGTGGGAAAACTAGCCAATCGAGGATTTTAGGAAAAATTACTGGAGGGGAGAGGTTGACAACAAGGACAACAATTGTGAAGAAGGTGAAAACTAATGGCCTGAGACAGACAGAAAAAGAGCGAGCAGAGGGCAGCATCAATAAAATATGCTTCTTCTCCCACAGTGATGTGACTAAACAACTGCACAGCTCAGACCTGCTGCAGCTGACAGCCCTCAACCCAAACAGCTCCAAAGGCAGCCAGAGAAAAAGACAAAGTAAGACAGAGCGATGGCAAATAGGAACAACATTGGACAACAAACAGAAATAGGTTGATATTGAACGCAAAAACGACAGAGAGCAATAATATGGATGAATGACAGACAGAAAGAGAGAGAGCGATATTGAGTCTGTACAAAAAAAATTAAATAAAACGACATTCATTGGTATTCTAAGGCGGTCTCCCATGCAGCACATCACAGGCAGCGCAGATTACATGACAGACTGTGCTTCAACAGTGCCCCCTGCAGGATCACAGATGTCATGGCAGACAGGAATGAATCTAGGTCATTCTTTAAATTAACACCAGTTGTCTCTCAGAGGAACCAAAACCACACAGCAGGATGGTAACTTAAACACGAGTCACCTTTCCATTTATATATGAACGAGTTAAGTGCGCTTGGAGCGCTCGGCCATCTAGCTTCAGCAGCTGAAAGCAAAAATACTGCTTGAAGGCCGGCTCGTATCTCGGAACGCTCGTACGTCGCAGGTATTACTGTAATCTTTTTTGTTTCTATTTTCTGAGAGGCCAAAGTGACATCTTGCAGTTGTTTAATCATGAATGGAAAATAAATGGCAAGTGTCAAATCTTTAAATTCAAGAAGTGTGTACCAATTTAATCAATCGTTCAGTGTGTGAATCCAAATCTAAATGTAGCAATCTGATTTTACATGAGGCGAGTCTCCAATTCCTTAGAGGAGAGATAATAGCAAATTTACAGTGAAGAATTCAGCCTGGGCATCAAGTTACCGCTCAGAAATGGGAAGCATCTGATAACAGATAAACAAGTTACGGTTCCCAGCCAGCCACTCATCTCATTCCATTAGCTAGCACTTAGCTAAAGGCTGCAAAGACCTCGCTGCAGCCAGCAACTATTAATTTGTTCTCGCAAACATGAGCGCCAATAAAAAAATAACTAAAGTAGATAATATTTGGATAAAACATTCCACATCTACAAGACTTGCAGGGAAGTATTCGGTCCCAGTCAGCACGTTGGCGATTGTTTAGAATCGGCAATTCCTTTTTTTTTTTTTTATTCCAGTCAACCACTGGAAAAACAAAAACCTTCCATTCGTATATCCGTGCACCCTGTATGTAATCAGAGTGAAATACGCGATGGAACATAGCAGCTTGCGTAAAGGTTTGCCTCTCACCTTTGACCATCACATATGAGAACTCCGGGTTAACACAGAGGGCCAAGTTGCTCGGTAGAGTCCACGGTGTGGTCGTCCAGGCAATGAAAGACACGTCCTCGTTCTCAATCAACGGGAAGTTGACGATCACTGATGGGTCTTGAACATCCTGCAGACAATAACGAACATCAATTTTGACATTTAATATCAAAGCATCCGAGGAGTGCAGCTCGTTCCTCGTACGCATGTTCAAAATGCCGTGAGAGGATTTCCATATGTGCCGACCTTGTAGTTCTGGTGGGACTCAAAGTTGGACAGTGGGGTGTTGCAGGCAGTGGAGAAAGGCATGACTTTGACACCTCGGTAAACCAGACCTTTATCATACAGTTGTCTGAACACCCACCTGAATGATCGGAACATTAAAAACAAAAAACACACACACACACACACACTTAAAGAGGAGCATCAAACTGTATACAACAGGACGGAGTTGTGACTCCCCCTGGTTTAAATCACTGTCAGCATTTCCTCTAGGTTTGGGAGGCACACATGGTGTAGCCACAACCTTACCTGTAATGGTGGACTGAGTGTTTCGTATAGTCTGATTAATATAAACATATGCAAATGAAATACAGACTCAGGCTCTTTTTAAATTGACATTCTTACCAGACACTCTCCATGAACCATGGATACAGAGTCTTGTAGTCATTTCTGAAGTCAATCCACCTTCCCATTCGGATTACTGAAATCTGGGAAGAAAAAGAGAGAGCCAAACAAACTTCAGCATTGCAACTCCTTCGAGCACCATCTTTAGGTCCGTTTTAAGACGCGAGGATGCCAAAGTAACAGAGAAGCAGCGTTCATATTGTGCCGTTCTCAGGCCAGACATGCACGAACAACAAGCCAATCTAGTCACTCAATTATGATCAGAAGGATCAGAAGAGCGATATCGTCTGCGCACCTCCCACTCCTTGGAGTATCTCATCACAATGTTTCTGCACTGCTTGTTATACTCGGCAATGCCCATTTTGGCCACATCATCAGGTCCTTTGATACCAAGAGTTTTGTCAATTTCATACTCCTGCAGAGACACACAGAACGCAAGACACAGACGCAGATTAATCTGGTACTCTATGCAGGTTTATGGGAAAAAAAATAGTTAACAGCATTCAGGATGTCGTATTCCCACCACAGGCAGGCCATGACAGTCCCAGCCAAATCTCCGCTCCACATGGAAGCCACTCTGGTGGGCGAAGCGAGTGACGATGTCCTTGATGGTGCCAGCCAGGATGTGACCATAGTGGGGTAGGCCTGTGGCAAAAGGGGGGCCATCGTAGAAGGTGTATCTAGTCGAGAAATGGGCAGCAACTTGTTTTAAGAGCAGGTATGGTGACCGCAATATATTTTCTATATTTAAATATATTAACCTGGAGATGACTTTAATTTTATTTATTTTAAAACATTGCAGATTAACTAAACAGTAAAAAAAAAAAAAAAAAGATGAGATTTACTTGGGCCTGTTCTTGGACTGTTTGAGGCATTCTTGAAAACAGTCCTTTTCTTTCCAGAACTGTGTGATCTTCTCCTCCTCAGAGGGAAAGTGGAGAGATTCAGGGACTGGCTGCACCATTGTTTCTGCACGGAGAGACAAACCATGAAAACGAAAGAGAAACCAAGTATCACCAGAGACATTCCCCAATCAGACAAAAAAATATTATTGCCCCCAATACAAACAACTAATTTGAGATAAATTAACAGTATAAACACTTTTATCAGTCTGCCACACACGAGAAGACAGGCAGGTTGACATTTCTCTTTCATCGATCACACATAACTTTGATATTTTTTTAAATAACCATTCATGGCAAAACATGTCGATTTTCTATCGTTGTTTCACGAACATGCAGCCAAATGTAATTTATCAAGTATTACCAAGTCGCACCAGCACTAAAGAGAAACTTCATTCACAAGAATGACGCCTCCTTGTTGATAGCTAGCAGGCTAACCTGGCCTAGCAATGCTGAAATTAGTCAGCTAGTAGCGAAACGTAACGCAAACGTTTGTCAGGGCGGCGATCAGCGTCCACGTATAAACCGCAAGCAATCAAACCTTGAAATATTCATTGATCTGTTCAAAAGCATTTACTCACATGTTCTCAAGCACCGGCCGCCAAACGACCAGAAATGATGCAAGCTGAAGACAGCGTCGGCGGAAGTGACGACATGATACGCGCTGCTCAGATTTATGAAAATAAATAGCAGTGTCTTATAAAATGAGAGCAATATATTTTGGAAATAGTATTTGATCTCTTTAAATGGTTGCATATATGCAAATACAGATGTTTAAATAAAGTTCAATTATTGTCAGAGTTGAGATTCCATAATTATTATTAGTAGTAGCAAGCCAGACGAATATTCTGAGAAAATAATTAGCAAATTCTGTTTTCGCTTTCCTTATTTTTGTTGTAGATTCAGAATTTGCTGTATCTTGTTCATATCAATCTTATTCTGATAACCAATCTCCAATGTAGATTGTCAAAAAAACTAAAATAAATCAGACAGGGAAGGCCCTCTCAATAAAATGATATATAACGTGCCACCAACCCATCCAGTAACTGTCCTCCCAGTTTTGACTTTGTTCTTGTAGCTTCAAAACCAGGATCATCTCTCACTGTATTATATATACTGTATAATCTATATGTACAAGCCAACAGGAGACAATTCTACAAAGCCACTGTGGAGAGCATCCTGGCGTACTGCATCAGTGTGGTACGCCGGGGGTGCAGCCACAGAGAGGAAAACCCTGCAGTGATCAACACAATCCAGAAGAACATTGGCTGCTCTCTGCCCCCCCTGGACCATATCGCCGGCTCTCACCATCTCAGCAGAGCATCATCCATTGCCAGAGACTCTTCAAACCCTGGACACAACTTGTTCAACCTGTTGCCCTCAGGACGGTGCTACAGGTCGCACAAGAGCAGGACTAAAAGACTGCTCTTGTGCAGTCATCAGCGCTCTGAACAACCACCAGCATGTGCACGAATATAACAACTCACGTGCAATTTGCAATGTGAAGGAAAATAATGTTATAAATTAAGTGTGCAAAGTACTGGAAAATCTATCTGCATGCAGTTCATCACTTTCAATTTGTGTTTTTTTCTACTACTATTTGTATTTTACATTGTACCCAATCTCGTTGTATATCCACTATGCAATGACAATAAAGGCTTTCTATCCTATTCTAATCATCTATTGAATACAATGTGTAATCAACGAAAACAACTTGACTTTCAGAAACAGCATTTCCAGGGACCGGACTGATGACAAATCAGCAACAACAACAAAAACTGATGTTGGTTTGTTAACAAAGCAAGGCTTTATTGTGACGTGGAAACATGGTACATGGACATGACTGCATTGCAGCTTATTTCTCCGGGGCAGCTGGGGCAGCCGGAGCAGCCCGGGCAGCCTTCCGCAATGCCTTCATGCCTTTCTTGTTGTGCTTCTTAGCAAACCGCATGTTCTTCAGGAACTTTGGATCCACCTGTAGCAAAGAAGAAAAACATGAGCAGGTGAATTAGTGACGATTTAATTTAAGACATGATACATTTTACGAACTGTTGAATTTGAAACATTCCAGAGATCAGACACTGGAAAGAAAACCTTCGGGAATGCTCAAAGGTGAAATTTGTCTTTAGTCATTCTGATGTTTCTCAGATCAGATTTGATTATTTATTTCATAACAAAAATTGTCTATCTATCTGGATCTAATGTGAACACAACTGTCCATCATAATGGCAGGCACGTGGACAATGATACATTCTTTCCACAAATTATCTGCTATCGCTAACAACAAATACTCATATTTGTCAGATGAAGCTTGGCATGTAAACAGACAGAGACATCCTGGTTATAAATTTAAGAAGGGTTTGGTCTGGAGGAAGGCAAACACATCGCTAACACTCCGTGGAAATGTATTTTCTGGCACTGGCTGATGACGGCAGTGCTTTGCCAATGCATACATGGAAAAACCCACATGAATTCTGTTCCATTAGGAATGCTGTTGCATGGTCACGAATCAGATCACATGCAACAGATAACAGTGAATCAGATCTGATTAGATTCGACTGGAAAAAGCAAGCAGAATTCATAAAAAATAAAACACGTTAATTGGTAACAGACATTTGCACCACCATTAAGTATGCAAAGCTCAGTCACAAACAAAACATTACAACTTGGTTTCCAGAACACGACTGAAACATTTCTGTAACCCGTTAATCCTACAGCGTCCGTTGCATTCTTATTAAAGTCCATAAATCGTCAATGACTTAACCTTTTCCGAGAAGGTGTGCTCTAGGGAGAAATCGGTGTTCACTCAGCTTTCTGCTTCAGGGCAAGCAAGCAAAATGTGATAGTGATATAAAACATGCATGTGCACAACAGTCAACTCAAATGACTGGTACGTACCCCCTTCAGTGACTCATATCTGTTAGACTTGGGCTTCTTGATGCCATTCCTGTGGGCTTTACGAGCTGTTAAAACGGAGACAATAAAATAAAACAAATTATGTATTGAATGTTGAAACAAACAAACACACACTCGTGAATAATGGTTGACAACCTGCCACACATTTTCCTTTAATTACCTCAATAACAGCAGCATTGCATATCACTTGAAAAATACTTACACTGGTTATGGGATGTGTGGTTCTTAGACTTTGCCATCTCGTCACTGGTTTCTGAAGGTGATAATTCATAATTTAGCATTAGCTAACATATTTGATAGCCCATTTCCGTAACTAAAATCCTCGTACTCTAAAACAAATCAACCCGATATTGACAATTCAAGACATTGAGGTATTTGACAAGAGCTATTCGATTTGATAGCAAACGTGAAGCTAACCCTTTACTACAGCGAACATTAGCATTCTTTAAATGTGAAATTTCAACTATGAACGAGTCTCATAATTAACCATACTGTGGCGGAATGATGGGCAATAAATTGGTCAATAAGAATTAATTGATAAATATGAGTGATGAGATAAACTTCTCAACGATTAATACAGATTTGAAAAAACACACAAGTGGGACATTTGTATACCTTCCGCACGAACAGGCGATAACCGGAAAAGAAAGAATATCTGTTCCGGTTGAAAAGAACAGAGGAAGCCAACGGAAAAAGACTGGTCACAGTGTCGCCTGCAGGTGATGTGTAGTATTACATGCGAAAGTCCAAAAATTACCACATGATGTCACCCTTTACAATTGTCAATATTTCTCCAATTTGTACTAATGGATTTACTCTACTGTCAATTTTTTTCAGACTTGTATTAATAATTAATAAATAAATAAATAAATACACAATTATAACATTAGAGAAGTTAAGTAGTGTTAATTTGAGCTCAATTCCCTACATCTTTATTTAATCCAATATAGGTGTATGATGAAGTAATGTAAACAATTCATTTAACATATCACCTTTTATCTTTATAGCTAAAGGTTGGACAAAAGGGACTCATTATCCCATCTGTTTCAGAAATGTGAGACAGCTATAAGATATTGTGAGAAGTTCCCATCATTTTTGGTGAGTGGCTCTAGTCTTTATGGATCTCCCGGTCAAATTGCAGACGTCTTTCAGGTTGTTTTTTTTATTTTACTACATGATTTTTTGATTTGAATTGTTGTCTTTTGTCCACATGTCACAAAAAAACAAAATGTAATATTTATTTTGTGATACATAGAAGGAGGCCTTCTCTCTTGATATAAATACATATATTCTCTATTATTTTGGTCCTCCAATCCCTTTTAAAACTATTTTTTGTATCTTCGGGAAGACTTCTTCCAAACCATTAATTTACATATTAATGTTGCCCTCTCGGAATGACCACAGGGTTCAGTGTCTTTCAAGAGTTTATTCCTTCTTATAGGAGAATCAGCAACCTCGTATATATTGAGATGAATATGTTCTGAGATATTAAATGAATTCCAAGTAATTCATGCAGTAGAACAAATTATTAAGGCCTTCACTACTGCATGAATTACTTGGAATTCATTTAATATCTCTTTAACATCTCAACAGCTGTCTGGCATTAACCTCCTCACTGTGTCTACTTCATTTGGTTTTAAAATTCATGCAGATATTCTTTTGTAACAAAAATGATTTATCTCCTGCTTGAGACAGAGCTTGATTGTTTTAAGAATTCCCTGAACAAGAAACCTATTTATGGGGCCCATTGTCAGCGCTTGAATCCAAGAGCTTTCATTAGCCAGTGTCTTGGTGAGTGAAGATAGATATGTAGGTTCAGAATGTAGTCTGAGGTCTTTTCATCTGCTACAGGGAAAAAAATATAGTTAACCCAATTCATTGTCATGTGATCATCGCTGCCGCCAGAAGAAAAACTAATGATAAAGTGAGAGTAGATGTTAAGTAAACATCAATGCTTGTGGTGACTCGGAGTCATGCGATTATCTCATGATTATACATACAAGTATTATTAGTCACTCTGGTTTTGTAGCTCCTTTGAGTGCTATATTATTCAGTTGGTTGGTCTAACATCTCTTCAAACCTTCCTGCTGGATTGCCAGAAATTCTGCAGGCTCTTTTTAAAACATTATAATCTTTTTCCTTTGCATTTTGGGGGAAATGTCTCCAGAACTGACTAAAATCTGACACAAATGCTGAACTCTCTAATTTGCAGTGCTTATTAGCAAACACATTTCATTTTTTGCATCTATCGAATTTTTATTTATTTTTTAACCATGAGGGACCATACTGCGAGACTGGGTAGAAGGGTGGCAAACGCCTCAGTGAAGAAATGAAATGGAGTAGCTCTTGTTAAAGGGACAGAAGCCTCTTGGATGGGAGAAACATCTTCAATAAAAACTTGAGAAATCCAGTTGATTCTTCATTTTTTGCTCTTCGTGACAGAAATAAGAACACGATTGGATTAGTTGGAGATCATTAAAAATGTTCCCTCTGGCACTCTCTTCAAAGATGCTGCTGAGGAGCCATTGATAAGACTCGACATGATTTCAGTCACTGACACGGATGCCTCAAAGTCGGATCCACTGGATACAGCAAAAGGAGATGATGGGCGGAGTGCGAAGCAGCCAGAATTTACAGACTGATCCAGAGAGATTGCGCTGCCTCTGGCCCTCCCCTCTGCTGTGATGGATGTGAAAGGATGTCCAGCCATGTGACTGTGCTTACCACTCTCACACACACACACTGACAGAACCAAACATTTCTTTAAACAGCACCCTGACCTCTTGTCATCCTCTCCTTTCATTTTCTTCTCTTTTCTTTCGTCTCTCCTCCCATTCTCACCCTAGGTTGGGTGATTCCCTACTCAAGCAGAAGAAACCGTGGCACAGCGTCCTTTATATCCATGATTGAGTCCTCAAGTCTCTCTGATCCGCTCTGCAATCAGATCTGCCAGGTCAATTGCAAATTTTAGAGCATGCTTGTATTCGGATTGGGAAAAGAAACATTATCCCTCACTGGGTGTGCCTAACAGGAAGGCACCCACCCCTATTCACTCTGTTTCTGATCGATTATACTCTTCCAGGGAGTCCAGGTGCAGATTTGTGCTGTTATGGTGCTAATTATACCTCAGTAATAAAAACTATAAAGCTCAGGTGGAAAATGTTCACATTTACTGCAGTGCATTTGAGCTTCAGTGTCAGGACAGATGATGGTACGGACCCAAAAGCACGAAAACAGGGGTAAGTCCTAGAAGCGTAGTTTATTTCATACAGCATGCAGTTCAAAAGCCAGATAATCAGTCCAACTAGCGACAGAACCAATTAGGGGCAGGCGAAGAGGCAGGCAGGGTCAGAACACAGGTGGCCCAATCTGGAACTCTGGAGAGTAAGAAACATCACTAACAATCTGGCGCCGGAGTGAGGACTGAACAGAGTGTATGCAGTGTGAGGCTGGCGAGGAGATGAGCAGCAGGTGTCCACAGCAGCAGGTGACAGGGCTGAAGTGATTACAGGTGTGGCCGGCAGCGCAGAATGACCTGAGTGGGAGGCTCCAGCTGGGTTCCTGGATGTAATAATATTCCTCTATTTATAATAATAATAATAATGCGTTGGTTTTATATAGCGCTTTTCTGGGCACCCAAAGACGCTTTACATTATTTCATTCACCTGGTGAAAAGGACATACAGTAAAGCTTCTCAATGGATTTCCAATGTAAATTGTTGGTAGGGTGGGGCCCCCCTCCCCACTCCCGGGTGGGGCCCCTCCCTTGGTCAGGATAACCTCATTCAATATTGGTGCTGGTCCAGATAAAGGAGTGGATTTTATGGTTTCATCTGTGTTTATGTTTAATTGATTATTATTATTCTTTTTTAAAGCTTCTGTATTTTTGGTTGGAAGAAGATTTGTGTCTGTTAATTATGAAGGAAACACAGACTGTTCCCTGCGCCCCCGTCTCTGCATTCTGGGGTCCACATGCAGGGAGTCCAGCACAAAGCCACGGAGCCATGAGCTTGCTCTTATTTTAGCATTTCCAACATCTTTTTTTTCATTTCTCAGGAACTGATGCCAGTCGATGCATGCTCTACTAAGACAGCAACTTACAAAGCTGGACAGTGAATAATAGATGCGGTGAACATTTGTGAAGTGGAAATACGCAGCGTCATAATGAAATTGGGCATAAATGAGGAGTACGGAGGCTGCAGACTGACTCATGCAGACGTCTTGGCGCTCCCATAAAAAGCACTTAAATACTTTGTCAGTTGAACTTAACCATACTGTATGCTGTTTTGTCGACAGTCCTATTTACACAGATGACACGTATCGATGCAAAAAGATCCACGGGTCGGATAACTGACATAAAATCCAACAAACTGTATTAGTCACATTCCCGCAGCGCTCGTTAATTACACTCATTCAACAGCATACCCATATAGAGTTTTCACACACGCCTACTCACGCGTTCACACAGTGCAACTCACTATTGGGTATTTTTAAACACAGTGCTGTCGGGAAGCCTGTTATACAATATATATCTCAGGTACCGGCCAGTCTGACTGAGCTGTCTCCTGCCTCGAGGCCGGCGTTCACAAATAGACACGACTCACGGCGGTCCTTGATTAGAGAGGAGCAGAGAGGTGAAGATTAAAAACTGTTCTTTATACTGAATATTAAAAGGAAGATTATTAACTAAAATAAGATCAGCCACTCACCTCAGACTAAAACGAGTGCGCAACTGAGAAACGGTTTTCTGCCGCATTCACACGCCTGTGTGAGACGTTGGAGGAGAGATGGGTGAAGCGTCTCGCTCGAGGACACAACAGAGAACGACTGAGCGGGATTTGAACCACCAACCTTCAGCCGATCGGCCAACCCACTCTACCATCTAAGCCACAGCAGCTCCGTTGTTCCTTGCAGAGAAAATAGCTCCATCATGCGGCAGTAATGTCTGATGTAACGTGAGCCTTGTTTGTTTGTTTGTTTGTTTGTTTGTGCGTCCGTTTTGAGGGTAACAAACCGAGCAGCCAGAGACGGATAGAAGGGCTCAGCGGCAAATGGCCTCAGGCTAGAATCAAACCTCGGTTGATGAGATAAGGACTCGGCTTTGACATGCAGTTCTGTCCAACAGTGAGCTGCTGGGCACCCTGTGGTGTTTTAGGAAGACGCAGATGCCATTTCTCTGCTTTGTTTAGTACAAATACAAACACCGACCCCTCAGCTTCATGCCTCATTCCCTCCGGAGCCTTCTATCAGACAGTTCTCCTCCATCACCAGCTCTCACTGACCGTTTGTTACCTCCGTTTCCATAGCGCTGCGACACTTCGGCCATTCTCGCCTCTGCTCTTACCTTGTAGCCAGTTTGTTACTCTCCAATCGCGGTGACATCGTCATTCCACCGAGCAAGGCAGCGCTGCTCTCGACAGTATTGGTGATTCATCGGTGCTATTCAAAAGAACTACGTTGATGGAAGCTGCATCAAGCTGTACAGAGTCTGTTAGAATTGTATATAACAGTAAAACATACACAACATTTAGGAAGGTGGAGGCTAAGGTAAGATCTATTTTTATTTCCAACAGTGCCTGCGTAGATGCATAGAAACACTATTTGGAATATGAAGTTTTCAGATTAAAGTATCCTTAACTTCAGATAATTTAAACATTATTGATGAGGGACAATTGAAATGAAAAGGTCATTGTCTTATTTTGAATATTTTTAATTTGCCCCACAAAACTTTAAAAGAAAATTCAAGCACAGACATTATCACATGGCTCCTAAGATGTTTCTAAAATTAAGCTAAGAGCAATTGCAAAAAAAAATCTGATGACAAGGGTAACCCATTTGTTTTGTTTACCCACGACCCAGATCTCGGTTCAAGCAGTCAGGAAAATGAATGAATGAAAGAATGAAAAATGAAATTGATGTATTAAATAACCCAGCTCAGACAACAAAAGGCTACAACTGAGTCTGCATAAATTCTTGAATATACTTTTGCTTTGTGTTCAGGATAAAACACACCTTGCATTTTATCCATACCTCCAAAACCATGTCTCCTTACAGTTTACCAGAATAAAGGTTAAAAAGGTTAAAAACAGGTTTTGCTTGGCTGCAAATACCTCTATCTGGAAAATGAAACTAATATCAATGAGAGAGAGTGAATCGACATCTGAGCGAAAGGTTCAGAAAGTTAGGCAATTAAATTCAAACAAGTGAAACGCGAGCCATCATCATTATCATCATCTTCATCTTCACAGAACTCAAATTATACATGTCTGAACTAAAATGATGGTGTAAATGTAAAATGATCACAGAACGACTGGGCTCATTCTCTGGCCTCTGCTGCTGCTGGGATCGTGCCTGCGATGGTGTGAATGTTAATTTGAAACAAGGCCTCCTGACGCCTCGAGTGCTAAATGCATACACACATACCACAACAGTGTGTCATAAATTCATAGTTAAATAGCGTGCGGGTGTTATATAAACCACAGCGACACCAGTATATGTACGTAAGCCAGGATTCCCATCGGCATTATGTCGCAAAGCGTATGTGTCACTTTTACACCGGTTCACAGTTTCCAATGTCCTTGTTAACACAGGAAGAAAACGGAAATACATCCACCGCTGAAGCCAAGAATAGATTAATAGGAAAACAGAATTTCCTCCAGTTTAAGGTCATCCCCCCCTACATGCGATAATATTATCTCTTCAAGAGGAGTTAGGTTAGAGCATGACCCGCTTCTTATTTATTCTCATTGTTTTACATTCACTGTCCGTCTGTTTGTCTGTTGACCTTTCTGGCTGCCCTGTTTCTGTTCCATGTTCACAGACCCAGTTGTCCGTTTGCGTCAATGCATCGTCTTGTCTGCGGTTCGGTAATCCTTGTGTGCGTCTTGTGTCTCCCCATTAACCCCCCCAGTATCTGCTTGTCTGATTGATTGATTTCACAGGCTTCCAGTTATCTTCTCTCACTGACATATCTATTTATCATTGTCTCTCCTTTTCCTCATCACTCCTTCCAACATTTTGTCCTCTCTATTTTCTTATTGTTGGACCGCGACCTTTT
Organism: Brachionichthys hirsutus; assembly: GCF_040956055.1. NCBI lineage: Eukaryota > Metazoa > Chordata > Actinopteri > Lophiiformes > Brachionichthyidae > Brachionichthys > Brachionichthys hirsutus. The sequence goes on along the minus strand of NC_090904.1, from coordinate 5,300,053 downwards.
TTGTCCTTTGTTTCTCTTTATTTACTCCTCTTGGACATTTATTGGCAGGAATCCTGACTTTATATATCTTTGAACCACATCCCATGTGTTTCAGCCCGCGGTGTCTTCTTTTGGGTCCTGATTGCCGACCCTCTGACTGCTCTAGTTCCTGTTCTCCAGCGGGGCGGACCCTCACTCTTTTAATTCAGTAATTATATATTATCATCATTTATGTCATCAGATTGTCCCTGTCTTTGTAGAATGTGTTGATAGATCTCATGAAACTTTGCTCTAGAACAGGAGACATCAACAGGGCGGCCTCTGGGCTGAAACCAGACTACAAGACACTTCTGTTCTTTCTTATAATCGGAAAAGATAGCCCCATTTTTTAATTTACCGGTACATCATCCAAGGGATTTTTAGCAGGATTTTCAACAATGAGGCCAGCTCAGTTAAGCACATGTGGCACAACCTTTATCTCATGCAGGAATAGACTCAATTTTTTTAGCATAGATATATAATTCCTTCCTTTTTTATTTACAATCATACATACATTTTAAAGTTAACTCACCGCTGTGTTGTGTGTCAGGAAATATTCAACTGCTTCCTGAGTCTTCTCTGTTGAAGTGGCTCTTAGACAAGATTAAAAATTTTATTATTTGTTTAAGTGAAGGGGTTTACAAATATTTATAAACCGCACACCAATAATACAAAGTTCTGCACAAATGAAACATTTGCATTGCAGATTTCCAAACCACTGACTGCACCTGTTCTCTGATCCAGCATATGTTTTCCTTGAGTTTTAATTACACCGGGGATATCGAATCATCTTAAGACTTAAGTGATTGTAAAGCTCAAAGCCGCCAAATAGCGTTTCAATAGGTGCTTCCAGAACTACGCAGGATTGACTGGATGGTTTCTTTTAGCTGTTTTTGGGTTGATAGAAACATGGGAAAAGGGAGTATTTATTTTTATTCCATCCTTTGTCATTGACAAAGTGAATGAAAGCAGTGATTTATTAAAACTCCCGAGTCCTTCTGGATGCATTTTCTTCTCAGTTCTTATTCATAACAGGAAATAATGTGCTGTCAAGGTGTGTTTAATTATAGGGAATCTGTGTACTCGACAAACACGTGCACCCACACACACATGCACACAACACTGAGGCAGAGTGGTGCTTACAGCTGGACTCCTGCTGCTGTCTGTGTGATGAGGAAAATCTAGGTCTCTCATCTTGTTAATCACACATATGCAGTTCACTGCTCGATGAAGGTGTTGATTAAACACGGCGGTGAAAGAACGAGAGAGCTGCAGTTTTGCCCGAGGTTATTTATGGTGAGGGGATTTTCAGGTCAGCCCTGAATTTGTGGGCTGATCAGATCTTGTGTTTCCCTCTTTCCGCAGTTGAAACGAGAAACTATAGAAGAATTTCACTTGCACAATTTCCATGGAAAAAAACAACAATTCTGTACAATTTTTCTTTAAGAATAACATAACGTAACCTGCAAATAGTACTGGTGTTCGTTTGTCTGTTAGTGTTTTCTGTATCTGTAACAGCATACATTTGTGCGTGACATAAATTAATTTCTTCATTCATCTTCCTAACCGCTTTGTCCGTTACCGGGTCGTGCTGGAGCCTTTCTCAGCAGTCAGCGAGCGAGAGACGGGGTACACCCTGGACAAGCCGCCAGTTTATCCCAGGGCCACACTCAGACGGACAGACAGACAATCATTCACACACACACACACACACACTCACTACTATGAGCAATTTAGTGTAACCAATTCACTTAACTTGCATGTTTTTGGTGGAGGAAGGAAGCCGGAGAACCCGGAGAGAACCCGGAGAGAACCCACACAGACACGGGGAGAACATGCAAACTCCTCACAGAAAGGCCCGAGTCGGATTTGAACCTGTGACTTACATTTCATTTACAGAATACACCAGGAACATTACTTAAATACATTCAAATCTGACCTAACTTGTATGTGATCACTGCTTCTCACAAATCACATGGTCAAACATCTGGTTTGTTTCTGCTGCTATGGGAACTAGAATAAACTATGGAAGAAACAGGGACCGGATCCAAGGCATTTATATCCAAATTTAGGTCCCACAGGTTCAAGTTGAGTCTGTAATGGCTGCATGTGTCTCGTTTTCTTGCAGGGTGAAGTAAAGTCCACACATTTCCAACAGAAAACACTAGGTGTGGGCTGGAGTGATCAGGATCTCCATGGGAGCGGGTGGGAGTTGGATGACGCATCTGCAGGAATTTGTGCTCAAAAGATCAGAAATCCTGCAGGAGCATGTGGAAATCTTAGAAATAGTAATTGAGCAGCCCTTAGTATCCTAACAGCATCTCACTTTTATAACCAAAGACAATTTGTGACAAGCCTTTTCAGAAAAAATTGCCCACCTCTTCAACTGAGATGTTTATCACGTGCAGGTGGAGAAGTTAAGAAAACCATGGCAATGTGACATGTGATCATTTTCCTTCGTGCTGCCGCTTCCTCGTGTGTTCCTGAGCAGAAACCATGTGACAGCAGATCCAAGCAAACAGGCGGCACTGGAGAGCAGCTGCATGAGGAGACACCAAAGCACGGGAGTTTGCATGCACAATTGCTCATGCATCCATGCACACGCTAATGTATCACGCCTCCGTGCATGAGCGCAAACATACTTTAGCGGCACATCCTTTCAACTGCAGTACCAGACACACTATTTTGTCTTTGTGTGTGCAGACAAATCCTGTACCAGGAAGAACAACATCTTGAGAGAGAATACACAGACATACAAGTCGGATTGCTCCCTCTAACTATCTCAGCTGCCTCATTCAGTAAAAAAAAAAAAAAGGCCACTGATGTGTGAAAGCGAGATTTGCAGCGTGCAAATATAATAATGAATGAAGATAGGGTGCATGTGCTTGCAGACATGTGCATGTGTGCGTATGCGTCTTGAGCATGATGGAATTAATCTTCCCTTTGATTCCCTCTTGTGGATCACTCAGTACTGGGAATAGCTGTGTGTGTTGGTGTGCACGCGTGTGTGCACGTTGGGGAGTGAGAGAATGTAGAATAGAGAGGTGCAAGTCAATCTTTTTCATTCAGCAGCTAGCTACTGATATATCATTCAACTAAAAATGAGACCTGAAGGAGGGGAGGGAGTGCTGAGGAGAACGGCAGGAATGGAGGCTGAAAAATGGAGATGACAGAGATAAAGGGAGGCACGGGGTATGAAGCGAATTCTGAAAAAGATATGAGGGGTGAGACAAAAGGGAGGAGGCAAGAGTGAGAGAGAGAGAGAGACAGAGAGAGAGAGAGAGCCTATAGGGATGGATGTAACTGGATAGAGAACAGAACAGGAGGAAAGAGGCCACTGCAAAGGATAATTAGAATCTGGGATCCACATTTCCTCACCATTGATTAACTATGAATGAAGTCTAGTCGTGCACTCCAGCAAGATTGTAGGATACTCGGTTTGTGTGTGTGACTGAATAAAACAGACCCATTCCCTTTTTTGTACATACTATGATATATGTTAACCATCACATCACATCCAAAACTGTCTATGCTGCTAAAAAATACAGTAATAGACAGCATTTTGATTATCTCAGTAGCTTATATACTTGTATACTATACTTATATATTACTTACTGCATATACCCGTTTCTGTATTATGATGTGTAATCTTATCCGTGCAAATAATGCTAACCTTGAGTTATATTTGTGCTTTGTGGCCAGTTATTGGAAAAATATTTAAGCACAATTGACAGATATTTAAAACTTCTACCAAAAGGTGCATATCAGTGTCATGTGCTAATGTTCTGTGTTCTTTCACACATCTACAAACTCCCACACATTCTGCATGGGGAAATGATTTTGGAATAAAACAGCTGTCGTCCTGATAAATCCTCAGGTATTTTGCAGGTGCCGGTGTAGTGGAATGTCCATGTGGATGTCAGCCTCAACCCAGTGAAAATAATGACTTTATATGGGTGGCAGGTGGACAGATAGGTGGAGTATACAGTACAATCATGTCGCAGGTGATCTGTCCACTATTGTATGTGCGCTATGCTGCCTACTGTGTGTAGACATATCTGATATAGGCTTATATTTCCAGGAAAAACATCCTTTCCACCTCAGTCTTTACCTAAATGCTGTCCTATTTGAGGCTTTGCATCACACAGTGAAGGTGCCAAATGCCCACCAATGTAACTGTTACAAATAGAGAAATAAGTACATAAATAAATATTAGTGTAATAGCCAGGTTAGACCAGTTTCTTTTTCTTTCTTTTATCTGTCAATGGCCCCATCACTTTCTGCTACCTCAGGACTGCAATGTACTAACAATGCAACTAATCACAGTTCAATTGCATGTGCTGTATTACATAAACTATCTGCACCGGGTGCCACTTTGCAATGTTCAGTCGCTACAATTCCTGTGAATGCATCTGCAAAGTCAACGAGTTCATAAAAGAAGTGAAGTACCAACATCTGGATTCAGCCTCCGTGCGGTTCAGCCGGGCCTTGATTAAAAATAAACAAACACGTAAATGTGGTCAAGTAGAATTGTAGTCTGTGTCTAAACATCCTGAGTGAAACTGCGCTCTGAGAAGCGCCCTCCAGGCGCCAGTACTCCAGCGGCAGCATCATTTAAATGAAAAGAGGGAGAAAGGGACAACGAAGATTTTTGAAGAACAGGTTGTAATAATACACTTTGTTCTCTAAAGGTATTAAAATGCAACGACTCAAAATTGGCTGGAAATGAAATATATTTGTACCTTTTCTTTCCTCAGCTTTATTACAATTTGAATGACATGCGTTTGCTGTATAAAAACTCACGCCTGTCTTGTATGTTATTGTGTCCAGTAGGACATTTACATGCTCACTCGTGTATAAAATAAACCAGACTATTCTTAAGTTAACTTTTGACAAGCTAATTTGTTTAATCACTTTAATATTCACTTATTAATTTGTGCTAAGTTATCGTTATCTTTGCTTTCATTACTTTAAGTGCTAATTTTTCCAAGTTGTTTTATTTTGGCTTCTTGATTGTGTCATGCCTCCCTCTTGTGTTAATCAAGTACATGCATTTGGTTAGGAATGGGATGAGAACTGCCTGGTGGATTTGGAATCATGAATGCTCTTTCCACATTGTAATCTCAATGTGTGCTCACACAATGTTTCATTCAAACCTTCCTTATTGTCTCTGTGGCCAAGTCATCCAACCCCTTTCTTTCCATAGATAATATTTTAGTTCCCACTCTGTACTTGCCTCCATGCAATGCTTTGCTCCTGTCTCGCCTCATTAGTGTCCATTATCGGTTGGGCGAGCTAAAGATGCAGCGCTCAGAATCAGAATGTCAATAAGTCATTTCCAGCAAGAGGCACAGGACACTGTGTGTGTGTGTCTGTGAGTGTGTATTTGACACTAATCATCAACAAATCCCCTGGTTGTGCCACAGCTCCATGTCAGTGTTGTTTATTGGCAAACATGAATCTCGGCTGGACAGCACAGCAGCTGATATGTTCTCTCTCTCTCTCTCTCTCTCTCTGTGTGTGTGTGTGTGTGCATGTCAGTGAGAGATTATTTTCTATCATCACACTAAGTAGAATCCCCTTAAGTAGGCGAGTGGTTCCTATATTATAGCGCTGAAAATGACACCTGCTAAAAATAGCTTGGCTAAAAAAAAAAAACGACTACAACATTTGATTACCACGAGATCTTAAAATACTGATACGATAAAAATTGTCATCAAAAAATATATTACGGTAATAAACACAGGATGGCAATGAAATCCTATCCACAGTGGGCTGTGGTTTGAGTAGAGAATGTTCACAAATATCTCCTTTCACCTGTGTTTGGCTTCTGGGTCTTATTATCTGGCACGTCCAGCATTTTTTATTGCCAAAGAGGTTATTTTTTACCTTAGTGTAGGACACATGACAGGGAAGAACCAGTTACATTTTGGAATGGATTCTGATAAAGGGACATATTCAGGATCAACCCCCACCCTTTTTTTCTTCTGGATATCACAAGACAAGACAAAACTACTTGATTGGGGACCAGAAAACTGTGTGGAAGCGCGGAAACCCCCCTCAAAAAAACATTATCAACATCTGGACCGGGATGCCGAGGAGAACCGCCATTAATGAGTTATTAATGTTTTCTAAACTGCTTTATATTTGTTGCAGAATTTTGGAAACATTCTTCTTGCTGGGGTGTGTTACACACATGCTGCTGTTTGGAAAGCAGTGTGGGAATAACAGAGGCATCATTCTCCACCTTACAAGTCCGTGGTCACAAAACTATTTCTGAAAAATAATATTAGACCAATGAAAATACTCTGGCATGGATGACTTATGCATATCATTTTGTCTTTTGACAGCGCTGACTCTAGTTCTCTAGCTTTTTTTTTTTATCGTTCAACTTTGATAACCAACTTGATTTTTATGTCATTACACAAACTGTAATGCAACAGGAAAAGATGCTGTCTTTACCCTCTGTGTCTGTCCATCTATCTCACTGTGGGAAAACCCTGGCCTGTCCTTGGCCCAGTGTGACAGATTCCACCATGTGATCAGAGGCAACAGATTCCCTACATATCAGACGACTCGGGTGTCCACGTCCGCTTCCTGCCCTCCCACACACACACACACACACACACACACACACACACAGACCTGTGCACAAATTGCCTTCCTCCTCTGTCCTCTGTCTTAGGGCTAGTGGCCTGGTCCGGGTCCACACAGCTGGCAGTGGGATCAAGTTGCAGCACTCAGCCTTAAAATAGATCCAACGATCATTAATATCCACCGGTCACCGTGTTTCCTGTTAAAGCAGTGATGGGGCACAGGGTTAAGGAGAGAACAGAGGAGCCACTTATGCTACTTACAGTTAATCAGCGGAGAATGGAAATAGCAGAACAGAAAAGGCTCATGTAAGAGAAATTAACCTAAGAACACCCACATTGTTTTAAAAGGAGCGGGTTGCTGATTTATACACACCCTGCTCTGTATTCAACCGAGAGCATGTTATCAACAATTATATCAGCAACCGTTGCATTAACCACAGAAAAACATGCTTTGCTCTCTGTTGCCTGCATCATTTAGGCACAGTCTTATATGAATAAGATTTCGAACCCACTGACACTGATTGGAGTGGAGAATAGTAATATGTCAATGAGATTTACTCAATTTAATGAATGATGTCTATATATATATAAGGTGAACTGTGGAGTTTTGCACTACACAATAAAGCTTAAAATTCATAAGTCCTGCATTTTTCAGGAAAAAAAAAAGCCTTTTGCAATAAACTGCTTAGTTAGAATTTTCTCCAAACCAAAATTACAAAGCAGACTTATTGATTCAAAGGGAGGAAATAAGTCAGCGAGATTAGAATGACTTTCAGTCTGGGGCTCAGTGGAAAAGAGGCCCTTATCTGGTGAGTAGGTGTTCATAAGACCTATTTCTGGACGGCGTGCCGACAGACTAGCTCGAGCATTTCCTCTGTTTTGTCATCCGCTCACACTCTCAAAGACACAACAGTAATCCACACAACTAAAGATACACACGTGGACTGTGGCAAATCACTGATCACAAATCAACACTCAATGCAATCTGGGAAAGGGTGAAGTGTGATAAAAAAACACACACAAAACCAGTATTCTGTCACCATGTTTCTCTGGCAACTGAGGCAAAGCAATAAGTAGTGCGGTAAAGTATAAAAGTGTTTAAGTATGAGAGTGCATAAGTAAGTACCTTTGTGACTGTATAAACAGGTTTGCGTGTGTTTAAGCAGGTGCCCGGGTGTTCACATTTTCATTGGTGTTGCACTTTATTACTTGATTACAGTAGATTACAATATGTGATAAGCACAGCAGAGGATTTGACATGATTGCAACAGATGATATAGGATGAAAGGGGATGATTTATTTCTTGGTGGTTGTTTCTGTTCAAAGAGGATATGCTCTGAGATTAATGGAGTCCAGATGAGGGTGGCCGACTCTCCTGCCACAAATAAAATGATGACGCTCGTGAATCTATGAAGACTCAGTGACGGGACTGTGGGGTCCATGCATAACAGCAACATGAATGAAATAGAGCAGACCTCACCAATCAGCTGACAGTGACAAGAGGATTCTGTTGGGAGCTCATCTCTCCTCGCTGGCGTATCAATCAAGTTGAGCCACATATTACTTTTATATCGACTGTTTTGAGTTTGGGCTTCTTTTGAAGCACCTTTGGTATTTAAATGTGCTTTGTAAATGAATTTGACCTTGACCTTGACATTGACAAATTAGATGTAAATGACAGGATAATATGGGAAATAAATAATGGCATAACTTGAGACAAAGAATAGCATTCCTGACCTAACGAAAAAAAGGATGCTTCAAACACATGGGACCAATACATTTATGCATCTAATTTGTTTCTTACTGTGTGATATTAGACACTTGACGGATGCATTGTACTCCCATAAATGAAATAATTTGGCATTTTGTCAAACTAAGAAATATTTGAAGTGATTATGCAATATCTTTCTGCCTGCTGTGTGTTTTCACTGTCTCCCTCTGCCTGCCGCCTCTGTGTTCGACTCTGTTGGTAAGGATATGCAGCAGGCTGGATGTGCCTGGATCATTAAAGATATAATGGGTGCGAGTGCTGGGTTACAAGGGGCTCTCCCTGCCTCATTAATAATCCATCGGAGACCAATTTATCAACAGACAGCCGGAATACTAACGAAACTCTTCCTCACCCCATTCACAGACTTCCTCCTTCTCAGTTCTGTATATGCATGTGTGTGTGTCGTAGTTGTGTGGGTTTGTGTGTTCTATGTTTTACAACTTTGTGTGGATACGTTTTTATAAATGACCTCTAGACGAGACATCCTGTCACGTCTAGAGGTCAGCAGGGTGAGGGAGAGGATATCTCCTCTTTACCATCAAATAGATTTGCTTTACAAAACATGTTGCTGCTGTTGTTTGTGTTTCTTCTATCTCCAACTGTTTTTTAACATCCAGAAATTCCTTATTTTATACAGGTAGCAGGCATAGTGTGTACCGAGTATGATCTGGAGATCCCCGAGTCAAGATGGAGGTCACCTCCAAAGGTGATCGAGAACAATCGGGACAGCTAAGATCCTGCGCAGAACCCTCAAGCTCCCAGGCCTCTACCACCCGGGTGGTAGAGGCATTGTCTCGCCACCCGGGTGGGCGAGACAACAAATATTTTATGTATATATTTTACGTATATATATATATATATTATATATTATTATTTCACACATGATCCTGTCATTTACATCTAATGTGTCAATGCCAAGGTCTTTCAGTGTGCTTTGTGCAATGGAAATAATTTAAGAAAGCTTTTCCTTGTTGACAAACACGCTGTTTGGCTTGAAGGTGCCCTGGACTGTAACATCACACTGGACTGAACCAACCTAAGGGAATGGATGAGACGATGGCATTAATGATTCATGGCTGGGGTTGGGCCGTTGTTGGTTACTGGCAGAGTGCCTGATGTCCCTCCAGACCGGCTAAAGGATGATGTCATGCTTTAGAGTATCGATTAAACTCTGACCTTTACATATCACAGTCTCTCCCTTTCTCTATTGTTCCCTCTGTCTTCTCTACAATTCTGCCCACCCCCCCACCCCCCTTCTCATCTTCTCTCCTTTAATCTGAGCTCATCAAGTGCATCATCACAAGCCAGATGCAACCACTAAAACAATAAAGCGCCCATTCGGAGAGTCATAAAACACATCATAATCAGATGGTCCACGCCAGAATCAATAATTTCCAGTTAGATCTGGTACTCTGGAAGGCAGCTGTGGATGCTGCAGTGGGATGAAGAAGGGGGTTGAGCGGATTAATGGGGGCCGAGAGTTGGGTTACATCTAAAGTGCACCAGAGAATCGATAGTTCGTGTTGTGGACCGGTCTCTTGTGGGGTCTGATGCAGTCATGCCTGCTCGACAAAGCAACTCTGACAAAAAAAAACCCAACAGATTAGATTTCACTTTCAAAAAGCATGAAATGGAGCAGTGTTAGCTGTTACAAAATTGCTGATATCAAAAGCAATAGTTGGGGGGGGGGGCATAATAAGAGGCTTCTTGACTCCGAGAACCCCTTTGATATTTGAGAAATCTATTTATATGAAAGTGTTTAAATCTCAGATTCAGACAAAGTTGTAATTCAGTCGCGATGAATCATCTTTATCGCTACATAATATAACGCAATGCAATGTTCCTTTCATCAGGGCTGCTATTTTAAAACAGCACAATGAATAAGCAGCCATTATTATTAACAAATGTAGAACAAAAATGCATTTTAGTCAATAACTACGAAGTGCCTTCTCCGAGATATCAGTCAGTTTAAAGCCGTGACGAACAGATGACAACTTTGAAATGTGAAACGTGAATATTTCTTGAAAGCTGTTCAAAATTAAATTATTAACATTTTGGCGTGTGAAGCCGGCCCTGCAGTGGAAACTGCAGCGTTATGTAACACAGCTCGATGTAGTTCAAGCCCTCATGCATTAGCTACAAACAACAGATCATAGGCCAGAGGGAGGGACGCGTTCTCTGCTTCAACACTTCATGGTGAAGTTCTTATTGGAGGAATTACGAGTAGCTTCTTTAATCTTTGTTCATGCTCTGTTAACTCCGGAGCTGTGAGTCGTGAACTCTTTTCAAACCTGACTTTTCCACTAATCTGGCTAATTATTTTATGTTTCCTTTGTATGCAAAAAAAAAAAAAAAACACTTTAAATTACAGTCCAATCATGCACATTCACGCATCGTAACTCCGAGTCGTTGTTAAATGAGAACGCCTGTGTACACACTCTTTCAACAGGTAAGTGCAGAAGACACTTTCATCATCCCTGGTGAGTAATAGAGAAAATGCCTCATCAGTGAGATCAAAGTGCAGTTTCTCTTCCAGAGAAGCTTTCTCCTGCTCAAGATCCCTTTAACCGTGAGCAGTGAGCGAGTGAGTCGCTCTGCCATCCGGCTGGTGACTAGTGTAATGAGGACACAGTTGGGTGGGCACAACCTCAGTCCAGCTGATTTGGGTTCAGTCTATTACAGTTCAGATCAGGTCAAATAGACTTTGCTGAGGCTGATTATGCAAGCTTATAGATAATCTAATGGGGTCAGATAAGAATCTGGCTGGAGTCCACAGTACGATGATAAGCTCACTACTATGACCACAACATGCCACTACACTAATAAAGATGACCCACTAACAATGTATGCGGTGGCTTTGACAGCTGTTGGCTTAAATTGTCCACATCTTCTATTGGCTGTCATCCGGCTTTTTTTCTTTCTTTTTTTGACAGTGGTTCAGCAGGTCCTGCTGAGCTCTGCAACAATTCCACTTCCTTCCTGTTCTGGTTACCATGGTAACAGTAAGGAGAACTTTATTTTCATCAGATGGATCGGGCTTCAAAATTATTTTTATCTCCACTCACAACCAGGGGAATGAGTGTCCCCGCAGGTTTCATGCTGCCGGTGGAGAATGCAGCCATTTCAGGGATTGAGAGATATTTTAGATACTTTAGAGACTACTTCATTCACAAGTGTAAATACACAAACTCCTGATGCACTGAAATAATAGGAATCACTCAAAGAGCACAATAATAATAATAAAAAAAAGAGTTTCTTCTTGAGTGAATGTAAGTAAATATCCACCAGACATGTTTAATTGGAGATGAAAATATAAGATAAAGACTTAGCTCGTGTTTCTCCTTCCTGTTTTAACTACTGAGATTAATGATTTAATTTCTGTGATCTTAAGAACAGTTTAACGGTCTGTTTCAGGCTGTTTGCCTTGTTTGACAAACAACAAGCAAGAGCCATGTATTGCTCAAGTAAAACATTTCCAATGCCGTATGGTTTCCACACGCAGTATTACAGCTTGGACTGTGGTCTGACTGTCATAATCTCTGGTAATCACTGATTGCCGTTTTTCTTTCACTGGTGAGCGGATGTGACAAGCACTTTATTAGCCTTGCGAGCGCCTCACCCAGTCTGGAATGATATTACATATTAGGGGGAAAGGTGCAGCTGCATGGCAGAGGGTTTGGGGAGATAGCAATACAAGGTGAGATAAACAGAGAGAAAATGAAAGAGGATGAAATGAGAGAAAGAAATAAAGACCATAGAAGGGAGTGAGTGTGAGGAGAAATAACTCGTCGATGTGACGTCATCTTTTTATTGGTCTGTGTGCTGGACTTTACACTCAATTGCATATTTCACTCTCTGGACTTTGGAAAGAGGTGTTAGTGAGGTAAGCAAAAACAAATTGTAATTGTGTAATAAAGTAACGGTCTCAGATTGTACAAGTCAAAGAGCAGCGATAGAGAGGAAACACATCAAACACATCAAACTCTATCTGCAAACAATAGCTGAAAAAATCTGTATAAACTCAAGTTGGACAAAGGCACAGATATCTAAGTCATAAAAGTCACATCGCATATGCATTATATTTCGCTGTTATTAACCTGCATTTCTGGATTGCCCAGATTAGCCTTAGCCTCAGCTTGCTGGCAACGAACCCGGGTTTTAATTACTAAATAGCATTAAAGAGAAGCAGGAGTTATGGAATCATTTATGCTTGTAATCCAAAGTCAACATTCAATAAAATAAATAATCATGACAGACGCCTCTTAGGTAATGTCACATGGGGGCAAAGAGATAAGAACAAACTGGATGTGTTTGCTCACCAAGGACCGGAACAAAGTCAAATGCGCACACACACACACACACACACACACACACACACACTGCCTGTGATCCTAATAAGAATCTGGAGTCCGTTTTCACCTGCTGGAAGCACTAAACTGTATTTGACCACAGTGAAGCTGCTCCACATAACTTATAGGTTTATTCTCACAATGCCTCATATCTGTTTAGTTTTGTTTTCATGGCACGGATCCCTATATTAGAGGCAATGTCCCTGATCTGTTGTGGTCGAAGTCCAATCGGCCATGTGTGTGTAACGATGTGGCAGGAAACACAGGTGAACTAGAGAGGTGCGTATTCTCAAACTGCTCTTGCCAAACAAGCCTTTCTTATCCCTCCAACCAGAAAGCACAGCAAATCATTTGACTGCTTTTTACCACGACGCTATTTTAGCAAAGACATGATGAATAACAAATAAGTCCTGCAGCTGAGACAGACATCCATCTCGTCTGCATTCCTACTGCTTTCAAAGTGTCCATCTTTGTGGTATGCAGACTTCAACGTGATGAAACCTGAACATCTCTCGTTAACTCACTCCTGTCATCGACCCCTTCCTCTGTCTCTGCTCCCACCTAAACCCCCTCCCCCAGCTCTTGAAGCTATGTGTTGTTGGAGAGAGTGCTGTGCTGGGTCTTTATATAACTTTAAACGAGAGCAGAGCGAGCAGTACAGTACTGCTCACAGTGGGAGGACGGTCTTCTTATAAGAAGGCCACAGCCGCTTTTTTATTGACATTATTTGAACCCATTCAAGGAGCCGGCAGCAGCGGAGTATTTTGAACAAGTAAATGGCGTGACCGTGTGGGATGCATCTTATCTGCATGGGTTTCAGTTCTGTCCATCACACAGCAAATGAGAAGGGAACCTGAAAAAAAGATGATGGATATAAATAACGCTGAATTGAGGGGAGAATAATAACAGCCTCCCACATGGAGGAAAAAACATTTCTGTTGCAAAGTAACATTGAAATGATATAGCACTCACAAACACAAAGTTCATGTTGTTTTACTGCGACTGTAAGTGGGACAGCTTTGTGTACCGATTGCTTACATGTTCTTACAATGGTAGCTAGCGCCATTAACAGATGCAGAAAGGATCACTTTTAATGCTTTTTTAAAAAGTGCTATTTATTTCTAACACATTGGCCAAATTTCTTCTCTGAGGTGGCCAGAAGATTTTGCTCTATTATACTAGGGCCGGAACCTGAAACCCATACCAGCCCATATTCCCGAAGGCTAAATAAACCAATATTTATACCAATAAAAAATACAAATAAAAATACCAATATTTACCTGTGCCTTGAGATAGTGTTTTTGTTGGGTTGTTAGCAGGATTACACACACACACAAAAAAATATAGATTTTGATTTACATTTTTAGAGGAAGTGTTCGTTCCAAGATTTTCGTGGTGATCTGGATCAACTGGATCATTAATCCTTACCGAGGGTACCAACAATCCTTGGACATAGAATAACACCCCAAGATCTACCACATATCATAGCCTGATCTTTCATTGCATACTGCCTGCAATAGTTAGTGGCAGTAGATGGACACACATATCCAGTGGGTGAAGTGTTAATTTCAGTGGAACCATAAAATTGTCACACTAATGCAAGGCACTACACTTGTTTATTGTAACACCTCTCACTTGGACTAATATCCACTTTGAGTACATGACATGCATAGACATGAATACACACAGAGAAACAAATACATGGCTGTGAAACAACCTGACTTAATTGTGGGCGGAGCCTAAACTCACACCATAAGTGAATAATTTATTATAAAATAAATTAGTAAAAATGAGTACAAGTTTCTTTTGACAAACGAGAGAGATATATTTCACTGGATGAAAGTGCGAAGCATAATTACCAGCTTAGAGTTTGACACATTGAAGAGAGTTGAAACCACAGATGTGCTTCAGTCACAATCACAACATTCATTCATTCGTTCATTCATTTTCTTGAAGACCTTTAGCCGCTTATTTGGATCCGGGTCACGGGTTTAAGCCGGAGATGACTACGGGCGGAGGTCACCTACACCGAGGACAAGTCGTCAGTTCATCGCAGGGCCACACACACACACACACACACACACACACACTCACGGTTGCAGTCATACAGTCAATTTATAGTAATCAATCCATTTATGCTGCATGTTTTTGGAGCCGGGAGGAAGCTAGAGAACCCGAAGAGAAGCCTCACTGACATGGGTACAACATACAAACTCGGCACAGAAAGCCCCAAGGGGGAATCGAACCAAGGACCGTCATGCTGTGAGGCAACAGCACGATCCACTGCGCCACCATGCTACCCAACATCTTAACACTGCCGATTACTTTTTCCAACTACCCATGTTCATGATAAACTCTCGTGTAGTTTAATTATAGCCAATTAGAGTAGAAATATTTCCTAATGATGATGATGATGATGGTGGACATGATGAAAAGCCTGTTATCATGCTGCCAGCAAACCAGAAAGTAGTCAATCCGTAGCATCAATCATCTTGTTTTCCATCTCTTCAAAGCAGACCAGGCCTTCATTTCCCTTATTTCTCCGCTGCTGTCGTTGTAATATCCTGTCTGAATGACTCGGAGGTAAATGGCTTTCTTTATGGCGGGCCGGCAAAGGAAGCCAAGGCTAAAATGATCAAGAGCCATCGGAGAAGGAGGGAAGGGAAGTGAGAGCAAGCACGGAGGAGAGGAGGGAGATATTTATAGCCGGTTCAGCTCGGCTCACAGCTCTTGTCTTAAAGATGGGCCTTTTTTTCCACACAAGCCCTTCTTTTCACTTACTCGCTTTGCTGATTCTCCATCACTGTCAGCTTTCATACGCGCAAGTGCTTCTTGAGAGGGTAGAAAAGAAATTTAGGTTAAGTGGGAGCAGACTTAATGAACACACAGCTATGAGGTGTTTGGAGCTCAGAAAAATATATCTATTTCTAATTTCTTTGCAAAACAGCTCTGCAGTATTTATTTTTTTTACCACAACAATAATTAGGCTTGGGTACCTGCCTACCTATTTCCTTTCATGCGGAGAGTTAGCTTAGAGGATAAATGCCACTCACAGATCTTAAGTGTTAGTTGGATACATCGTATTTATCTTATATACATCAGCGTGATAACAATTGTATTTTCTAACGCCTGTTAGACAGCACATTTCCCAGCATCCTCTGATAGTATAGTAGTATATAAAACACACACACACACACACAGCAGCTTGTGTGAAGGGAAGTGGCAAAGTGTCAGTTTAAGAAACCGGACATGTATGCAACACAAACCCTGTGTGTGTGGGTGTTTTCATAGCAGATGAGAGGAAGTCAGAAGCTTGCAACCCCCCCCCCCCCCCCCCCACAAAAGAAAAGAAAAAGTTGCCAGTCTGGAAAAAAAATATATTTAGAAATGTTTTACAACAAGATGTCAATACAAAACATTTCATTAACTCTTCATAAGTTATATGTGTTCACATTTACATAAAAACATTTAACCTGTCAGATAGCTGCATTAGAAAGCATTTATTAAATAGATATGATGCTTATAAAATAAAACAGTGCCATTGCTGAACAGATATCTTGGCTGCTGCATTGCCAAGTGACTGAAAGCTTGTACCATTTTGAAATTAAAACAGCTTCTTTAGAATCAAACACTAGCTAGCTATATTTACTTTTTTATTTTCCTCTGTACTTCTCTACTTTTCTGTGTCATTTGAAAATTTTGCAACAGTAAAATTCTCCAGTTATTGCTACGCATTGGCTGAACATCAGAATAAGAATTTGTCTGAAGAGCCGCTTTTCTGTTTTCTGTCATCAGACTGGGCACCACCGACCTGACAAACGTGACGAGTTCTTCTCTTGTAAAAGTGACTTAAGTGTATTTAATACAGTTTTGTGGTAATGAATGAGAGGAAACTTGTTAAAGAAAAAAATATTTCAATATTTATTTGTGGTATAAACACGTCTTGCTTTCATACACTGTACAATACATAGGGTCAATCGGATTTCCTTCAGTAGACAGAAAGGTCAAACTGCCCTGGTTAACATGCCCCTTTATTTTTATACAGACAGATTGCATCTTCCTTAAAAACTGTTTACAGCACAATACAAAACAACAGCTATTCAACGAGTGTTTTAAGCTGTAACACGATGCAAGATGCATTGTCAAAAAATCCCTGAAGAATTCCTCACTGAGGTAACATTTTTAAAATCCGTCACTTTTTAATTCCGCCTCGTGTTCGATGCCGTCGTCGCCCGGCTCTCGCCAGCTCGGCCTTTTCTCCCTCAACCACATTCTTACCAAGATGTATAGCTACAAGTTTAACTACACAGAAACAAACGTTCCCATGATTGGACAAATTTACAAATAGAGAAAAAGACTCTTCTCTTTCATTGTTACAAAGACACAGAAACACAAGAGAGCAGCTTCAAACCAACCAGAATCTTTTACAATTGAAAAGCTCCGTACTGAAATATATTTCGATCCTTGGGCGCAAGTGACCAAGTCCTTGACTTTTCTCTTATTGTAAGTGGGGTGCGACTACACACAAAGGAAGTCCTTTTAAGCTTGGCTGTATTCATTGTCATCTCTGATACTATAATAGGAGAGGAGCTTTTGCATATAAATTTATAATATATATATACACTTATATATTCATACTGAAAGGCCACAGGAATAGCATAGAACATGTCATATTAAAACAAAATGGAAAAAAGGCCATGTAATTATTAAAGTCGGGTGGCGTAAGAGCTGATGGTAAAACCTAACTGTCCTGCTGAACCACAGCTCAGGCTGTTTGAATGCGCGTCTGTTGACGAGGGTCGCGTTCAGGTTCCTAACGGCCGCAGTGGCTCGATAGATTTAACACCCCAGGTGAAATGGTACTTCAGTACCACAAGCCGTGTTGAGCTAGGTCTTGATACAGTACAAAAAAAAAAGATTTCGAAACATTTCCCGGTCTTGGATCTACAAAACACTGCAAAAATAAAAAATAAAATAAAAAGGTGTTTTGATATATTGCAGAGTCACAAAGAGGACCTTGTGCGACCCATTACGGTAAAAGCTCGCCATCTAATATTACCATGATCTGATTCGTAGAACAGTGACATGTTTCCTTTTTACACAACATTGTTCTACAGTGAGATACAAAGAGTACTGAACAGTCTTGTTACAGACAAGTTAGAAAGATTATATAAGGCCAGCAAAAACCAAGCCTGTTAAGATTCAACTGCCGTCCCCATCGAAAAGACAGTTCATCGTTTTCGGTGAAGACCCCGTCCACACCGCTGCTCTGAAAACACGCCTACCTGCAAATAACGGGCCTCGTGCAAGAAACACAGACGGATTCATTTAAGAGAAGCATTACATTCTCTCTTTAGTTGTATTAGCGATGTGTCAACCAGCGGGTTGTGAGACCAGCAACCGGAGACGGAAGAAAAACCAAAGGCTGGTTGTGGACTAATTTGAGGACATTTCTTAGTCTCAAGATCAGATACTTTGTCTTCAGTGGAGAAACACTTCATGTTTATTGCAATAAAAAAATCATTGTAATTTGACTGTGATGCCACCGTGGCTGCTCGCTAACAAAGACGAGTCAGTTATTGGGATTTTGTAGCAGAGATTATTTTAATAATCACTCGGGTTGAAAACTGCGATTTTGCGACACATTTTGTGCACTAAATGTGATGAAAAGTTTTCTTGCATGAGGCTCAGTGTGTCTGCAGACACTGCAGTGTCATGCCGCCGACAAGAGGGAAACCTAAACGGACATCCACTGCAGCAGAGAACTCTGTTAAGATGCTTCAGATGTGAACAGGGCTTCAGAAAACTCCTTAGCCACATGCCGTTTGCCGCTGAACACGGCGGCAAACGGCAGTTAAAAAAACGGTCCCCATCATTTGTCCTCGCAGCTGATAATAAAGCAATATTCAACCAGCGTTCGCCTCTGCTGTCAGACAGCAAACACAACCACATCACGCTTAGGTATACAAAATAATCACTTTACTAATAGCTCTAATTTTACTATACTATATATATATTTTTTTGTGTGTGTGTGTGTTTCTTTCATATAAATACCCAAGGCTTCAGGGTGACGCAGACAAACGAGTGATCCTTTACATAAAGACTTTCTTCGTTTTTTCCAATGCAGTTAAGCTATTTAAGTTAAGTGCAGTCTGTAGCCGAGGCCAGTCCGACACCAAAAACTCAACTCCAAGCGCTTACGTTTCTTTTTGGCAAATGTGTACCTGGGTCCTAAACGGGAGCAAAGCTTGGATGACAAATACATAAATCTGATTCGATGAAAAGACGCAAAGGCAATACAAGAGTGTTGGGTCCTTTCTTTGCCCACGGTTGCTAAGGCAAGCTAACCCAAGATGCTGAGAAATGTCAACAGCTCCTTCTGCAGGAACCCGGAGCTCTTTATCTAGTCTCTGGTTCTACGTGAAACGGTCTGACTCATTAGAAACGATATAAACACGGAAATTCGGGGTTCAGTTTCGGAATGACCAAAAACAGCTGCTGGAAACGACTGGGGCTTCTAGATGAACAGGCAAAAGGGGAAGAAGGAACTGGGAACTTGCACTTGAATGCAATTGGCAAAATATCAAATCTCGTCGATCATGATTCAAACGGATGATTCCCAAACACGCGTCGAAAGGTCACCGACTGAATTGTCAACTTCCGCTGATTCCATCTGCAGAATCATCGAAGCTATGGATGTGGACTGAGCCACACGCCATCCTCTTGACCCCCCCCCCCGAACCAATCTGCCTGCTTCCAAGCACTGGCTCCAAGTGCTAACATGTCAATGGCTACGCCCCCCCCCCCCCCCGTGCAAACTGCTTTAGGTGATCAGAAACCTTCAAGAAAAAACAAAAGAAGACAACAAGGACTATTACAACAAAGCTCATCTTGGCTGGCGCCACCACACCCACCCTCTGTCTAGAATTACATTCTCTTAAGCCATTATTGTATTGGATAGATAAGAGTTCTAAATGTATATATTTATGTATAAATGTACACAAAAATATACAAAAAAATGCATATAGACATACTGAATTTGATAAGGACTGCCCATACATTTTCTGCTATGCACGTTAACATACATACAGTAAAAACATACATACTTTGTGTGTGTTAATTCCTTGGTTTATAAAACTCTACGTTCAGTAGAGCTCGATTTCCTACACGCAGATTTCCACGCTCCCATCTTTGTATCTTTGCATGAAGCTTGTCTGTCCTGCAGCCGCCTTTGCCGAGTCTCTCAGGCCTTTAAGCATCTCCAGCTTTTTGTTACAAGAGATGTTGATCTGAGCTCTTCCTCACCTTGGTTTCAATCAGCTCTGAGGTGGATGTCTTTGAGAAACCTCTCTTTCCCCTCAGGGTAAAAAAAAAAAGTCCACTTCAGTTCAGCTTTTCCCCCTTTTAGCCGTGGCGTCTGTGACCTCGCCCGTCCCTCTGATGCTGCTCCACGGCCAGGCTCAGACGCTGAGCCACCGGGACCCCCCAAAAAAACATTCACAAAAACTGGCTTCTTTCTTTCGCCAGCGGAGCTGCTTTTTTCTGACCTGTGAGAAAGAAAAAACAAACCAGGACGTTCCCTCCTGTATCCTCTTCATGTGGACTCGAGCGTGTCCAGCTGAAACACATTGTGATTGGTTGGAGTGGTGAAGAAGAGTTGCTCGTGCGTTGGAGAGGTGGAGCAGTTGTCACAGGGGCTGTTGAGGCCCAGAGTCCGCTCGAAGTCCAGGAGCTGGCCCATAAAGTTGAAGTTGGGGGAAATGTTGGACTTTTTCCGCTTCACAAAGTCATAGGCGTCGTTGAGCGACAGGTTGAGCTTCTGCATCAGGTAGGCCACGGTGACGGTCACCGAGCGGCTGATCCCGGCCAGGCAGTGGACCAGGATCCCGCACTTTTGTGAGCGAGCCTCATCTGAGGAGGAAGATGAGTGAAGGGAAAGAAAATCGAGGATTGGATTACTGCACTTTACTGTTTCATACGCTTGGCTTATTGATTCGATATCATTATTATTCATTTAGAGTATAAACAGAACGCATGCGCTTGACTGTATGAAGTCTGTAATACCATGTGGACACGAGGAAGAGGACTCAAGAGATCATACCCTGCAATCATCAATGACATTCCTAAAATAAATGTTAAAATACATGTACGTAATCCTGTTAAATCTGTCACAAACAGCTTCTCAATTTGGGATCCCGTCTGGACACGCAGGTTTCTGTGCTCACGCAACACATTATTGCGCTTCTTTTTCCTCATAGTGGTTTGAAAGTCAGAAATACTTCATGAAAACATCTCAATTGATGAAGTAGTTGAAACAGCAATGTAAATTGTTGACTTTTATTTGTTCGGGCACAGAACAGGGCAGATTCAGACATTTAATCGTATAGTATTCAGAACGTCTTTGGGTTATCAAGCGGGCACTTTCTTTCATCGACACCTCGGGAAGGCTCAACGGTGACAACCAGCTACCTGGAACTACTTTCCACATGTATAGAATTGACTTTGAATCTATAGCGACCTTTGCCGACGACAGCAGAAAGTCCCATTTCACCCCCGCCTTCTAGCCCTTTACAGAAAATCCTGAATAAGCAAGCATCTTACATTATTAATAGGATACATGTACCGGTATCCACCTTCTCTCAGTTTCGAGCCCTTGGACTTGCATCACCACACTCCATTAGTGCAAGAGTTAAGTGCTTCTTTCCTTTCTTTCTTCTCCCTCGCTCCTCCTCCTCCTCCTCCTCTCCTTTATCGGTGTCTGCCTCTCTTGTCGTAGGATTGGGGTCAGCCAGCTCATGAGCTCAAGCTGCCGAGCAGATCCCAAATGAAATTCATACACGACTTGTGCTAGCTTTTCACTTCTGCTCAGAAGGGATCCAATTGTGCAATATTACATAATTTTATTTATACATTAAAAAAAAGGAATTAAATAGTGAAAATAAACAAATTCTTCCCTCTCCTTTTTTGAATTCATCAAAAAACAAGTTAATCTGGTCATTTGAGATATTTGAGGAATTCACTCTGCCGCAGAGCAGTACAAGGTCACATCTGGGTCTCCTTTACAGCTCCAGCTTCTCTCCTTCAGCCACAATCAGGCACCATTTACCATCAGTATGACCCAAATCTGCCCCCCCCCGCCTGTGTTCTGGCTTATGTCCCACCTAAGTAGGGACATTAGTCCAGAAAAAAGACGACTGCCAGAGAGTCTGGACAAGCTAAGACAGACAAAGAGAGTCTAATTGACCCACCAGAGAGGGACTCTACTCATTCTCCAGGAATGCAGTCAGAGGGAATGATGGGAAATGTTTAAAATGGGAATGCAGTACGACCCCCACGCTCAAGGAATCCGTGTTAATTAGAAAATTGTTTTAAATGTTGTGATTCTCGGTTATATTTAATAAGAAACGGCAGAACGAATGAAACTGACTAAACACAGCCAACGGGAGAACAGAAAAACCCAACTAATCGTCTTTGTGATGATTTTCAATAAATTATTTCCAGATTCTTGATTAAAAAAAATAGCTCGAAGAACACAAGGAAACCGCCCGAGGGTTCAGCTGGTTGCTCAACCATTTAGTGTTGAATAAAATGTTCAGCAGTTTCAGCATTAATTTGGTATCGTTAGCTGCTCGTGGGACAAAAAATAAAAATATTTAGAGGTCAACTTGACCTTCTCTATTTCCTGACATTCAAAAACAAGTAAAGAAATCATTATTCCATTCGTTATTTGCTGATTGTTTAAAAACAGTTCAGTCACCTGCCTATAAAATAAAGGATAATTTAAATAGCAGAAAATCCACATAAGTCAAGCACAAAACTCAAACTAATAAATTACAATGATATTTATTTGAGTCAAATTCTTAAATATTGAATGATTTGCTGCCTTTCCATTGAAATTAATTACTAGTTTAAAGGGTTTTTAAACCAAAAGTCAGACGAGTATTCTGAAGACCTCACTTTGGTTTGTTTTACATTTTTATTATTAATTGTACAAACCTAATGAAAAGAGCAGATAAAATAGTCAATCAACATAAATTAAATGAATAAAACTTGTGAAAATGGACTAATGCTTTTACCTCAGCAAACATTTAATTCATTAAATATTTGAGGGCAACGGCTCCTAAAAAAAGAACATGATAAACTGAGCATTTCTAGGTTTTGGAATGTTCGGAAGACAAACCAAAGAATGTGAGGATACGACCAAGGACTATTTATTTTAAACGTTTTCTAATACCTTATAGAGGGAATGAAGAAACAAGAAAATTCTCAGCGGGTTCAACGACTATCATTCTCTCCACGATTACTCACCGATGAATGAAATGGCCTCTGGGAAAAACTGAGAGAGGTTCTGGCTCCAGTGATCGGAGATGGGGATCTGCTTGTACTTGAAATCGCCTTCATGTTCGAACATGTTGGGCAGGTTGGGCGTCACGTTGAGGATGTACTTGATATTGTACTTGCTGAGCACATCCAGGTTGGCGGAGTCTTTGGCACAGCCCAGGTAAAGGTATGGCAGGATCTGGACCGGAAATGCTGGCTGGTTGTTGGGGAGCGGGCTGCCCTCGGACTCCGTGGCGCTGCCCGGCTCACGGTCGGATTCCCCGTCCGAGCAGTCGGAGCTGATGCGGAGTCCTCCCAACCCGAGGACGGAGGCTGGTGGGGAGCTGCTGGGACAGGAGCAGTCCAAATTGGTCTCGCAGTGCTCGGGGTACTCGGACTGGAACTTGTTGAAGCCCCCTGGAGGAGGAGGAAGAGGAGGAGACAGAATAAGGAAGAGCATTTGAAAGAAAGGTGGAGAAACATTCTTTTCACCACTCTGTGAAATGGCTAAGTGGTGCATGATAACAAGCATCCGAGGTCAAATGTGTAGCAACAACATGGAAACTGCGTAGGTGGATCACGGGCCGAAATACAGTACTTTGGTTTCTATGAACAAAAGAGAAGCAGACAAAAACCGGGTAAAAGATAAACACACTCAAAGTATTTCAAACTCGATCTGCTTCTGTGGTTTGTTGTGTGTAAATCAACGCCTGCACCGTGTTCCCTGTTGACCTTTAGTGACCTTTAGGGGGCATATAGGAAGATGGTCACTGTTCCTCTGACTGCATGACCCTGGAGTGGATGCACCACTGTGGAATGGAGCGTATCCACTGCCAGGGGGAGGGGGGGGGGGTTCTTGCCAGGTGCACTGCTCCGGCCCCCAGCATGCAGAGCATCATGGAATTAACTCAAAATATGCACACAAATCAGTGAAGCCCGTCTAAACCCGTTTTCTATTTATTTTCTTTTTACAACACGTCCTACATATAGACGTAAACCTAAACAGAAAATCCTCAGATTGCCCCCCCCCCCCCCCCAAAAAAATACAAATAAAATAAAATAAGAGGCGACTATTTAAACCCCACCGGCTTAGATTAACGCGATGTTTGCGTCATTGTGAATTGGCGCGCTCCATTGAGAAAAGCTGCGGATCAGAGGAGGACGGAGAGAGGAGAGCTGCTGCTGCTTCATAAGAGTCAGCCTCTTTTTTGTGAATGGCAGCTCGGCTCGGGACTCCAGTCGAACCCTCCCGTGATCCGCTGGGTCGAACCAACACGTCCACGTCCTCCGCAAATCTCCTGCGTCGTTTCTCCACGAAATGACGGCGTCGTTTTAGGTGCGCCGGGATTTACGCAGAGCGCGTCGTCCTTCTCCTCGTTTCGCTGTTGTTCATTCATGAAAAAGAAGTCAGTCGGAGCCCCCAACATGGCGGGGCGGCTCTTCAGCGTTTAATTGGAAGCACATTTTAGAAGCAGCTCTCCGCGCCGACACGCATCGCGCACTGCGCGACGGTTCTTGTTACGCGTTCGAGCGACTCTCTCCGGACACGGACGTCAAATAAAGACAACGAGGACGCGTTCTGTCAAAGTTCAGAACGACTGAAGGGAGGCGAAGGGACGTGAGGGGGGAGGGGGGGGGGGGGGGCACCTTCATACCGTGATCCGTCTCGTTATAAAACAGTAATCATTGAGTTTAAATGTTGATCATAATAATAATAATAAACACACTCACTCGTAACAATGTTGTGAACTATTCAGACCAATATTCTTCCAAAATCTTTACCGCGTAAAAGCGCCAAACTCTTACGCGTCACGTCCAGGATAAAATACACCAAACCTTTTACTGTCCGGTGACGATGCCACCTCCATACTTTGAGTTCAGGTAGTCTCAATCAAATCGGCCGGATGGAGTGAGAGAGGACAGACGGAGAATCTGTCTGATCCTACCTTCCAGGTAAAACGCCTTGCATCCGTCATCCCGCAGCTTCTGCAGGAGCAGCCCCAGCACGGAGCCCCCCAGCCCGGACCCCCCCAGCCCGGGCTCCTGGCGCTCCGGGCTCGCCTCGTCGTACAGAACCACCACGTCCGTCTTGCACCGCTTGACGAACGTCTCCTTGTCCTCGTTGTTGGGGATGATGGAGCGGATGGGCAGGTTGCCCTTCTTCAGCCTCCGCAGCATGAGGCCCGGGATGGCCAGGTTGATGGCCGAGCCGACGTGCGAGGACTCGAACAGCTCGTGGGATCTGCAGTCGAGCAGCAGGAGAGAGGAGCCGGCCCCGGACTCCAGCTCCTCCTGCAGCCACTCCACGCTCTTACCCGACATCATCATCATCATCGTCACAGTCACGATCACAGAGCCGCTCCGCGGATGCGTGGTTTTCATCAGGGAGACGTTAACGCGCCTGCCCCCCGGTGTGACATGAAAGCAGCGCGAGGGAACCGAGAGAAAGGAGGAACAATCACGGCGCTAAACTTCCCTTCCCCGCGGCCACCGCCGCCGCATCTCCTCCGGGCGCGCAACACACACACACGCGCGCATCCAATACGCACGCACCGATGCGCTTCTGGTTGGAGCAGAAAACTTGGAACATTCAGATGTTTCTTCCCCTCCTTCCTTCAGTCCGAGAGACGCGGAGGTTTCGTTACAGTCCATTGACGTCCATTTGGCGACGTCCTCTCCAACCCCCCCCCCCCCCCCCGACGCGTCCGCAGACCGACGGAAGAGCCCCGAGAGGCTCCGTTAGTGTCTTCAGGTGTGCGTTCCGGACGAGTCGCCGTCTCCAAAGCCCACGATGATGCGTCTCAGTGTTTGACACGCTGACCCACGGACACGGCGCGCCTCTGGCTTGTCATTTCCACCGGCCGCGTGAAAAGAGGCTCTGCGGGTTTGTCACTGTAGAGGAGGGAGGAGCGGAGCGTTTAAAGGAACAGCGGGCTCTGCACTCGTGACTGTTTCCACGACATTCATAGCGATTCATTGATGATCTGAACGCTTCACGGTAACTTTGAATGACCGATTGTAAAAAAAAAAAGAAAAAAAAAAGTCTTCATTTATATTCGTAAAATAGTTTATTTAAATGTGTCTTCACTAAAAACTGACATTTTCCTTTAAGAGATGGTGCAGATTTATCAATAATTTCTCCTGAGCAACGCTCTCAAAAGAGCAATGGCCATTCAATAAGCAATCATGTCGTCACAGATATGTAAGATCAGATGGGTAAACAAGACTTTGAGGCAAAAACCTCCGGATCCAAGGGCATTAAAAATAATCATTAAACCTCACAATGCAATAGAATAAAACATCTGCAAAAAACATGAATGAAGATAAGATGATCTTTTCCCAGTTTTGAATGAAATTTCAATGCAACTGTTGCATTTCTACAGGATCATGTGAGACACAAAATGCGTTACTTTTCCACTGCGTGATTCAGTTGGAGAGACATCGAATCCTGGAAGTGCATCACCTCAGAAGGCTGAGAGGACTTAAAAAAATCTTTGCTGGTACTCTGTGTTCTTGTTTCTCACAAGTCTGGCTCCTAAATGTATAAATAAAACACAAAGAATTCTGTTTCCCGTGTCATCTTCACTGTTGCAAAAACGTCTTTCATGATGGATTTGTTGGAATCATGACTTTGTGTGTTCACAACTCAGCCATGAATCTTTTGGCATGTGAGTGACACACATTTAGGTTTATGATGCACACTAACTAATTGGGTCTATAATGAACAAGTCAATTATCCTCTACCCACAACTTAATTTGCTGAATCATTCACTTACCGATCAATAAATAAAGTGTTGATATCTACAGCTGTTTGGTCCAGTTAGAGCGGTTGCTGTATGATATTTGAACTACGTTTAGACTTCTGGTATCGATTTGAACAAACATCAATATCAGAGGTGTCTGAAGAAAAATCAGCTAATATTTAGAAGCTAAAAAAAAAAGCCCCAGTGCAGTTTACTGCAAGTCAAATGAAAAAGCAGCAAAAAAAAAAAGCTTCTTGTTAAGGTCCTTGCTTGTGTAAATAAATCTATTAATTGAACCTTCTAATACAGAAATCAACAAATTACATTAAGAAAAAAAAAGTACAGATTAGAAACGGGTTCCTTACTCCAGAGCGTTCAAGCTTTCAGGGTAACATTTGATTGTGCACCTTAAAATGATATCCACATATAAGGCATTTTTATTAGACAGTTAACAAGACAATGTGACAAAAGAATATCACCAATATCGTCCTGTATTTCTCGCTGAATCATAAGTGAAAGACAAATTACCGGCAGTGTAAATGGCACATCACATATACCTCCAGAGTACAGTATATGGAATTTGACACAGTCATGTAGGGTGGGGGTCTCTATCTCACCACCGGATTTCATTTGGATCTGATCCAGAATGGAGTCAGGAAAAAATATTACATTTTAACATTGAAAACTCAATTTACGGATTCAAAACCGAGTTAAAAATAGAAATCAACTCAGATTCAATTTTACTTTTCATTTTTGGTGTAAAAAGATACCAAGAACAATATATAACCTTTTGGTGATGATCCAGATCACCATGTGGACGCTGTGAATTTAGGAGCGGAATGAGCTGCTCGGCGGAGGTTTGCGCTCTCTGAGGGCTTTTCTAGTATTCGTTGTAATTACAGTACTTGCAGATTTTACTGTACTGTATGTCAAGTGTTTTGATTTGTTCTATCTCTTTGAACTAACTCCTTCTACTGTGATGCGTTATAATTCTTATCTTGATGTTACCCTTTAAAGCACCTTTCAATAAGTGTTTTGAAAGCCGCTGTATTAATTACGGTTGTTAGTCTCATTGACGTCATGCCCGTTTTGTGTGTCTCCCGTCTCTTCGTCTGAATGGCGCCGGTGTACCTGCAGCACCACACAAACGTCCACTGGTCGTCACTACGCATCACCACAGATGACCTCATCAGGATCAGCAGGTTGTGACAGAGAAGGGGGGAAAAGAGGAACATTTGATTTCCTCACAGCTGCAGAGGAGACGAGTGGGGAGGGGGACACACCAGCTGCAGACAATGGTGCTCTATCCCTGCCAGTGACTTGTACACAAACAGACACACACATACACACACGCACATCTGTAGATACAAGTGCACAAAAACACACACAAACACACAGAATTTAGAGCTCTTGTGTTTTCACTCCCTTCATGGATGACAACTGGCTCTCTTAGTAAACAAGTAGTTAGTTTGTGTGTTTGTGTACAAACTAGTAAACAAGACAGCAGTATTAGCGTAGCTTGATACGTGATGCTGCATTCCTTGTAGTTGATTCATACATTTGAATTGTTGCCGTGCCGTCTCGATCACCATTCGGTGACAACACAGTATGATAAAAGTGTTACTTTTGGCAACCACTATTGTATTATGTGAAAGTTTATGTTCAGCCTTGCAGCTGTACGACATGAAAAGGCCGACTCATCGAGGCAGACAGCACGACAAAGCCCCTTAACTGTCACCCAAACAAAAGAGTTTGATTCAGAAATGGCAACTCATATTGTTGGAATGAGCACGCCATCGGCATCCCAGGAAGTTGCTGAACATGAATCATTTGCATGGATAAAATTAAAGATGAGAAAAATAACAGTGAGAGAGAGAGAATACTGCTTTCCTTCTGTTAAAACGAGAGGTAAAAGCATCATATTCATCTGAACAGTATTTATAGAAAGCAGATTAAAAATCATTTCATAGCACTTTTGTTATCAGAAAAAAGTGTTTGTCTTTTATTTTTCTGCTATGAGAGCGAGACAGACACGTGCCGGTGTGTTTGACCTTGTCAGCATGGTACCGTCTAGTTAAGACTGTGGTCTTGGGGGGACGGGTCATTTTGTGTAACATTGCAAATGTCCTCTGGGGAGAAAGAAAAGAGTAAGAGTGGGTGGTGATTCCATGTCCCCCTCTCTTTATACACAGGCTGCAGGAGACTTCTGGCTGCACTAGCTGCTTCCAGCAAGATGCTGAGGCATTTCTCTATTACCATAATATCCTTTAAAACAAGCTGACCTTTATTTTTCACTAAAGCTTTATATTTATCTCATTTGCACTATCAGGAATGATTGGAAGTGGTTTCGTCTGATATGTTGACAGCGTGCAAACTAAGCAAACAAACAACTGTCTCATTTGTCTTTAACTATAAGGAGTTCTTATTTACAGGAGTTAAGGAGCTGCACGACGAAAGCCAAACAAGTCTACAATGCTCAAAAAGGCGAGGACATACTCGCCAGCACCTGAACAAGAGACGGCATGAACTCATCCCGAGCTTCACCCACCATTTGTGAGTCGACTTCCTCTTGCATGCGACAGCAGGTTCTAATGTACCGCTTTGTAAAGCACAGGAGTTCCCACGTTGTCTGAGAATGCACATCGCCGCTTTCATAAGACCTCTGGTCTGTGTGTTAACAACAAACACGATCAGGGTTTTAGAAAGTCAAGTTCCTCACACACGCACACCGCTGCTCCAGAGGGCTTTACAGGTTTTACTTCTCTTATATCGAAATGGAATGTGAAGAAGTGCCACACACAAAGAAACACTGACTGCAAAGTAGACTTTATTCACACTGCAAGACTGTAGGGAAATATGCTGTATGAATATATCTGCTGTTAAACCAGAGAATCATCCTTCATTGATGGGAAAGCCACTCCCTCGACCAGCTGGAAGATATATATATATATTCCAGGAGGTAACATCATTTTCAGACATGGTGATGAATGTAGCACACAGTCACCTCGTCTCATTTGTAAATCCAGAACTGGAAGAGAGCTCAGTTGGTACAAAAAAAAACAACAACAACAAAACATTGTTTTCTGAATGAAATGTGTGGAAGTGTGGTCTTGGATGGATTTATAAAAAGGGATGAGGATGGCTAACAGCAATAGACAACACCATTTCCAGTTTAAAATGGGCAAAAACCAATCAAAGGCTACATGCTGCAGTCACCTGCACACGGAGGGATATGATAGCATGTCCCCTAGCAATAGCAACGCTCAGATAGAGACTGACACGTGAAGCAGATCAAATCAAAGACTCAAAGCTTAAGAAGCACTTCAGTTAATATTTGATCATCTCTTTTGAAAATTGTTCCAAGATGCATGATAGCTGCAGTTTTGTTGCGATTCGTATTTCCTTCTCACACAGGACAGGATAATTCCAGTACTACTTTGAATAATATGAATAAAAGGCAGCTCAGACAGTGAATGGGAGATGGAGCTGTGGGCTTTCTTACCCATGAGCAACTTTAAACTGATCATTTCTGAAGCAGAAAATCACTGGAAAATCACCCTAGCTCGTATCCAACAGTCAGAAAAAGTCTCTCATTCATTGTCAGCGCAACGGCTCAAACCTTTTTAAAAAACCCAGATTCAAATGTTCTTGATTCCAGTTTCTGCACATTTAAACTTCCTGCTCATCAAGGCAGATTTGCAGCACTCTGCTCGTGATAAAGCCTTTTTATAAAGAACTGGGAATATGAAAACACCACAGATACATCATGGTGAACCTGCAGCCCCCCCCCCCCCCCCCCGCCCTTCCTCATGAATAAACAATAATAGCAGATGGGCACTCCTTTCTGATTCATGTTTTTGTATGAGGTCTCTTTATGGCAGACTGTGGTTTAAACCCACTCACCTCAGGGATGGAGTGAGGTGGCTAACGCTCGCCACGCTAACGCTGGCATTTCCTCTGGCGTTTCCTTTGCCCCCCCCAACCACACAGGTTGTCAACACAGTCCTGGAAAAAGCATGAAGACATTCTGGCTGTCCATGCTCAGTTTCCGTTTGACTGCTATCTAGTCATTCATCCCTACCATTATGCAGGTACAAAGAGTGGATGCTTATTATACATTCTGAAAAAAGGACTGATTAAACATACAGTTAATGATCCTTTCTTTGAATGGAAAAATCACAAAGGTGTTTTCAGTTTATTATGCTGTGATATAGTACACTATAAAAATTGGATTACATCACTTCCAGTCACTGCATTGCAAGCACTTCCTTTTACACAACCAACATTACTCATCTGCTTTTCTTACTGTTTGTAATTATTACCTGTAAAGCACTTTATCAGGAAGAACAGTTATTGATATGTGTGTGAAGCTGCCGAGCCCGCCAAGCCTTATGAACATGTAGAGACACGCGGAGACACGGATCATCAGCAGGACTCGACCGTAATACAGTAGAGTCGTCCAGCCCAACCTAAATTGAGTTTGGAACAGAGCCAAAGAGCACATTGCGCTGTTTGTATGAAATATCATGAAAATATCTAATCAATCACTGACAGAATATGCAAACGCAGCGTTGATTACATTTGACTTTTGATTTGAATATTTAAACCAAAATGAATTATTCACCTGTAGAGCAAACACACCGTATCTCCACAGGGCAAGGCTGTGAGTCAACACAGCCCCCCCCCCCCCCCCCCCCCCCCGCAAACACACACACACACACACACACAGCCTCACCTCATTTTATTACTGTAAGGCAGATGGTCAAAGGTGACCAAACATCACCAAAGAGCTGCTCTAACGTTCGAATCGTTTCGCTTTCCTCTCTGCTGCAGCTCGTTCCAGACAGAAAGACGTTGACTCACAGCAACATCCACACAATGTTAATCCGGTAATTCCAAAGCATATAACTACTGTTATTACACGAGCACACAAAAATAGATGGCTTAACTGTACGTGTCGTTTAACAACAATGGGTTGGTTATAACATGTCCAGACACAGACAAACACATCTCAACATGAAATATTGAAACTTTTAATTTGACAAGCAATCCAAAAAATCTCAGAGCTCTTTTGGCTGCACAGATGATGACAAACACACAATTAGAACAACCGCCTTGAGTTGTAAACACCTTCTACTGTTATATTTGTTTTGGAAGTGATCGAGTCCCATTTGAACTGCTAATGGCACTGCTGCAATTCTCTCCATAAGCATAGCCCAACTTGACCTGTCGCAAACCTGTCACAAACTGTTTCATAATTTTGCAGCGGACCAGTTATTTAAGAATAGCTGTTCATTTTTCTCTTCCTGTTTTCTCACAGGTTCTATAGAGGCATTTGTATTACATTTAAAAACAGTGTCACACAACTAAAACCAACACACGATAATAAAATCATTAATGTTCAAACTTAGTTGATCTGGATCCACCTTCTTGCTGAATGCACGCTTCCATGCACTTTTTACCCAGAACGGTAAAACACACAAAAATAACCGCGCCGTCTGATTTTCACATTCATCTCGGAGCTAAACGCCTGTTGTGGACGTGCTTAAATCACAGCGGCGCGTCGAGACATTGACCTCAACGGAGGCAGGTGACATTAAGGTGGGTCCACTCCACACCATGGGAATAAGGTGGGTGTTATCACCAGGTTTATTTTACGGGTTGGCCCGTTGTAAAGTAGGTCATCAATGTCAAACTCTCAGAACGCCTTGAGGTGTGTGTGTGTGTGATTTATTTGTTACCTGAGCAGCTGAACATGCATTTCAGTTACAGTACATGCAACATAAGTTAATATTTTACCATGAGGATGTCTCATAACTGAAGTGGTGGCAATGACATATATTAAATCTAGGTGTGTGTGTGTGTGTCTGTGCGTATATATTCAAATCAGATGGATACAGATATTTACAGATTTTCCAGACTTTTTTCACAGCAGCCTACTTAAGTCAGAATAAGCAAGAACCGTTAATGGCGCTACCGTCCGTACTTTTTCTGGCCATACTAAACTTGATTCTGTCCCTGAAGTCCCCTGCCGTTGGGACAACATGCAAAAAAAGAAGAAAAAAGGTTTTAGAGCAAAAGTGGGAGCGTGGGTTGGAGGAGCAGGGCGCCAAACCTCAACGGCTGCTGACAGGCAGGGCTCAGTCTCAGAGGGGGGGTAGGAGGCAGTGAGGGGAGCAAAGGGGGAGCAAAAGGGGGCGGAGGGATAAGGCAGGAAATGAGGCACTCGGGAATTTTGCCAAATCCAGCAGTGCTTCGAGAAGACTCGGCAGGACTGGGGCCCAAACACGTTTCTCCTCTTTAAAACGCAACGAGACTCTAAATAATGTTTTCTAAGCCTCGACACCTGCGCATACAAACGTTCATTTATTTTATCACACACACACACACACACATATCCTACATGTAACGTACTGTACATGCATTCAACAGCAACACCTTACAAGGGTTCCCCCACATTGATCGCCAACCAGATCCTGATCCCTGTGAACAACAGCCTGTTAGATACCCCCCAGTCTGCCGACCACACCGCTCACCAGCAGAAAAGCTTCATGGACTATTACAGAGTCCTTGGTGGTAAAACCTGAAGCAGTCTGGTTTATATTTACCTTCAGAGCCACAGAACAACAGCACATCTAGTTGTCCCTCTGCTCTGGGATGTATCAACCATGTTAAAAAGGTCAATCATGGATCAAAGCAAGGTGTGAAACTCAAAGCATGTACGTATCCACTCAGAAAATTACCTCTTGCAGGTCTAAGAATATCTCTGAGTAATAGATGTGTTTGGCCTAAACCAGCTGTTTTTAATCGTGCAGTCACAGCGAAACTATGCACGGCAGCTCCACCTGCCGCAACAGGGCGCAGTGTTCTGGCCGTGAGACGGACCAGGTATGAGTTCAGTCTGATAAATCTGTTGGCGTACGGCACGACCTTCGAGAGAACTAAAGTCCAAGGAGCACACTGAGCCAGTAAAACACAGTGACACACACACACACACACTCTCAGGCAAGCAGTGGCAACAGCGACAGAACGCCAGGAAAAACGCATCCAGATGTTCTCATAGATCACCCCCCTCACACTCACAAGCACACACTTGTGGGCCACACATGGGATACATATTACAAAGGGTTGCTCTCCAACGTCTCATTTCTCCCGCTTCCTTCTCATGCCCTCGCTTTACACCCTTAAACAGCCATGTTTGAAAGGGCTTTGGACCGTAACCCGAGCATTAGCCATCGGAACTACTGGCGCATGCCTGATCATCCCATCAGTCCAGTGTGAGTCCGGGATCCTTTAGCTGGAACCGCTAAAATAAGTGTTAGCGAACGTTCCAGGTTGTCCACGTAAGAATTCATCTTTCAGTGAGACAATCACAACAACCAATAAACAAACAGTAGAGGTTCACTTTGCACAATCGTCCATTTGTCCATTGTAGCTGTTTCAACGTTTTGTTTTGTTTTTCCTTTGCCTAGTACCAGTTAGTCGGGATGAACAAGGGGAGAACAGCTTGATTACAGCTGTTGGACGACTCGATTAGTTAATAGTATTATAGTTACAATTTGACATCCATCAAATTGCTTATCACAACAGATTTAAGGCTGACCCTCACAACAATTCTAAATTTAGATTTTAACTTAAACTTTAATGCTCAAATTATCCTTTAAAAGTGTGGCCTGAAGGAAGGGCCGGCCAAAATGCAGAAATGCCTATGTTTGAAACTAGTTTGTCACCTCAATGAAAAAGAAAAGAAAAAACATACAGGAGTGCACTAACACACACACACACACCAAGACATGCAATTATTGAACCCACTCTTTTTGTCCCTCCTCTCCTCTAGTTGAGCTCCTGGCAGACTGTCTGGTTGAGGCCCAGAGTAAAGGGAGCTGTTTTCTCTGGCGTGTGTGTGTGTGTGTGTGTGTGTGTGTGTGTGTCCTTGGGCCCCAGACAGGAAGGAAGAGAGTGGGCCCGGCAGCACAGGTCCAGAATTCCGGTTTTGTTCTTCTTATTTTTCCATCAGCGCTGAGTTGGGTCTTAAAGACACAGTGATTAATATTTTCCCCATTTGATGACGCCACACTGCTCCAACAGGACTCACCGTGATGCACTAGTTCAGGATGTGCACATCACCAGAATGTGAGAAAAATAGGAAAAAAATAAATAAATAAAAATAAACAGGACTGAGAATATACTGAATTACCTCGAGCAAAAAATGAGCAAATCACCGCTCATGATCTCAAAGGCTGCCGGGGACATCAAAGAGAGAAAAGTCATGATTTCTCTGCGAACTGCTCAGCCTCTGTGAACCAATCAGAGTGAGAAACGGCCTCTTAAAAGAAATGGGTGACATCATGGATCTGGCAGCGGATATGAAAACAAACTCTCTTTCACTCGACACAACAAACAAAGATCTGTGTTTGTGAAAGAGCAACCGGAATCAATTCATAGGCTCATTTTTATGTCAGTGGCAGCAAGAGTGTCCAATATTTCTTAGAAATAAAAGGATCAAACGGGAAAAGAACGAAATAGAAAGAAGGAAAAACTTGGTTCTGTAATTTGTGAGGAAATTCATTCTTTATTAAAAAGTACTTCAAAAGAAAATACCAGTTCCTTGTAAAATATTACTTTTTCACACACTCAGCCAACTGGAGTTGTGAGCTCTTGATTCATTCATCTTCCGAACCGCTTTGTCCGTTACCGGGTCGTGCTGGAGTTAACCCTAATTTGCATGTTTTTGGTGGTGGAAGGAAGCCGGAGAACCCGGAGAGTACCCACGCAGACACAGGGAGAACATGCAAACTCCTCATTCGAACCTGCGACCTTCTTGCTGTGAGGTAACAGTGCTTACCACTGCGCCACCGTGCTGCGCAGCTTTGTGGTGATACTGAGGCACAAAATGTTTTCAGTCAGTAATGTCTTGGTCCTGACCTTTTACTATCTGCATAATAAGAAGTGGAGCAAATAGCAATCTGGTGTATCGAACCATTTCTGGCAGCAAGACAGCAAATGTTGGACTTCATGAAAGAACATTTATTAACAGTATTTGAACAATAATGGAGGTCAGATAAAGTTCCTGCTTCAGCCGCACACAATATTTCTGTGACATCAATCTTTTTTTTGTGCGCGTTTTCACAGAATATGTTGTTGATCACAAAAATATACAGTATTATCACACTTATTATTTAAAAACAGTTCAAACAGCTAAAAACTAGACATTTAGTTTCTTCATGAAAGATACAATAAAGGCACGGCAGATCGACAGCAAACTGCTATAAGTTCAGCGTCAGGCTCCTACTTTCGTAACGTTTCTCAGGTTTAAATCTGACCAAGTTCTCAGAGTGCAGCTAAAACATGAAATGGGGGGAAAAAAGAGAGAACATTTTACTGATGTCATTTTTCAGAAAATTGCAAACACATACGGAGTTGAAACAATCACACACGGGGTGCATAGGCAAGAACCAAGGTCTCTTTTTTGTATGTACACCTCTGCAGATAGAGCGCACGCACGAACGCGCACACACACACACACACACACACACACACACACACACACCTGCAAACATCAGCGACTAGAAGCAGGTCGTTTGTCAGCAGAAAAGCAGCTGCTCTCTCAGCATTGTAGAGGAATAACTTCTTATATTCAATTCTTTCACTTCTTACGTCTCTTTGTTAAACAACCAGAACATCCCGAGCTTAGAATCAGTACATATTTGAACTGCAGTCAGGAAAATGATCAACTATTGGCTAACAAGCCACTGTAAGATCTCACCGTTGAAGTGAGATCTGGGAGCTGGAGAGCACCGTCTGTGCCATACATGTGTTGCTGTTGTCGATGTGACCCCGTTTCCCTCCGCAC
This sequence comes from Brachionichthys hirsutus, assembly GCF_040956055.1. Taxonomy (NCBI): domain Eukaryota; kingdom Metazoa; phylum Chordata; class Actinopteri; order Lophiiformes; family Brachionichthyidae; genus Brachionichthys; species Brachionichthys hirsutus. Next base: position 5,263,403 of record NC_090904.1, on the reverse strand, counting down.
AACCTCCCTCTGAGGCCGCCATTGTTAGGCCTCCTCTCGTCTCTGGAGATGCAGGCCGATCTCCATCTGGTTCTCCAAACACTCTTTGAGCTTGTCCTCTGTGAGCGTCAGCCTCTGCTCCAAGATCGAAACCGTCTGAGTGAGTGGGGGGGGGGCACGACAAAGAAAGCAAGAAGACGAGCGGAAAGGAAGGAGATAGGAGAGAAAAGAACATGTTAGAGAGGGCTGTACAGCATCAGCCTGACAGTAATGACCATATAATGGCTGTGTTTATGTGTGTAAAAGAGGCAGTTTGTGTGTGTCTGAGGCAGATGCTGGGAGTGAAAAACAATCCAGCTGATTATTGTAGAGAGATCTGCTGCCTGAGCTGAAAACGCCGGCGTTTCTGTGTCTGGCACGCACTCTCTCTTGTTCTCCCCCTCACACAGTTGCATAAACACACTTATGCACACACAGAATGGAGGAGCATTGCTATCTGAAACAGGATGGGCATGTGTGGGTAGGGAGATCACAGTGTGACATACTTTTATTCACAGCATCCTCCAAACAGTGACAGTATTCATTGTACATTTGTGCTTGTACATTTGAGCACTGCGCTATGTAGGACTGTTAATCAGACAAGCCTCCAGGTGTAATTTTGAGGAGTGAATGAACAGATTGCTAAAACTGGGTCTGGCTTTTCTATCTACTCTTGTATCTGAGCTTCAGCAGCCGCATTACTGCTGTAACTAAATCACCTAAAACAAAAGAAAGACAATTAGATGATTCATATCTGGACCAAAAAAAAAATGCATTCATGCCTTGAGGCTTTTAAACAGAAAGCAGAAGAGCCGAGTATGTTATATCCATCCAAGAAGACAAACGGAGGAAATGATAAACACAGTTCAAGATCAGGATTATAAAGTGTCTGTGGTTGCAACTGATTGATTTCCTGATTGATGGGGTCCAGCACGACCCGGTAACGGACAAAGCGGTTCGGAAGATGAATGAATGAACTATACATAATGTAAAAATCTTTAAAAGGTCCTGTGCCGTTTATAATTTTTTCTGCGTGTTTGCTTGTGACATTGATATTTTCAGATGAAAACGTGGCTCCAAAGTGTTGAATAGTATTTCCTTGACCTTCTGATGTGCTAAAGAAAATATGCAGCGATAATTCCAAACATTTACCCAAATGTCCTTGCAGAAGGATGAGAGGAAGGAAGGAATATTGAGCATAACTAAACAGTCAAGTCGTGACAGTTTCCTCTGACCTTCGAATGGGCATTTATTGTTTGCTTGGCTAATGTTGCCTAGTGAAAATAATTCTATAGAATTTATTAGTTGGCTGAATGAAATAAATGTTCAGCCACAGACTAACATCACATACTCTTAATTTCTACTGGATTATTTCATTCAAACCCAAAGTGGATGTGTGTGTGTCCACACATACCATATACATACATGTACACACAGTATACATGTATGTATATGGTATTTTATGCAGCAGGAGGATAAAAGGAAGGATGAAAGATTTGTATTCCCTCTGTCTCTATTCTCTAGAATAGATCAATACTACCATGTTTATCTTACCAACCTGATATGGCAACCCAGTCCTCAGCCCAGTCAGCCATTAGTGTTTGTGTGTGTGTGTGTGTGATTCTGCACGTGTCCCCAGGCAGTGGCAACATTATACGGGCATATAGCTTTCGTCCAGATTGGAAACCAAATCTTTATGCTCCTAAAAATAGAGGAAGCTGTTTTTCTTTTCTCCCGAGAACACATTCTACTCTCCATCGCCCCGAGCCTTGCTGGCATCTGTTACAAAATCTCATAGCTTTGGTATGATCTGCGCCAAAACAGCCTGAAAGTCAAAGGAAGACACACCGGTGCCAGTGGTAGGTGGAAAAGCCTGAACTCTTCTTTAAATATAGCTAACAGATGTGTGGTAGAATGTGATGCTGTAACAAAGTTAGGATGATTCAGAGTAACAGACCGGTTTCTGGGATTCGATAGTTACTATGGAAATTGTAAAAAAATGAGAAAAACAAATAACAGTGTAAAATGTCTACAATGTGGCGGCATAATGGGTAGTACCACTGCTGTCCCACAGCAAGGTTCCGGGTTAAAATCCACCTGAATACGTTTCCTGTGTCTGAAGTTTGCATGTTTCGTCTGTGTCCGCCAGGATCTCTGGCTTGAACGTTATTACTGCAAAGGAGAATAGCTGTTTGTCTTTCAGGGTGTTGGCCCTGTGACAAGTCAGAGACTCATCCAGAGTGAACCCTGCCTCTCCCCCATGTGTCAGACGGGATTGGCAGAAGCAATAAGGACAAGCGGTTACAGACAGCGGACGGATGGATGGCATAAAACGTAGCTTAACAACAGATTCAATTGATTTTAGAAGCTTAAATCTTTGTTGAAGCAAATAGTCATGTTTAAATTGGTTACTTCAGCTCTACTACATGGCTTCAACCACCCAGAGGACTATTATAAATGTATATAAACACAAGGGGGAATGTTTCTGTATTTCTGAAAAAGGCGCTTGGTTAGTAAGTGGTTTCTAGAATCCTTTTAATCATCTCTGAGGAAAAAGTGTTGAAGAAAGTATGCCAACATGTTCCTTTTCTATTTCTCTATTTTGCAGCTGCTTAAAAAGCTGACCTGTGGTGAGTTACAGAAAAAGCTTTATAACAGTATCTTGGTCTGTATACTGTCATATGTTTATTTCTGTTTTACCTACTGAGAGAGCGAGAGAGAGAGAGAGAGCGATGCTTCAGGATTCTTCAGATTAAATAGTGACAGTGTGAAAGAAGGGATAAGTGAGTGCTCAGTTCTCAGAAAGGACAAAAGACAGTGTAATGAATTATTAGAGAGGAAGAAAAAACTGAAAGGGCTATGGGGGTTGAGAATAGAGGAGTGAAGGAAAAGCAGCTAACACAGCAAACTGGTTTTGGAAACTTCATCGAATGTTGAATAATTCATCATCTTCGCCCTCAGTCTCGTCAGCTATCAGAGTTACAAAGAACAGTAACAATGAAAAATGAAGATGAGGAAAATACTTTGAAAAAGGAGCAAGAATTTAGTTTGTGTGCCCAATTTCCATATGATGGGAAGGCAGTCATTAAAGTGCCATATAAAGCCGATCTGTCCAGAAATTAGAAGAGGAGTGGAGACATTATTACTGCAAACCCATTGATACGCACATTTTGTAGGAACAGTGGGCTGCGTTTAACATGTCACATATGCAGCGTGTCTTATAGAAAATCCTAACTAAGTATACTGCAAAAATATTTCATTCCATATTAAACAAATGTGCTTTTTCTTTTGATGTATTCCTCTTTGAAGTGGAGCCTTTTTTGTGCAACACAAACCCCACACCACTATCGATTTATGATTTGAATACAAATACCACAAGGCAGATTTAGAGGCCGTCTGAACTACACCATGTTGGTTTTTTTGATAGTCACCAAAATACTGTGAGAAAAGATGAGTTGAGATGCAGGTCGCTGTGGGTCTGTGTGCCTTTTTCAACATCTAATACAACACATTTCTACCTTACAATCATCATGTCTGCATGTTGGGGCATTGCTGCTTTGCTTCATGCATGACTGCCATCCACAGATCAGTAAATTAATGCTAATCCATTAGCATGACTGTGAATAGTGTCACACATGAGTCAACCAAATAGAAAAATTACTCACAAAAGACCTTTCCATGCTGTTATTACAGGAGCAGAGATCTCAACTCCACAGGGTAACTTTCAGTAAAAGCTGCAACACTGACAACATTTTTATTTGTAATGCTTTTGTAACACATGTCTCCCACTGCAATGAGTAGCCCGGCCGCCAGTAGCGCTCTAATAAAGATGGCTGCGCTCCTCGCCACTTCCTGTCACCACTGCTCTGCTTCTGGCTGGGCCTCAGTGTATTTTGTGGCTGGTAGACCCACAAAATGCTGGTAACTTGTCCAAGACGGGATAAACGTCGATTAAACTCGACGGCCAGGTCCCCCCCCCCCCCATCCATCCATCCATCCATCCATCCATCCATTTTCAGCCGCTTATCCGGGGCCGGGTCGCGGGCGCAGCAGCCTAAGCAGGGAAGCCCAGACTTCCCTCTCCCCGGCCACTTCTTTCAGCTCTTCCGGGGGGGATCCCGAGGCGTTCCCAGGCCAGCCGAGAGACATCGTCTCTCCAGCGGGTCCCGGGTCTTCCCCGTGGTCTCCTCCCGGTGGGGCGTGCCCTGAACACCTCACCAGGGAGGCGTCCAGGAGGCATCCTGAATAGATGCCCGAGCCGCTTGTACCCACGACCTTGTTCTTTCAGTCACTACCCAAAGCTCGTGACTGGTGAGGGTAGGAACGAAGGGTTTAGGCCATGGTTCTAAATCAGGACCTAAATCCGGGAATTGATATAAGGCGGGAATTGAAAATGCTTTTTCAATTCCCGCCTTAATATGGGTCCAACATATTATTAAATAGACCACTATGCATGCTGTGGAACGACACATCTGAGTCGGCTGACTAGTGTTTCCACCACTGAAGAATTAAAGCCAAACAAGAGAGCTGGAGAGTAAAACTATATGCAGACGATCCATCTGGTATCAGGTTTGGGGTACAGGGGACTTGAAAGGAAAAGACTGGTGAGACCCCCCCCCGGGAGGGGGCGTGGTTGGTGTCTGGCCAGTATTAAACAGTCCCACATGGTGGACTGCAGTTCCAAAGAAGAAAGAAAGCAAGACTGGTATAAAGCATTTACACCTACTATAAGTAAGTAAGGCAGAGCCCTGCTAGTGTTCCTATGAATGATGCCCCCCCCACCCACCACCCACCCCCACACACCCACACACACCTTATTATCCTCCCTTTTCCCCTCCTACTGTATATCCTACTCTGCTCACTCTTCTTCCTTTTTCTGCCTTTTCTGGGCCTCTTTTTTATATCATCCAACCTTTTTGGGACGCTGCTCCGGTATTAACTAACATCACGGATTACTATTTGGTGACCTCCACATCTGTGTGAAGTCAGTGCAACAGTCTAACGCATTTCCAAACATCTCCGGAGAGATTGTTGTGCTGTTGGTTGATGTAATCTACGGCCTGCAGGTTCAAAAGCAAAGAGTGTTTTTGTTCTGACTTCAGTGCGTGTGGGCAGCACAGCCAAAGCCCATTTTCTGTTTGTAATCAAAGATTAAAACATATTCTGCTCACCTGAGTGAGAATATCCAGCTGACCTATGATGTGTTCCAGAGTGCCAGCTAAACCAGGGGGGAGGCCTGCATCTGGGGACGGTGCTTGAGCCTGGGGTGAAGTCTGTGGAATGCCCTGGGTCTTCGTCTGGTGGGTGGAGGAGGAGATGGAGCTGGGGTTTCTGTGGGTGTGGGAATGAGTCGCCCTGCTGTGGCTGCCACTCCACCCCCTGCTCTGCGTGTTGTCCTGTCCATTCGAGTGTTCAGACAATTCAGGAACCTTTATGTGGAAGGCGAGCAAAGAGCTGTTAGATGGAGCTACACATACAATATTTCAGACACAAGGGCCATCGTTAATATTCTGTGTTGTTTAGTGCACATCATAGAGATACTGAAATCCTGTGATCCAGCATCACCGACTGTACTATCAATCGTACAATATAATCCATCTTAAATAGTACAAAAAGAAGGAATTTCTTTTCAAAGATGCATCTAAAAGTTAAATTTAAAGAAGGTCATAAAGAAATTATTAATATCTATGAATCCAGAGACATACATTCTGCCAAATGAACATTATTCTAAATTTGTTGTCACAATAACAACATGATTAAAAGAGATATTTCCAAAAATGAAAAGTTTTACTTTAAATTATCAAACAAGGATGACTATACCTAAACTAGAAAGGCACACAGAGCGCAGACCTCCGCCAAGCAGCTAATTTCCCTCCCAATTAGATCGACAGATTCACACCGTCCACATGGTGATCTGGATCATCGTCAAAAGGTTCTAAGTTGTTCTGTATCTTTATACATCAGCCATGAAAAGTTGAATCATAGTTGCATTTTTAGCATTTTTAGGGAGACGTTCTCTTTATTTCTATTTCTATTTTACAAGCACACACACCCCCTGTCAGCTTGTTTGTGTTGTGAATTGATTCAGTGAGACATAACTGCATGAAGGTCAGTGACCACCATGCCTACAGGACTAAAACTGAACTGAGATCTTGCAGGTGGTGGTAATGGTTGAGGCCCTATTTCTTTTACACCACCACCCTATGTCACAGTTAAAGTTTCCTTTGCAAAGTAAGGCACATAAACTGCTGATTGAGGATACTTGGAGCCGGGAGGCAAACAGTTGCACCTGCTACACCATTAGAGGAACAGGCTGGGGGTTGCAGATCTGACACCAAATGTCAGCAGAGTGCCAGCAGCCTGACAGGTACTCCCTTTGATGTGGCTACAAATTATACTCAACAACAATAGATATGACTAGAGTTTGCCTAGCCTCACTATAGAAGTGACAATTTATTTAGTGATCTTTTTATGTATTTATTTTTAATTTGAAGGCATGCAGTAATTTGGCAAGCCAAATCTGTTTGTTTTATGATAATAAGAATTTGACATTTTACTGCGCCTGACTGTTCCTAAATGAAATCAGATTATCACACTATGCCAAAAGGTTTGGCTGTTGAGCCTGATCAGCTCATCCCCAGCATTCTAATGTGAGCCCTAACAATCCTAGACAAAATAGTAAAACGTTCACTGCAGCATTTTTAAGTTTCACAGGCTCTATTAGTGTTCAATGTGCAAAGAGAAATATATTTCAGTATGCATCCTCACTTTACAGGAGCATCAGACAAAAACAAAATTATGGGATGAATAAAAAACAAAAACAAAGCACCCTTAATTTCCTATTGTGCAGCTCGGAACGTCTGTCTGTGGGGATAAAAGAACAGAAGACAAGCTTAAAGATTGGATTTAATGCTTGATGGAGGGAAAAATGAAAGAAAAGAAATGAAAAATATTAAAAGGAAAAAAAACAAATTTCCAAGCTTTTCTTCTTCTGCGTTAGTCAGAAAAATCAAAGTTTTCTTGTCACTTTTCTGAAGATTCTCAGCCATCCAGTTCAGGACAGATGTCTGTGCTAAATAGGTCGATTGGACTCGTTGGAAAAGCTTGTTGTCGCTTGCAATTAAAGCAGTAAAATGTGTTCTACACTGCACTACTGTGGCTTTATCTGGAAACATAATGTCATTAGCAACATCAATATATTGTTCAGCAAACTCAACACGTCCTGTAACAACTACAGCACACACAGTGACCACCCTTGTGATAAATCACCTGGAGTGGAAAAACCAACAGTGGAAAATTTCCTTTAGCCCAAATTAAAATGTTAGACTGAAAGAGCGAGCCCCATCAATACGCCCTGCAAGCTGCATACAAAACCCTTCATTACACTGCATGAACAATCAGTCAGCCACTCCGGAGATTCATCACCGGAAATACTCTGGAAATGGCAATTTGTCCGTCGATGTGTGGCTCCTGTGATTCACTGATGACACCCACCCTGCACAGGATAAGCATTGATGTTAACATTGGGTGGCAAAGCTAACCCATCATACCTCTTTTTCTGAGGCTTTATTATGATGGTGAAGAATTTGAAACAAAAACGAATAATGAACTCATTGAATGGGTAAAGCTGTAGGATGTCCACATTCTAATCACATCATGACATATGCTTAACAGCAACTAACAGCTCAGCTAACTAAAGCTGTGACTAGCTGGCTAACATGCAGCCCCTGCTTTCCCTGTGTGCTACCTTTCCCTTTTCCTGTTCCTCAACGATGCTCTCTCGCTCCACTGGACCATTAAACTCTATTTCTCACTGCTATCTTGTCTTCCATGCTTCTTTGTCACGCCCCCTGCCCTTCACTCTCTTGCTCTCTGCTCAACTGTATTCAACTCTCACTGTTAGAGCAAAATCACCTGTTGTGTACCAGCGCCTTTAAGATGCATACATTCAACCATAAGTACCGTATATATCAGAATCTGCACCCTATAGGTCAATGTGCTGCTGACGTCTAAAACACATCCTTAGGTCCTTTATTAATTCCTCTGTTGCAATGATTCTGATTGAGGAGGGGAGTCAGCCGGTTGCTCTCCTACTGCATTAGACATTAGATTAATATTTTTAGTAGATTAAAGAACATTAAAGTTGATAAAGATACCGTTGCCTCAGAACTCCCTCCCCGCTGTCCAATCCACATCCTACAAGCTGAATCTAAGCAGTGCAGTGAAGTGTGTTTCTGTGTGTGTTGAGCCGTGAAGGCAAGCCTGCTGCGAGTGTGCAGCTCGTCTGTCTGCACACGTGAGAGGGAGAAAGACCCAGATGTGAATCCAGAGACAGGAAGGCGGGAGGGGGTTGGATGGAGGGATTAGGGTGGATGTGATCAGAGAGAGCTGATCTGCCTGTCAGCAATGGTTGGCACTCACACACACACACACACGCACACACAGTCATTGATGCGTCTATTATCACACAGGGAAGCAGCAGCACACAAAGATTTGCTCAGCTGTGTCATCTTCAGCTAAAGATAAAATGTTAAAGATGCCACATTGCCTTTTATTGCTTGATTATTGATTACCATGGAGCATTGCTTCCAAGTGCATTGAAGTATCAGCATTCCAAAACAGCCATTTATAAAATCCTTGGGGATCTTACTTTGAGAGGGCAGCAGTCATTGATCTGTGTGCATGTCTTATTATTAGTTGACTTCTTCCTGATGAAAATAATTAAAGCTGGTTTGTGTAACGATGAATGCCACATTAGATGATTCACGCAGAAACCAGACGGGTGGTACAGCCACTTTCCAGGTGACCCTGGAACAACCATTGATTTTTTACATGTGTCTTATTGGTATGCATAAAGTGTCGTTTTTTGTATTAGTATTACAAGTTTAATTGCTATCTACCATTGTATTAATTGAAAAAGAAATATCCAATAAGTCTAACACACAGTAGCACTGCAAATTTCTCACATGTGTGTTTTATTTTGCATAGGAGTTGCAATCACAGGGTGTTAGATTTGCACTTCTCAAATTTGTTTGCATATCGACTGTGCCGGTGGCAATAACGTTTAGTGGCCTTTGAGGAAGATCTTATTGTGCCACTCTGAAAATCTGTCAGTTTCATACCTCCACTTATCAGAGCACTGTTCTCGGTTTAATATTCTGCTTTTAAACTCAAAGCGTTTGAATCCACTTTCCAAGAGGAAAAGAAAACAAACATCTATGCAGGTGGGTGGTATTTTCCTCCTCTGGCAACACATGTCTGAGATTTACAGCAGTTTATGAGAGATGAAAGGGCCTTTATGAATAACAAATTATGAATGGCTAAATTATACATGAAAAGGAAAGCCTATAGGAGGCTGTTGTTTCCAGGTGCAGCCACTACCATTCATTTAACTGTAACAACTGTCATATGACAATTCTTATTCAACCCTGATAAACAAAGGTGTTTGGATGATGAATAAATAATAAATAAAACTAGAATGCAATGATTCACAGTCCTTTTCAACTGGCATTTTTAACGTACATACTCTCAGTGGAACAGTTCAAGATTGAGTAGGGGAAAGGTAATAATTTGTCTAGCTACATTTAAAAATGTACAAAAGGCTGCTTAAATCTTCTTGGACAAATTATAGAGAATATTCTAGATATTCTTGTACAGCACTCAAATAATTTGTTGAAATAATAACATGGTTCTCTGTGTATCGGCGGGAGCTTTAATCTGCACAATTAAATTATTTTCATTAAAATTGAAGCGATGCTGCACAAAATTTGCTTTTAGAGTCTGGACGGCTTGATAATTTAATGTTTTACAGCATAACTGACACCAACATTTATTGACTTATAATACAATCCAAACCTTTTAGCTGTAAAATTAGATGTGCTGCATCTGGATATACACCACAAGCAATGCCAAAATGTCCACAAATTTAAACTTTTATACAAACGGATGGTCTGGCCAAAGTATTTAGAGAGAGTGTCTTAAACCAATACTCTGTCCTACTAGTGTTAGTGTGTACTTGTTATCTCGTTACCATTGCTGGTACATTGTCCATTATCATGGTTGCTATAGCCGGCTGGTCTTATTACGATCAGTATGTGCTGTTTTGTGTTTGCTTGTTTGTTACCATTGTTGGTATGAAATTGTTGTTGCTAAGTAATCATTTATTGTTGCTAACGGTAACGCCACTATGATCTAAATTTTGGTCATTTTGTGAGGTTGTACCTAGGTGTACATTGTGTTAAAAATATGGGGGGATGGGGGCGGGATTAAATAAGTTTTCTTCTTCCCACTCCTCTGTTTATTATGAATTGTGTTTGCTTTTTGTTTGTTGCTACTGTTGTGTTGTGAATTTGCTGTAATTTTATGCTCGGTACTGTGGAACTAAACAAATGAATAAATAAATACAGATGTAATAAAAGTAGCAAGAATCAAGACAGCATAGTGTCAAATCCATGGCAATGACACGAGGAGAAATAGCATTTGTTTGTTGTTCAGTCTTAAATGTCAAACATTCAAATAGGAAAATATAAATGTAAACTACTTTTTTCAAACTGTTTCTCTGATTTTTTTTATTCTTCTTATGGTATTATTTATTTTTTATTCTGCTTTTCACTTGCACTCAAATTAATTTTCAGTGTCCTTGGTGGTGTCAGCACCCACAGCAAGCGGTTCTTATAAGTTCGGCTTTATTTTGTCCTGAACAATGCTGAGTCGGCACAGTGCAAAACCTGTGCCAAACTATTTCATGCAAGGGAGGATGCAAAACTAAGATGACCTCAGCCAACCCTAAGCCAACAGCAGCACTTTGTCACAATTGTTAAGTGAAACTTAAATAATGTTTGTCTTCTTCTCAATAGCAAGACAACAAACATTATACTCATAATTATTTGCTATAAACTATATCAAATACAAAAAGTGAAATATTTTTTGTCATACATGAACATCTGCAGATTGGATTAGTAGCCAGTGGCAGTGATTTCATGACGTGACCCCAACAAATGAATGAGTCATTCATTGTTGATACATTCTTCAAATTTAAGGTTGCTGAAATAAATTTCTCTTCTGTCAAATATTGAAATCGAGGATCATCAGGCAGAACAGGGATTGTAATCCTTAAAAATGACCAATCCTTGTCATAAGATGAGCAGAGATAAATGTTTTGGTCAGAAATGTGAAAAAAAACCCGTTTTACTCTGCGTTAAAGAGTGTGTGTGCAGGAATAGGTATAATTTCTTAAACTGCACGGTCGTAGTTAATGTAGCTTGAGACCACACTGCCGAGTTCAAAGGAAGGATATGAAGGGAGGAAAGATGGCCTCACAGTAAGCATTAAATACTGAGAAGCATCTGTGCATGTTGATGTGCTCTGCTGTTTATTTCTGAGCAAGGAAAAACACATTTTTGCACGTGTGTGTGTATACTTGTTTCAATTGTTATTTCTGTAATAACACTAAGATACACAGACACGTACTACTGTGTAATTTGTTTATGTACATGTGTCCAAAATATAACGTGACCATCTTCTACACAATCATCTCTCATCTTGAGTTTTGTTTGAGCAAACTTGAAGGCAAAATCTTTCATGTTAGCGGCGCTACTTGTAAAGCCCCTGGCAAGAAAGAGATTTACAAGTCAAAGAAATCTTTGGACTTGAAATCAAGGAATTACAAATGCTTAAATAATGATACAGCATACACCATTCACATTTTGGGAGAGGAAATTGTAAATATAAGTAAAATATAAGGCCTCCTGGGTTGTCTGGACTGTTATTAAGAGGTAGAAAACTAAATGGCAGCAACACCCCCATTAATATCTTCACGGTTGAAATATCTGACAAAGGTGGATATAAAGTGATTTAAAAAAAATTGCTATGCAAGAAGATTTTCTGAAGAGGTCTAAACATGCAGGTACATGTTGCTTAAGTGAGGGCAGCACCATGTGTCCATCTGTAGGACAGGTCTCATGTCTTATAAGCATGAGCCAATTTAGTGAGGGCTGGAATGCAGCTCTGGTGCAATGAGAGAGAGAAAATCCTACAGGTGTTGGTGATGGATGTTGGCTAAGTAACCAAAATATTATATTGCAAACAGAGTGTTGACGGCAAAGAACAATAGGCTTGCAACTTCTTGTGTGATCAGAGCATAACACAAATGTACTAGAAGAAACTGGCCCAGGGAGAAAGGTTCTGGACGTACACATTCAACTGCAGGACTCAAAATGAACTCAATGAAGGTTTTCTTTAAGTTAAAAATGTCTGAGGTTTATAAATGTGACTTTTGAGCATCATTAAATGGAAACAAATAAGTTGCACTATGTTGTTTTCTATGCGTCTCCTGTAAGTGCAAGTGATCCGTAGATGGATAGGAAAGCGCCTCTTTCAACTTGACGCCGACACCAGGGTGACAAGTCCCACCCATCTAATACAGGACTGGTCACCTGAAAAAAGATGACAGTGGTAACCAAGCATCTGTCTGAAAAGGTGCCGAGAAAGGCAGAGTGCTCTGAAAACAGTACACCTCATACTCCCTCCTCTTTGTGAACGATTGATAAAAGATGATGGAGCTCTAAGGAAAACCTTCAATAGGCAAACGATACGTGCTTTGTGACAGAATAGAAGGTCATTTGTTTAAAGGCCTAAGAGGAAGTCTACAATGTTACAGCTAAATACTGCACCAAAACAGATGTGTCTGTTTGCTGTGGTCTTCTCCAGCTGTTTGATCTTACCTGACTGTGGCGCACAGATGGATGCGAAGTCAGGTGGGGGCGCGATGTGGAGCTGGCTGCCGGTGCCCGCCAGCTGGAGGTACCGGTACTTTTATGTTGCAGCCTGACACCATCACTGCATTCAGCGGAGTCAAAGTTGCTCTTCCACACCATGACCTTTAAGATGAATTTAAATTGATTCCTCATGCGAAATAAAAATAAAAACTGACCCAGAATCTTACATAGAGAATAAATGTGCTTCACACGTATGACATTTTCCTTTCTAAGTTCTTATTCAATCCTATGAGCATTTCAAATAAATGATCAGCATACCATTTGATATTACGATAAGTGGCATTAGGAAGTCACATATTATAAACCTACAAATATATCAGTAAAAAAAAATCAATGGCCATTTAAAAATGGATTGAGATCATGAATTACCTGATCATCAGATCCTCCAGAAGCAAAGTATTCTCCTGTCCTGGAGAAGGACACACAAGTCACTGGACCCTGGGTTAAGAGGAGATGACAATTCATTGAATTAACATCACAAGTTTGCCTTCCTGCAGTCGTCTAATCTTTTTAATAAGCATTGTGTCACCATTGTAAATGGTTTCCTCAAGATGAAAGCATTATGAAATATTGTGCTCTAAAAATAGGCATCAAATCCTGATGAATACAAACCCAAAATGTATAGTTGTTATACCAGTATAAATATGTGTTAAAGTAAATGGGAGCAACAAAAAATACAACAATTCAATGAAGCAAAACATATTTAGTAATGGATTTGTTTAAAAACGTATTCATAATATGCGATGAGTGGTGCCGAATTTGTGTGCGTTTAGGAAACTCAACTTTAAACCATCTGAGGAAACAAACCTGCTCAGAACAGAAACCTTGGCGTGTGTGTGTGTGTGTGTGTGTAAAAGTGGGAGTGGGTGTGTGGGACTGTAGCAGGGCAATCAATAACAGAATACAGAAACAGGTGGCTTGAGGTCAAAGCCAAAATGTATCACCTGGGGGATGTCAGGACTTTGGCATGCAATGTGTGTGTGTGTGTGTGTGTGTGTGTGTGTGTGTATATATATATATATATATGAGCCTGGAATGTCGACAGGCTCCAGCTCCAAAAAACTCAGAAATCACTATCCCTCTCTTAGTTTGCTATTTCTTCCCTTCACAGTGCAGAATGGAGTGAACGATTACAGCCTGAGCGCTCTGACTGTGTTCAAAGGGAGGATGAAGGAGAGAACACACAAAAGGAAGGGAAAGAAATGAACATGGAGGTTGTTGGAAATGAAGAAGAAGAAAAAAATAACTGTGTCCTGAGGCTGGCACCCAGACAGGCTGGTTTGGATGAGAAATGGTTTCCAAGAAGCACCTGAGAGAAGCAGACAGCGTCGCTATGGCAACGAGACAGTCTGACAGACAGCATGTTCTGTCTCTGCTCTTCCTGCTGCCAGGCTGGCACTTGCCACAGCCACACATACACAACTCTCCGCACCTAACAACCACCAGCTCCCCCACCCCACAACACACACACACACACACACACATACATACACACATTTCTGGATGTCAACAAAACTGACCAGAATATTTTTAGTACTGATAAATGAATAGACATTCCAAAATGCGGATGGCCCATCACGGTGATGTCCAAAAATCGAGTACATTTGGCACTAACACGCTTGCACTGCTATATTTTGTCAAATTGAGGGGGGGGAAAGCCCAGAGTATTAGGATCAGACTGGAACTCAGTATCAACAGGAATAATTAAATAACTATACATGTTATCTTAACATATTAAACCCTGCATTCTACTTATTTATTTGGCTGTTTGCTCATTCTACACTGTACATTCATTAAAGACACAATGTGTATAATAGATTGACACCTGTTATAGTAAACACGACTGAGCTAAATTAGTTTTAAATAGACATTTTTATTATCGTAATTTATTATTGTAGCAATTTAAATGATATTTTTGCGTTTAACAATTATCTTCAGCATTATTGTTTGAATTATTGATATGATCATTACAATTGTTACTATTATACAAAGCAGTGATATATATATATATAGAGAGAGAGAGAGAGAGAACGTGAAAGTGACATGCACACAACAATTCTATCATTAGTGATTCATCATTAAGTCAATCCACACACAGAACAACACACCAGGCAGACATTACAGAAACCTAAACCTACAGAAATGTGGATGGACAGACAATTAACACCTTGATTGCTCCAAGCAACAACAGACTGGTGGAGTCACCACTGAGCCAAAGACAACAACACAGGAACAGCAACAGTCGGCAGGAGTCAGGAGATGAATTATTTGATGGTGTGAAAAGAGAAGGGGGGGGGGGCAACTTGGCAGATCTTTTTTTTTTTTCCAAGAGGTGAAAGAGAAGCGCTGGAACCACAAAAAGACTGAGAAAGAATGGAAGACAGGCAACATGGACAGAGGGACGGATAAACAGATGGCCCACATGTGCTTCTGGCAAGTCACTGACGGCCACAATTAGCCAGCAAGCCAGTCCATCAGCTGTTTCAACAAACATACAGTCAGTCAGCTGCCCGGAGTCCGGACTCTTTCTCCAGTCAGACAAAGTACCAGTAGAGGAGAGGTAGGAAAGAGGATGATCGGAATAAATACAGAAAAAAGCATTCATAGATGGTGATTGTCCCACAACACATGGAGAGGAGTGTTAAAGTTGCACACACACAAAAAAGAGGATGGGATGGAAATGGAAAGGAGGAAGAAAGGAAGAGGATCCAGATGAACGGAAGCAGACACATAGTTCTGCTTCCATCATGCAACAATGAGACGAGTCATTGTGCGCTGGCCAACCACTCGCTGGGTTAGAACTCAAATACACGCCGGCCGCGACTTAAGGCCACAATTTGTTCCGAGGGTTTTGTCGCAACCCGACACGGTCGTAAATTGTCCCATGTTAAATTACCGGAGGTACATTATCCTGCGCCATGATTCTATAAATGAGGAGTAGAAAGAGTCTATTTCCACTCGGTAGACATCGTGGGTGAGACCACAGAAACTGTCAAACAATCGATTCGCTCGTTTGCTTTCCAGTACGTCGTAAAAAGATAGACCAGTGCGGTCGTAAAGTCGAACTGTCGCGAGTTGCATCGGTCGTAATTCGTCGACCCCCTGTACCCAAAATATGAAAAATGCTTCACACACCTATTCCAGACAATCAGACATTTACAAATGTTTGGAAACACTCTCACAAATCGTCAAGAAACACAAGACGCACAAATAAACACAAGCAGGCACAGTAGAACAGATTTTTGCCATGATTTATTTTCCATTGTGGCAGGGGCATCATGGCCTGTGGGATATCTGAACTGTATTCTGTGTGTGTGTGTGTGTGTGTGTGTGTGTGTGTTCTCTACCTGGTGTCCGTGCAGCGTATACAGGAGCTTGCCCTCTACAAGGTCTAGTATCTTCATTGTGGAATCACTGGACGCAGTGATTAGGAAATTACCAGCCGGATGGAAAGACAAGCTGTTCACGACACCATTGTGGACTGGGACACACACACACACACACACACACACACGCACGTTATGACAGGCAAAAGATTAAACAGCTCATCAGATCATCACAAAGGCAATAACAAAAATGAAAGACATTACATACGAGTAACAGACAGAGCCAAAAGTCCGATTCATTTTTGGATTCTCTGTAAACTGGATGGAAGGAACCTGTTCAGTTATGGTGGAGCACCTATGAGGCTTTTCAGTGTCTCACTCAATGACACTTATGTACACTTGTTGTTGCCTTGTGACATCGTAAGATGCTGTAGCTAGACTGGATACAGCAAAGTACAGCGGCCAGTCCATGGCATCGAACCAAAGACTCCCAGGAAAGGAAGAGGAAGTCATTCTCTCATCTGGCAACCGTTTTCTTCACTTGAATGCAATGAGAAGAAAAAAAAATAGGCGCTCGGACCTAAAGAAGAAGCGACACAGGCCATCTGCTGGCTGCAAAATGCTATGACATGAAAATATACAGACAACTGTACGTGCAAGAAAAGCTGTGATGCACATACACTGACAGCGCTGATTCATGTGCTCCGGAAAAAATGAGATTCTGAAAAGAAAAACAAGAATGCTAACACCCCAATAAATTCAAAATCACTACAAGACATCTAAAAAAAAATACTGATGACTAACATTTCCCACTGGGAAGAGTAACTACACAACTGATTTATGTGAAGCACTGTGGAAAGGAGAAGAAATAACAAGAGAGGAGAGGAAAATATTTTTATTGTCATGCTCCATCTCTGCAGACATTACTCGATCTCAGCGCTGCAATCCGTTTGAGATTGCTGATTAGAACAACCAGACTGACAGGCAGGCTGGTAAAAGACCTCAACATTTCATTAATTGAATATGCAAATAAATCATGAATCTTGATTGCCGCTTTCATGGCAAGCATTTAAGCCTAATTTTATTTTGGTGCCATTTATTGTAAGCCTGATCTGTATATTTCACTGTTCAAAGAGGAAGAGTTGTTTTACATGTATCAAAGAATGCAGTAAAAAAAATGACCAGGCTGTGGGCAAAACTATGTTGTTGTTTTAAATAAAGTTTTCATTTGCAGAATAACAGCTTTAATGCAAAGTGGTGAAAATTTGTTTTCCAAAGGATAACCCGGAATCACCTGATAATAAATACCTTGGTGTGAGAGCAACCATGTGAGAGCAACAAAACAGCGAGGCACAATGGTGCAACAAGGCTGCATGTGCATTTAAGCATTAAAATAATACTAAAAAGTTGCATTAAAAAGTAACTTTCAGACATACTGTATCAAAAGGAAAACATCTAAAGAAAAATACAATACGCACTGCAAGAGGGGAAGGAAGTCCAGTGTTCCACCTCAAGGGAAAGTCTGGTATTTAAGGTGTCCTTACCTTGGTAATGCTGCAGCATCTTATGGGATCGGATGTCCCACACCTTCACAGAGCTGTCGGTACTGGCAGCAGCGATGCACGTTCCACTGGGATGAAAGTCCACAAAGTTTGCATAACTTTGTAAAAAGACAAATCAAATTCAAGGGTATTACTTCATTGGTTGTGGTTTTACAGTATTTACAAATAATAACTTACACAAAACCATTGTCCTAAAATACTACTTGAAAACCCTTAAGAGACAAGTAGTTGAATTAGAATAGTTTTTTGTAAAAAAGTCTGGAATGACCAAGATGTCCAACTTCTGGGATTAGGATGGGAGACAACTTTACAGAGCCTGTCAAGTAATTCAAAAATTTTATGCAATTTTTATTAATAATACGACTGATAATACCTACAGTAAAAACTGCAGTGCACAATGGTTTAATCCTCCACATCTTCATATATTAGAACTTTTAGCACCCCCCTATACGGATTTTTTGTCTGCAGTGCTCACCCAGCATGTTCATAGAAAGTATGAATACACTCTCTGCTGTTTTTGTCCCACAGCCTTATAGTCTTATCATCACTGGACGATACAATCAAACGATCATCTGGAGAAAACCTGCAAAAGATGTATTTAAAATTCTACATCAAGAACTGGCAGACACAAAAGTCTTCATAATAGTTTTTCCAATTACATGTATCCATTAAAGATGTCAAATAATAAAGAATTATGATATGTAAAAGCAATGCCAAATATCTGCAGAAGCCAAAGATACTTCGGTTTTGCATGAATGTGTGCAGCATACTTGGCACAGCGGACCCAGTTGATGTGTTGGTTGAGAGAGAAGAGGAACTTCTGCCTGTGGACAGTCCACACTTTGATGGTCTTGTCGTCAGAGGCTGTGACCAGAGTCTGTCCATCACCAGAAAAGTTAACGCTACGGACCGATGCAGTGTGAGCCCGGAAAGCTGTGGACTCAGCCTTCCTGCACAAACACACACACAGAAACATCCCCTGTGGATGATAAGACATATAGAACATCTCCTTCTTCTGCGCTGGCAGAAGCAGGAGACTCCTCGGAGCTACGTAACTACTTTTGTTTTGTTTATGAGTCTAAGTCATTGTCCCTCAATATAGCGTCACAGCGGAATACACAAAGTAATCCTAAAGATTGATAGAGATGGTTCAACATAACAGTATAATATTTAAAAGCTTACATGCTAGGCACCCACAGGCGTACGGTCTTGTCTCTGGATGCAGAGGCTACTAGGTGGCCACTCGAAGAAAACTGAACTGAAATAACTGCGTCTTTATGTCCGTCAAAACGATAGGCTCGCATCTGAGGTTTCATGTTCCAGATCATCACACTGGAGTCCATAGAGCCTGTAGCTGAATAACAGATCAGAGGCCAGGAAGCTGAACACATCACTTATGACCACAGAACTCATACCAAAACGGTCAATGGGTACATTGCATTAAATCATCTAAAAATAAAACACAAGAGGGAGTGCATTTAAGTAGTAGTTACCAATTTGCTTCATGTTGCAGCTGATGTCCACGCTCGTCACAGTGTCTCTGTGACCCTTGAAATGTCTCTCAAGAGCTGGATCAGACTATATTAAGAACGAGAGAGACAGACGGAAGCAGCCATATTTAAAACATGATTAAAAATGGTTTTGCCTGGATGTTTTTATTTTGATATTAAGAAAAAAAGGTATAATCTGACTAACTCGGAGGTAGAGTTTGATTACAGCCGCGGAGAGGCGCTATTTTACAACTACAGGCTTTCTGTGCTCAAAAACACGCACGTTTAAAACCAGACACCCAACAAATTCACCTTAATTTTAATTGCCATTATTACATTTTATTTTATTTATTTATTATGTTGGGCAACCTAAAATTTACGTAGCAAAGGTTTTAGGATTCATATTCAAGAGTGTAGTAAGAGTTCGAACATGAACCGGAAGTACTTCCTGCCAAGCAAAGTTCACGGTAAAAAAAAAAAATGCTACCGCGCCATTACCGAGTTACCAAGGAGACGCGGGCTGTGATGCTAGTCGCAGATAGCCGCTAAGCCGCTCGTTTTACACGAACGGGCGCAGCAAAGGGGGCTTTCGGCGCCGCATGCTGATGAGACATGGCCGAGCTCCACATTATCGGTCAGATCGTCGGAGGCAGCGGTTTCCCGCAGAACAGCTTGTTTTGCAAATGGGGGTTTCACACGGGAGGAGCATGGCGTCGTCTGTCCGGGCTGAAGGAGGGCCAGACCCAAGTGGACAACCCCCAAATAGGAGACATGGCGTACTGGAACCACCCGATCGATCTCCACTACGCGACCAAGGGGCTCCAGGGATGGCCCAAAATGCATCTCCAAGTGTGGCACCAGGACTCCTTCGGACGCTGCCAGTTGTTTGGTTACGGGTACTGCCACGTCCCCTCCAGCCCGGGACACCACCGGATACGCTGCGTGACCTGGAGGCCGCTCGGCTCCTGGCAGGAACAGCTGGCGCAGATGTTTGTCGGCGGCGGGCCGCAGCTCCGGAGCCCGGACCTGATTCACAGCGGGGCGGACCGGTACAGACTGCAAACCGAAGCCATGGGAACCGTGGAGCTTGAAATGGGCCTTATTATGAGATATTTTGACAAATATGGCGTTGAAAGTTAATGCCATTAAATAAACATATCTAATAAAAAAGAGACGATTGTATATTTTGACTTGTGTTTTTGGTAAACTTTTTACACGTATCCTGATTGCACTTTTGTGTTTTGTGCGTAAATAAAAAATATTATCGCATCAACAAAGTTGGTTCCTCTTTGATATGCGAGTAGCAGAACATCAGCAGGTTAACAACATTTATGTTTATTGTTTACACCGTCCTTAAAATGACACATAACAGCCAGAGAGTCAGCCCAACACATCCCAAGACTTGTGTCGTGTCTCTGACTTATTTTTAGTTTTCTGACTTTGTTTCACAATTTAATGTTTTGTTTGCTTATTGATACTCTTCAGGCATCACACATGGTGTACGCAAGATCACAAAACAATATGAATGAATTTATCGCATGCAACAGTGTTGAAGATTTGCGCATGAGATAGATAGATAGATAGATAGATTCTTGCACACCAGGGTTTGAATCACATGTGCTGCTTAACTAAAATACACTAATAAATCACAGAACTTCCCTGAAAAAGAAGTCAAAAGTATTTTATTTTCCGTGTTTAGGAGGAAGCGTGACTATCTCTGACCCTCGCCTCTCGCTGCACACGTAGGTAAAGTAAAATATCTCCAACAAACTTCAGGACAAAGGCTCAAGTGGCACAAACCATCCGGTTATCGACTCACCAGTGCAGAAGTCATGTTTCCGGTGATGTTGACAAACAGCAGATGACACGGACCGCCGTTAGCTTGTTAGCCTGCTGGCTAACGTTACCGGACGACTCGCTGCTAGTCGCTGACAACGAAATTCAGTTTCCGCGCCGCGATTGGCGCTGAGCATCTGGTTGGACTTCTTAAAGGGGAAGTTACACCGTGAACGCCTCGGCGTAAACTTTAATGTCGCAGACAAGAACTACAGTAGTTCAAATATGTTGAATTAAAACTCCATCGAGCCATATAATTAAAGATGCATTGTTGATATTAAATTAAGCAATTCCACGTCGTGAAGTGAAAATACTCAGTTTGAGGTGTAGTGATGATTCATTGCCGCCAGGTGTCAGCAGTGTAGCATTAAAAGGAAATCGATCTTTTTGACGTGGCGGGCCAATGTGGCCGGCCACGTCATTTTCTGTGGCCCGCAAGAGCTTTGTGCAGACATTTGTTTTTGTAAAATGCTGAAAAGTAAAAGTGAATCAGAGTTGATGTGTATTTGTAACTGATTTTTAATCTGTAAATGGGGTTTTAATGTTAAAATTAAATATTTGTTGCTGACTCCATTCTGGATCCGACCCAGATGATATTCAGTGGTGAGATACAGGCTTTGCTCTATCAAGTCAATTTGAAGCTAGTATTTTGCTCTATTGTCCACCCTTTTAAAAGTATACCAGCAAACAACGCTGCAGTCGCAATGCAACTACTGATAGTTTGTTTATTTTTAGAGAAAAAGATGCCCTCTCTGTTAAGAATGAGGAAATGTGAAAACTCATGAATTACAGGAAGTGTGTACTGGGATCTGCATCATTGTATTGTTGTCTCTTACCGAGTTCACACTTTATGTGTGTGGTCTGTGTGTCAAACATTTACATAATTGGAAAATATATATTCTAAATTGAATTATTAGCCCAGTTGAGGTTAAATCTGTAACTCCAAGAATGAGAATTGTTTGACTTGTAAAATTCAAACTCATGGATGCATGACCAATCACTCCTCTTACTGTAATATTCTACATGGTTAGATACTATGGTGTTTGCGTTGCGTTAGAGACTTGTTTTAAAAGGATAGTCACCAGCAGGCTTCTACTGTTGAAAAGAAATAACGCTATGTGGCCTGGCTGGCATGAAGGAAATTAAGATTTAGCCCAAGAGGCTTTTAACCCTTTATCAACCTTGCTGTCATGAATACGCATACCGTACATAGTGTTAATACTTACTCAAAAACTCATTGATATATTGTTATATTATAAATATTATTTCTTATTCTGGACAAATGCAACTCGAATCATTGAAAAAAAATTATATATTAGATTTCAGTGCTTTCAAAACCTTAAACTTTTGTTCACCAAAATAGCCTGGAAAACCCCACAGACGTTTCTAACCTCTGTTACAGTAAGACCAACATTTCCTCCTGGTCTTTATGTGTACTTTATCCTGGTGTGACTTCATGTGGGTGTGATAAAAGTGTGACCTGGATTAAAGCCTGAAAAGAAGTCCAGTTGGAACATTTGTGGACAAGGTATGGCCCGTTTTCCAAACATTAATGATGAAATGATAATCAAAAGTTCTGCATATTTTGAAAATGTGGCCATGGAGGTACAAGTGAGTTTATGAAAGATGTAGTTATTACTCCAGTATCTCTGGTCCAATCTGTCAAACTTTACGTGACAGGTAGAAATCCTGCCTTGAAGACATCCGCATGTCAGAGAGCAGTTACAGTAAAACCTGTTTGCAACAGGAAGTAAGCCTTTCGTGTAAATCATCGAATTCTGCGAAGATCAGTTCAAAATTGGGACCCAGATACAGACAATGCTCAACTGTAACTCAATGAGTTATATAAATTCAATGACAAGCAAAAGAAAAAGAAAAAACACACACGAAATCCACAAGGAATAAAATCTAACTTGGAAAACCCAGACACAAACAAAGAAAAACAGTAACAAGAAGTCCAAATCATGTTAAAGATATATGACAAAACTACTGAGCGCACAGGAGCAAACACGAGGCAAAGCAGGCTAGAAGGAGGTTAGGAAACAGACAAACTCTCAAACCATGAGCATGCAGAGCGATGAGACAATGACAGACACGTGGCAACAGGGTGGAGCAGACAATCAGTCCAGTGAAAACAATCAGACACTCAGTGGAGGGAAATCAAGAAGGAAGTAAACGTTGTCAATATTCCGAAAAGGAATGTACAAGATGGTGAAATGACATGGGATCAAATTCCAGCGAAACAAAATATTGAACCATGACAAATTCCTTACCGATAATTATTATGATGAGGTCCTCACATTAATCATTTAAAGGAAGTACAATTATTCTGTGTTCCATAGTGCTAACGTGGACACATGAAGTGATATTCTAAACCTTTTCACGGTGTGTGTGATACACACAAATTCAGCGCTGCCTTCCTAGGGAAGCAAGGCTAGAACTGGTGCAAGCCCCAACGGCTGCATGAGTGTGAAATCCTTCGCAATCGTTCTGTGTGAAAGCTGTTGTTGTTATGCAGTGATCTGTAGCATGGCCATAATGTGGGAGGACACCAAAGGCCGTGAAGGCACAGCCAAGAATACCTGGTGAGCCTGCGGGTCCTTGACATTGTACGAAGGCCGATGTCATGTACTGGAATCAGTATGGTACACACACATGCACACACTCTTCCATTTTTGTGCAATTTCTATTGAAATAATTATTTAATATTGGTCATTTGTTTAAGTGATTTTGTCTTTTTTATTTTTCTTACGCCTCCTAACCGGGACCAGAGTGCAAATTTTGTTCCTTTCATGCTCATTTTGGAATGACAATAGAGACCTTGATCCTTGATCCTGTCTGGGGTCCAAGGATGCACACACACACATGCACACCATCCAAATGCAAGACATTTTTTATTTGATGAGTCTTTTAAGAAATAAACATTTTAAGAAGTGTATCTGAAAGAAATCTAAATCAGTTTTCAACCTCGAATAGATTAATCAAAAGTTATTATACAACCTACAAGTGATGAACAGATAGTAGGTCAGCTAATGTGAATTTTATTTTATTTTATTTTTTGTCAACATGTAAACATAGAATTGAATAAATATGGTGATTTGTGTTTTGAATAATAAATACATTATTTTGAAGATGTATAAAATGTAATTTATCGTGACTCATGCTGCAGGCTCTGGAGAGGGCTTTCAGAATGAAGCACCCATTTTAACTGTCACAAGCAGCTGCAGACACGGTGACAGTCATCCCTTAAAACTAAAATGTGTGTGAGGCCGGTAAATTTCTTTCAATTCTACAGCAATGCAGGCAAGACAATGTCACTCCTACTCTTATGTTGCACCCGAGCATGTAGTGAGAGTGGCACTTCCTTATAAACTAAGCAAACAAAACAAAGCTAGCAGGGAATAACAAACGAGACTAGAGAAACTCTGTTTAATTATTTTAATAATGGGTTTGAATCCAAAAAAACAAAAACAAAAAAACACTAAAGGCATATTTCATACCGTAGAAACAGGTGGTAAATATATTTGTATCAGCATGACTGTTGTCTTAAATAGAGGTTATTAAGTAAACTGCCCATACTGCTGTACAAGAAAAAAATGAATGTCTATGTCTGACTTAATGTCAGAATATGCCCAACCCTTCCTTACCTGGATCAAACTCTGTAGGTAGTTCTATAATAAGCCAGCATTTTAACCTTAACTCACAAAGGAAGTCGTAATTCTGGTTTATGACTCATAAATATATATGTCACTTATATATTTAACTGTGTGATGATAGAGGAGAGTCTCTCCACACAGAAAACACTGGTTACCAAGTAACCTGGGAATTAGCTGTTGCTGCTGTCCTTAGCTGCTGCTCTGTGTCAGGCACAGACGTGTCGTTTGTCTTTTTCACCACACTAGAAGTTACCATGGCAAGTGCAATAGCCTCTTGTACTTAATGCTCAATGCTTTAATGTACAGTATATAAAAACAAGTCGTCAACAATGTTAAACTACAAGTCATTTACATCCATAAACGTGAACAAATGTATCCTGTTTTTTTTAATAGGTGACATCATTTATTGAATATTTGTTTATGGTTTGTATTCCATATAGGTGGCAAGTCATCAATACAGTGGGATGAAAAGGACGTTTAAGGCCTTTTATATTCCTCAACTTCATTATGGTACACGTAAAAACAAATTGTACTTAAAAAAAACAGTAGAGTATAAAAGCTACTACACAGCAATCATATCAATATGACTAACATTTCCCTATCAATAAACTTCAACTTAAAGGGTTGCAATTCACAAAGTCACAAAGTCTTGATCTGTTTACATTTTAAGCGAGTCGAAACATTGGACCAGCCACATTCCAGGAGGCCCCAAGGACCCGCTGTTATCTGGAGCCTGACGACAGCACGAAGGCAGATAATGAGGTCAATGCCACAAAAAAAGCAAAGCATTAAACAGGATAAAACAGCCATTCCTATTGAAGTAGCATTTTTCATTAGTTCATATTACATTGAGACCGAAGCCAGATATTTTGACAGTGCAAAAATTCAGTCTATGTTTTAATCACTGAACGCAGATTCCTTAACACCGCGTACATCCAGCATATTTATATTACACAATAAAAAGCTATCAGAACTATGTAGAGCAAACTTGACTGACCCCACTAAAATATAACCTCACTATAACCTCATTATGTCCTGATTCTCTGAAAGCTAGCACGACACAGAGGGACGAAATGATTGCTTTTCATTTTGAGGAAAATTCATCTTTGAAGATGACGCTGCAATTCTAATAACGGAGGTATTGTTTCTGAAACGCAGCTGCAACAAGAGCAAACCCCTAAATGACATGGGAATGTTTAAAGCTTTGAAATGCAATGCTGTTTCATCAGCTTCAGCAGACAGCCTCACAGACCCACCATGACTGTTACAAATACATTTTCACATGTCTGCAAAGA
Source organism: Brachionichthys hirsutus (assembly GCF_040956055.1). Taxonomy (NCBI): domain Eukaryota; kingdom Metazoa; phylum Chordata; class Actinopteri; order Lophiiformes; family Brachionichthyidae; genus Brachionichthys; species Brachionichthys hirsutus. The sequence continues at coordinate 5,237,444 of NC_090904.1, read as the reverse complement.
CTTTGTGACTTTACTTGTCTGTAGCATATCCACACAAATATTGGCTTTCGGATGAGCTGTCTATTTGACTTCTTTTTAGCCAGGGGTCTGAGCCCCTTAGAAAATATTTAGATAAGGACAAACTGACTTGTAATATGCAATTTTACCTCTTTTCTTACTATCTTTTGGCTATTTTCTTTTTTTATCCCAATTTGTCTTTTAATTATGACATTCTGTAAAGCATCCATGAAAGCAGAATGGTTGTTTTCTTTATATATTTTTAAAATTAATTACAAAGTAAAATGATAAGTTGTTTAATATTCCAACTAATAAACTTCATTGTTGTAAATAAATGTATGCTCAATCTCTATTTGATGATTGCAAAGTTCAGTGAATGTTTGAAGAGAGTGGAATTATGTCCCTTTATTGCTTGTACAACTTCAGTGGCTCAATAGTCCAAGGTTTCTGTTGCTGTATTTGGAATTTTGTAGTGTGGCGCAACAGGTCTCAACTGCAAGGCAATACTATACTGTATTTTGCAGACGAGGAGTTCCACATGATTGAATTTTATTTGTACATACAAAAGAAAGAAATACTGATAAAATAACAAAAGACATAACAAAACATAAATACTCGTAGTAATAAACTATAAAATACTATCATATATAAAGAAAAATAAATATACTCCTCATCATCCAGTTAACACTCTTCCTCCTCCGTATACAAAACAAAATTGGACCTCCCTTGCTTGTTAATTTTATGTTTTATTTGTTGATTTTATCTCGTTTTTATGTTTGTTTTTTATACTATTGTGCACTTTGAGGTTTGCCTTCAAATATAACGTGCCTTCAACATAAAATGTATTGTTATGATGTTGCTCACATTTGTCCGAGGGTCTGCTCAGGGAGTTTGTGTGTTTGCTCAAACACATGAAAAATTAGAGGGAACATTGTTCAGGACTGGATCTAGTCAACTTCTACCAATACCTTGGTTTCTGACTGGACAACTCACTTTTTTTTTCAAGCGCCACATCAAAAACCTACAGGCCAAAGTCAAAGTCAAATCTGAATTTCAAAACTGATTTCTACATGGAACAAACCCCTGCCCACCTGTGTCACAGTGCCTGGCTATGAATATTATTTGGATTGGGGGTGAACTAAACAATTCTCGTCTGGTTAATCATCAGCCTATGGAGCCATCCCTGTCTGCTTGTCTGGCACCATCTCTCAACCACCATTTGGATGGCACCACAGTTCTCCGTAGGGTCAGGAGCGCAGTCACCAGGGAGGAACTCGGAGTAGAGCCGCTGCTCCTCCACATCAAGAGGAGTCAGTTGCGATTGGCTGGGGCATCTATTTTGGGTGCCCCCGTGCATGTCCCACTGCGAGGAAGCCTCGGGGAAGACCGTGGACATGCTGGGAACTCCTCGGGATCCACCTGAAAGAGCTGGAGCAGGTGTCTGGGAAGGGTGAAGTCTGGAAATCCCTGCTGACTGTTGCCACAATGACCTGGCCCCAGATAAGTGATGGAAGATTGATGGATGGATGGATGGATGAACCTTAATCACACCCATATGCTAACCATAAGTTGATTTATTCAATGTGAGACATGTTTGATTTGTTTAACCTCCACTGTGAGGCTGCTGAAACTTCTCTTCTCATTTCTTTCTCATGCACATTTAGGCCTTGTTTTTCTTCCTGATACCATCTAATCATTCACACCTCTCACCCATATCCAGTCTGTTTATCAGCTATTCCCATCAGCTGGCCACACCGATATAGTAAAGTTGATGTGTCCCGTAGGGCCAAGGAGCAGAGCAAGACCCCAAAAATGCGGAGACAGAGTTGGGAAACCAAAATAGTGTCTTTAATTGTTCCCAAAACACGAAACACTCAGTCTAAACTGTACTGAGGGGTGGACGGGCCGGAACGTCCTAGTAAGAAACCAACACAAAATCGCAGCCAAACAAAAGTGCAGAAACAACAGCTGGTCAGGAAATCAACTCCAACAAACAAAATCAAAATACTCAGCTGGTTTCGGAAACTGGCAGAGAACGGAACGGCTTCTCCAAAAACGCAGGGACTGGAACGGGAACTGGACCAAGAAACACGTACGGGAGGCATTTGGGTGATCTGGCAACTGACGGTGGAGACGGAGGGACTTTAAGCAGTGGGGTAATGGGGATGATGGGTTTCAGGTGCGTCTGTTACTGCCGCTCCGTTCTCTGCCACGCCCACTGTCGAGAGAGGGAGAGGGAAGAACAAATGAAACCAAAAACAACCCCGAACCCCAACAAAAGTGGCACATTTTCATTAACTCTTCATTTTACTGCCCTCTTCTAAATATGATTCTATACTCTGTGTCATTCACACTATTTCATTGCAAGGTCCCAGAAGTGTCTCACCTCCAAGGATTACTATCCCAAATCATCTGTTATAATGATTACCAGTAATTATTTTCATTTCATTCCCCTGTCTATCCTGATTGTAAACAGCAGGACATTACAGGACATTCATTCATTCATTTTCCAACCGCTTTGTCCGTTATCGGGTTGCGGGTCCTGCTGGAGCCTATCTCAGCAGTCAATGGGCGAGAGGCGGGGTACACCCTGGACAAGCCGCCAGTTCATCGCAGGGCCATCACAGGACAGTATATCGTTTATCAAGATTGTCCATTTCCCTGACCGTATCGAAATGATTAAACCTGTTTTGTGAGTAAGCCTTGGCACAAAAAACTATTTGTACTCAAAGCCTTTTGTGTGCAATACTTTCAGCTTCTTCTTTAACTTGTGAAAGTTGGAAGCCAGAAAAAAGCTTCACATTATACCTTCTGGCTTTACACAATGGTTTTCAAAAAACAAATCAGAGGTGCGCTATCTCTTAATGAATAGCTAATGGAACCTTAATGGTCTACTTTGTGAATCTACATTTTACTCAACACAGTTGAGTAAAATCTTTTGGGGCAAGTTTCAATATGGCTGATCATTTCAAAATTGCATTTATAAATTCTTCTATATCTCATTTTTCAGAAAGTTAATTTATAATTAAACATAAGGAAAAGTGTAAACATGTACAAGTAACATGAATTCAGTTTAAGCATTGTTGTACACATGTTATTAACAGCTTACTTATAATATTCATTCAAATTGAAAGTATCTTTATTTAAAACAAGAAGCAGTTGCGACATACGGGAATGTTTGCACAGGAAGACATTCCAAACTATGACAGCATGCAGGATAAATCAACGGTGCCCTTTAAAGCATTAACAATGACGTGGTGCTGAAGTAAGAACAGCACAGCAGCATTCAGTACAGAAGGACCTCCTCTAAGTGGAATGTTGCAAACATCTATACACCTGCGAGTTTCCTGTTATGTCCAAATGTCTGCTCTGCAACCAGCTATTTTCAGAGCAGCCCTGCCTCGCATGAGGCAACAAGGGTTTGTCCAACTCCGGAGTTCTTGAGAAACAGTTCAAACTGAAGAAGGAAGCTGAGAGTTCAATCTGTGAATGCTGGATGCACCAGAGCCGACGCTCAACTGCATTGCTGACTTTAAATGTTAAATAGTATCAATAATAAAATAATAATAAATAGAATATTGACGATTGAAAGGCCGATGGTATGCTTAGAACTTTCTGTTACAGATTGTGACCAGAACCATTCAAATGTTCACATTTAATACTTTACACATTTAATATTCAGACTAAGTACCGGTAAGTAAGAAATAATTTTTAAGGAATTGTAAGTGATAGGTGTTCTCCAGTTAATTTCTGGCATGAAGCAGGTTCATTCCAAATGTTTATGTTTATTATTAGGTTCCCCATTAGCTGAGCTTTACAGCCGGCTAGTCTTCCTGAGATCCTTGTAAAAAAAGAAAAGCATATAGACAGTATCAAAAATAAGAACCATTACACAACAGATAACCGATATAAAAGTACAACCATATTTCAATTACAATTCCTACAAAAAAAGAATGAACAATATATTTAATATTTTTTATCCATGCTCTAAATCTGACAACCCCAATTCAGCAGTGTGAATCCTGTATTTCCTGTATAACTAGTCAGCACCAATGAACTTCTTCAGTTGTCTTTTAAAAGCAGACGTGTCTTCTATTTTGATCAGTTTTAATGGCAAAACATTCCATTATTTCATGACTCTAAAAGCACTTTTCAAATGGATCTCGAGCATGCGGTCTGATCTCTTATTTTATAAATAATAATAAGATTCTCGGTTATTTGGGTCAAGGTAGTGTCCTTGTGACGCATCGGTTGGGCCTAACATGTAAACAACTGCAGAGGGGAAGACAGACCCAAAGCAGATCACACAGAGAGCGAAGGGGAACGGCTGTTGCCATTCCAGATAAACTCAAATGGATAAATAATAAACACAACATCGCAGCACACTTTAAGCCCACCAAAACCATGAAACAGATGCTGGCTCACCCCGAGGACAAGACACCCAGACAAAGGCCTCAGTGCAGGACTCAGCTGCACCTGAAGGACAAGGGCCATTCATCAGAAGGTAACAATGTAAACATCTTTACCAGACAGATGGCTTGAGAGAGGGGTTAACCCTTTATGAGGCAATAGACTATTTTTGATAATTTGAGTTTCTAGATGACATTGAAACAATTAGAAAAATGTTATAACAGAAATAAAGCTTTTATTATGTCCTCCAATAACACTCTAAGGTTGCATTTTTGAATTTCAAAGGATTTCAATGAGTGCAATTTTGGGTTCCCTCCCCAGGAAACCTCATTAACCTGACCTTAAGGGAAAAACAACATCTCAACAACTGCCAGTTGACTCCAACGTCCCAGGAGTCACTTTGTTATGCACATGTTTTAAGTAAAATCTGCTAATTTTTATCTTTTCAGGATCAGTATTGCTTGAAATATATCTCCCTAATAATAGATGTAGGGAAAAAGTAATCCATTACATTTAACTAAAAAACAGGTGAACACCACCAACAAGCAACCAATTTTATTTAAAAAGATGTGTTAGGGGACAATGTATTATTGGAGGCATTGTTATTGTCTTCCTAGTTGTTAGCAGTACCAATCTTTTTCTGCGTGCCACATTTCTCAAAAGCAGTCCAGTGAATCAAAAATAATGACAGTAGGTCTCTTGGTCCACAGTGGTACACAGATTTAAGTCTTTCATTGTCTGGTCCAAACCAACTGTTGCGACCTATTTTCACAAAGTAAACTTGATCTGGTCTGTTCTATAGCATCGCCAGCACCCAATAAGAATCAAATCTATATCTCAAAGTCATAATCCTTTATTATTTCCCGTTATGGAATCCGTGTCTTCTTTATGGGACTGAAGAAAAGCATGACAACGACAAAGTTTCCTTCCTGTTCATTTTATTTTGAGCTTATAGAGAATTTGCACACAGAGTATTTTAATAAGAGAATTTGTGTATTCTCTGAGAGGAATGAATATATAGCATCTATGTGCCATCTCTAGTCAGCAGCAGTGATTAGTGTTATGCATGAGCAGAGATAGGATGGCTGAGGCCATTGAAGTAAGACTTCTCTCGCTCACTCATGAGCTCAAAGTGCAGTGGCTGCTGGCAGAAGGTACATTCCGCTGAGGCGTGGGGCTTCAGCGCCAGGCCCACCTCCTTCCATGTGGCCAACAGCTTCTCTGTAGAGGAAAACATAAAACAGTGCACATAAAGTACATGTTTGAAGTCAAACATATACATGGCGGCGGAGCTTTACCTCAAATGGATATTATTTTAAACATATTTCTGTAATAGTATCAACAAGATCTTACCAACAAAGTATTTCATCATCTCAGGGGTGTGGTGAGGTGTTGGAGCGATACGCAGAAGCTCGTCTCCCCTGGCAACAGTAGGAAAGTTGATGGCCTGCACATAGATGTTGTGACGGCTCATCATGATGTCACACACCTCCGTGTTTTTCTCAGCATTCGATACCTAGGAAATACATACAGAAGCATACGACACCATTAGAATTGGGCAGATGGACTTAGTACTGCCGAGTATATTATTAACTGTAACATTGCCCATTTCGTGCCATTGGTCAATAAATTAAAGAAATTACCCGGACTGGAATGATGTGGCTGGGGCAGTGGACCACAGGCAGCCCAGAATCCATCAGCATTTGTCTGAGCAGCTTAACATTGCGCTGGTGTTTACGTCTAAGTGCGCTGCCCTCGTCGCTTTTGAGAATCTGGACGGACTGCCTTGCTCCAGCCAGCAGCATTGGCGGCAGAGAGGTGGTGAAGATGAAACCGGCAGCGTAAGAACGCACCGTGTCCACCAGGGCAGCGGTACTCGCGATGTAGCCACCGACACAGCCAAAGGCCTTTCCTGGAACAAGACATGAGTAAACATGGTTTGAAAAGGACCATTTGTATAAAAACTGTCATTGCTTTATGCAAAATAACGTGACTGCAACTTCAAAAAACGATATTTATGAAATAGGAGCGGCCAGGCCCACAGTTAGAAATAATTACATCCTCAGCTTGACAGCGAGGCACAGATCATCGGCCTAATTCAATGAGAGCACAAGAGGCTAGCGTCTCCTAGCAACAACAGAGCTGCTCCTGGTATTTTTAAAGCCATCTGGCACATTGCATGCATTCAAAAATCCAGAGTTTAAAAATATATCGCAAACTATAAAACAGCAGATAAATGTACCAATGTGTAAATAGTCACAAATTGGCCCAACAACATGTCATCGTAACTTCAAAGTCAAATTGCTAAATAGTATATAATACTTTTCTTTAGCAGACATCATATACAAACCTAGTGTCCCCGAGATGATATCCATCTTGTGCATTATGCCGTCCCTGTCGCCAATGCCACCTCCTTTGCCGCCATACAGGCCCACAGCGTGAACCTCGTCTACGAAAGTGATGGCACCAAACTCGTGTGCCGTATCGCACATCTCCTCCAGCGGACACACAGCACCTGTGTAAAAGAAAAAGAGACAGGAGAAGGGTCAAGCCATTAATAAGTCTGATGCAAAAGAAGTCTTGGTCTGTAATCGCATTTTAAATACAGAATACCGTAGTTTTCTACGTTCTTGCCAGCTCAATGATCCATAACATACTCATGACAATCAATAAGAAGCAATCGTGTAACAAGTTAGCTTTATAAAAAGGTTTTAAAAAGATAAAGAGTATTATCCCAAACTAACCATCCATGGAATGGACAGTTTCAAAGGCCACAATCTTGGGTTTGGACGGGTCTCCCTCCTGTAGACGCTCTCGGAGATGGGCGGCATCATTGTGGCGGAAAATGAATTTCTTAGCGCCACTGTTCTTGATGCCCTGGATCATTGAGGCGTGGTTGCCCGCGTCGGAGTAGATCTCGCAACCTGAAATACAGTTTTGAGGAGTGACGCTTTATAGTTTGCATCAAAAGGAACTCAAGTTATAGCGAGAAAACCACCAATAAATAAATAAATAATACACACATATACTTTTTGGATTTATTGTAAACATGCATGTGCTTTTTTATACCAGGAAGCATCTTGGCGAGGGTGAAGAGGGTGGAGTCATTTGCAACAAAGCAGGAGGTGAAGAGCAGTGCAGCATCCTTGTTGTGAAGGCCAGCCAGCTCTTGTTCCAGTTCCACATGGAATTTACTGGTACCAGAGATATTCCTGGTGCCACCAGCCCCAGAGCCATGCCTTCGTAAAGTATCCCTAAACACAGGATTCAAGGAAAGAAAAAATATATTTTACTTTACATATATATAAAAAAATATATACCGTATGTGAACTTAGGGACAATTAAAACTTGAACAAATGGAAAATATTTAAGATGGTGCTTTATTGAATTGCAAGAAAGAGTGAAAGGTGTTGTTGAGGCACAGAGGATAAGAGCTGAGCAAGCAAAAACAAGCTGAAAAATAAAAGATGGAAAACAGGCTACTTCAGAGCCTCGAAAGGCTAACGCACTACACACAAAGGAGAAGATCGATCATGGGCGTCAGCGTTTATTCAGCTACCATGTTCTCTTATTTCTCCTTGAACAATTCTCAACATGAAACAGATATTCTATTACATGAAAGCACATTTGGCTTTGACCAACACTTCTCTCACAAAAAGCAATTCCTTTATTACTCACATAATGGATTTCATGACACGTGGGTGTCGACTCATGCCCAGGTAGTCATTGCTGCACCAAACGGACACCTCCCGCTTGTCCTCCAAGGAGCCAGTGAAGTCGTTGGCCATGGGGAAGTCAGTCGCCAAGCGATTTACGGTCTTGAACACACGGTATGTGTGGTCACTTTTCTTCTCCACGATCTTCTTCTCAAGAAAATTATCATAATTGAAGTTGGACACTGCAAGAGAAGCAGGAAGAGCGAACTTGTTTCTCGAGGATTGCATTCGGATACCGGTGCCTAAGTCCTCTCATCTTACTTAAAAAGAAGACGACGAGACTGGCTGCCAAATGACTAATTCATAATTTAAAAACCCTGGAGAAGTTCTGTCAACACTTTTCCACGCGAGCGGTCAAAGCAAAAAACTAAAGCTTACTGCTGCCTGGCAAGTTGTCTTGCAGCAAGTGCGAGACTCTTTTAGGGCGCTGCTTCAGCAGAGCGGTCATCAGGTTAGTTTGGTCGTCTCCGCTTCCCTTAATGGTATTGGCCAGCTGGTGAGCAGACAGTTCTAAAAAAGATCAAGAAGGGGATTCAAACGTTAATAATTTATAATCAACATGGTGATGGGTGAATAGAAAGCAGTAGTCATTCATTTCTAAGCAGCTCTTACCTTTTTGGACTGTGCGGACTTCCTGAACATCCTCTTGGAAATCCATGCTGACGTGGCGGACCACACTGCTGTTCTTCTGGCCCATCTCAGCAGCCAGGAAGGGGCATTTTGAGGTCACTGCCTGACCTGGGGGTGGCAAATGGTGACCAGCAGGCAGGTTAGGCTCCACTTCAACTTTGGAGCCTATAAAGTGAAGAAAACATGATCTATATTTCAAATACACAGTAACAAACCGATAACCAACATAACTCAATCAGTCATTACCTTAGCTGGGCCGTTTCATTTAATAAATATAATAATAATACAACAAGATTAAAAAATGTCTACCAGTTTGAGACCCTAACCCTCACCGGCAGATAAAGCATCCACAGACTTCTGGTAGGAGGAGGAAGAAGAGGAAGAGCAGAGAGCCCGTGCTATCGGTGGAGCCATGGGCTTAGAGGCCAACTCCATCATGACAGGGCACCGCTGGGCGAACCCCAACAGAGACGTCTTAGTCTGCTGCAGAAAGGTCTGTGGCAGACGAGCCAGGAACGGACATCCACGCAGCAACACATCCATAATCGACAGTGGTGACGAGTGACCGGGAATCTGGAAGAGACAGTCGAAACGTCCGTTTGCTGAAAAGGCAAAGTAAACACAAAATGCTGCTCTCCGACTGTCTGCAAATACAGGCATGTAAACATGTATTTAAATGCAAAAGAACGTCCTTCTTTCTATGGGAGGGAGTCAGAGGCTGGGAACACCACAGGAGCAACTATTCACAATAAAGCAAATATCATAACACAGCTGAATGGAAAAGGTGAGGCTTGCAACATCATTGGGAGGCAATTAGAATATCCCACTGTGTTCGGGCTAAAATGTTATGGTAGTTTTAGTGTCCTCCAAAATAGAGAGGAACGAATACATAAATAAAATGTAGAGAAAAAGCACCGCTTCGCTTCCTCTATTACCTTTCAGCCGGATAAAGCAGGTCAACGCACTCCTCGACCAATAATTGTTAATCTACGTCTAAGTAGGATCGCAGTCCATCCAGGTCGAGGTTGATCACAAAGATCGAATCAGTTGATTGATTCTTTTCCACCCATGACGTTTAGTGAAAGGAGTGGGAGGGCGCTCTTGACTCAATTAAATAAAATAAATCAGAAGCCTATATAACTTGATTTTATTAATGTATTTATTTTTAGCCACATTTTCATTTCTTTTCTAGTTACGGTGAGCTTTGAGGTTCAAATGTGCTTCACGAGTTCAACAGAATTCAGGACGTCGTCACGTTTTGCAACCTATTTTCAACTTCCGGTTTACCTGATCGCTTCGCGTATATTTTGCGGACAAGATAACAACATTTACAAGCAATATGAAGGCGTTCACATTACGCGATGATTCCTGAACCTCTTCCTGGTCTCACTGAACATGACTTGAATCGCGATTTACGTTTCTCAACGGGTTTCGACGACTTTTAATACCATATTTAACATTAAAACTACAGCGTTCAGCCCCCCCGCCGGGTGTCGTTTAGCTGGGCGACATTAGCTCAGGAAGGAACCAGAGATGAAGACGATCATGAAGGAATGAAGACATTACCTCTTAAAAACTGAAAAAAATCTCTCAGCCGTGTGGTTGACAAGATAGTAGCTCCGGGGCTATTATAATGCAATGCCTTGACAAAACACTTCCGTTATCCTTCACTGAGGACGAACGAGAAGGACGCGGACGGGCCACTGCTTATATGAGCAGACACTTAGGCCGCCGCCCACCTAAAGTCTCGCGAGATCCTCTGTGTTTACGTCCCTATCATCGTTTCAGTCTTCTGTTCACGTTGGGTATTTTGTCAAACAATAAATGTACACAAACATTTGTTGAGCTAGTCATTTCCGTCTGTTTTTCCACACTTTATTCCACAATCCATCCATCTATCCCTGCTGGCGAGAGATGGGCAGATGAAGCCTTGTGACGCTTTTGAGGCTTCTTCCTGATTGTACCGGAAATAAAAGAGGCAAAGCTTCAAGCCTCAAATAAAGACCCTCTACTGGTGACATCTAGTGGCCAGCTGCTGTTATAGCAGACATGAATTTACAAAATGTTTGACACATCTTGATTCCCGTTCCAACGCAAAAGCTATAAAGTCAGTCTGAAGCAGTTGTGTCTTCATTCTGAGAATCAATGTCAACACATTAAAGTGTTACATTTTGAACTGTCTTGTCCTTTTACTATTTATAGTTATTTGAAACAGGATTTAGATTAATATGACAGATATTTCAACGTCAGTGCTTTGGAGGTTGACTGAAGGTTTGTGAGAAGTTATTATGTAATTCAGTAGAAACAACTTGTGGTGATAATAATCACAAGAAGTTCCCTGGATTCGGATCGTGTACCCTTTCCTATTTTTTATGAAGAGAATATGATTACAATGTAACACATGCGATGAAATGATTCAAATTCAACACCAGAAGTACTTTTGTTTTGACGCTCTGTCAAAGTATGTCATAAATGATTTCTATTGGAAAGAAAACGTGACAACTTGCATGTTTTAGTGGTTTTATTGCTGCTTGTCTAATTTCACTGGGACTGTGGGTTAGTTTAATGGACAACTCTTCCGAGAATTGCCTGCTGATGGTCTTTAAAACAAATGATAGTCTGCTTCTGATTACATGTCGATTATTTGTGCAAATAACTTATTAGATAAACAGAAAATCCTCAAAAGAAAAACTTTACTTTAAAACAACCGAGCTTAAATATGTGTTAAATTGGAATGTGCTGAAATTCCAAAGATGAGTGAAGGTCATAGTTATTTGATTTGTCCATTCTGCCATTATTCACGCTATCATCTGTCATTTATTTACCAACAAAAATGTCATTTAGACTTTTTTTCGAATTGTAATTGAGAAAATAAATCACAAGACTAACATCACTAACGTTATGCTTCGATAAGCTATAAACGCTTTACTACGTAGTTCACCGCGTTAATGGAAGACAGACTTGAAACGAGACTGGTCGGTGGGCGGAGCTTCGACTGTGTGACGACACAGTATTTTATTTGTAGACGATCTTCAGCCAATCGCTTCAGAGCCTTCGTCCTGGGCGCAGCGACTTCAGAGGAGAACTGTGTAGCCATGTCGTTAGGCCCGTCCGGTGTTGTTGCGCTGGTGTTATGTGTTGCTCTGACCCCCTGTGTATCTGGTGAGTTGAGGGAGATATATATATTTAACTATTAATATTCTTTTACTTCGCGGTTATCGTGAATGTTATTTTTAGTGTAGAACGTTTAGCCCAGTTAGCTTTAGCTCGTAGCTGGGGCTCAGGCTAACATACGGGCGATGCCAGTGACGTTAGCTTTGGTGACTTTTAATATTTTGACTTTAGTACGTGTGATCTGGGATGACTCGTTCTGAATAAATCGTATCCGGTTGCTCTTTATATGCTATCACTGCGGTTGCCACGAGAAACGCCGACCCAAGTAGCCCATGTCGGTTCTTTGCCACTACATGTCCTGGGTGGTATTTCCAATACTCACATTGAGTAAAAAGGCCTCGGCGTGGAGAATCATTATAGAAGTCGTGATCTTTTACAGTAGCCGGAAGTAAAATGTAAACTGTTTACTCTGTGTCTACATCTCTAGAATATCCAAGTGTGTTTACTTTTTTGTGTGTCCTTTAACTCTACCGATTATCAAAGTTCAAACACAATTTACAGCTGAGGGGATGCGTCATATATATATATATATATTATTGAGGGTAGTAATGTCCATCCATGTTCAATTGCGGAAGTTTTGCTCTGATCAGATCAGGTCGTGTGAACGCGCCTGTTCTCAAGAACCGCAGGCATGCGCGCACAGGTTTTTGCGCGACTCAAATGAGTCATCGACCCTAAAACAAAAAAAAGTCGTATTCATGGTATTCAAACCAAAATGACCTTAGAGGGGAATGTATTCAATCAAAAATCAAAAACCACGAGATGCATAAACAATCCTCAATTTAATATCCATAATCCTGAAAACACTGATCAATTTAATTGGGATGGGGCGGGGCATTGTGTACTTCATCATATTCCCTATTGTATTCCTGATATCTGTACTGCGGCCTCCAGTGGTCGCTGGTTTAACCTTTCCTGCTCTTCTCTGCTTTCTTCCAGCGGGGAGTTGGGACTGCGAGTCCTACAGAGATCAACACAATGTCTACCATCCATCCCAGAAATGCCGATTAGGCTTTTGCTGTGGCACGTGCATGGACAGATACTGCTGTCAGGATAGCTTCTGGCGTTTGTCGGAGGATAAGCAAGACGATTGGTATTCCGTGCCTATTTTTATTTTGCAACGAGTTCTAAATGAGTTTAATTAGAGTCGTCGCTGAGACCTAAATGTCTGCTTGAGATGGGGGGGTAGAACTGGTTACAGATGAGAGGTTGCAGCACATTTTGCAATGGTCTTGCACTCAAGCAACAGGAAGTGGTGCTTTCCTGTTGGTGCCCTCCAGCATGGAAACTAATGTGTGAATCACGTGCAACTTGCGCTAGCGTTCTCTCCAGATATAACAGAATATATCAACTACAGCTTAGCTGACACATCTAATGGAGATTTAATCAGCAAAGGACAATGATTCTGTATTTGTTTTGTGCCGAAAAAAACAAATAGCAACATGATTGTTTTACATTGTTTTTTTGTTCTTTTTTAAAGTATTGTTTTCGAGAGTTCACCGTTGCCCTTGGTGTCCGGTATCATCAGCCTTGTTTGCGTTATCCTCATCGTCATCTCCTGCTGTATCTGTCCTTGCTGCTGCCTGTACAAGGTGTGCCACAAGCCGCAACGTAAGTAGCAACAACCAATGGGATTGTTTATTGCAGGTTTGTACTGCGTGGCAAGTTTGACATGACAAGGATATATTTCCAGTACCTGGTTTCTTTCAAGTAACAATAATCTCTGTTACACAGTTGGATAACAGAGATTGTACCCAACGCAGCCATGACCATTTTCACATGAGGCAGAGTGTGTATCGCAATTATGGAGCAATGTACAGCAGAGTTACAAATATAATAAGGGAAGGGGGGGGGGATGGGGTTACCTTTTCATAGATTAAAATGTATTTTTTTTTACACGTCTGTCGCATTGGTCTGGAATGTTTGTGTCAACAAGCTGGTGGGTCTTGTTTACGTCAACGATTGGAGCCGGAGCCAATGAATAACCACGATTACTGCAGATTGTGCAACAAGGTCCAGCTTTTAGTGGGTCTGACGGAGTTTAATTTCACTGTGGAATTAACGGAAGTCAAACAGATGGCTTTAAATCGCTTTATCTTTTCAGCAAGCTCCGTATCTCTTCTCGCAGCTGATTCTTGATTTTGGCTAAATGTGCATGACTGAAGGAATAAATGGAATGAAAAACATTTCCTAGCTACTAACATTAAATGTGCACATAAAGAGGGGAATTTTGGCGGCCTTTCAGCTATCATTTTTTAACGAGCTTTTTGTAATTGGTCCCATATTGTCTCTTAACAAACGGCTGGATGTAATTCTAGTTTTGTCATGTGGTGTTCACCCGTTGTTTCTGCTGCTAGGTTTCTCTTGTACTTTGGCTGGATATTACACATTTATTCCCGTCATGCATTCATGTGCATGTAACCTGCGTCTCTAGATGAAATCCCCTTCCTATGCTGTGTGTGGGTTTGGGTCGAATCTCGACACACTGTTGCATTTCCTGTCTGCGGTCTGCAGCAACTGAGCTCTGAAAGGGAACCACAGGCCGAAGCACAAGCAGGAATCTGGATTCCACGACTTGGGCTGCTGCATGTGGGGATCATATTCTCGAAAGTCTGAGCTCCGCCTCGTGTGACTCATTGTTTCCATGACAACTACTGTCGGGAATAGATCCCATGTCATTTACAGGAAGTGGTTGTGATGCCTCCCTCTTGTGTTAAGCATGAACAAGACACTCGTTTGTACTATTTATAGCGTTTGAGTTTTGTGTTAGAGACCTGATTCTTCACCGAATCCAATGTGTCTGCTAGAAATTGACGCATCGTCTGCCGCCTTACCTTCCTTTACTTTATGTTCAGTCCTGTTTTTGAAAGTATTTACTCTGGTAAAAATTTAGATTAAACATTTCGTGTAACCTGAGGGGAAAACAGTCATCCATGTTTCTGTAACAAAACGAATAGCTGCTCTACGGCATTCTGACTTTAGTGTTGCAATGCTGTGCACCTATGACGGTGGAAGTGCAATTCTTTGTCTTTGTTTTGGTGAAAATCAGTGTGTGTAAACGGCAAACTAACTGCTCAGTAACTTCGCAGGAAGCTGATGTTGAGCCCCCTAGCTGACGTATATTAACCATGCTTCTGTTCTGTTGTTTCCTCACAGCTGTGTTGGCCACCACCACCCACACCACAGTGGTCACTAGTACCCCTCAGCAGTACCCACGGCAGCCAATGGAAACAGCAACTCAACCTATGTCCTACCAGGGTGCCCAGTATCCACCGTACCAGCCTGTACCAGTACAGCCGGGTTACGGACCACAGCCCGCGCCTCAGGGCTATGGAGCCCAGCCCATGCCAACATTGCCCTACCCCGTGCCACCATTCACAGCCGGACCGCCACCAACATACCAAGAAGCCAGTGAGTGTGGATTCCAGTTAAAGGTCTCATTGTGACAGTAGCTTTTTAAATCGTGGACAACTTTATCTTCGTAGCTAAAACATGACTAATTTTGTCCCCGCCCCCCCATCAGTCAGTAAATAAATGACAGATGATAGCATGAATAATGGCAGAATGGACAAATCAAATAGCTATGACCTTCACTCATCTTTGGAATTTCAGCACATTCCAATTTTACTAAAGCTTGGTTGTTTTAAAGTCAAGTTTTTCTTTAGGGGATTTGCACAAATAATCGACATGTAATCAGAAACAGACTCTTTTGTTTTAATGACCATCAGCAGTCAGTTCTCGGAAGACATTGAATCTAGCCCACAGTAAAATTAGACAAGAAGCAGCGATAAAAGCACAAAAACATGCAAACCTAAAGCTGCTTTTATTCTCTTTGTAGGCGATGGCACAGAATTAATGTTAGTCAACCAAATGACATTTAAAGAAACATTGAAACCTTTATGGTGCACAACATAATATTAAATATGAAGTCATCTTCTCTTTTGAGTAATGCTAAATACGACGATTAACCTCAAATGACTAAGACATGACCTTCTATAATCCCTCTCTATATGTAAGCGGTCTGAAAGAGGCCAGCGTTTTTGCATATGTGAAATGGTTACGGGGGGGGGAGGGGGAAGTGGATAAACCTGATGGACCTTTTTAGGATTATCAGAACCATTATGAACGTGGGTAATTAGGTGGTGCGTGCTGAGAAAAAGCACCGTTTGACATGGGATAATGACACATTTCAGTGCAGCTTCAAAGCACAGCATGCAGGTTTGGTGCGTCAGGGGAAAACAAAGTCGGGCGTGTAAGGTGGAGTAACCGCTGCATGTAGAAAGTTGTCACGTCTGATTTCTTTCCAATAGAAATCATAGATGACTACTTTGACAGAGCTGCAGAACATTTTCTGTGTTTTTGTTGTTGCATTTTTGGCTCTTTCAAGCTCGTGACATGTTTTCTATCTGTGCCCAGCCGGTCCTGCCTACCCTCCTAATCCGATGCCTTACAGCCAGGCTGCATTCTCCCCTGACCAGCCGGCGTACCCTCTGCAGCCTCCCGCGCAGCCACAGCAGCCCAGGGCCGTACCCTCAAGCACAGACTACCTAGCCCAGCCAGCGTACAACCCGGATTATGTCGCACCACCACCCAAAACAGGATAATGGAGCCCAAACTCTCTGGTCATCCTGCGATGTGTTTGAGCTTGGCAGAACTGGAAATCTGATTCTGAATCAAAACGAGTGAATTGTGACTTCAAATATGAAAAAGCTGGGAAGCTTTTAGTGGTTTCTGTACATCTATTCTATTGAAGAGTTGCCAAGTGAAAATGTTTATACCTCTTTACTTGTATTGCATGTACTTACAGTTTACAAGTAGTAGAGACTGGATTTCTTTTAAACATTTCTTTGCAGCTCCATTCTTGTCATCTTGGTAAATTAAACACAAAACCACTGAGCCTCACTTTAAAGAGTAGATTAATAATCTTTTTTCTCACATTTTCCAGCCTTCTCTAACATCTCCCTCCTAGTCTAAAGCGAGCACCGGCTGACCCCACTCAGTGGGTGCTCAGTGACCGTTGGGGATTTCTGCTGCTTCGTTTCGGACTAATTAAGTGATTTGTATACTTTCTCATGTGTATTTTGTCCCCTGCTTTATATATTCCACTTGGGAACAAGTCAAACTTGTATAAACTTGTCCAGAGAGTATTTATGCTTAAAAAAAAGTTTTTTTTACACGTCATTGCCCGTTGACTACTGATATTCAGATTGTCACAGAGTGGGAAAGCCTCAATAAAAGGGGATGTCTTCATGCCACTTCACAAAATATGCCTTACACACCGGTAAAAAAAAAAATTCAATTCTGCATTTGCGTGACGAAGGCGTTACACAAATGGTTTCTATTTTATTCAGGATAATTTCATGTTTATTTTGCCCATTTGCAGCACATGTACAGTAACTAATTAAAATGCATTGGTGGCTCTGAAATAAATAACCAAAGAACATTTCCATTCACAATCGATCAGTCATGAAGATCACAAACCGATGTTGGATGCAACAACTGTGCCTTCTCTGTCATGTTTTGTCGAGCTGTTGCCAGTTTCAAATCTCTTATTTTCTGGTTCACATCTGATTTGAAAACAGCCCTTTGGGACGCTTTTGCGTTCACTGCAGTAAACTATACTCTACGTTGCTGATTTCTGGTTTTGTAGCCTTTAAAGTTCTCTTCCTTTGGTTAGAAGGCATGTTTCCGAGTTAAAAGGTCATTTTCCTGCTCAGTATTGTGTAGTTCTGTGTCAAATATCATTCTAGGATATTTTGTGAAAATTAACATCACTGCCTTGATTAGATGCAGCAGTCAGATTTGAAAAAGAAGGCTCTCTTTTTTTGTCTAAGAACTTAACGAATAAGCCCTTCTTTGTTTTTTTTTGTTCTTGCTCGATTGTCACGGCTCATCAATGTTTCACTGATGATCAGGATGTTCTTTTCTGCTGACTGAAATTATTTGACAAGTGTGTTTCTATAGTGAGTTCATTAAATCCAGTTTGGGCAAGTTGCAGCTCAGCTTTTGATGAACCATGTTCCTTAATATCTGTTATTTAGACACAGTAGTTGTCAAGTTCTACCAATGCATCATACGATGTAGAAATGATGAGTCACATCTATGCTGTGACAAAATGTTGTTTTACCAACTGATGAGAGAAAAGATTTGCCAGCTAATAGAAAAGGGCCTTACATCTTCAAATAGCCTTTTAGTTTGTGAAGCGTTTAATTTATGAGGGATGTGCAAGTGTTACATCGACCAAATGTTTATTTCTCTGTACATTGTTGGCTTGCCTTTGGTCTGAAATTTGTATCTATACATGTTTTCTTCCTGTTTCAGACTTTTGCCTTGTGATTTTAGCTGGAGTGTTTGTATTTGAGAGTTGATCATTAGAGATTTATTAGTGTTTATCTCAACTGGCCAATAATTATTGGCCCGCATACCACTGCTGAATATATGTGGACAATACTTTTGTAAAATAAAAAAACCCACCACTTGTTCTGCTCTGTGCAATAAATTATATTGTTTATGTGTCTCCCCCACCCCACCCTCCCACTGTTGTTACTGTATTTACAGAATAGAAGCGCACTTGTTTCAAGCATGTTAATTGGGTGATGCAAAAGAAGGCAGAAAATGAAATAGACAACACAAATCAATAAAAAAAAAAGTACTTACAAGCAGTGTAATTTACAGGTTTTATATAAATGTATTTGTATATTTGATACTCCCATACTTCTAACTCACATACTCTTTTAAAGGTCCCATATTATACCCTTTTTCCACAAGTTAATGAAGTTCCAAAACACTGAAATATCTGTGCAAGTAGCAACCAAGCAAAAAGATTGATTTGCTTGGTTGTCTTTAGAAAAAAAAAAATATTTCAGTCTTAATTAGGTTTGGATCTTGAGAGAAGGAAACTGCAAGAGAGCAACAGAATGGAGCTCTACCATGTGCATGAATCCTTCCTCTAGGGCTAGGCCTAGGCCCTAGGGCATGTTTGTCAGATGAGGTGAGAAATGTTGTTAGACAACTAGCTACAGGGTGGGACAGCCACAAAGGTTCTAACAGCTGTCTAACTGCAGATTCTCCAAGTCATTTTATAATTACACTACATCCTAGCAGTAATGGTTTCAAATATTTTTCCCATTCTGGTGTGTGCTGCGTGTGTGATCCAACTCCCGGCTGTGTGGGGTGAGTTTTATTTACTGGAAATGTGTGTTTGTTCAGGTTTGGATATTTAAGACTTCCTCCTTCATATGCTGACAGGTCCAAAGCGAAACCAAAGTGAGAGTTGACCCAGTTAACAATCAAATGCTGCAGTTGCATAGATACGACTTTGCTGTTACTTCTTAATGGACCAATTGGCTTCGCATGATGGACTCGTACTTGACTTGTACTGTATGTTTATAGACACGCATGTTTAACTTCTCTCTCTTTTTTTTTTGCAGCTGATTATTGTTACAAATATTGGCACACAGATGGCTACTTAATCAAAACTCGGCTATGTGACAAGTACTGCTGTGGAACCTGCAACAAGAAATACTGCTGTGATGACAAAAAACGTCGTATTTCTGAAGAGATGCAAGACGAATGCACCGGAGGGTGTGCTCCTGCTTTGCATATAGATAATATCTAGCACCTTTTTGAAAATCGTTTCCTTGTTTTCAATCCTTGCGCTTCCTTGAAAGCTTGTTTCTTGTGTCCATAGACCTCTCCATGAAAACACATCTAAATTTGCAGAGCTTCTGAGCAGCATCACAGGGTTGGTCGTCCCTGTCCTCTTCTGTGTATGTGTTTTCATCTGCTGCATGGCTCCGTGCTGCTACAAAACGTGTAGAAAAAGACGGAACCAAAGTAGGATATGCTTTTTAATTTCCTTTTTAGTTTTGTAGAAGCCGCTGCAGTTTATTTTATACAGTGCACATATAAAAGACTACAGATAGAGCTAAATCTAAATTGGAGCTGTTCATTTCATCTGGTATCTTTGAGGCGCCATCTTGCATTACAGTGTGTTTCAGTCTGTGTAATATCACAGAGAACTGGATATGCTCAGCTATCCTCTGGCTTTGCCCGCAGCTATGACAACCACCACCACCCCCGTGGTCAACACGCCCCTACAGCCACTGTCTCCCTCTGGCTACCAGCCATCCCACCCTGGCTACCAGCCTGTATGCCGGGGCCCACCCAACCCTCCAGCACCGCAACCCTCATACCTGGAAGCTAGTGAGTTTTCAGCAGCCACTAACTCTTTTTGCACCTCGCGTTTTCCCAGACGCTTCTCAGGCAGTTCTACTTGTTTTACAACAGAGTTTATTTTGCATGCAACACAAAATGATGCATCACTTGCTGAAGTCTTGTCCCTGAATGTTAGCAGTGACGAAATAGACAAACAGTAGTTTTATTGTTTGCTTTTTACGAGTCAACATCTTTGAGAAAAAGAAAACCTGTGAACGCATCAGCATTTGTCAATAACAATGAAACAAATACTTGTTGTTGTCCTTTCAGACACTCCAATTTACCCTGCAAATCCACCCAATCCAGGGAAGCCACCAGATGCGGATAAATCTTCGCATCCGCCCTACAATCCAAGTTACGGCCTAAACCAATCGGAAGTTTGAAAAGCCTGGTATTCTCCTGGCAGTGTGAAATGTACTATGGATTACAATGTTTTGATACAATACTGATAGGATAGGGATGTTATTTATATAAATTAATACGTACCGGTATATATAATAAAATAATAAAATCTAAATTACTGATGTCTTTGCTTTAATTGTTTAAGCTCCTTTTAATGGATGAGTAATATTACACAGAATACATAGAAGACACAGAACAACATCTCTCTAAGGCTCTGCCTCTCGTAGTTTCGGGTTGCAGTAATACGTCTTTATTGATTAATCTAATGACTATTTCTCCACAAATTCCACATTTATCATTACAGTCTTATGTCTATCAAGTGGTACGATTGACACCTTGTTTAGAACTTGTATATTTGTCTAAAAAGACAATTTGTTTATTTATTTTTTATCTTATCATTTCATTTTAATCTATAAAACTCTCAGTCGCACCCGTTCCATCCAGACTGTGTTTCACGTGTTTTAACTGGTTACTGTCGGTCGTGGGACCGATGGGGTCTTCATCATGACATGTTACATTGACAAAAAAAAGTACCACTCTACTGAGAAAAGATGCTGAACAATCAGGAAGTAAACTACCAATGCACAATCACTAGATTCACTAGACTACTTCGATTCCAGCTACAATGCAGTTTTTGTGTTATTGAAAACCATCGTAAAGTTTTAAGACCTGTTAAAACTTCAATCAATTTATCAAATCTAATAGTGAACACACCTTTTTCATGACATATTTAATGTCATATTTCTCAGAGCTGGGAAATTTCTATCTGATCAAATTATATCAAATGGAAGAAGCTCTTCTGAAAAAGGCCGCATTTCGTCCAGGTTTAGTAAATTATTCTCAAGTGTGCTTTCAAAAAAGCTAGGACTGCAAACCAATCAGAACACAAAATAGAATTGTTCAAAGAAGAGTATGTCTAAAGCCTCACCGGTTCTTAATTTCAAACATGCAACCATTCCGTGAGACGTCCTCTTGCAGAATTCGTTCACACTCAGTCAGCTACGGTGACTGTAAGAAAGACAGGGGGATTGGCTCAAATGGTAGAGCTAAGTGTTAATAAGTGTTGGAGTGATGAAAGTCAACACCAACAAGAGGAAAACATCGTTCATGAAACACTTATTTATTGGCCAAAGCGAAAACTGACATCATCAGAAAAAGGAGCTTAATATTCATAATATTATTTGGAAGCAAACATTAAATCCAGTATTGAATGAATTAATTTATTTTGGTAGTTAACACATCCAAAACCCATTACAGTATATTTATAGTGCACATCATTATAACCAAAAAAGAATGGGCAGAAACAAATAATTGCATATTGTCAAATAAATATATATTTTTTTACCATAAAATCAAAAACATATGCAATACATTAATTAGAAACAAGTATTTTATATGCATTAATTATATATTATAAGTATATACATACGTTCTCTATTTATCTATCCGTAAAAGTTCCACAAAACACCGACATTGATTGACACCGCCTTGAAAACGAGGTCAACAAACTGATCATGTGATTCAAAACCGCAAGATTTTTCTCAGCATTCAGATTTCAAGAAGGAACGATTAAAAATATTTGCGGATACTTGAGTTGGAACTTGGAACTACACATAACTGGGGGTTTACTGTACATATTATATATATAGGTTGCACCTGAGTACAAGTCGCAGGACCAGCCAAACTATGAAAAAACTTAGTCCAGAAAATACGGTAATTAATTATTGTCACTGATTGTGATGAAAATGTCAGACTAAGTCATGTCTCTTCTTTAATTGGACTAAAGTTTTCCTTTGTAGCCACCCCTACTGACTTCAGACATTTTATCCTTGTTCATTCATCTTCTTGAAGATCTGCTTATCTGAAGTATTGGGTCGACCGGTGTTGCTCGATGTCAGCTGACTATGGGCGAGACAGGATACACCCTGGATGAGACGCCAGCCTATTGCAGTGCCACACGGAAAACACACAACCACTCAAGCTCACATTTACACCTATGGACAACGTAGCGTGTCCAGTTTATCTTTGTTGTGGGAGGAAGACGGAGAACCCGGTCCATGAGGAGAACATAAAAACTTTGCACAGGAAAGAATCAAACTTTCTGTGAAGCAACAGTGCTACTCACTGCGCCACCGTGCGTCACCAAATGTTTTCAAAATATTTTAAATCTTGTTCTTCTTTCAGGTGATGTAATCGTGGACATAAATCAGACAAATGTGCTGGGGAAGACTCACGCCGATGTGGTGCAGACGTTCCAGTCCATCCCGGCCAACCGGTGTACATGGTTTTGTGCCGGGGCTACCCCTTGCCGGAGGACTCCAGCAGCAGTGAGGAGGCCTCTGGAGGCCTCGACACCCCCAAGGACACCTCCCATTCCCCTTCAACTTCCACAACACAGAACACCCACTACACGGTCACGGTCCCAGATGGAGTAACCCTCCCCAGGAAGACTGCTGCAGTACTGCCCATGGCCAATGGGGGCCGCCCTCACCCTCAATCTCACCACCACCTCCCTCACATTCCCGAAGGCCCTGACCCCACCCTGTTTCAACCAGAGCTGGTGACAACAGACAGAACGTCCAGACACTGAGTCACTCCCAAGTGGTGGACATCCTGAAAGATCTACCTGTGGGTAGCGAGGTCAACGTACTGGTGCTTTGAGGAGGCGAGTTCACATTCCGGACAGCAGGGCTGCAGGTAAGGATTAATCTACAAGTTCGCTGCAGCTGGTTGGAGTTTTGAGGCTGTTGCTGCGACATGTTGTCACAAATCTACTCGGGTTACTGTTCAGACAACGCACTGCTTTTAGCGCTCAGAGACAGACACATCTGGAATCTTATTCTTATAAACAAAACACCTTTCAGACTCTAATAATCGATACAACAGAAATTATATAAATTAGTATTGCGGACTGGTATCGTTTTATTAATTAAGTGTTGGCACTCTGGGCTGGAGTATATTATAAAGGGGCACAGGTCATGAAAAAGGTTGCCTACCCCTGCCTTAGGGTCACCTCCTCTACCTGTTCCTTCACAGGGTGAGGCATAAACCATCACTGTATTATACTGCCCCCTACTGGTTGATTACACTGCAACTCGTTGATTGAGAAGGAAGAGTATACGAAAATACTTCTGTAGTAACCTTGTTGATGTGGGACAGAACGTCTTCACTGAAGGCCAGCCGGCCAGTGAAGCGCACACAGCTCGTCCATGCGCTCAACGTGCGCTCGCGGAAAAGATTTTATGTCTGGAACGGACTTTTCCTGATTCTCTTGTTATTGTCCTTGGTGATTTTAACAAGGGAAATCTGAGCCAGGAACTTCCCAAATACAGACCGTTTATTAAATGCGCCACCAGAGAGGAGAACACGCTGGACCATTGCTACAGGACGGTGAGTGGGGCCTATCGCGCTGTACCACGTGCTGCCCTCGGACTATCAGACCACGTAGTCATCCACCTAATCCCAGCATACAGACAGAGACTTGCTAAACCAGTAGCAAGCGCAAACAAGATCTGGACTGGTGAGACTGGTGAGGCTGTTGAGGAGCTCCGCTCGTGTTTGGAGACGACAGACTGGGACAAATTTAGAGCCGCTACGGACAATCTGGACGAGTACACGGACCCGGTGACCTCATGGATCAGCTACAATGAGGAGCGCACGACGAGCCCTGGTTCACGTCGAAGCTCAGCCAGATGAGACATGAGAAAGAGGCAGCACGCAGGAGCGGAGACAGAGACAGCTATAAGGAGCTGAAGATTGCTAAATCAGCATATTCACGCAGACTCCAGCAGCAGTTCTCTGCTAACGACCCTGCAGCAGTTTGGAGGGGGCTGAGGGCTATTACCAAGTGCAAGCCCAAAGCCCCCCGAGCCCCCACTGTCCTCTAAATCCAGGAGCAAGATGTGCACAGACAGTTCATTAAGCTGAACCCCCGCAAAGCTTTGGGGCCGGACAATGTTTCCCCCTCCTCCCTGAAACATTGTGCCAGCGAGCTGACCCCTGTCTTCACAGACATTTTAACACCTCTCTGGAGTCCTGTCATGTGCCAGCCTGCTTCAAGTCCTCCACCATTGCCCCTGTCCCCAAGAAGCCGAGGATCACAGGACTAACTACAGACCGGTGGCGCTGACATCTGTAGGGTTGTCTCTTCACACCCTAACCCTCCTAAAATAGAGGCGCTGAGCGAGCAGCAGACACAAGAAATACAATGTGTGACTGAGTATTGCTGTAGTTTTAGGTCAGCCTGCAGACGGCTCCCTTCTTCAAATAATCCAACCTTTATTTCCATTAATAGCCTCTTACGTAAGTCATTTGGGTCATTTTCATTTGATCACACGACTTGTTTCACGGTTGCAGTGCACAGCTCCCATGTCCCAGAATGCATCCCAGCTCACTCCTCAACCGGTGCACCACCCTGCACCCCAGCAGCTGCCCCATCCTCTCGCCCAGTCCATCGCATGCGTGTGTGTGTGATCACAAAGGTAAATAATGTAACACTATTTTTATTCCACATGAAACCTAAAGTTTCTTGATAATAAGTGTTGAAGTAGAATACGTTCAGATTTCCTGGCTTCGTTACTCCCACCCACACGCAGCATAATAGATGTTTCTTTCATGGCTCTTTTGAATGAGACGCCTCCTTTCTCCTCCTCGTCGCTCTGCAGCTCCTAATACCAAGGATTTGGACGTGTACATCAAAAGGAAGCAAGAGTCGGGCTTCGGCTTCAGAATTCTCGGAGGAGAAGGGCCGGATCAGCCGGTGGGTTCTGCCTGCCGCTTACAACCAGTTACTAAATGTTCTTCTATTTCTATTATTGCTTTCATCAAGGAGGTTAGGGTCCATTAGCTTGTCAGCAATACGATATTTATACGAGGGCGAGGGGGTGCGACAGGCCCATTACACCTATGAATTTCTATTAACTTTGCATAACAAACATTTTTATCGTTTTCTCTAATAAGGCGAAAAGTACTGGAAATTCTGCACAAACTGTTTTGGAAGTGGAGGAGTTGGATATTTTCTGCCTGTGTGGGAGTCCAGAGAATCGTTCTTTTTGTTACTTAGATGATGCAAATGAAGAAAGAGGTCCAAACAGGTATCTGTCTGCATGTAGGAAATGATGCATCAAAGGCTAAAAGCAGATTAGGGACTCTCCACTCCTGACCTTGTTGCTCCTTCAGCCTCAGTGACTCAGGCCTTTCTTTCCTGTTCTCAGGTGTACATCAGTGCCATCGTGCCACTTGGGGCGGCTGAGAAGGACGGGCGCCTGCGGGCAGGGGATGAGCTCCTCTGCATAGATGGTGTGCCGGTCAAGGGCAAATCCCACAAACAAGTTCTGGAGCTGATGACCAATGCCGCCCGTAATGGCCAAGTGATGCTCACGGTTCGCAGGAAAGTGAGACAGTCAGGTGGGACTGGCCTTGAAACTTCATCTCCACTTTCCTCTGAGCAGAAGATGGTCTCTCGTTTAGATTAGTCTGTCGAAGGCGGACCTCTGAGCTAAAGCTTCAATCTGGGATTTCCCCCCTTTAATCCATTAAATATCCGCTCTGGAGGACTTCCTGACCAAAAGAGGACTTTTAGTTGGTTACTTTAATAATAATAATAATAATAATATGCTTTATCTCTATAGCACTTTTCTATAAATAAAATTCACAAAGTGCTTTTACAGACAAAAAAAATAAAAAAATAATCAAGAACCATACAAACAAAAAATACATAATAAGCAAATCAGTACAAAACCGATTTTTAAAAGCAACAGTGGCGTCAAGGGACATTGATGAGACGAGGTACCCAGCAAGAACCATACAATAATAAAACAATGTTAAAAAAATAATAAAATAAAATAAAATAAATGAAAAGTAATTAAAACAGAGGACTTCATCAATTAAAAGCCAGTCTATATATACAGATGATTAATCAAAAGCATGTGACTAAAATAATTACATGCCAGCATCTCATGCCAAATATCTGCTGATGGTTGGTTTGTGTGAAGGACATGGAAGATTAGATCAGCTGGTGAGTTGATATCCATCTCAAAGGCATGCTGCGTTTCCTTTTTTTCCTGCGGTGCAAACACCCGCTGCATACAGGCTTGTTTACCCACACACATAACCCCCCCCATTCGGGGCACAAGCACTGATCTGATGTATTGCAACGACAGCAGCAATTAAGCCGCAGTCATGTTGGGAGTGATGCTCATCTTAAAGTAAACATTTGTTATCCTGTGGGTCAAAGTGACCAATCGTGACGCCACTTGACATCTGAGCTGACCCTATTATGATCACCAAATGTAGAACTTTAAAAACAATTCTAAATAAGACGAGCTTTTCCAGAAGCATGACCGTAAATGCAGCTTCATCTTTCTTTGCATTCAGAAGATGAGAAGCAGGAGGAGAGTGGTCAGCAGTCTCAGACGTCTCCCAACAGCTCCCCCAGGACGACTCGCACTGTGGGTCTGAACACCATCCAGCCGATTCAGCTCTCTCGACCGGAGTGCTTTGACGTCACTCTGCAGCGCAAAGACAATGAGGGCTTCGGATTTGTCCTGATTTCAAAAACGAAGCCCCCACCCGGAGGTCAGAACTTAGAAGTCTAGAAAAATGTAGATACAACACTGGGGAGAGAGGGGAGTAGTGTTTCCACTGAATGGGAGCAGATCCTCCTCCATGGAGCACATTCCGAATTAGGCCTCAGCAAAGGGGGGTTGCAATCTGCCACCACCCCACTAGATGGCACTAAATCTTTCAGGCGTGACCTTGAACTAACCAGCACCATTATCTGCTTGGGGGGGGGGGGGGTTAAACCACTGCCATGGACTTTTCTTTTTCCTGCAATGCTTTTCATTGAGATGGGATCTATCTTTGCTTCACCAATAACCTTCGACCCTTGCCAGACGTGGGACATGATTTATGGACAACAGGCTCAATGAACATTAAATACCAAACTGACTTCAAAGTAAGGTCACAAGTAATAAACATTTACCAATGTAGTCTTTATACGATTATGTAACAAATAATAAATGCACATTCCAACCCTTGGAATGTGCATTTATTATTTGTAATGATTCAATGTATGTTAACTGTGTACTTTTTTAGTTTAAATGACAACAATTTCAATATTCACTGATAAATCAGTTGAATATAAAGTGATGACTCCTAATTAACTCAAAAACATCACATTGTTAAGTTGGGACCTCTTTTCACACGCCCCAAGCCACCGCATATAAGCCTCGATTATTAACATAGCGCCGTCCTCCTTGCACTGCAGACCAAGGACTAACTCACACAGGACTACACACTAGGGCTCGTCCCACTGTGTCAAACGCCTCGATGGACCTTTGTGACCGTGACCTTGCCATTAAAAGCAGGATGGAGTGCTGCAGATAGACCAAGTTAATTCTCAGGCTCTGTTTGCACAGCCCTAACCCAAGGTCATTGTGCGTCTCTTCTCTGACTGACTACCCAACACAAAGAGAGTTTAATGCTTCATTATAAAATTGCATTGTTATTGAGTTCAGTGAACCAGAGCCACTCAAACATGCAAGGGTCAACAGCGTGGCGTTTCTGTGTTTCCACTTTTCAGTCATGCCTCACAAGATTGGCCCCATCATTGATGGCAGCCCTACGGACCCCATCGGTCAGATGAAAGTGGGCGACCATATCTCTGCTGTCAATGGCCGGCCCATTATTGAAATGTTGCACGACGACATCGTCCAGCTCATCAAGGACGCGGGCCATTCTGTCACCCTCACCATTGTACCTAAAAACGGTAGGTCGGCTCGGAGAGAGCATTTTCTGGGAATGAGACCGACTTTCAGCATTTACATAAGCGATGTAAACAGAGCTTTAGAGATTGTAACAGTTTACAAGATGTGGGCGTGTTTTTACAGAGAGTGCTCCCCCATCTGGAACAAATTCAGCCAAGCAGAGCCGATCAGGACAGCACACAGAGCTGTAGGATCTTTCTATGTGGCTGGCTGATCCACATCTCAAATCATAGCAAAAACCTAGAGTTATTATAACAGTAATTAAGGTGGAATAACATGACAATATTCTGCTTTCATTGCATGTCATATTTAATTATACTTATATGTGCAACATTTCCCATGTCAGGGATATTTTAGCGTATAAATGTCGGTAGAGAAAACATAAATATTGTCATTTGGCGATTGACTCTCATGACTCTCCACTTCTTGCTTCTCAGGTTCAAAGGACAAAGGAACCGTTCCAACCTCAAGTTTTCCCAAACTCTCTGTATCCGACGTGCATCTCCAGCGGCAATGCCCCCCCTGCCCCCCCGCAAACTCCGCCTATGCGTCCGAAAAATATAACTGCATTCAGTCTGCTATTACAAATATTCTTGGAAGGATGCCGTCTTCTGTTTTGCATGCCGCCACTTCCAGATTGACAGTGGCGTGGGGGACTTGTTTCACACGGGCATCAGTGACAGTGAATTGGGCAGTAAACTGAACAAACATGCAGCCTCCAGGCTGATCTGAACTGGTTAAATGCACCCTCACACCTTCAGACAATTTGGAGTGATCAGTTTACCTAAACTGCTTGTTTAGGTAAACAAGCAGTTTGGACTTGGATGCCCTTTTTTCTGGATGTGCACGAAAATAAAATGGATTATATTCTAGTCAAAGACTCAATCGCCCACCAGTTTTCATGGATGGAAAATCAGTAGATTTTGCATGATCCTGCTGACAAATCAGCCGCAAAAAATTAAAAGCCTTATATAAGCCTTATAATCAAGGCAACACATGCTGTATCTATCTATATTAGCTATATTAGCCTACTATCAAAATGACTAAGTTGGTTACAAATACATAATGAGCCTTCATGATTAAATGTTTATTTTCCCTGCAGCGCGTCCTGTGGAGAATGACACATCAAGTGACTACTCTGTTGTCAAGTTTAACTTCAGTCCAATATTATTATCTCCCGGGTTGCAACAAAACTTGCAGCATTAGTGGAGTTTGGAGATGCAATCCACTTTTTAAATCTATCAGCCTCAATTTGAGATTTTAAAGGTACAGTACACGCTGCAGGAGTCAATCAGCATGATCCATGCAGTGATGCAATCGCACTTTTTCTCTCACTTCCAACTGGGTACTCGGCTGCAAATGTAGCCTTTCCCTGGAAATGTCTTTCCACATGACTCTTTTTGTTATTTGACAACTTCTCGCTACAGAGCAAACATTCAGGCAATCCTTCCGCATTGGCAATGAATGCAAATGATTCGGTCCAAGAAACGTTGAATCCTCTGTTCTCCTCAGTTATTTTTCTCTTTTTACCTTTGGGGTCCATGGCCCATCACACACCCGCCGGTTTGTTTACAACAGCCACCTGCCTGGCAACCCGCCCTGCTGATGTGTCGCAGGCTTTGAAGCAAATCTTCGTTGACAGAAGTGTTGAAATTTTATATTTATTCAACACATTTTTACATCATTGGAAAGCGTAAAGAATGTTTGTGTCATGTTTGTCCTCCTACAGAAACCATATTAAAAAAAAAAAAAAAGAATTCCATTTTCAATTTTTTTTTAAAAAGCGCCAGGGAGCCACTAGGCGGCGCTAAAGAACCGCGGGTTGCCGACCCCTGCTCTAGGCCTAGGGCATGTGTGTCAGATGAGGTGAGGAATGTTGTTAGACAACTAGCTACAGGGTGGAACAGCCACAAAGGTTCTGACAGTTGTCTAACTGCAGAGTCCAAGTCATTTTTTAATTACGCTACACCCTAGCAGTAATGGTTTCAAATATTTTTCCCATTCTGGTGTGTGCTGCGTGTCTGATCCAACTCCCGGCTGTATGGGGTGAGTTTTATTTACTGGAAATGTGTGTTTGTTCAGGTTTGGATATTTAAGACTTCCTCCTTCATATGCTGACAGGTCCAAAGCGAAACCAAAGTGAGAGTTGACCCAGTTAACAATCAAATGCTGCAGTTTCATAGATACAACTTTGCTGTTACTTCGTAATGGACCAATTGGCTTCGCACGATGGACTCGTACTTGACTTGTACTGTATGTTTATAGACACGTATGTTTAACTTCTTATAAAGACAGACAGTTCAATTGACCCTGTGTTTTTTTTTTGTTTTTTTTTGCAGCTGATTATTGTTACAAATATTGGCACACAGATGGCTACTTATTCAAAACTCGGCTATGTGACAAGTACTGCTGTGGAACCTGCAACAAGAAATACTGCTGTGATGACAAAAAACGTCGTATTTCTGAAGAGATGCAAGACGAATGCACCGGAGGGTGTGCTCCTGCTTTGCATATAGATAATATCTAGCACCTTTTTGAAATCATTTCCTTGTTTTTTATCCTTGCGCTTCCTTGAAAGCTTGTTTCATGTGTCCATAGACCTCTCCATGAAAAAACATCTAAATTTGCTGTGATTCTCGGAATCGTCACAGGGGTGGTCGTCCCTGTCCTCTTCTGTGTATGTCTTATCATCTGCTGCATGGCTCCGTGCTGCCTGTGCTACAAAATGTGTAGAAAAAGACAGAACCGAGGTAGGATATGCTTCCCATTCCATTTTTACTTTTTTAGATTAGGTTAGGTTACGATCAACTTTATTTTCATTTCACATGTATTATTTTCATTTCCTGTGTCTGTGTCTGTGCAGCAGACAAGGTGTACAAGTATAAAATGTGTACTTGTACAAGTACAAGCACAAAATGTGTACTTGTACAAGTACAAGCACAAACTACAAATGCAGTTTAGCATCTAACCAGAAGTGCAATTACTCAACAGAAATATACAGGTGAAAAAGAATTACAGTTGTTACTTACACAGATTTGGTGATATAAGCATTCAATGCAGCTAGACATAATATACAGGTTTCTATGGAAATAGTCAAATATACAGAATGTCTAGACAAATATACAGATCAAATTAAAATATGCATAGATTAATGTGCATGAACATATAGTGGTGACATACTATATGAATGATAATTTCAATATACAGAATATACAGTTTGATAACAGATTGAGGTGATATGAACATACTATACTTGTTGAAAAAGACATACCAGGTGAGAACTGGATATGTTCAGCTATCCTCTGGCTTTGCCCGCAGCTATGACAACCACCACCACCCCCGTGGTCAACACGCCCCTGCAGCCACTGTCTCCCTCTGGCTACCAGCCGTCCCACCCTGGCTACCAGCCTGTACCTGTCCATCCTGTATACTGGGGCCCACCCAACCCTACAGAACCACCACCCTCATACTTGGAAGCTAGTGAGTTATGCCATATTTATAAAGTGAACAATATGCATGACTCACTGCTGAAGTCTTGTCCCTGAATGTTAACAGTAGTTTTATTGTTCGCTTTTTTGAGTCAACGTCTCAGAGAAATAGAGAACCTGTGAAAGCTGCAGCATTTGTCAATAACAATAAAACAAATATTTGTTGTCCTTTCAGACAGTCCAATTTACCCTGCAAATCCACCCAATCCAGGGAAGCCACCAGAGGAGTTGCATGGATTTTCACAGCCGCCCTACAATCCAAGTTACGGCCTAAACCGGGAAGTGTAGCGCGAAACACCACATTTTTATTGATTAAGGACTATTTCTGTGAATAGTTGATAAATCTGACTAACATTTTAATTATTATTTTGCCCTTTTTTTACTCATTCCTTTTCTAAATGTTTTAATTCATTTTATGGCTTTACCAGTTTTACTGAACTGAAAAGTTGATGGACATTATAAACCTATCTCTGCTGTAATATGAAATTAAACTGCTAAGCTTGTGCTTAGTAAGTGATGCCACTGCCATAAATGGATGTGTACATGGATTCAAGAGAAGCTCTGCATATCATCGCTGTCTTTGCTGTTAGGGAGTGTAGACATTTTGTGGAGCGAGAAACATTACAGAGAGTTGTGTTGAAAACATGAACTTTGTTCCTGTGTCTGAGGATGTGCAGCAGACCTCCAGTCCAGATGAGCGACTTCTTTAGTTCATGGATATGAAAGACGTAACAAGATTAAAATAAACCCTTCACAGACAAGACACAGAAGAAAAGAGAAAAATCCTTGCATTTATTGATTTCTATTCAATTATTTCTTTTTATTCTACGGTATATGTTTTTTGTGTGTACATACATATATGTACGGTGTCCTTGAGTGCCGAGAAAGGCGCCTTTAAATACAATTTATTATTATTATTATTATTAAATCAAAAATTGTGTAATAAATAGTGACTGTTATGGGGCTAGCATTATTTTTTGGACTATCCCTAAGGGTTTGTTCCCAGAAATGAGGTAAACGTCCTCCCACCGCCAACACCGAGTAATAAGGAAGCCGCTGCTGAATTAGTGATCAATGCTTAAATATCGTACATAAAACTAATTCCACCACATTGCAGTATGAGGTGAGTTTCACAATAATTATTATAATTGTGTTTTTGAGGGGGAGAGGTGTGTTCAGGTTTTTTTTCTCGTCTCCCTCTGCCTTGTTTAAAAGAAACAGAAGGTTATTTAAATTAAATACTACTTTTATCGTAACAGTTTCATACATCAATTGACAACTTATTTGGAACTTGTATATTTGTTTAAAAATATATATATTAATCTTATAATTTAATTTTAATCTATAAAACTCTCATCCACACCCGTTTCGTGTTTTAACTACTTATATCGTAGTTTTCTTGTTATTGAAAACTAACACAAAGTTTTAAGGCATGCTGTTGTGAAATGAATTTGTGAAATGTTTAAGAGTGAACACACCTTTTTCACAATGGAGATATTTAATGAGGTACTTCTCAGAGCCGGGGCATTTCTATCTGATCAAATTATATCAAATGGACCAAGTTCTTCTGATAAAGATGGCATTCCTAATCTTGTCGTATATCCACTATGCAATGACAATAAAGGCTTTCTATTTCTATTCTATTTCTATTTCGTCCAGGTTTAGTATTTATCCTTAAGCATGCTTTCCAAAAAAGCTAATTCTGACAGGACTGCAAGCCAGTCAGAACACTAAATAAATACTGTTATCTACAACGTACACATTCAGAATTGTTCAAATAAACTGTGTGAAGCTTTAGCGGTTCATAAAGCAAACATCGCACATCTAATTTCAAACAAAATCAACCATTCTGTGGCGTCCTCTTGTGGAATTATTTTATACTGTCCATGAACATGAACCGCATGTCACCACCGGGGGATTAGCTCAAATGGTAGAGCGCTCGCTTAGCATGCGAGAGGTAGCGGGATCGATGCCCGCATCCTCCAAATCTCCTTTTTGGTTGGTAGTGGCCAACCCAAACCCCGACTTGACTTCCGTGTCCGCCCACCATGGAGGCGCTCCCTTCACATGGCACATAGCTTTAGGTTAAATTTTCTGTGAAAAATATTTATGCATATTTTTTCACATACTTTTACACAGAGCCACGTCAGACACACCTGATGAATGACGGAATCTCAGCCGTTTCATAATAATAGTCACTGAAGCAACCAGTCCCCAAACACACAAGGCACAGCGATCATAGGTTTGAGTCATGGGCAGGCACTGAAATGCAACGTGAAAACTAGAAAGACAATCAGAGATTGCAGATCCTCGCCTCTAATATTCGATCTTGTGAGACAGTAAACAGGGCTTCCGGATCAGAGGGGCCAAACCTGCGCTAGCTTGCTGCTCCGGAACGGGGAAAGATACAACTACAACTGTAACATATATGAAACTAGAATGAACTATGAGTGTGCACACCAAATTTGAAGTCTCTAGCTCCAAAATTGAGGTCAGGATGGACTCCTGAAAAATGCAGATTTTAGAAGGAAAATTAGCTCTCAGATCCGGATTGTGATCCGGATCCGGCCGAAATTAGTCACGGTCATAGACCTTTAAGGAGTACTTATGTGTGATTTTTTTCAGATCCATACCGCCATGGATTTTGAAGAAATTAAGAAAAATGTCAAAAATCCTTTAATAAATTCTAGAATCTGGATCCAGATTCGGATCAAGGCCATTCTTGGGGAGGACCGAGCCACGGACAGAACCTTGCTTGTGTAAATATTTCAAGTCGATTGGGTTAATAGTTTGAGTTATGCGCGTGGACAGACAAACGAACAAACAGACAGACAAACGAACCCAATTGCATTACCCTCGCCTCCTCTTCGGCGAGGGTAATTAAAAACAAAATGTGAAGAATTCAAACAACATTAAAGGCACCTCTCTTGTAGATGGAAGATATCACATTATGTCAAATTGTAATCATGGAAACAGAGAAAATATAAATAAACACGACAAAATCCGTACACAGTAAAAACGTACTCGTTCACGTGACTGATTTGTGTAAAACAATACTTTGTTCCTCTGAGTTTTGTTTCAGAAAGGAAATGTGACATTCCTTTTCATTCCCAGTTCATCATAATTTTAATAAATCAGATTATTTTGATCACACTCATCTAAATGGTCTTTCCCTGCATGAAGCAGCTCTGCTATTCTACTGGGAAGCATCTTCGGGACTATTATTCCAATCGTCTTCCTGGTGGGCACCATCGTCTGCTGTGTGGTTCTTTGCTGCATGTGCTGCAAGAAGTGTGGGAAGCGACGCAGAAGGCCCCAAAGTAGGACGGATTTATTTTGGTCAACATGTTTTACTTTTGTTCAGATGTCTGCTGGCTTTCTTATTTATGACAAACTGTCACAGTTTCAGCCACATACTTTGGCCTCTTTGCGCTCTTGCCGGTGAGGAGATTGATCTTTCAAGTCACGTGGTGTAAAACCGCGTTGTCCTATAGGTTTACACAGACCGTCAAATCGGTGTTGCGTTCAGATGCATTTGGATTCTAGTGTAGACTAAGGTAGCAGCTTTTGATGGTGATGCAACTCATGAAATAAGATGCAGAAGTATCGTTGTGGCTTAAAAATGGGATCACATGTATGTGTGAATTGAGATGGCAATTTTAATTGAATTGTGCGGCCCACATTGGTATCTTATTTTCAAACCGAACTCATTCATTGATTTTTACCTACAGCTGTGACAACCACCACTGTGATCTACGCAGCACCCCAGCAGCCTCTCTCCCCCTCTGGATACCTGTCATCCTACCCAGGCTACCAACCTGTGTCCTCCCAGCCCAGATACGTGAGCCCACCCAACCCTGCAGGACAACCACCTTCGTACATGGAAGCTAGTGAGTCTTTTATTTTATTTTTTTTAAACAATCTTGCAAAATCCGCTGACAGAGGAAATTCACTCTGATTGATTGCATCTTTTCAAAGACCCTCTGATTTAATCCAACATTGAGGGTCTTTTGTTGGATTTATCTGAGATAAAAACTAAAATTTGGATGATATTTTGTATTTTCAACCAGGTCACATAGTATTGGAGGTATACCAAATGTCTGACATATTGTGTTCAGAAGAATATTACTCTCAGAGAAAATTGTATTTAATAAAGTTTTTTTTAATTCTGATTTGAGGCACTTTTTTTATGGCTCCTATCAGACAAGTGAAGCATTCGGACTCGATAATTGTATCATACAATAGCTGCTTCTTTAATAAAAAAGTTGAATGTACAAAATGTTTCACAAACAATGAACCAGATATTTATTTTTGTCCTTGCAGCTGATCCAGCTCACTCTGCAGCAACATCCATTCCCGAGCAGCCACTGCATCCCAGCCAGCTTCATGCGCTACTGCCACATTCAAATGAACTTCCACAGCTACCATACAACCCTAGCTATGAAGTAGTCGCTGCGTCACAGTGAAGACCACTATATATATATATATATAAATCTATACTGATGCATAATTTAGCATATTGCTTTATCTTGATGTTTAAATGTTCAATTTTTTCTGGAATTGACGAATATTGAAATTAATTTAAATGAACAACTGGGTACTTTTGTAAACTTATGCCCCATCCCGAAACTTATTATTACGATGATCGTTATTTCTTTAATAACATATACTGGCCAGTAGAGGGCGCATCTGACCCACTTTTCTATTGTGTAGAACGATTTTGTAACAAATGTATACCACTGTGTCATTAGGATTAAATGCATTTCATAGAGCTTGAAGATTAGGTCCCAGGTAACTTTATTGGCTGTCCTGTTTTTGTTTTTTCAAAGTAAAAAGACAAACAAATGCTCGCAGATGGTCTTGTTTATATCCAGGATTTACTTTATTAATGATGATGATAACATTGGAAGTTTTCCGATTTTTTTTTCCGACGCATCGCATACCGTTTTATTTGCACTTTTGTATCATTCATTCTCAAAACTCTGATTTTTCCATATTAATTAACCCAAGCAAAAATTTCCATGAAGTCCACTTCCTGTTTCCACCGGTGCCCAAAGCAGACAAACCAGTCTCAGGCAAGACAAGACAAGATGTCACTAGACCCAACACTCTGGACCTTTTTAAACCACTGACAATGACATTAGTTCTTGTTGTGAAGTGTATTATGTTTTAAACTGAATGTTATTACAGTGGGACAAGGTCATTACACTTAGACTAAAGCCCCGTCCTGTGGGATTGTGCACAGTTAAATAGCTGGAATGGGTGTGCTTGAATGTAATCCTATAATCAGCAGCAGCACTCGCTCTCATAGTAACCTTCACTATCCATTAATCAATACAGTAATAGTGCTGACTGCGGCTACTTCTGTCACCAAAGTGATGGGGGGGCTATAACAGGAAGAACAACCCTGCCTGTTCATACAGCTCACTGTTTGCTGTCTAAAATAAGATTCTTCCTTGAAGTGTGGCCCAGACTGCTAATGACCACTTGTGTATGGATGCCAGTCAAGGCCGCCGCCGGGGAGGATAATCTTTACCTCCAGCCAATAAGTCTGTTCTCTTCCTTTCCATC
Source organism: Brachionichthys hirsutus (assembly GCF_040956055.1). Lineage (NCBI taxonomy): Eukaryota > Metazoa > Chordata > Actinopteri > Lophiiformes > Brachionichthyidae > Brachionichthys > Brachionichthys hirsutus. The sequence continues at coordinate 5,200,073 of NC_090904.1, read as the reverse complement.
CCTTTCTTCTTCTCTCTGTCTTCCATCCCTCCCTCTGACTGTGCTTTGTTCTGTCTGAAAGCGTTCTTGTCTGGCGTTCTGCCTGAGCTCCATTAAGATGTTTTCAACATTTTCCCAACATCCCACACCATTCCAGTCATGCTTGTGCTGTATGGAACATTTATGGTGTTTGTACTGTCTCAAATCTAAATCTGGGCTGCCCTGCACACATGGAGCAGATAATGGTTTTACACTTGACATAAAAAAAAGTTCAGATTTTCATTCTGGACACTGGCACTGCACGGTGCCTGTGCTGTGTCTGTTGGAGCCTGCCTAATGTGTGTCCTCTTTTTGGCAACAATACTAATATGTGGAAACACACATGCGTGGAAACACAAACAAACATGACAGAAATAATTTAATTCTGAGAAAGTACTAAAGATTGAACAGTATTTATAGCGTCCTCATGTGAGCTGGAACATTAATTTCAGGATGCACATTGTTCTAAGGATTAATTGTTTGAACTTTTTTGCATTTTCTTCTCATCATAAAATCAGAAATCTCCACACATCATCCCTTTCCTGTAGCCACTAATCCTAGCCGGGTGACTGGGGGCTGGAACCTATCCCAGACGGGGAACAGGAGTGACCATTTCAGTGAAGAAGCTTGAGCACCATAGAAGGAATCCAAAAGCCCAACTGTACTGCCCTCGTCCAGTCTCTGTTGATGAGGAACAGCCTCGCTTCATTCGTGACATTCCCAATAGCCACAGCTGTGCTTCGTGTTAAGGCTAATTATCAAACATTAGCAGGCTAACGCACTAAACTAGGACGATGAACATGGCATAAACATGCTAACGTCAGCATGTGAGCCTCGACATTGCTGAAATTCTTGACCATAACCTTTCATGAAGGCATGCGTTTATTGCAGGAATGCCGGCTTTGACTGATCATTTTGCAGCTGATAAACTGATAACTGGATGTGAAGTGAAAGCTCATCAGCTTCTTTTTAATACCACACAAGGGCAGCAGGAGGCAGGGGATGATTGGTATGATGCCAGCGAGGTCATGCAAGGAGCTCGGCTTCATCTTCCCAGAAATCTGGTGTGTGTGTGTGTAGACAATGACGATTGTGCAAAGGGACACTAATCTTTGTTTTAATCTGCCTCCATGTGCATATTTTTATGGATCCTTGCTGCCTCTTTGTCAACTTGAAGATAACTTATCAGTACCGATTCCATAAAAAAAACTAAATACTCAAGATAACTTGCATAATGAATGCTTAGTTTTACCTGTTTATGGCATGAATTTAACCCAACTCCAAACTACACAACAAAACACAACATTTGCATTTCCTGTCGGTTGTCAGTCATCCAGGTCATGGTAAATCCCGAAGAGCAAAAAAGAAGGGTTGGTTGGTCTTGTTCAAGTTTAATCGAAGACGTTTCACCTTTCATCCAAGAGGCTTCTTCAGTTCTGAGAGATTGGTAGAGAGTTTAGATACTAGGCAATCAGACACAGATAGATTCATTCACACACACACACCTATGGACAATTTAAGATCACCAATTCACCTAACTTGCAAGTTTTTGTTTGGTGGGAAAGCGAGACAACCCGGAGAGAACATACAAACTCCTCACAGAAAAGGCCCAAGTTGGATTTGAACATGTGAGGCAACAGTGCTACCCACTGCACCACTGTGCTGCCCTTCCTCAGTTTATTTATGTATTTATTTATTCAGAAGCGCCCGTCTCGCCAAAGATAGTCTACAGAAAGAGGCAGTTTGGACCGTGCAAACTCAGTGCATAAATATGTCCGCTGGCTTTACTCTCTCTCCCCCCCCCCCCCCCTTTCTCTCTCTATTCAATAGCCTCCAAGTATCTTGACAACCTTGCCTGGTATTTTGGCACCAGTCCCTTGAGTGTTGATGTCAGCTGAGAGAGGGGAGGATGGGGGGACTGAAAGAGAGAGAGAGAGAGAGAGGAGGGGAGGAGTGAGCGGGCTATTCAAGGCACTTGTCCTCTGTCTCCCTTGGAGCTTAGAGGAGGGGGAGGCGCACATGCATTGAGAGAAACACTCACACACATATGCTGGTAGCGGACCACATTCTCACAGCCTGCTCTCCAGACTGACAGCAGCAAGCGCAGTTGAGAACCAGCACCATACAGCCAGGGAGGAAGAGAGAGCGACAAAGCAAGGGAGGAATCTGTAAAGGAGAGGAGACTGGAGAGGATTGGCTTTATTTTCTCACCTTTAGTTCTCAGGGAGCCATTAAAGGAAGCGGCCCGCTACTCTTTTTGAACTGTGCTTGCTATGGCAGCCCCAAAAGGACGCGAGAACCCCGTCTCCTTCTCGTTGCATTCCCCTCATCCTGGGACAACCCTCCTCTTCTGGGCTCTGATGACCCTTTTAAGCCAAGCGTTGGGCTTTAACCTGGATACTACTCACACGCTGCATAAGTTGGGCGACCATGGCACCTTTTTTGGTTTCTCTCTAGCACTTCACCAACAGCTTACCCCAGAGCCTCAGAGCTGGTGAGTAAAGTGGGTGAATGCGGGCCATGCGTGTTTCTGACTTTCTGCTACAATGTGTGATTGAGTTGCCTCAACAATCTCTCCCTGCTGCATGCTTCAAACATTCAGCATATGCAGATTTGCCTCCCTTTCAGGCCTTTCAAGAGCAGCCACTGGAGTTGCGTGGCTACTGCAGTCAGCATTTCTATGCCGCACCAGTCATTGCATCTGCTCAGTCATTGGTACTCTCATAACTCTGGACGGAGTGCAGGAGTTTTAGTATGTGCAGCACGAGCAGCCTGACCTCTGAGTGAGAAAACGTGATTTACAGTAAGTGGATGGTGGATGAGAGTACAGGCATGCTGAATCAGCTGGAAGGCAGCAATTTCTGAAGGAGAAAGGGTTTTCTAAGTAGCAGGTCTGATGTAGACCTCACACTGCAGGGGAGGATGTCGTGATAGTTCTGTACTGTGTCTGGTTATGTGGTTTTTGCTTGTTTATATTATGATGCTGGCTTTCTGATCCTCAGTTTGTGGGGAGATGTGTGACTGGAGCACTGATCAGTCTCAGCCCTCCAGATGTCATGAATAAATTATGGATGCCTGTAAATCTATGGAATTGTTTGCTGCATCACTATAAATATGAGTCTGCTTTAGTTTCTTTCTTTCTTTCAGCTTTGTGATTAATATTTTGGACTGATGAGTTGAGATAATAAAGTGCCAGATCGACAGAAATAAAACAAACATTATGAGATAAATTTGATAAATGAATGTGACAGGTTGCGGAAGACATATTTAAATAATGTATTAAGTTGCAAGAATACCATAAAAGAAATGCTATGTAAACAATTAAACATCCTAAATTCCAATTCCAAGACTGAGGTACTGTGAAAAAAAAGTTTTCAAAGCATTGAAATAAAAATGTATGTCACGGAATAAATATCCGTAAACTGTACAGTATTCACGTGGGATTTGTTTATGCATATATTCCTATCATTCTATATTCTGACATCAGCAGTGATTGTCACGTCACCCCTCTGAAACATCCTCACTGCCCGAAAGCAATCCCGGAGCTTATTTAAATAGCTGAGGGTGAGTTTAAAATGTCAACAGAGCTACTGAAGAGGGAGACCTATTGGGAAGTAGCATGAAGAGGCAGCAATAAACTAACCTGACGCACCTCCTGAGGTGAATGATGCTGCCGCCAGTATGCTGTGACATCACTCGTACTGGAACAACGATGAGTTCATCCTCATCTCAACTTCTACTGCATCTGTGAATGACTCAAACTTCTGTAGTCATGAGTCTGCAGAAATGTGCCCCCTCACAAACAAATACATGTTCTATTGAGTTATCTTTCAATGTCATCCTTTATATATCCGGTTCTTATCTAATAAAACAAGTCAGTTCTCAACATTCTTAAAACTACAGTGAATGAAGTTCAGCCGCCTCAGGTCAACAGAGACAGGAACAATTTTGACAAATTATTTCATATTTAATATATTTTTTTGCAAGCAGTTGTTTATATACATAAACGAAAAATCATATCTAATGATATACGGTACTTATTACTTAATTTCAATGTGAACCCAAATTAGATGTAGATTGATCTCCACCAGAGCAGAACGTAAACTCCCCCTGGGTCTTAAAACTGCCAAATTACCTGACCAAAACACAGAGGTCGTGACCTCAGATTCCCAGGACGGCCTTGATGACATGATGATTTCATCAGGATATTAGGACTTCAAATTGCTTCAAACTGATGTTACCACACTTTCATTTAGTGGAATGTATTATTCAGATAGGAACACAGCAGTTACGATGGGTCCTCAATAAAACATTTCCATTTGAAGAAGCTTTACGATGGTGCCCTCTTTGTAATGCTGCTGCTCGGATTTGGGAGTTTCCATCCTATTATCATCTCTGTTCCTGTATTCATTGTAAAGTCTCACGGAATGTGCCTCAAACACGTTGTAAGTAGATTCCACTATCTCATTTTCTCTTTATATTATGACGGTTCGGGTGACTGTCGCCTGCGGTCATGCTGTGTTGTGATCATTATGTGTTACAGGATCAGATTCAATACTGAAAATGATACCAGCGCTTTGATGCACTTAGTCATGGCTGTATCAAATCTCTTAAATGGCAATCGAGGTGCATCATACTGTCAAAGTACAAGTTGGACAAGTTGTTAGAAACAAAATATCAGATGAGTCACGAGTTACTTCAAAAGCATTGCCTTACAGTGTGTGTGTGTGTGTGTGTGTGTGTGTGTGGGGGGGGGGGGGGGGGGGGGGGGCAGACTCAGATACAGCTGGCAGCTTTATGGAATGAATGTCTTCTTGTTCTGTTTTACAGTATCTATTCATCTATTCTGTGCAGATTTATGGCTGCTGCAAACTTACAGATCCTTTTCAATATTTCTGCAAAGGCCAAGGCAAAAAGGTCAGCCCGTGTGACACAATGCTCATATATTCAGTGATACGTTGGGGGCGGGCGGGCGGGCAGTAGCAATATGCCCCATTCAGTTGGAGATAAGACCTTAAATTTGGCCTCCTGGACATGAAAACTTTTGAGGTAATCTATTTTTTGTTGTTGTCCTGAAGCAGAGACCACCATTGGTGAACTCTGCCAGACAGAGGATGAGGTGAGGCGGTATTTCAGTCGGACTCATGTGTGCGTTTGCTATTTATAGTGCTATGAGAGGTGCTTCCGCTAATAGTTCACTGCCTGGTGAAGACAGGAAGCCCACTGAGCTTTGTCCCATCACTGCCAATCTCCCTGAACTCAACCGTTGCTTGAGCAAACACTGTAATATAGCTGGCAAATGCCAGGAAAACAAAATATCCTCCCTTACAATTAGATACATTTTTATTTTCACATTGTTTATATAATAATTGCAGTACTCACACAGACATTGTGTGATCCTTTATACTTATACTCTTTTTCTGCCAAATGCTATTAACACTCTACAGCCATAATATAACCCCGATGATAACATTTCTAACTCTAATTGTTACTCCCTCAAAGTTCAATCAAGTATCAACTTCGTTCTTAATTCTATCTTTATAATCAAATTAATTACATGTATATTCTAGACACCTTGGGCGGCAGCTACACTAATAATTACAACTATAGATAGTTAAATTATTTGCCACTTTAATTTTGTTCATATTGCTACATAATAATTTATCCTCTTCAGACCATGAGTCTCTGTACAAACCAGCAGACAGACCCTCACCATTGAGATCCACCAGCATGGCTAATTCAGTAAAACATTTAGTAAGAAACCTTTCATCAAACCTCCCTAAATGCATTGCAAAGCAAAACAAAACCACAACTTCAAGGCCGTTGCTAAAGGGTTGTGAGTAGTTTCAGAACCAAGATGTATGCTGGAGTCTTTTGGGGCATTCTCATGTAATTTCTTTACATTCAGGACTTTCCTGTTTTCGAATGCTTTGACAAAGGAGGGCATCACTTCTGATGTAGGTCACAAATCATCTGGTATCGTTTCCTGCTGAGAGAGAATGATCTGGCCTTGAAAGACTATTGTTCATATTCTCCCTTTTGTGTAACACTTTCAATCGTACCAGTTTCCTCTCTGTGGATACGTCTTTTATTGGCAAATTAACCCATTCTATCAATAAGTGCACCCCCCCACAAACACCCACACACATATCTCAGACCCAGAAATATATGCTATTATTATTATCTTACAGCTAGGTCTGGGCTGGTGCATCTAACAGCTGGTATTTGGCTCAGTTTGCAAACCCGGTCTTCTAATCCACGGACAAAGAGCCACAACAGAGCCGTGTCATTAGAATGTAAAAGCCTCAGGACTCATGTTTACCAGGACATTTGCTTTAGTTCATTTCGGTGAAAATACATTGTGAAAATACAGTGTCTAAAAGTGAAGTTACTGAATATCTGTGTAGCGCCTCTCTTAGCTGTTGCAGCGCTTTTAGCAATTTGCAGACGGTCCCTTGGCACTCGTCTCACAGCCGGCTGCGCGTAGACAATGTTATTTCTGCAGTTTGAGAGAAACCTACTTTTGATAGCACATTGTCTACCTTACAACGATGGGACAGAGGCATCGGTTTTATTTTGACAACGTATCACCAATGAGTTAATGATGCCGGAAGCCCAAATCCGTGAACATCTTTCCAACTTTACAGAACCTTTAGCTCCAGACACGATTTGCAGAGCACACAAATTGATAGAGTGTTGCAAGGTCACCAGGAAAATTGTCTGAACAATGTGGTTATATACCGAAAGGAACAGGTCTGCAGGTGTGCTGGACCAATCGTCATCTGGCAGGGAGCAGAGGGTAGAGTCAGGGTCTTAAGGAGTAACTGATGACTAAGGGTTTTCAGGTGTGGCTCGTTGGGACCCCGCTGGTTCGTTTTCAGCCGCACCTGAAGGACATGAGGAGAGAGAATGTGATCAGCGGCAACAGAAACACCACACGAGTCAAAATGCAGGTTCATAACATATTTGATCCCTTCCGCCATGCAGGACAGCTACACACATTTATTACATCAATCATTTACATTTAAATAAATCAAATGCAAGCTGCTTTTTCACCTTCAGCAACAGATGAGAATGAACCTTCCCCCATTTCCCTCCTAAATTTAACTCACAATGTTATTCCCTTGTTGCAAAACAACAAGCGGTCATTCCTGTGAAAGCCTAGTAACCCGGTCAGTAGCTTAGTAGCAAAGGATATATGTATAGTGCATGTTTTACTGTCAAGAATGCGCACAAACAAGCATACGATTAATGCTCTTCACTAGCTGCCACTTGCTCTCTGTCTATTTAGAAATCCCCCCATTCCTCCACTCTCTGCTGCTTCTGCCTGGACAAAAGCTCGGTGGGACGCTGTGCAGCCTGGCAGAGAGCTTTCAGGAATATTACCATGTGGACCACGTGCTCGGACAATCTGCAGAGTCAGGGGGAAGAAACATCTTATATCTGATGGAGATGACTGAATATGTCTGGCATTTTGTTACATTTTCACGACAAGGAATTATCTTTAATTATTTAGCTTAACTGTTAACCCTATTATTTTATGAAAATAAAAAAAAGCACATTTATTATTTGATCTGTAATTGGGGGAGGGGATGATGTTTGGCTGTGGATGGCAGTGACAGGGATGAATAAATCTCAGAAGGCCTCCCCTTTGATTAAATGTGCATGTGTGCGCGCGCGCGTGTGTGTGTGTGTGTCCAATTTGCGGCAGTGAGGTTGAATCTAATATGCAGTGTAATCAATCAGCTGATGGCGGCTCGACTGAAGCGCTGATACATAACAGAGATCGGGAAGAAGCCAGGAACAGTAGACAAGAACAGGAAATTACAAATGACGTGAATACTTCTTATTTGGTTTCATCAAAGAACATTTGAAGAAAATCTTTTGTTACAAATCATCCAAATATTAGAATCTTGTAAATCTGTTTTTTTTTGTACAGATGACCGCCACTTTCTTATCTTTGCTCATTTCCTTGAACACTTACAGTCGAATGGGGTTGTGTGAATGTGCCATCATCAGCATCATCACCATCAGCATCACCATCATCAGTGTTTAATTGAACTGCTAAATGACGATTTGCATTTAGTAAATGCTCACTTGCTTTCCTTTCACTGAAAGTTGCTTGCTAATGAAATGTCTGTTGTTTTTCAGTGATGTAAAGTGGGAAGAGTTAAAATTGCATTTCTCAAATGAAACTCAATAAAGATTTCAGACAAAAAATGTATAAAAAAATGTAAAAGAATATACTGTATATAAAAATGACACTTTCTGTTTTAACAACTCAATCTCATGCCTATGCATTGCCGTATCACAAATATGCACACTTACAGAGCATGTCAATGTTCCTGTAGAACAGGATACGCTGGTCAGGTGATCAGAGAACCCTTGAATGGTAGTAGTTGTGGTTGATTTAATGTGTTTCTCTGTTCATGTGATTGAACCCTCCATGGATGGACAGAAGTATAGCGAAACTATACGGCATTTCAAATGTCAACTTTGTAGAAAACCAAAAGACAGAGAGAAAAAGACTTGTCGAGAAAATGGATCGATCAAAAGATAGACAATATATAACAAGGGGAAGAAAAGGAGGAGCTGAACACAAACAGGGATGGATAGTGCAGGGGTTATCTCTTTATATTTGGGACTTCAGGGTCCATCATTTCCCCGTCTAAGTCTGGAAATGGTTGTTCACTTATTGATCAGTCATGGGCCAGGTGGTGAGCTTAGGGGTTGTTAAAAATGCATGTGAATTTAAGATGGAGTTTACATTATCTTCTAAAAGCATTGTGAGCCTATTGTTCCAGTTTTGGATAGATCCTTAATTATTTAGTATTGTTCTTTTCTATTCGCTTGTTCAAATAAACTGCCCTTATGATGTCACTGAGCAAAGTGTTTTTAAGGCAGGAAGTCGAGTCACATCCGTGGGCAGTGAACCGCCACATCCCAAAGGGGTCTTGGATGGTCTAGCAGCTGCTTCTGTCTCTCTTTTAATTGTGCATTCGCCAATCCTCTTTCCTCCCCTGCTCAGAGTGGCGCGCAAGACGAGAAGCGGAAACTGTGATGATTCACAGTTTGCTCACCTCATTCTCAGCTGCCATTTCCCTATCAGCAAAAGTGAGAGAAGAAACTGGAGTCAGGTGTGAAAAGGCCATTTTCTGAAACTGTCCCAGTTGATGTTGTTGGACAGGCGTGTTTATGTGTCCAGGCCAGAAGTCACAGTCTTGCCTAACAAATGACCTTAGGTAGGAGCCCCTGGCCCCCATGCTGATCTTGTAGAGCAACTGTCTATAGAGCACTGCACTCAGATGGACAGATGTTAAAGGGTGCGTTCAAATAGATTATAAAATGGAAATGTTTAGAGAGTATGTGATTCAATATTACACAAACTTTGTTCGAGCTTTAAGGGCCACGCCTGGAAAATTCCAGGGCAGGGTTGGTTTGACAAAGTTTCAGTTGCTCTTCACTAAAATGTCCAGCATGATGATGCTTTTTGGATGCTCACACTAAAAAACATTTTTTTTGTGTCCGTCATATTGTTTATCTGATTCTTTTCTCCTTTTTTGGTCACAGTGCAGCTTCCCTCCTTCCTCAAACAAACAAAGCAGGACTTTGGGATTACAAAATGGTTTTCTGCAGACGTGTACTATAAAGTACTGTGTACTTTCATTTGCTGCTGTTGCCAGTCATTTTTAGGAACAGTTATAAGATATAAAAATAATTAACTGATAAATATTGCACACACACACACACACACATATGTGTGTGTGTCATGTAAGTTTCCCTGTTGCTTATCGCTGATAAATATTTCATGAAAATTAAATTTGGATTCACCACTTTCATTGGATCCACTTGAACATTTAATTGGTTCTCCCTTACTACTTGCTAAAACCTACCACATTTTATGTTGAGAGATGTTTGTGTAATTCACAAAGAGGAAAAACTGAACTGCCAACATCCCATGTGGAAGAAATCATGATTGGGGGATGTCAGGCTATATATATATATTTTTTTTGCGTATTTAGAAAAAGAATGTTGGTCCAAATATCGTGATGCTACCAGATGTTTGTCTAGCCCGTTCAGTCGTACTGCTTACTTCCAGGGAGCTCAGAGGAGCATAGCGATGTGTCTCCTGAGACTGAGAGTGGCGTTAAGACGGATGGGATTTCATGTGTGTGTGTGTGTGTGGATTGGGTGGGGGGATGGCAGGAGAATGACTTCTGGGGTCACTGCACATGCTCCATTCATTATATACATGGGTATGATTGTTCGGTGAAGGTCTTTTGTGCTACTCTAACCTTTATGTGATGATTGGCTAGAAAACAATGACAATAAAGAGCATCTGAATTAATCACAATGTGCAACGCAGTAGTACTGCTGATTCGTTTATCCTGTACTATGTATACCATAGTCACAACTCATGGATACAATCGAAACTGCACACAATGAAAATACAGCACAGCCAAAATGTTTTCACACGTTTTGTTGGATAAATGTCAGTGTAGCTGCATATGGAAAACTGTTTTCTGTTTGTTAAGAAGGTAATCAAGGTAATGATGTGACATTATTACGGTACCTAAGAATATAACAACAAAATAATGTGGCTATTTGCTAAGGACTATTTCTATGCAATGGATTTGGGAAACCTTCAATGTCTCATGCACAATGATGTTTATATTTCTACTGCACAGTGAAAATCATTCAAAGCTATTCATCAACATTAGTAAAATCATTCATGATTCCCTGAGGATGAATCCTAATAATGTAAGTGAACATTTCGCCTATACCACCGCAGTCAGTTTAAATCTGCTCAGTACTTTGCTTTACAATCCACCCAAAGCAAAACTAATGTAATCTCATGTAGAGCTGCCACAGCTCTGTGGAACACGGGTGTGTGCTGGTATTTTATCAGACAACGTCACTGTCAGGGCTAAAAACTGACACCTGCCGCCCTGGCCCAGGGAGCCATAGTAGCATACCCGTATCCCATAATATTACACACGCACACACACACACACACTGTATCATCTGACTCAATGCTGAACAATGAATTGAGCTCACTCTTGAGGGTGGTCATTATATCTGAACATGTGTTCCTGCCTGTCTGTATGTTTGGCATGTTCAGGAGTTAGTCACTTCCTCTCAGGGAAGGATGGGGAGGAATGAACAAACAAATGTCTTCAACTGGATGGCAAATGGTTGACTTCTCAAGTCAACAAAAAAACATAAACAAAGGCTAATCTATTGTGTAATGCCTGAAAGAAGAACAGCTGAAAGGTATCTTAATGAGAAGCATTGACTAACGAATGTTTGGTGTTTTTGTCAGAGATGTTATTGAAATTGAATACATAATCAATTCCTGACCTCAACCAACACCTCAGTGTGTTTGTGCAGCTCCTTGTCCAAATGCTGGCAGCTTAACAGACCTCCCACCTTAACCTGTGAGAAGTTCTACCAGAAATATCAGACATACAAAATAATCATATAAAAAAAAAAATGCAGCGCTGGATATGTCACCCCCCCGATAACTCTTTTTAGGTCCAAAGAAACAATGAATAAAACACAATACAAGCAATCTGTAAAATCTGTGGGATAATGAGTTCTGAGTTTACAGACAACTGGAGACAAAAGTGAAATCAAGTTTTAAAAAAAAGTATAATCGAAAATTGTAAACGTTATAATGTTTGTATAGCATTCAAAATACTATTTTAAGTGTATGAATTGAATCCTATTTGTATTAAACATGAAATTCATCAGGGTGCTAATTCAACCAGCTCTTGCTGACTTGTTACGGCTGGCTGTTGCAGTGTTTGGGACTCCTGTTCTGTCTGCCTGTCCGTGCAACGTTCATGCATCAGCTTGCTACACTGTATATTTATAGGAAAATACTTCCACAGGGATAGTTCTAATTTAAGCGTGTACATAACATGGTAAATATTTATATGTGCGGGGGGCATTTAAGCCAACCGCATCATTATAACTACTGCATGTGTATGCACAGAGGAGGTGCTATTGTTGTGGCACACACTTTACCGTTGATCCCTCACACTTTGGTTTTCTTCCCATCTTATCCTCTACTTTTTATCCTCCGATCTTTCTTCTCGCCCTCAGTCTCCCCGTGTCTTGCCTCCATGCATTTATATGCCACGGCTGACGGTGTTGAGTGGAATGTGGCTCAATGTCCAGTTTTTAAATAGCATCCTCGTCTGAATCAGTCACTCCTAATAAGGCAGGCGGCAGTGACACTGGACCTAAAATACAAGCAACCACCTGACTGAGAATAAAAAACTCTCCTTGTCTAAATAATGAAGGGTGATTGTTGATAGCTATGTTTGTACAGACAAGCTGCAGCATGTGCAGACTGTGCAGAGAGCTGTTTTGAATCACTTTGAAGTTTAGATAAAATGATAGTTTGCTTACTGTGGGTGGTCTCAGCAGGAGGAACATATGTGTTAACCCTGAAACAAACCTTTTTAGTTAGAGCAGCACCGTTAATCTGGCATACCAGTCATTTTTCCGGTGGACCAACACACCTTGAGGCTGAATGACAATATAATCTAATATATAATGTATTTACTCTGCTCCTTCAGCTAATCAGCTACTTTGACATCTGGCAGAGCTTTTTTCTTTTCTTTGACAATCACTTAATTAGGTATGGGAATTTATATGTGAATGAGTAATAATAATATTGCATTGGTTTTATATGGCGCTTTTCAAGGCACCCAAAGACGCTTTACATTGCGCATTATTCATTCACTCCATACTTGGTGGTGGCAAAGCTACTATTGTAGCCACAGCCGCCCTGCTACAGGCCCACCAACATTCACTCGGACACAACGACAGTGCACAAACGTGCCGGAGCCTGGAATCGAACCGCCAACCTCTCGATTATAGGACAAACCGCTCAACCAATTGCTGTGCTGCTCTGTTGTCTCAGTACTGTGCCATGTAATTAGCATTCAGTGTATGACATGAGGCACCGGTCATGTTTCTCCAGGATTCTGGTGGGGGCACCGCAGGCCGCAGGTCAGGGCCCTCTGCGGGGGAGTCGGCCAGGAGCCCTGTTCAGGTGTCCGATCACACCAGAGGAGTACGACTGTGAGAGGGTGGATATTGATACTGATGGTGAGTGTACTGTAGCTGAGCTGAAGCTATAAGTTGACTGATTGATCCTAATCAACAGTTTGCAAGGTAATTTAATGAGCAAAATCTGTCAGTGAATTCCTCAAACAGTTTTTTTTTAAAAATCTTTTTAGTTCAATAGGATAGTGAACTTTTTATCTATAGCTAGTCAAAACGACCCATTTAAATGTGTCAGCCGAGACTAAAATTGTGGCATTCTACTAATTTAATGCAAGTTATTATTATTTTTTTTATAAATTGACACCAATTTATAGTTGGAAGCTAAAAGACAGCCTTTATTTAAATAGTTGTCAGGAAATTGTACTTTTTATCTTCATTCTCTATAAGCCTCTCTCGATAGGTACATTTTTGGCATGAATAAGTAATTAGTGTACCTTCTTATCTTGTAACGCTTCTAACAAATGTTTCCAGCAAAGTTGACTTACTCTAAATTGTACACATGTTTGGACATATTCTTTGCATTAAAAAGAGAAGTCTTAACTGTAATTTGCTTCCCGTGGCTTCGTTCCTAATTTCTTTACAATGTGGAAACTGTTATTATTCCCATTTCCGACTGTGTTTCCCCTCAGTGAGTTTAGACAGAGAGAGCAAAGACAACCAGTGGCTGGGAGTGACCGTCAAGAGTCAGGGGATTGGAGGAAAAGTGGTGGTAAGTGAGGATCACATACTGTAAACACATCAGTACAGGAAGCTGCAGGAAGTTCTGCCTTGTCGGTGGAAATAGTAAAGCTACTTCCCCTTTGCAGCACAAAGGGGAAGCTACTTCCCTTTTGAACATTTCCAGCTTTTAGTTGAAGCCTTAGACTGTTAAAAAGGAAGACATTCAATAAGCAAGCAAGAGAGATCTTAAAAAAAAGCAATCCTCTAACTCCATGTTGTGTCCCTCATTAGACCTGTGCACACTTGTATGAACTGAGGCACCGTGTCAGTAAACCTTCAGAGACCCGTGACCCTATTGGACGCTGCTATGTCCTGAGTGATGACTTGACCGAGCGAGACGACTTGGATGGAGGAGAGTGGAAGTTCTGCGAGGGTCGACCGCAGGGACATGAACAATTTGGCTTTTGTCAGCAGGGCCTCGCTGTCAGTTTCACCCCTGACAACAACTTCATTCTTTTTGGGGCCCCGGGGACATACAACTGGAAAGGTAAGGTGTCCAGTTGACCCGCAGAAGGTGGGATCAGAGAAACAAGACTGAGAAAAAAAAAAAAAAAAGCATGCTAACATTTTGGTGCCATACTTTAAAAGCTAAATTATTTTATTCATTATTCTGATTGAGAATTCAGTTCATTGTTGAGCTATGTGACAGTTGAAATTAGTAGCGCTAGAGAAGACAGATCCAATCAGTTTTAACAGTATAATTATAACAGTAGAGGTGAGATGAAGAAACTGAAAAAGAATCAAATTAATTAATAAAGCCATCTCGTGATTGGACTCGGCAGCGTGCACTTAATCAAAGATTATTCTGATGTTATATCGGTCTGATTTATTTTGCATCGTTGTTGTTTCTCAGATGAAATTAATGCTGTGTTTTACTTTGTTACAGTCTTTTACAATTAATTGTAATGAATGCAATGAGCTGATGTCATAATTTTTTATATGTAGCTGCATCTTCTAACACTGTTTTCACTGTTCATCACATAGCCCCTGTCTCTCTCTGTGTGTGTGTGTGTGTGTGTGTGTGTGTGAGTGGGTGAGAAAGAGAGAGACAAAGCGAGATAGTGAGAGAATTGTCCCAGAAGCAGGTTATGACGCATTGTTTACATGACAGCTTTCCCCCCCTTTTTTTTGGTAAAAGTTTTTTTCTTTGTATTTGAAACACACAAGGATAAGTATTTCACAGACTTATGTTGTGTGTATGTGCACGCAGGTGACGTAATGTTATGTAATGTTGTAAAGTGTGTGGTTGTTCTCTTGCTGCTTTGCTGGGGCCCTCACCTTTTTCCATTTTAGGTGAGATGCGAGTCCAGCTCCTAAACCAGACTCTGCTTGACCTTGGTTTCTATGACGACGGACCCTACGAGGTGGCAGATCAGAAACAACTTAATGCCAGGCTCATTCCTGTGCCCTACCACAGTTACCTGGGTAGGATTTGCCCTCCCTGCTCACTGCTGCCTTTGCAGAGGAGAAAGAGAGGGCTGGGCGGAGGGCAACACCAGGGCTCAAACTGTACCCCCAACATGGCTGACCGTCATGTGGATTATTCCTGGAAGAGATCTATATTTGTGACTCACAACACCCTGAATAAGACCACCTCTATTTTTTTAAACTCTCTTTCCCACGTGAATGTGGGTGGATGTTGGCAAATATCTCATAGTAGCCTGACACAAATTCTTGTGATTCCAAGCTTTGCTGAACCACTCCCTGGAAAAATATTGAGCAAAACAAACTGATGATGTTACCCTTATTTCATCCACGTCTAAAAACAAAGTAAAAGGGGAACTTTAGAGAGGGTGGTGTACGTCCAGTCAGGGTACAGCCTGAGCCTGAAGCGTTGCCTCTCCCCCCAGGTGCACAGTGGCTTTGCAGAAGAGCACTGCGGAACCACAAAGAACGAAAACCAAATCTATCACAGCCTCTCACCCGCACCTCCCTCTCCCTCTTTTTTTTCTCCTCTCTTTTCACTCTTCTCCTCCCCTCACCATTTCACCACCCCATCACTCCCCATCCACCCGTCTCGGGCCATAGGGCTCTTGTTTATGGCCAGCCCCATTGAAGATGCGCTGCTGTACAAAACTCTGGAGCCCTCCAGCCGGCCCACACCGTTTGAAGATGTAGCTCATAATAGCTACTTAGGTTCGTAGGCGTGAGGCGTTCTTGTTTGGACTAGATTTGGGCATGTAGTGGAAGTAGCACCACCCCGTCTCTGTCTCTGTCGTAATCCTTTCTTCCGATCTCGACCTTGTTTCTAGTTTGTCACCCTTTGCACTGTTATAAAGAGACAGCGATCCAAATTTAATTTAAGTGATTCATTTGTCTCGTCACTTTATGATTATCCTGATTTGACAGTCACAAAGAGATGGTTGTCTCTTTGAGAAGCAGCAGGGTGTGTCTTGTCTCTAGATATCTGTTAACTGTAGCGTGGTGAATCGATCTGCATGTGTGTGTCAGTTTGAAGCGTTCCAGGTTGTGGTTTCTCTTATGAACTGAAAGGTTTAACTAACAAATAAATCGACTATGCCCGTCCTAGTAGCCCTCTTTAGACTCAACATAGGGCACAGTGGTGCTTTCAGCTTAATGCTAATAGTAGCAGTTTAACATATTAGTTTTTGAACGACTGATGTTTAGCAACTGTAATGTTATTAACCACCATATGCTTAGCATTTCAGCATGCTAATTGTTATGATAAAACACACACATACACACCAGGGGGTGATGGGAAATAAGCTTAGTGCCTCGGGTATTTTGTCATAATTTAGTAAGGGAAATATTAAATCATGACTGGATGATGGTACTAGAATTAGATGTACAATGGAGGGTTCTAAAAATGATTGCTGTTCATCCTGAGAGGAAAACAAAAGTCTGTGCACAAAATATGTCGTCGATTCATTCCAACTCGTAGATGCAAACCTCACAGAAAAGAAAAGCTCACTTCTGTCTGTTTGAATCAAATACTTGCCGTTATTGAGATATTTTCCCGAGATCAATCACAACCTAAATCTGCTGGTGGCATCAATCAAGGCAACACCAAAAATATGGCTCATCCTCTGGAGACCACAACTCTCATTATAATATATAATAGTATAATATGATATTTCTGGACTGCAGTGGACTAGCGTTTGTTTTTACAAAACGTAGGATGGTAACATTGTTCTGCATCGCTTGGTGTTTTCCCTCCGTGTGCAACAACCTGTTGGCAGTTTAACGAACCTATTTCTTGTTATTGTGGGTTCAAGTCATTACTTTCCACTGAGTGTGTGGATCTGCCATAAATCTCTTCATTCACATACCTCCCAGCCTGCTTACCCTCCCACTCTCCACAGTCAGCTGTCTCCTTGGCAACACTAATTCCCTCATGACCTTTTAGCCTTCATTTATGGCTCACATGCTTCCATTGATCCTAATCAGATGATCAGATGCACACCCAAGCATGCTTAAAATGATAGAGACAGTGTTTCAGTTCATTCTGATTTACAATGTCCTGGGGTTTTACCTTAATAAGACTACCCGTAAATACATAATTTACATGGCAAACAGCAGTACCTAGATTTAAAAAATAAATACAGCATCCTAATTCCTTCAACTAATTACAAATACATTTTCAGCATTGTGTTGGCGAATACAACAAATGCATTCTAAATACTCAGACCTCATTGTGAATGAAAGTTGTCTCTTCCTGTTTGAAGCCAAAACAGCATTTATTCACCTTTAGTCCTGACTTCATTCTACTTAATTTAAAGTAAAAAAAAAAAGTTCAAACAAACAAAAACAAAACAATAAACCTTGCATTTTTTTAAACATTTAATTCAATTTTATGTAGCTATCAGTAGTTATTGTATAATGTGCAATAGACCAATGGATTCATGGTTAATACAAGAAAATATGAGAAACAACATTGACTGAAATTATACATTGTGCTTTTGAAAAAATGCCATATTGTCTTGAGACAATATGGCATGAATGAAAACCAGACAGTCCGGTTCAATGTTCACTGCTATCGTCGTCATAGGACTGTTCCCATCACCACGCTTCATACAATGAAAAAATAGTAACAGGTTTAACATTTTAAATCAAATTAAAAATAAATAAGTATTCATAGTGATTTTTTTTTATAATTGAAGAAATAGCTAAAATCAGATTTCCAACTGAAAATACACAGCAGAAATATGTAATCTGTGTAAAATAGCAGTGGTTAGGTGGAGTAAACGCATTTTAATGCAGTGATCGGGTAAGGAAGGGAATATTAAGATATCCGTGGAACCTGTTTTAAAAGCTTCAGCTGCTTTAAGCGCCCCCCCATCTAGTTTTATAGCCACGTCCTTGGAGCAAGCGTGCTAAACCACCCTCGGTGGGAGAAGTTGCACCGCTCCACCCGCTGCTGTTCACAGGGTCTGTGATACAAACTGTTGCATTCCACACCTGCCACCCTGGAGCTGTCCACTGTCTCTGTTGTTGTCTCCCTTTGCATGTTTACTCAGCGTTAACAAATGCACCCCCCCACCACCCCTTCCCAAATGCCTGATATATTACCCCACCCCCACCCTTCACACCCCCTGCTTGTTTTTATACTGGTAAAGATGGTAAACTGGTACACATGCATGTGGTGTCTTCTCTTGAGGTGTATTGTTTTATATGATGTGCTATTTTCCACAAGCAAAACACAACACAACACAACACACACACACACACACACACACACCTACACACACCCCTCCCCATACACTTGTTCACTCCGCTGCTGTATCTGATTTATATGCGTCCTCACATTCCTACACACACAAACACACACACACAAAAGAGGCATTTCTTCAGGTTATAAATCTGATTAACATCCACCACCATGTTTATACACTGCCTTTACTTAGGGCGAGCAGCAGCATCATAAATCTCATGAGGCATTAGTTGAGCCCCATACATTTAATTCTATTAGCATCACAGGCAGTCCTCCGGCTCATGCTATTGGAAGCACAGCCAACGCCGGCCACCAGCAGCCCTCCACGATCAACCACAGCACACACACAACTTTTACACCCATTATGAGTTTGACATATAATCAATAGTCACTTAAGGTGCACATTTCATTAGTAGGAGGATGAGTGGACCATCCTTCGCTGAGAGGAGATGAGACTCCCAGCCCCGTGGTCAATACTAACCCGTGACCCTCTCCTCCTCCCTCCATCCTGACTCGATCTTCTTCTAGGGTTTTCAGTGGACTCCGCCATGGGGATAATGAACCTTGGGGAGCTGACCTTTGTGGCGGGTGCACCTCGAGCCAATCATACCGGGGCGGTGGTGCTGCTGAGGAAGGACAACGTGCACCGGCTGGTGCCACAGCACATCTTCTGGGGGGAGGAGCTTGCGTCTTCTTTTGGGTACTCCGTGGCTACAACAGACCTGAACAGCGATGGGTGAGCAATTATTAGTTGGAACGAATCAAATTACTTCATGATATTTTAGATACTTAAATCTATGTGATTACACAGTAAATTAGATAATACGTGCCAAGAACTCCCAAAATCCCCTTCAGTGCTTTATGGAACTTTTTAATAATTATTATTTATTTTAACTCTGCCTCTGCTTCTGTTCCCAGTTGGACTGATCTGATCGTCGGAGCTCCTAATTTCTTTGACCGTAAGGCGGAGATAGGTGGGGCAGTTTATGTGTACCTAAACCCCTTCGGCCATTGGGACGATCAGGCTCGGCCTATCCGCCTCAACGGGACCTATGACTCCATGTTTGGAATGACGGTGGCCAACGTCGGAGATCTGGACCAGGACGGATATGGAGGTGAGAATTTGGGAATTAATAACATGCTTTTACTATCAGCCGGTGAACTATCAATCTTTTAACTTCATGTTTGCTTCTAATGAGGAACACTGTCGCTGAATTTGTGTAGATATCGCTGTGGGTGCTCCGTTTGATGGAGACGGCAAAGTCTTCATCTACAGAGGCTCAGATTCTGGAATTGAAACTAAACCTGCTCAGGTGAGTCCTGAGATTAACAGAAGGAGCGAAGGATGAAAATAAGAATACAAATCGTTAAATCTACTGATGACTCATGAAGCTTCTTATTTTACCAGGTGTTGGATGGTCGTGATTTTGACGTGAGACGTTTTGGATATTCCATCTCTGGTGGTCTGGATATTGATACCAACCAGTACCCGGATGTCGCTGTAGGTTCTCTTAACGATTCTGTAGTCCTCTTCAGGTGAGAGAATTTTAATAAAACAATTCATAATGACATTCATTTTATGGAAAATCCCAATTAAGCAGACAAAAAAAATAACAAGAAATAAAAATATTTTCATTAATCTTGCATTAAATACTTTTTTTTTGCAAAATTTAATCAGAAAAAAATATTTCTACATCTACCTTTTTGCTTTTTTGTGCCCCAAAGATCTCATCCAGTGATACACGTAGTACGAGAAGTATCTATTGACCCTCAGCACATTGATCTGGAGCAGTACAACTGCAAGGGCAGAGATGGAGTTTGGTAAGAAAGTATAATGTGACAAGCATTCAGCAGAAATAAATTAAACCTGGGTGGAAAATGTCTTCTCCTGTTCTAAAACACTGTGACAGATAACACTTTTCACTTTCCTATGTCTGCTGTTTTAAAGCGTGGAGGTCAAAGCTTGCTTCATCTTCACTTCCTACCCAGAAGACTACTCACCACACATCAGTAAGTCACAGCCAGTTTTGTTCTTTTAACATGACGGACCTCAGCTCAGCCTTACAGTGTAAAGTACCACTCTCTGGAGGAATTTATTTTGAAAATATCACAGCTCAGATGGGGGTTCGTATATGTTGGGCCCCTGGTGGGCTCTCTAAGTGCGCTCTGTGTGCGTCCTGACATTTCTGTTCATTCGATCCCTTTGTTTCTCTTCCTCCTCTCCCATGTTTTATTCCCTTGAAGCCCTGGTGGTGCACTTTGAAGCTGACACAGAGCGCAGGAAGTTGGGTCTCCCCCACCGTGTGAACTTCCTGGGCCGCAGTTCCCTGGAGTCGGAGTACATCCAGATAGAAGAGGTGTCCATGCATCGGCAGCGTCACCCTGTGTGCACCACTGCTGTCTTCCAGCTACATGTCAGTAACAGAGATCCGTTCATGTCAGATCAGAAACATCAGCTCTATCTCTTTTTCCCCTTTGTTCATAAATTATAGACCCACCCCCCCTTTTTTATTCTATAATAATGAATACAGCAATTCTTAAGGAACGTTTTACACCCACCCTTTAGCACTACAAAATAACCTTTTGACCAAATCTCACAAAGCAAAGGTTCTTATTCTTCCCTCTATGCAGGACAGCATCCGTGACAAACTGCGACCCATCTCCCTGGCGATAACCCACACCATCAAGCCTGTGCCGCCACGCCGACACTCAGGCGCCAAGAGGCTGGAGAAGCTGCCTCCAATACTGAGTGTTTACCCCTCGAACACGCTTCACTCCGAGGTCTGAAAAAAAACCCATTTTAAATTAAACAAATTCTTTCTTTCTTTTTTCAATTTATTACAGCAATAACAAGTTAAGGTGTATTAAGGCATGCGCTACATGACATGTAGCACACTTTATCTTCATAATATGCTGCCAGAGAGAACTTTAAAGTCTATTAATATCGAAAATTGTGACGTAATTATTTATTCTGTTCTGTATTTTCTTGGTTACATGTAAGAAAAAGAAAAATAGAGCCCATTGTAATTTCCTTGAGCACAAGGTGATGATTTTATATATTTAGTTTAATCAGTGATTGAGGAACATATTCAGCTGCAACCAGGTAATTGTCATCACTAAAAAAAAACATATTTTATGAACACATTTCAGCTCTTGCTATACTACATCATTTAATCCAGATTTCACAAAATGTTTTGTGGCGTATCTCATCGGTCTCCTTTGCCCTCTGAAGGTGAACTTCCTGCGTGAGGGATGTGGCAACGACAAAATCTGCCAGAGCAACCTGAAACTGAGCTACCAGTTTGGAACAAGGCCCCTGAACTCAGACCTCTTCACCCCTCTGCCAAAGTCAGTGTCTTCAGAGCCAAATGTGTCGCCCAGCAATCAATAACCCACATTAATACTGACGTGTAATCATGTGTTAAACTAAGGATGGTCATAAATTGGAGTTGAAGAGATTTGTAATGATACAACAACATTTACAACAGCGGTGTGTTTGCACTCTCACCGCCCTTTCCTTCTCTCTAACGTTGTGCAGAGATGAGGATGATGTGCAGGTGTTCTCCCTGTCAGACCAGCGGTTGGTGGTGCTGGAGGTCACTGTCACTAACACGCCCTCCAACCCCCTGAGCCCTGAGGAGGATGGAGACGACGCCCATGCCGCCCAGCTGCTCATCTCCCTTCCAGACACTCTGTCGTATGCTGGCTCCAGGGGCCCACAACAGGTCTGAAACGATGGAAGGAAGAAAAAAACAAAACATTTATGGATGCATGTCGGGTGTGTGTTTAAACCTGTGTTTTTTTCTGATTGTAGATGAGATGCCAAGCAAACCAGAATGGATCCCAAGTGGAATGTGACTTGGGAAACCCTTTGAAAAGAGATACGAAGGTAAGGAAGGGCAGCAGAATAAGTTCATCTTAAACCATGCCTTCACAACTAATGTTAAATCGCAAAGTGTGTTTTCACTTCCAGATTTTTCTGAAAAATCAGGAAGTTAAATCGCAGTGTGTTTTCACTTCCTGATTTTTCTGAAAAATCAGGAAGTTAAATCGCAAAGTGTGTTTTCACTTCCTGATTTTTCTGAAAAATCATTTCACACTTTTTCAGCTGAAGTTCTCCATCAACTTGAGCACGTCTAACATCACAATTGAGACCACGGAGCTGACGGCAGATCTCTCTTTGACAACGTAAGCCCCCCTGCGTGTCCTTTTGAGTGAGGAGTCTGCTGACCAGATGAGGGACCCGTTTCTCTCATATCCAGCTGTGATTATTTGACTGCACACAAACCAAATGGGAGTCTGATCACAGTGCTTGCTCATGGTTTCCACTACAGAATCAGTGAGCAGCCTGACCTCGCACCAGTCACAGCTTTTGCCAAAGTCATCATAGAGCTCCCTCTGTCTGTCAGCGGGTGAGTAGCTCTTCAGTCTTTAACTTTTATTCTCTATTAGCCTGCTCCAACATTTCTATTGCCTTGGTTTGTTTGTTTGTCTGTGTGTTAGCAACATAACTCAAAAAGTGGCAGATGGATCTTGATGAAATTTTCAGGAAATGTGGGGAATGTTACCAGGAACAGATGGCAATGGTGATGATCCAGAAGAAATCCTGGATTCCGGATCACTTTAAAATATGTTCCTCAATAGCTCGGTTGATTATTGTTTATGGAATTTGACACAGTCATTGAGGGTGGGGGCCTCTATCTCACCAACAAATTTAACCTTGATTGGATCCAGAATGAGGTCAGGAAAAAATATAAAAGTTTAACATTGAAAACCCCATTTATGGATTCAAAAATCAGTTAAAACTACACATCAACTCTGATTCATTTTCATTTTTCATGGTTGGCGCATAAAGATACCAAGAATAATTTAGAACCTTTTGATGATGATCCAGATCACCATGTGGATTGTGTAAATCCAATTAGGAGGGGAAATAGCTGCTTGGCGGAGGTCTGCGCTCTCTGAGTGCTTTATAGTTACATGATGCATTACATATATTTCCTCCAAATGTAGCCTGACATTTCTGGTAACTTTGGAAACCTTTTGATTTTAGCTTCTAATTGACTGATCAATGTACATATACAAGTATATACAGTATCTTGACCGAGCAGTTAAGAGAAGCTATAATTCACAGCTCGTGTTTAGATTTAAGCAGTACAGCTTCCATACCCGGTGTGTGTATTCGGCCATCTGACCCACTGATGTAAACCCTGTACCTACTGCAGACTAGCTCGTCCTCATCAGCTGTTCTTCAGTGGGACAGTCAAGGGAGAGAGCGCCATGACCAGCCTGGAGGACATCGGCAGCCCTGTGGATTTTGAGTTTGTGGTGAGAAATCTGTCTATGCATGGCCATATGTGTGTTCGGTAAGCTATCATAAGGTGGCAAAAAATCAATTACGATAATAAATAATTGCTATTTCTTCATGTGTGTTTTTTGCTAGGTCATTAATCCTGGCCAAGCTCTGCAGACGCTTGGTTCAGCCTTCCTCAACATCATGTGGCCTTACGAGCTGGCCAATGAGAAATGGCTCCTGTATCCATCCAGCATGAGGTTTGAGGGTCACCCAGACACTCAGTGCACCCTATCGGGGGATCTGAACCCTCTGAAACTACACAGCTCCTTGCCTGCAGAGATGCCACAGCTTACCAATCACACGGTGAGCAGGAAATCTCATTTTAACACCACAGAATTTATGGCTAATCAAATTTTATACACATTTTTTTCAAATTAATTGATTCTAGACTAGAAGTATGTTAGTGGCAGCCGTCATAGTTTATTTTCATCAAGTACAAAATGTGTGAACTGGGAGTGCTTTGCTTCAGTAACATTTTACTCTGCGGATGTTCTGGTATTAGCCAGTGAAATCAATCCCAATAAGAAAATCGTACTCTTGTTTTCTGTTCTGCAGCATTACACTATTAATGTAAGTATAAATCAAGATTTTTTTTTCTTTACAATCCAATTGATCTATGTGTGGCTGTCCGGTTTCCTGCAGTCTGTGCGAACGCGTCGCTCTCACCAGGATGACCATGGAAAAGTGATGACAAAAGGCAGCGTTGGACGATCCACCCCAGCGGTGGCAGCTTCCGAGAGGCGGAAGTCATTGAAACTGGTAAAACAGACAAGATGAGCGAATTACCTGGAGGCTAAAAAAAAAAACACGCCTAACATATCAATATTCTCCCTCACTATTTCCATAGTTACTTCTGTCTGTCTGTGGTTAAGTTGTCATGCTTTCTCCCAGGATTGTCTCTTGGGGTCGGCACGCTGCGTTCTGTTTCAGTGTCCCCTCCACAGCTTCTCTGGTCAGGCTGTACTCACAATCCACGCCAGGCTGTGGAACAGCAGTTTCATAGAGGTAAAATCCGAATAGCTTATAGAAGACCAAAATCTTCTTTGTCGGATTTATGAGATTTTGAGATTTTGCGAAAAATATCCACGATCACGTGTCACAGGCTGAAATATCAGGGCTAGAGTGTCTATTATAAAAGTTGACACGTTTGACTGATTAGCTGTTGAGTGTGAACTCTCTTTATTGTGACTCTCAGGAGTTTCCGACAGTCAGTGCTCTGGAGCTGCTGGTGAGGGCAAACATCACTGTGAAGTCCAGCATCAAACACCTGGTCCTCCGGGATGCTGCTGCTCAGGTAGCTCAGTTCATAGAATACACTCTTTAGCCCATCGCCACATGTCTAACTGTGGCCTGACTTGATTTATTCACTGCACAGTGTAATATATCTCCTTCTGCTAAAAGTGCATTTCAATCTCATCCCCCCTTCTCCTGCAGGTTCCGGTAATGATCTACCCCGAGCCTGGTCTCGCTGACCAGTACTCGATCCCCTGGTGGATCATCCTCATAGCTGTCCTGGCCGGCATCCTGCTGCTGACACTGCTGGTCTGCATACTGTGGAAGGTAACACAAATTATAACACTTTTTTAAAATATAACTTTTATGTTTTTCAGCGTTCCAAAATAGTGAAAGTAAAAAATAAAAAAAACCGATCTGAAAGTTCTCAACATGGATCGAAGTCTCATATAGATGGTATACACTTTAAAATTAAATGATGAGAAATCATTGGAAATGATTACAAACTCTTTGTCACCTCCCTGAGGATTATTTTACTCAGGCCTTTCCTCTTTCTGTGGCAGTCCATTTATTCATCTGTTTTTCTGTTCTGATCTATATCACTTGACTCCTTCCAGCTCACTGTCATCTGTTTCCTTTCCTCTTTTATTCATGCGTGTCATCCTTTTTTGTTTTGTCTCCTTCTGCTCCATCTGGGGTCTCTCTGTCTTTGTGGGGATCTGTTGCCCAGTGTGGGTTCTTCAAACGCAGTGAGCCACGCCGACACTATGAGACGGAATACTACCGTGCCCACTTGGGTGTCCAACCCTCGGAGGCGGAGAAGCAGGCATCAGAGCTATAATACAGAGAATATTTCCCTCTGGCCTGCTCTCCCCTCCTGCTTCCCTTCCATGCGGTAAAAGTACCAAAGATGGCTTTGCTCTTCGATCCACATGGTGTTCATAATAATGCCAACATATTAACAAAATTATCCACTTTTAACCACAAAAATACCCAGAGCAGCAGTGGGATGGTGGTTAACCAGCCATTTATAAGCCACACCTCCATTAGTCAGTGTCGCTAGGCTATTTAGCTTTACTGTGATAATGGAGGCAGATATTGACTTAAAGGTTTGAGTCCGTTGTGTAAATAAAGGTTGACCAATGGAGAGTTTTTATATCTAAATTGTGATTTTTTTTTAATTTAATTGGCCACAATTGTTCTGTTGTAATGAAAACATTAATGAAAACATTACAACAGAACAATTGAGAATGAGACATGTAGCTTCAAAATCTGTACGTGTTTGCCACTGTTGTGTTTCCTGTTATCAGTCACTGAGAGTAAATATTATGTCATTCTTCAAACTGATTCCTTCACGTAAAATAGTTTTGTCCTTTCAGTCTTTGCTTGTTGAACACCATCCAGCTAGCTCTCTTCGGGGGGGGGGGCTCTCTCCTGCCTGCTGGGCTGTGTGCTGTCTGGACTACAGTTGAATAAAGACTTGTTCATTCTGGCACCAGTCTGTGAAGATATTCACCATCACATGAGCTTATTGTGCACGTTCCAATCGTTCAAGACTTTTATTTGATTTGACCAGGTGCCAGAATCAATTTGTCATTAATCTGAGTGCTTTTGTTTTGTATTATGTGCAATTTCTCTTAACCCTCAGCACTTTGGCAGTGGGTTGTTGTGTAATTCAAGGAGGCCTTTGACTGAAAGAATGCAGAGCATGTGTATGTTTTTTTTTTTCCGGTGGATGCATCTTTTTTATGAAGTCACCTTGACTGCATAGCGTCATCAAATAATCACTTTTTAAATCCGCATCTGTTTGAAAAGCCCTACAAGACATTTGTTTTAGGGAATAGATAGTATTTTATGTCTCTTACTTTGAATGACATAGAAAAGAAAAATAGATTCTATACAGCATGGCAGCATGTCATTTCTTTCTTTCCTGTACCAACAGTGCGGTTTCTTCCGGCGAGCCCACTACAAAGACAAATTGCCTCAGTACCATGCGGTGAAGATTCCCCGAGAGGACCGACAGTTCCAGACAGAGAAGTCAGGAGTTGTTCATAAAAAGGAATGGGCCACGCACTGGAGCGACGGGACCTCATAACTCCATTTAAAGCACTGACTGACTAAATTAATTCAAATCTCCATGTGTGGCGCTCATGCTGTCTTTGGAAGTCATGGACTAAAAGGTGCACATTGACTGAGACTGTGACATATTGTGCACTCTGTACTGTGTCAGTACTTACATATTGGTGGTCTGTTACACTGTGGTCAGATTTATATTCTCCTATAATGTAGCCTGCTAATGGCTGGGCTTGGATAGTCTATTTATACTGTACATCCATATCAGTGTTTTACAGTAAAGACTGAAGGCCAGCAACCAAATTAGAAACGGTGTAGCAGCTCAATGTGCTTTGCAGCCTGCAGAAGGTGCACCGACGCTCATGTCAACCTCATTGTCTGCTGTTTTTCGACAGAATGTTTAAAAGAAAAAAGAGAAATCACAACTCAGAGACATGCATGTATGCACAAATATACAGTATAATGAGTGAGACAGATGTGGCCAATGAAATAGAACATATTTTTTTAAACCATTTATTTTACGTTTATTTGACTCACTTGTACACATTGGAAGAAAATACCAATGATCACTAAATGAGGTGAGATATTTGCGAACACTGAATGTGTTATTGTCTGGGCTTGCTGATTGCGCTCAGCTGGCCAAAAAAACAAACAAAAAAAAGCACTGAATGAGTTCACCTGTCAGTTTTTGTATATCCTTATTCAATAACTTTGTTCTTTGTCAGTATCATTTGATTTTTGCCAATACATCAGTCAATTGTACTGTATATTTATATTGTCTGAGTGAACTTGAATAAGAACAGCAAAAACACAACACAGCCTTTGACAGCCGTGGCCATTGAACTGTTAGTGCCAGAAAATAAAATAAAATATGTGTAAGTGTAAATGAGCCAAACATTGATTACTGAAATCTGGAAACAGCCTCGTAAACACATTGATGAATTTTGAGTGAAAATAAATCCTTAATAATAATAATTCAGTTAGATACATGTGACTCAAAAGGTTTTTGAGCAACACCACCTTTATGTTCTTAATTTGTAAAAAGATTTCACCAGGAGATCCTATTTTTTTTTTTTTTTATGTTTTAGTTGCTTTAGCCTGCTTCTCACACTAATCCATATTCAAAGCATCAACCAGGCTAGGATAGTATATTCATTTCAGTGCTGATATTTCTAAGTACAAAACAAGTGCCTTACAGAGAAAATGACAGACTGTGACCAGCTGGTAACAGAAGGCAACTTGGAAGTGAAATCTGATTCGATAGCGTGATGCATCAGTTAGACGCCTGTCGACAAATAAATCCAACAGTTAAACAGCACGGTGAGAGAGAGAAGCAGGATATATTGGCAGGGATTAATCGTTCTAAGTAATTCGGTTGGAAGTGGCTGTGACGCATGCAGAGACAGCTTGTTTTTATTAAGTATTGCTGGACAATCTTTGCTGCATGAAGCTCCTGTTTCTGTTTTGACATCCTCCCCCCACCCGATTAATACATGACCCAGTGATTAACTTATTTTTTGGCTGCACTCTTTTAACACTGTAAATAAATAACCACATCAGATTATGAAAGTTGTGTCATCCTCAGTTGAACTTTAGCCAGTCTTGCAGTTTAGTAAATGCGCAGTTCACATAGAGACCACTAGATGGAGGCAAATAACTGAATTCATCCTCTTGCATTGAAATAATTGTTTTCTGTGTGATACAAGCAGAACGTGACAGCGATACGGAGTGTAAATGTCGCCATTTGAGGTATGTAACAAAAACAATTGAATGATAATAAACACATTTGTGCGGAATACAATTGTACGATTCTGTTTCTTGTGGTATATGTCTCAGAATCCGGCGGTAGGACTTGAATTTATCATATTGCACCACAAGGACACTAAAGAAAAGGGTTCGTTGCATTTTGCATTTTTATTTTGAATTCTTTTGAAATCCTTTCAAAGAAGAAAAAAATACTGGTATTTTGTTTCTATGGATTCCATGTGTCTAAATAAAATCAAACATGTGATTTAGAAACTGATTGTCAAATATCAGCTACATGCTGCTAGAGGGAGGTTTGAGCAAAAGACATTTAACTTTTTGAGTGAGTGGTGCTGCAAAGCAACAACAACAACAAAAAATAAAAGATCAAACAAATTACAAATCTAGGAAGTAAGACAATTATGTGAAATAGTTAGATAGATAGATAGATAGATAGATAGATAGATAGATAGATAGATAGATAGATAGATAGATAGATAGATGGGTCAGTCATTGGTGTGTGTGTGAGAGGATTAGGTACTTCTTCAATACTTGATATGACATTAAGCAATTTTGCTCATCATTGTCTAATAGGTAACAATTGGCTTAAACTACAACACGCACGCACACACACACACAAGCAGTCACGTACACTAGTCATCACCATACACAAAATGAGTGGACATTTGCTGTAATGAAGCCGGTGTCACTCCTACAAAGATGAACGTTCATTTAAAATTAGCAGGAGAGGCGCTGGCATTTAACAAATGGTTCTGTCTCCTTTGGGAGGAGAGTCTCTCTGAAATCTCTTCATCAGCACGTTAACAGCTACAAAACCTCCTCTTGTCCTGCGTAAACAAAGAATTTGATGACTCCATGTTGTCATGATGGAACTGCAGTATAGTACAGTACACTTCATTTTGGAGAAAGCATACATAAAAGCCTTTTCACTGAACCTTTTGAGATGAACTTTATCACAATAAACATTGGCATGAAAATAAATGTAAACTTCTAAAATGCAGTCTCTATAATACGAAATAATACTTGCAAAAAGATCCCCACAATAAAGATACACGACAGCAATGCATGATACAACCTCTTAGTTTTATCTTTTACTGAACCACGTTTGCAGTTACTCTCAAACAACACATAAATATAAAGAGGTCATAAATGTGCTATTCTTCTCTTAATTTCTTTGTGATTCTCTTGGTTCATTGGCTTTTTGCTTCAGATCATTGTTGTTCGGTTTAATTCTGGAGCGTCTTTAAAGAACTAACGAGTGCTCTAACTGTCTGAATATGCTTTAGACCGCTGGACAACATGGGACTGGAGGATCAGAGTCCATTTACAGGGATTTATATGTTTAATAACTGAGAGACCTCTGTTGCACTACCCTAAGGGCCACATAATAAGGCACTCTGGCTCTCAGTCATCACTAATGCCCGGATCCTGTTAAAGTCTCAAATTAGACAGTCCGTCCTACATCCTGTCCCCCGTTCCCCTTTGGACGGTGACATCTTGCTCATGCTCTCCAGAGGTTTCCCAGCCAGAGACCGCGAGGTGTATATAAACCACTGAAGTTAGAAGGACTCCGCACAAAGAGGACTCGAAACTCCTAGCAGGACGTCTTTTCTGCCGTTCCCCCCAAGAACCAAACCTTTGACTTCACTCAGCTTCACCGTACAATTGAAATCTCGCTCTGCCTTTAGCATCAGCAATAAGCTCACCTCCTCCCAGTTTGAGAGCATGGACACACCTGCAGTGGGAACTCTTCTGGTTCTGGTCGTGGCGATGGCTGGCATCAGTCAGGCTCTTCACATCGAAGGCAGCCTGGACCGAAATGACATGCTGCCAGGCTCGGATGACAACACGGTGGACCACTTGCTGGGGCTGGTGAGACAACAAAACACGATCAAACTCGAATTGCAATTCTCATTTCAAGTACTTAAATGCATCTTACCTTAGCTTTTTGTTCTAGCTGTAGCTGCGGCAAGGAAACGGCAACAGGATTTACGTCCAAATGCCAATTTTGCTAAATGAATTGGGCACATTTTGTCAAGTTTTAAAGTAGTTGGTATTAACAGACTCCATTAGATGGGCTGTGGGTATCAAAAGTGAAAGAAAAGTATTTCACAGCCACAAGCTGTGCACACATTTTGGATAAAACGTCCCTCTATGTGATGAAATATGGAAAAATGGATTTTAACCAGTAAATGGAATGACATTCAGTTTAGATTCCAGAAACTCTTCACTTCACTTCACTTCACAGGAAAGCGTGAAATGCTCCAATATACTTTCAACACGCTGCCAGGACAGGATAGAGCAGCAAGATATACTGTATATAGTTTTCCTATGGTGGCGTGCAGAAACAGACAGATCTGGGCTACACTTCGCAGGGCAGATGGGTCTTTGACCAGGTGCAAGATGCCTTTCTTCAATCACACTGAACTCAGGCATAGTGCATGTGGATATTTAATATTGACACGTGTGCTGTTGTGCTCCAGGCAGGTGATGCTAGAGAAAAAAACAGTGATGAACGTCTTCTGACTGAAGCGCTGAGCGCTCTGCTGCTGCTGAGTCAAAGAGAAGCCAGGAACTCTGTCCTCCATCAGCCACAGAGGTGAGGAGCCAGAGTTCAGCACATACACACACACAGTGTAAAATCATCATGGAGAAAATAAGTCACTGATTGAGCTTTCAACATTCTGTAAAGCAGTATTCATTCAAAACGGATATCGGAATGACTTTTTTTGAGAAGTATTGGAGGCTCACCTGAGGACATAAAACTCCAAGTACATCTTAGGGTTATATGGGCTTCCAGAAAGGAAACGTTATAGTTCTTGTTTTCATTCTTGAAATACAGCAGAGTATATTCTCAACTAATTATTTAGCCTGGAAAATGTAAAAACTGTGAAAAAATGTCCATCCCAGTGTAGTGGATGCTAATGGGGGAAAACTGAAAAAATAGATTTTTGTTTCTCTCAAATAAAGTACTTCTCTGTTCTTTAAACTATAAAAGGTATATTTTATATTCTTAATTTGACCTTCATTTTCCAGTGAAGTCTCATTGAAATGTAAAGTGTCTTTTTCAAGAGTATCCCGGCAGAGACAGGCAGCAGTTCCTATCCTTCTTGCTCTGATCAATTAAATACATGTATAAACCGACTCTAGAATAAAGTCTATCCCTCATAGAAAGCATTTCACAAAATGTGTAAAAGGTTTTAAATACAGAACGTCACTTGCGTCCTCACACAGGTTTGGCCGCGGCTCCGGAGGGCAGGTGGTGCCAGAGGATCAGATGCGTTCCCACGACTGGGAGGCTGTATCCGGTCAGGTCTGGAGTATGGCTGTACCCCAGAGATTCGGAAAGAAATAACATGGCAGAGAGATCCACACAGAGTCCTGGCATGAGGCTGAGCAGCAGGCAGCACTGGCAGGGCAGATGATGAAAGCTCATTTTCAGCACGTCAGGCCTTACTGCGCTCCCAAGGTTTATTTAAAGATGATATGACGTGTTGTTTCGGACGATGCATGTTGATGAATGCCTAATACATTTTTGTTGTTCTTGGTTTTTTTTTTAATACACCTCACTTAATGTTAATCAGAGGTGTTTGCTGTAAATGTTTTGCTACATATTTGAATATTCATTTGTTCTCTTGTCAAATAAAAGAGCTCTGAACTCAGGAACGATAAACCGATTTTCCCATGATATTAAAAGTCTCACTCTGATGATCAAGGAATTTAGAGATAAAGGGACAAAACAAAAAAAGTAGACTCAATGAATCAGATGACACGGGGCCCTGCTCCACAGAGCAGTGGCTGTTTGGTTTTGTGTGTTGTGTATTTATGGGCCACCTGGGGATGCAGCGTGCAATAAGCCTCAGCACTAATTAAAACACAACATGCAATTACTCTACATTTTCATGGTTTCCTCAGCCAATTACTGGGAAGGAAAGCCTTTTATTAGTGTGACCTCCCACTCCTTTTTACGCGTGCAGGAGCCCAAATGAAGGGTAACTACATAGGAGACCGGACCTCCAGATTTATACTCATGATTACGTCACTGCTATGCTAACTGTGTCAGATGTACCGGTAGATGTCATTTACACTTTAATCAAAATGCATTGTTGCAACATGCATATGATAATTTACACTGGGGCATATTCCTAGTTATCTCTGTTAAACCATTGAATTGTAAATTTTCGTGCCTTCACAATTCAGCATCGAATGCTTTCGGAGTTTGAAAAATATTGCAAACTATTTAGATAGCCCATAATTAAAAA
Organism: Brachionichthys hirsutus; assembly: GCF_040956055.1. Lineage (NCBI taxonomy): Eukaryota > Metazoa > Chordata > Actinopteri > Lophiiformes > Brachionichthyidae > Brachionichthys > Brachionichthys hirsutus. The sequence continues at coordinate 5,166,895 of NC_090904.1, read as the reverse complement.
TAATAAAACAGGAAAAGAGGATGGAAAAACAGGTTGATAAAATGAAAATATATAAATACGCATTTCTACAAATCTCCATCCAACAACAATGACAGAAGCATTGGTTCTTACATACTGCAAGGCTAGAAATGTTTTATTACTTGCGTAATTACTTGCGAGTCACACACCATTGATTTACTAAATTGCATTGTATTATAGATTAAGAAATGTATTAGCCAAGACCGTAACCATGTATAAACCGGTTGCTAGGAAACATATTAAGGGCTAAACTTTACAGGAGCCAACAGACTTCTGAACATTTTCCGCAAATGTTGTATGAATACAGAAATGGATCTTTATATGCAGTAGGCAAAACCATTATCTCTGATCTTTTTTAGTGTTTAATAAAAATGAGTTATATTGTTTATGAGCAAAATAAAGCACAATGTGACTGGACTTCTAGCACAGCACTTGTAAGTTTACCTGTACATCAATAAGGCCAGAGCACCTATAATGAGGAATATGTGTTTCGGGTGAGGTGATAATCATTGATTACACTTTGACTTTTCCATTCTATTAAAAGGTCAGATTATTGTTTTTTTTCAATGAGAAGAGAGTGAGATCTGTGGAAGAAATACAAGGTTATGTGAAACATGTTGCAACACAAAGACAAAGAGAGAAATCAGGGTGTGGGTGCTGCTGCGTGGGCAGCTGCATCCGCTCATCTGACAGCTGAATTAAAGAAAGACTCAACTCATCTGACTGTCATGAGTCTGCAGGGGGGCCTCGGGAAAGCATCTGTGTGCAGCAATCACAAGACAGAAAGAGAGAGAGTGAGAGAGAGAGATACAGCTGGAGCAGACAAATAGTAGTAGAAGCAATAGCAGTAGATGAAAAAGAGGAATGGATGATAATGTGTTTATTGACATGCCTTTGGATTCAGTAACCTTACAGCATATCTAACCTACTGCTTATAACCTTTGGCAGAGTGACTAGTGACACCGAGTCACGCTGACTATGAGGCAGCACAGTTGTGTGATCCGGGAAACTCCACTGAGCTGGCCTCATTGTGCCTGTTAAAAAAAACCATTTGATGGCAAAAGTTAAAAATAGGCCTACAATTTTTATTTACATTTTTTTGGTAAGTGACAATGCTTATCATTCAGAATGGAAACCTTATTGAACAGTTTTGGCCTGTGGGGAACAGTGTTAAAGCATTTTGTGCGAACGTTTGCATCCAATAGCTGACCGCTAATATATATTATTAATTGTTTTGATAAATTAATGGTTTGGAAGTGACAATTAATTAATGGCAGTGATTAGGTTTCATGATTCTAAGTTGAAGGGTTTCCCTCATTTTTTTCAACTGTAATCCTAAACGCAAAAAAACATATTCATTGCTTCTCCCATCTACAGATGTCTAACTAGATTTAATCTTCCCTAAGACTAGTGATCAGTGTCTGGAGAAAGCTGCAAAAACATCTGTTCATCTATTTCCAAAATGAGCACTCAGGATTTGAAGAAGATGAAATCAAATATAATGACAACTTTAGAATATAAATTGCATGCTGTTTCGCAAAATGAAAATATTCACCTATAAAATGATAATATTTCCAGGCCACCTACAAACACGCAAACCAAAAAGGCTACTGAAAGTCTGAAACCAAACACGAGACATATGGCGGCTGGCTGGTGTCAGATATCAGGGCCCTGTAGAGGTGCGATGAAGGGCCACTCATGCGATCAATAAAAAGATTCTGACCGGGAAGCAGCAAAAAGACGCTAAGTCATATTTGAAGCATAAATTATATTTCATAGCTTTAAATACATTTGTCTATAACATTAACTTCATTGATCTTGGCAAAAATGCATGCAAATTAATGCATATACAATTGTGTACAGGAAAGAGAAAGAGTCACCGTGTTCATGAAACAGTGTATTCTGTTTCTTTGTGCCTGAAACACCATGTTTATACAAGAATATGTTGGAAGATGATTTTTATAATATTAGTTCTGAATCCTGCAGCCTTCCTTCCGAACACATGGATGGTAGAGAGAGGAGATGTCTGTCATTATCTCTCTCTCTCTCTCCTCTTGTTGCTACAGCACAGCCCTGATCCCAGACATCCAATGCAGGCAAGAAGAAATGTGACTCGAGGGTGGGACTTGCACGAGTGGAGTCAGACACAACGAATGAGAGTGAAGGAGAGGTGTTCCTATCCCAGAATGCCCTTGCCGCCGCGCTGAGAGCCAGGAGAGCTGAAGGAGAGTGAAGCAAGAGAAAACACCAGCCGGTCCTGAGGATAGGAAATATAGAGTGGAATTTAAATAAGGTTCTAGCTTGTTCGTCAGTGGAAGCTGTGTAAAAACACAGAAGCAAAGGAGAGAATTAAAATAATAATAATAATAAAATCTTACAAGAGTAATCAGTTTTTCCTCCATTGAAGCCGACTTATTTTCATTCTCTGCTTCGATCGGTACTTACCGGTAACCTCTTTTTCTCCTACGGATTTTGATTCCTCGGATCACCACATCCTCCTCCACTTCAACGTGTCCTCCTCTCTGAGAGATTTAGCAACCATGGAAACCGGGAGCCCCAGGAAGATACAGTTCACTGTTCCCCTGCTGGACACCCACCTGGACCCAGAGGCGGCAGAACAGGTGAGGAAGTGGGAGAAAGGAATGGAAGCACGGAATAAGTGGGAGGTGGTTTGAGTGATCCAGGACTTTTAATGGTTCCTGTATGTGTATCAGTGACTAAACTGAAATTGTATTAAAAAATCACTGTGGCAAGAATTTGAAGGGATACAATAACTAATTCTGGTCACCTTACAAAAAATAAAGAAGAAACTGAGCCATTCCTCCAGTACTCAGAGGAAGCAGGCGCAGAGAAGAGGAATAAAAAGCAAAAGTTAAGTTTCCTGGACCCATTTGACAAACGGTGTCTTGTGGATGCAGAGCTCGAATGATCCTGATGAATTTAAGACTGAATTTTCCCTTTGCTGCTGGAGTGTCACCGCCGGGCTCCTTCGGGTGCAGCGTCTCAGCGAGCGGCGTTATGCTGAGCCCCAAGAGGGTTGGTGTTGTTTAGGTTTGAGTTCCCGGCTGCACACACTGTGTGGCTGAGAGACGCTGACAAAAGTTGTCCGCTGGTGTCGCAACATCACCTGGGTGTGAAATAAAATGCTCTAAGCAATGGGAGGAAATGTCAACTACGTCGTCGCAGGATGATGTTGGCGATGATGATGATGATGATGGTGTAAAAATTTGTTTCTGGCTCTTGTGAATGACGCTTTCTTAAAAACAAAACGTGTTAGAATTAAACCCAGTGGGAACAATTCACATTTTTAGAGACTGTAATGAAAAACAACCTCCCATTTTCCTATATCTTTTTAAATATGGCTTGAACAGGGATGACCATTCATAATGAATGAGCCTTGAGTAAAACGGAGAAAGATAAATGAGTCCATGCTTCTTGCTCTTTCTTTCCCTCTCCCTTCGGATGCACTGCCTTCGACTGTTTGGCTGAGGGTATTTCTGTAGGTGGAGTGTTATGCATGTACGTTATGTAAGTTTGCCCTTCTGAGGGCATGTGATTTAATGGTTGAGGGGACAGTGTAGTCTGTTTCTGGCTTAGGTAGACTTAAAACTCCTGGTATGATGAAGATTTATACGTTGACAAGGCATTTTGTAAGGAACTATCTAAGACTCATCTGCACTGTGACGGTGTGTTCTTTAATTTGATTGAGAATTTGGTGACAGTTGTGTATTATTATTAATAATATTATATATTATATATTATAATATCTCAAATGGTATAAATATTGGAATAATAATCATAGTAGTTTTTCTTTAAAGTTTTTCTTTATAATATAATTCAGCATTTAGTGTGTCATAAAGGTGGAAGGTAAGTCTAATTGTTTAATGCTTTTAGGGTGACTGCATTATTTTACGAACTGGAAGAGAGAACATTATTTCCTGCAAAAAGAAATTACACAATGCAATTCTCCAAATTCTGTAGAGTCAAAAATAACAGGCAAGCAACTCCACGTGTGTCAAAAGATAATTCGATATGATGATGACTAGAAGAGTCTGATTTCTGTTTACTGCTTCCTATCATGTAACTTATTGGTCATGTTTTACAAAAGGGAGTTGATAAACGCTTTCCTGTCTTACATTCAATCCGGCTTATCAGAGTATGCATAGAGCTACTGTCCAACCTTACGTACTGCTTAAATAAAAATATCCAACTAAAACTCAATGTGGCAAAGTGTGGATGGTGTGATTATTCAGGCTTGAAACTATGGAGCTCATTAAATTGCTGCTTTATTATTATTATTAATATGTGCGATTGAAATATAAGAGATGCTGTTTCTGGACAGATGTAAACATTAATGGCACTAGAGCGCATAAAAAATCCACATTGTAATTATTAATCTGTTTTTACAACTGTCATGAAAAGTTTAATATTATTGGAAAAAGTGATTTTCTTTGTTAAAGGAAGCAAACAAAACAAAACAAAAAGAAAACAAAACAAAATATTCCATTATCTGAATCCACAATGTAGTTGTATTATTCTCTGGCTCATGCCACATTCGTCCATCCAGTTTTATAGGAATAAATGTTCAATCAAATTAATCAAAAAAATCCCAAGCCCACCCTTTAATCTAAAATCACTCCAAAACCTCAGATACGTCCACACTGCATTCTCCCACCTCCCACCAAGGGTCATGAGAAAGTGTCATAGTTGTTGTCCGAAAAGAGACAGAAAAATAAACAAACCAACAGATAAATTACCTCCTTGTTAAAGGTAATATAAGGTGATCACAACTCACGAATGTGTTGTGTGTACTGGCATTAGTGTCTTTGCTTATCTAGCTACACGTCTGACTCCAGGATGCAGCCACTGAAATCGACACCTCCAGCCTGATGCTTACTGTTCTTCTGGCACCAGCTGACAGATCTCCTTTTACTGTAGCTTGACCTGTACACTTTGCCCTTTTACACTGCATTTTCCATTCACCGAAAGACCCCTCGGGGGCAGCCACGCAAATGTGTTTGAAAGCACTATGAATATCCAGCTCAGGGGGCTTCACCCATGGTTCAGCAGTCTCTGCAACCTGACACCTCCCAGCAGGGAACCACATGCCACCCAGAGCATCCTCCCCGAGGTCCAAGCCTCACATCAACAGCATTTAACACTCCTCCTCTTATCCACACTCGCATACAGTGTGTGTGACCATTATCACAATCTCACATTCGAGTTCACAGTGTACTGATTACACCGTAGAGACCAAAAGAGAAGTCCAAGATATTGGTCCCTGCCATTATTTACACATTCCTATCATTATTAAATGTCGTTATGTGTTGTTTGATGCATGCAGTGCTTCAGATTGATCATGTGTTTATTCCTCTTTATTACCTGTCTCCGGGCAGCTTTGTATTTGACATAGACATCAGAGTGGGATTGATTTTCTTTTCTTTCTCACAGCTCACAATCCCTTCAATAACAAGCCACTTAATAGAGATCAATAATCCCTTGGAAAAAAAATGACAGGAGGCTGCTATAAAGCAGAGATCCTGCTAACGCTAACCCCCCTAACCCTAACCTAAGCTATCTACCTTACAATTATAACCTTTAATATAAAAGTGTGGTTTAGCAAAAATAATCGTGTTAACACCAGGCCATGTTCTCATATTTATATGAATGATGAAGTCTACATTCTTTTTGCTGAAATGATGATGACTCACGTCAGCTCGCACTGAGGTGCTCTTTTATTGCAGGCCTTTCATAGGTGACAGTGCCCTCCTTCATGTTCCCTGCACTGATCATCTTTTGTCCTTCAATGAGAACATAACCATCACTCTCTGTTACCTCCGGGGAGCCATTTTCCACAAAGGACTTTGGATTGCAGTAGAAAATCACATTGTGCATATCTCTCGAACATGAAGACAATCTCAACCTAAGGAAGGGAAACGTTGCTTGTATCTCAAGGTCATTACTCTATGCATGCAGAAACCACATGTTTTTATTGTGCTAGCGCTTCAGCTAAAACCCTTCCTCAGAGCTGCTGACACAGCAGACCTTTCAAGCTTTGGATGTGATTCGGAAGCATAATGAGATCTCTACCCGTCTTTCTCTTGTAATTAGAACAGACCATTGGACCTATTTAAAGTACATCACTTACACACCATCAGCTCCAACCTTTTATACGTGAAAAGTTGATTTGTCTTGGTATACTTCTAGTACTTGGCATAGGCTCATAATGATGAGTCATATTATTATTACCATTACACATGCACTCACTGATGTTTGATGCATTTATAGACAATGCATACAATTGTTGCTGACGTATGAAAGGTGAAAGTTGTCAAAGTACAAAACATGATAGTTAGTAGCAATAGAAACAATATTTTGCCTTCCTTTGTCCGTTATCAGCGTTCTACTAATGAATCCAGTAATGACTGCAGATGGTCACAAGGCCATTATCCAGGATCCCGACTGTGATCCTGATAGAACGCGTTTAACCCATATTCCCATATTTTGTTGTGAAAGTTTATCCTTATTTCAATTGGATCTGGTTCCTCAGGTATTAAAGATAGAACTAGGGCATACAGGACGACACATAGAACGGGAGAGCCTGAAAATACTGAGGAAACCTTGAGGATATTCTGGCAGAGAACCGTCCAGAGAGTCGGCTCCAGAGAGGCAGCAGCTGATTAGGTGAGATGTGTAACAGGTGTGTCGTTCAGTTCAACGATGCCTCCGCAGGTGTGCAGGGCAGAAATCAACCTGCAGCAAAAGTCTCCATAGCAACCCTCACAGATGGGGTTTTAATGTTAAAATGTTATATTTTTTCCTGACTTAATTCTGGATCAGATCCAGAAGGAGATGTGAAGGCTAAGGACAGAAGAAATTGGGATTTAAAAAATCAGAAGTCCATGATCTGGGTATTCATTGCCCTGTTAATACAATAAATCCCTCTATTCAGAGCCAAATTTTCCTTCATTTGGCTCTGAATAGAGGGATTTATAATAGCTGAGAACACTAGCCTGAACAGTATAGAGATTAGAATTTCAGTGACAGGCTAATTGCCTCATCTACAAGACAATGGATGGATGGATGAGGGATGAGGAACCGCATGAATGACTGTCTGAGCATTGTACTGAATCTCTGACAGCACAGCGCCGCCTCTGAATGCCGGTGGTCGCAGCATTTTATTTTTAAACCCTTTTTATCTGCATGAATTCATTGCATGCTGCCCTTTTCTGAATCAGAGAAGGAAACTTGTGAGCACATTGTTTTCCTGAAGGTCACAACTGAGCGCTGAATGTAATACAGAAGATCTAACCTCTTATTTTCTTAAAGAGGACAGGAATCGCTTTACTCCTCAATCTAGATTTTTAGCTGTAACATTATTCTTTATCTTTGCCATCCTTAGGGTAATTATTCCGTGACATTAAACAGGTCCCTTCTCTTCATAAAGTCATTGTCAGCAAACCACAAAGGTTAAGTATGAATCAGTTTGGCTGTCTTTAAATCTACACACCTCTGCCTCTGAGTGGTTAGTTCTTGTTGCCTTCTATTCTGTATAGCTAATTCTAGGCGTAAGAAGTGATGATCAGTTTGGGTCAGGGTTAGATTATCAAGGATGCAGAGACGGGTTGGTCAATCCTTTGCATCTCTAAGTGAATTAATATCACATGGAGTAAGCTGTGGTATTTGTGTGAGTGAAGACTCGGGGAGTTATATCTCCGCTGCGGGTGAGGAGAATAACAATGACTCTGGGTTTAATGGCTTCTTCACAGCCGCGGTTGATTGTGCTTTAGTGTGGGCTCAGGCTTTGATCTTCTGGCACAGCAACAAAACACACACACACACACACACACACGCATACAAGGCCAACAGATTTATTATACACACAAGAGACCCATAGAAATAAAAATAAAGATGCCATAAAACAGAACCCAACCAAAAAATTAAACAACAAATATTTTTCAAGATTTTACGAAATCTGGAGAAAAAAAAACTTACAGCTTGATGTCACATGAAATATTCTACAAGTGTGACTGATCTGAAGCATGGAGAATCGGTTCAGTACACCCGTGTGAAGTTTCAAGCTTTGAAGACGATGCCACGTCCAGTTCCATCACAAAACTATCGCCTTAAAGATGTTAAAGATTTTCATGTTTATAGTCATCAGGACATCAAAAAGGACTCCCACTTTCAAGGCCCTATTTAAAACCATAAAGTAGTCTGTTGTGGACCCCCAATATCTGAAGTTAGATCGTTGCCAAAACAAACAAACAAACAAACAAATAAACAAAGAACAAAAACAGGTCAACATGGTCTTATGCGACACTAAGTCAAATTCAGTGATAAATTGTGATTATCATCCCCCATAAGATTTTCAACTACTTGTGGGAAAAGTGTGAATTTAACAATGAGGATGGATACAGACCTGCGTGGCCCAAACAGATAGTGAGGGTCTACTGGGAACGTCTGGCTGAGGACCCACTCCCACCGTTGGGAAAGCCTCGATTGCTTTCCCGTGGTGGTGGCTGCCTATTGGCACGGCCCAAGTGGTGGGGAGTGCTTCGGAAGTATGGAATGGAAGCCTTATTGCTGTCCAGTCACTGTATTCCCGGAGTCAGAGTCTAGCTCGCATTGCCGAGAGTAAGTCAGACTCGTTTTCGGCTGCAGTTCGACATCGCCAGGACTGCCCCTTAACATCGGTTTTATTCCTAAAATTTATGGACAGAATGCCATCTTGTTTATTGGCCTTAGGATTCTGTTTCTGCTTTTTACAGATGAGGTGTTTATATATACCTGCATCATCGAACAGTGACCTCCAACTCGCACGGGAGTGGTTTGCAGCCGGCTGTGAAGTGGCCGGGATGAGGATGAGCACCTCCAAATCTGAGGCCACGGTCCTCAGCGGAAAAAGGGTGGAGTGCCCACTCCGGTTAGGAGAGGAGTTTAAGTATCATTTATGAGTGAGGGGAAAATGGAATGGGAAATACACAGGCTTTTTGGTAAAGCGTTCACAGTGATGCGGCCACTCAATCGGTCAGTGGTGATAAAGAGAGAAATAAGCGACAAAGCGAAGCTGTCTATTTAAACTTCTTCTATGTTCCAACCCTCATCAGCAAATTATTTGTGCAGTTGCATCAGTGTTTGTGCATTTTATAGGCACTGAACCCCAAATTGCTTGCCTTGCATGGCCGCAGTCGCCCACTGCAGTGTGTGTGAGTGTGTGAATGTGAGGCGTCATTGTAAACCGCTTTGGGCACTGCGAAGGCGTAGAAAGCACGAAACAAGTGCAGTCCATTTACCATTTATAAAATAAAGCTTATCAATCGAGGTTTGACTCCATTGACAGCTCCAAACTACACGCATATCAGTGTGTGTGTGTGTGTGTGCTCCTGGAGACACTAAGGTTTCCTGCATGGTAAGAATGCAGCATCAGAAGACAAAAAACTCCAGATGAACAGAGTCTGAAGTGATGGCTTGTGATTTGAACTAGTTCATTGTTATTTCATCCTTTCTCACTCATTTTGTTTAGCACTACAAATTATCTTTTCTATAGGTCCGGAGCAAAAATTCAATGATGAATCAGTGCCGCTCCTTTCAGGCACAATCAGAGCAGTTGTTAATATTGAGGTTTAATGTACGGCCATTGTTGAATCTTCGTCATTGTCTCATTAAAGAGCTTAGGTTCTGGCTGACTTGAAATAGCGTGTGACTCAGCTGCAGGCTGAGGTACAGCTATACGACCGAGTGGACGGCACTGCTTTGTAGGTGCACAACCAGCATTTAGTAACGAGGCATGGAGGACGAGAGCTCACATGACAGTCAGCGTTCAGTCAGCAACTCTTTCAGCTCTCTGTCAGCATTGTGTTTGTGGGTATGTGTGAGTGAGTGAGTGAATAATTGTCTATTGTACTTAAAATCCTAAGTGACAGGTTTTTTGAAGGATATAAATGCAGATAGAAAGACATGATTCTGGAAAAAGAAGAAGAAGACTTATTTAAAACTATTTTACACAAAAGATCTTGTGTAAACATATTTGGAGACATAATCCAGTACTGCGTTCATTGATATTTGCTGAACAGCTATATGTATTTCATGCTCACAGTTCTCTTCTCATTATTCAGATTAGAGTTAGTCAGATTAGAGATTTTTTTGAGTGGAATGTGAATTGTCTTTCATGTTTTATCCCAGAATACTAGACAGTGCTACACGGCAGTAGTCATGAGCCAAGGAGCAAGTAGGTCATGGCAGACTGTCCTGCTGACTCTACTGCACCGCACAGTGACATCCACTGTGGCTCTCAACTGGCTCCAGCATCTTTAAAATGTGCAACAACCAAACCCAAAATACGCTTCACCCAGACTGCAGGCATCGCCAGGGAAACTGATGTCTGAAATCGCTGTTGAGCAGTAATAAGTCAGCAGGGCTTGACTGTGCTTGATTTACTGAGGCCCAAATATGGCAAATTTCAGAGTATCACTGAGTATTTTGATTGGCTGTTACAATATATCCTATTAGGTATCCTAGTCTGTATCAGTACAGCCTGAAAAGAAAAGTACAGCCTGAAATACGCACATATTAGATGAGCTGTTTGAGGTTTTACAATGATTTCTTTTTTTAAAGGTCATAACAGGAAGCATTTATAATCTAGAATAAAACTGTTTTACATTTTCAGATCAGAAGAAGAAGACCCACACCCGCCACTTTAGTGGCATCCAGTGATCAGTCATCACCTGGTAAGGCACACGCACACGCACACACAGTATTTCCCACATGCCTGTTTTCTGGTTTTGATGACTGTACTCTTTATTTTCTGACATCTGGAGATGCGCTGATGTGGCAAAAACAACAACAACAGATGTCTTAACTAATTAGAACCGAGCATTCAGTTCTTCTTTGTGATGTTTGACAGGTAAAAAAAAGGAAATTAAGAGGTTCCTACTACAAAGTAATCTCTCAGAGATGTACACTAACATGTATGTGACAGGATAACACAACATCTTGCTTAATGATGTTGCATTCAATGCGATGATTCAAAGACACTTGGAAAAAGATTCCTCCTGGGATCTTTCTGTGTGGCGTTTATTCCCCCCCCCCCCCCCGTGTCTGTGTGGGTTCTCTCCGGGTACTCCCATCACCAAAAAATATGGAATTTAGGTGAACTGGTTACTAAACATTGTCCATAGTTATGAGCGTGAGCGAGAAGGTTGTCTGTCTTTCTGTGTGGCCATGCGATGACCTGGTGACTTGTCCGGGGTGTATCGTGTATCGCCGGTCGTCATCTGGGATAGGCTCCAGCGCAACCCTTGGCCTGCATTCAGATAAACAGCTGAAGATGAATGAAGTGATCACTCCAAACTCCAACCAACCTCTGCTGACTGTGCATCATTAGAACCTTAGCCAAAAATCAAGACTTTACTGCAGGAATAATGCTGGATCTTTGTGACCTCATTTGGGACCCAAATTTAATGCAGATCAAGACAATAACTTACCGTATCCACAGTATGGGTCACAACATCCCAGACTGATGCAGTGTCACTCCTGCTATCCACTAAAATGATTTTCCTGCTGCAGCAGAGCAACAAAAGAACCATGTGTGTCCTTTCATGGGATCTCACTGATCAAACACAACAGCGCTCCTTGAGCGAGTCATCGTGTTCAATGATTCATCCCTTTGCTTCCCGTTTCCTTCCTGGCCTCTGTTGTAACTTTGTGTGAACATGATGTGTAGCGTAGCATGCTCTGAAAAGAGGAACAGCTGGAAATAATGGAAGCAAGTTCTCGAGATGAGAAGAATGAGAATGTTTTTCTTCATATCAAAATAATTCTAATCAATCTGTTATTTAGGATTCCTGCTGGCACAGCGTGTTGTTCAAATCGCAGCATTTTGTCACTTGAGAGTCAGCACATCGAGTGTTTTTAGCGAGAAAATTAATTGCCTTCTTTAGGGAATAAACCCTTACACTTCTTATTTATTATTTTGACTAATTTGCCTCATGTGTGACACTGCGTGTGATTTCATGTGCATGTGTCTTTGTGATTCAGTAATTGGGTGTGGAGTTGAGTTTGAATGAAAGTGTGGCAGGAAGTCCTAATTATTATAGCAAAGCAAATCAGAGAGATTAGTGGAAAAACAGAAATAAATATAAAAGGCTAATAAGTATAAATATACTTTAAAGGGAATTTATGGGAATATTGGACAACGAGATAAAACATGCAAGATCAAATGTTTATCAGTAGAGACAAGGCACTGAAGCTGCAACAATAAATTGCTACAGCAATAATTGTCTGTCACTGATAAAGCTGATGAAATAATGATGCTCAATGAGAGGACTGCTTAAAGGCTAGAATGAAAAATGAACAAAAAGCCACAGAGTGCAAAATAATAACTCTGTTGACTAAGATTTTATTAGATGATGTTAATGAGTGTTAATCTCCACTTTTACATTTTTCGTTGGCTTTGGTTTCAGGCACACTGCGTCTGCTTGGCCTCACATATGGTCAATTTTATTCATGCACATTCTGTGTAAGACTGCAGATAACAGTCAATAACAGTTCTCATTATGCATTTAGAAATTAACTTACACATTTATACGTCTGATGACTCAAATGTAATATTATAATAGTAAAGTACTATTTTAATATAATATGCAGTACTTTTGCTATGTTGGTGACTGTGGGCCAGAAACAAATTATGCATTTAGTGCTACTGAGAGAAGAAATGTAGGACATTTTATATATGTTTTAAAATAATGATACATTTATATTTAATCTCACACTTGGCTACTTCTCTCTGTGTGTCTCCACCCCATGCCATACATTATAAAGTCTTGGACAGCAACAATAATAAAAAAAGATTTAGACAGTGGTGTGTGTGTGTGTGTGTGAGAGAGAGAGGGAGAGAGAGAGAGCATGCGTGAGCATGTGCTGGATGGGGAATGGAATAGTGCAGATATGATGATGAGGGACGTGCCGAGGCAGTAATGCTGTGCCACTTCAGACGCAGCCCTGCATTATTTAATTCTCTGCGGATTGCTCTGCTCTGTGCACTGTGAAAACCAAACCGCAAATCAGCCGCTGCCACTGAAAAGGTATGGCACAATTTGAGTGAGATAAAATGAAGCCTAACATAGTTTCACAAACTTGGAAGAATGACCTGTGGTAATCGACTACTTTTTTCTCCCCCTGTTGTGCTGTCAGCCTCGTCTTTTTGGGATTTCCAAACCTTGCCTCTGCTAATAGCATTTTGTCTTCGAGCTGTAATCACAGAAGTTCTAGTTATTCTGTAAGATAAATAGGAAAATTGGACCTTGTGCTCTCTCTTAGGAATATGTGTAAAAGACTGTCTCCGATGAATATGAGCTACCTGTGAGCAACCATAGGAGCCTCATGTTATTTGTATAGAAATGAAGACATTTCTCTCTCTCTCTCTCTCTCTCTCTCTCTCTCATCAACTTTTGTTTGACATAACAAATATAAAACACTTTTAAAGACATGACAGGATTATCTGTTCAGACTGCTTTGCTCAGGGTTCTGGAGTTTTCATGATGTTCTCATTTTTCTTCATTAAACTGAGTGCAGAAACTATAAAGCAACACAAGCTGCAGTAGGCAGCTAAATGAAAGTGGCTTGGCTGAATGAAGAGCAGTCAGATGACTCGTCTGTTCCTGTCTGGCTTGGTGTCAAACATTCAGTCACGCGGGAGTCGCACTCCTTTTTATTAGCCTCCTCTCTCTCTCTCTCTCTCTCATTCAGCAGCACAGATGGCCTAAATCAGCCCTGTGAAATCAATATTTTGTCTTAATCTTTCTACTACTCATCCTCATACTACTACTATTACTACTACTACTACTAACAATAGTAATCATGATAATAATAATAATTCATTCATTCATCTTCTGAACCGCTTTGTCCATTATCGGGTCGTGCTGGAGCGCATCCCAGCAATCAACGGGTGAGAGGCGGGGTACACCCTGGACATGTCGCCAGTTCATTGCAGTGCCACACATAGACAGACAATCAATCACTCACACCTATGGGCAATTTTATTGTAACTAATTCACCTAATTTGCATGTTTTTGATGGTGGGAGGAAGCCGGAGAACCCAGAGAGAACCCACACAGACACGGGGAGAACATACAAACTCCTCACAGAAAGGCCGCAAGTCAAAATAGAACCTGTGACCTTCTTGCTGTGGGGCTACAGCGCATACTACTGCGCCGCCGTGCCGACCAATTTTATTATTTTACATTTTATTAAATTCAATTTTTACTCCGAGCATCATCATTTGTTAACATTATTGCTTAAATGTTCGAGACACTGAATATGTAATAGTTCTGTAATTAATCAGTTGTCAGTTTTGGGCAATTTTTGTGAGAAGTTACAATCTTTATTTCTGTCTTTATAACAAAAACAATAACAGCAATAAATAATAGCGTACATTTACAGCACTTTGTCAGCTACAGTTGTTTTTAAATGTTCTACAAATAAAGTTGAGTTGAGTTCAAAATGATATTGTTGTTTACAACTTTTTTTATTATGCCATTAAATACTTCAGATTACAGATTAGATACCACATTGGTGGAATGAAACGCTAATCTCAGACTGACATAGTTTAACAGTTGTCACTTAGCAGTTAATAAATATTTCACGTAATAATTGAAAGATCTTACTGCTTTAGGTGGTAACTCGAAAGATTGGCCCAGTTGCTGCGCTGGATTTGAAACTAAATCCATAATGATTCTCTGTCTCCGGGAGAGGCTAAAAATAAGGTTCAGTTTCATGCTTTACTTAAAACATGAGCAGTGTAAAGATTAATCTTTTTAACAATTAAATAAAAAAAGGAAAGTGTGAGATGTTTAATATGTTAAACACCACTGAGTTTGAGTTTGGTGCAGAGAAAGAGAGACTGATGAATAAAGAGACAATCTAGTGCATATATTAAAGTAGAAAATACACACACACACACACACACACACACAAAGACAATATATTCCTTGTGCCTAGGGATGAATATGTTGCCAAGCAACAAGATGTTGTCCTAGAAAAATATTCTAAGGATGGAAGCTCAGAGATGGGTTTGGGTTCAACATCCTCACTATTGATCACAGATGGGGTAATTGTATTACATATTGACAGCAGGTGATCTGGCTTTTCTTTTCACTTTTCAGTGTTTGTGAATTGACCTTTAAATGAGTGTAATACCAAAGTGAATGATGATGATGATGAATATATGTATTAGATAGAATGTTAGCGTACAAGTACAGTCACACAGTAGCATGTATTACAGTACAAATACAGTCAAACATCCTGTCTAAGAGGAGCATTTCAAAAAAGCCCTTGCGGTCTTGTTTCAGTTGAAAGTCCTTAGTACATAAATCATCGACATTTAACAGTACAAATTTCGCAATACAAATAAAAATAAAACTAATATTAAATTATTTTTTCTCTCTTTTCATATATTTTCATATGCAAATGATGGCTGCTTTAAATGCGACTAGATAAAGCCAGCCTTGAATGTAAATAAAGCCACTGTTTGGAATGTTAGTTAGTTAAGCCATTCTATCCATGTTTCTCCATTTTATTATTACTTATTATGAATTTATGTACATTTTGATCAGCCATGTAATGGTAGTTTCTCTCCTGTTATTTCTTTACTTTGAGATGAATATCCTTATCATCACATTAAAACTAATGTCATCCAACACAACAGCCCTGCACCTCTGTAAAAACAGAGCTCACACTTTAATCCTGGGAGGTCAAATAGAAGCTTGGTGAAAGTGGATATGCATTGCATTGCAGAGATTGTTAATTTCGATTGGAAAAATTAAACATGTACCCATGAAACATGATAACACAAAAACAAAACATTAAACAAACAAAAACAGAGCAAAGATTTACTGTCTGCGACCATCATGCTGGAGCTCATTCTATATCAGCTTATAGCTGCTGATCTGCGCTGCACGAGTGGATTTAGGCTCTTGTTTGCCAGTTCGTTCTGGATCTGATTTTCATTGTTTACGATGCTAAACTGATTATTTCTTCTTCCTCGCAGAAATCGATGAAGATCGTCTCCCAAACCAGTTGTACAAGGTAATCAAATTCAAGTTCTATGAAATAAGAGAATACAAATTTTGATTGAAAAAATGACTTTTTTTTTCCTTGAAAGGGAGCTTTTCTATCTTAGTGCCCGTAGCTGATGTACAATGTTGATGCTTTACAGGCGGCCTTGTTGAACTCCCCTCGACAACGGCGAAAAGGACAGAAAGGAACACCTACAATGAAAGGTAAATGTGTATCAGTTCTATATAAACGTCAGCTCATTTTGAATGTTCTCTTCTGTTTTTTGCCATTCTAGATTTAGGAACAACTTTTAAAAAATGGGAAACTATCCTTTGTGGGGCAAAGTTTGCAGTAAATCTAACATCCAGGGTGTCACATGTCAGGGAACGTCGGGCTTCTCGGTGAAGTAGCTAAGATAATGATGGAAGTTTCATCTAACTTGGGTGCCCATTTTCACCCATGAAGGCAATCAGTGCTGCACTTGCCTCAGCGAGGATTTATTATCCCAAATTTTCTGACCATAGCTTCTCCCAATTTCAATTTTCCATGTGATACCAGAGACCCTGCCGGACTCAAATAAAGCCTGAAGAACGACAGTAATAAATGCAATCACAGCAAAGCTCCTCCAGCGTTTCATATTTCTGTACACTGTTTGTGTCTTCACATTGCAAAGCATAGGTTTTCAATGAAATAAAAACTACAGGTTTTAATGCGGAGAAAGCAGAGGATGTGTTCCGACATAGATATGAAAGCGAGGGAACAACGATGAGAGGACAAGTGGAAATTGGTGCTCTGGGATGTTTATTCCACAATTAGTTTCACAGCTCTCAGCATCAATTCTTTGAGGGAACCGGTGATAATCAGTGTGCGACATGGAGATAAGAGTAATAGCACTGTGGATGAAGGCGGGTGAGGGAGGTGATTAACTCAATCATCTCCCTATTCTGCTCCCTTAACCCATCCCCTCTCGCCAACCATTGTTGGGTGTTAATTAAATCTTGCACATTTATTAGAAATGTTTAGCCTACATTGGTGTTTTGTAGAGCTTTATTTATTTTTGAATCTCCACGCTCACCAAATCTCTTTCCTGCACACTATCCTCCCTTTGGTTCACTTCATCTCACGCCGCTTTTCTCGCTTCTTCTTTCATTCCCGCAATGATTTTGTGCTATCCTTTTTTTTTTCTTTTATTTGTTACGTCGGTCCTCTTTTTTTCTCTAACAACTCTTCATCTTTCCGTCCCTGCTTCTTTTCCACCTCTCCATCCCTCACCCGGACTCCTGCCAGAGCTGCAGTTCCTGGTGGAGCACCACCTGTACAGACAGCAGCAGGGAGCTGGGGACGAGTGCTCCTCGGAGAGCTGCCTGTCGGAGCGCCCGAGCCCCGACTCTGTTCCCACAGGAGAGGATCTTCCACGGGACGATGAGGCCACTGCAGAGGCCTTTGAAAAGCTGCGCTGTCAAATGGAGGGTAAGTTTGGAGATTTTGAAGATAGACTTTGTTTGCATGGCTAATAAATTCTATCTACGTCTCAACAGACAGCTCGTTGAAAAGCTGTCTGTTGCTGCTTTAATAGGTGTTTGTTGATGTAAAATGCAAAATGTGTAAAAGCTGGTGGACAAGACCCCAATAAATATGCGTGTTGTGGAGTAACTGCATAAACTCTGGATCACATCATATGAAGTCTGAATGACAAGAAGAAGACACAATAGACAATGTATGTTGATATATGAGATAGTTACTGGTTCAACTCCATTGCCAAAATGATTTACATAAAATAAAGATTTTTGCACCAATGTCATTAAGGGCTATACGTAATTGGTCCTCACATGTTTAATGCATTTACACTTTAAATAAAATAAAAAAAGACAGTTTTCCAATGATCACCAACAGATTCAGATTAACATTTTATTTCTGAAGGATGCAAATAAAAAAAGATCAATATAAATAAACCCTGAGAGGCCTTATGGTCGATTCCGTTCTCAACATATTTGCCTTTGTCTCAGATTCCACAACTTAATTCAGTACACCATGTATTATATGATTATTATGCATTTGATTATATTAAGTACAATTTAAGTCTTTTTTTAATGGTTCTTTTTATTGTTTTTTCCAACTTCTAGTTGACTTCTTTCGATTAAAGTGCTTGTGACAGTGAGTAGTTTTTCCACCCTCTAGTTGTCCTCTGTTCTCCTGTCTGCAGAGTTCTCCAGGGAGAGTCTATTAGAAGCTGCCGGTGGGCTTGAGTGTCCCCTGTCCAAGGAGAAAGTAGACTGTTCCAGCATTACCAATGTGGCAGATCCCTCGTCACTGCAGTGCAACACACAAGCAGGTAGGAGGGCCAAAAGTGCCTTAGAAAGAAATTAATCCTTTCAGACTCCACATCATTTGTTCACTGAAAATATATTATTTAGATTTATTAAACAGCATGAAACTACAGGAATAATTACCGGTACGTAAGAGTCGTTATAAAATTCAGTCAGGTGGAGGGAACATGATTTATTGCAAAGGAAATCACTTAAACACATTTCAATCGATCTGAGAGGTTGCAAAAGTAATGTTTGACATGATTTAGCTGTAAGAGTTCCTATTTTGCAGCCCTTTATGTTCTGTAACACGTCTCTGTTTTTCAGACACACAAGCAGAGGCATCCAGTGCGAGTCAGCCGGCAGAGGAGAAGATGGAGAAATGCAGCCTGGAGAAAAAGAAGTAGAGTGTTTTTTTTTCTCTACACCACAATGCTGCTCAGTCTGCTCAGCCAGCCGAACACAATGGCAGAAGTGTGCGTCTGCAGATTCATGTTTTAGATCCATCAGGGCATCTGCATTCCTACACAGGTAGGCCTTAGTTACCAAGACAAAAGCAAGAACAAACGTTTCTACAAACATCCTGACTAAATTATTAAATTGCAGTATAATTGATTTATGCAGATTCCCCTTCACAAAAAGAAAGAAAGAACAAAAGAAAGAGTCCGTCACACATTAGTTGTCATGAACTACCAGGACTTCACTGCTTAGTGGCCGCACATGCCAGTACTCTATTTGAAATCCTCTGACAGGATTAAATATATTTAAATGTCATTAAATAGGTGCCATAACTTCAGTAAATTTATCACAATGCAATAAAATGTAGTTGGAGGCTACCTCGTAAAAAAACAGGGACCAAAAGCATCCTGTTTAAATTCAAATGCATCATTATAAAAAATAAAAAAAAGATTAAGAATACACCATATTTACAGTACTGGTTTGGACATGTACAAATATGTTCACTAAGTCCCACTGAAATCAGACTGTGTTTTTCATGAATGTTTGCTATGGGATATAGAGGATGTAATGTGTAGTCAGCTAACTCTAAAATAATCAACAACTATTTTGATAAATTTAGAATAAAGGCCCAACAATTTGCTAGTTGTCCTAATAAATCATAAATGAAATATTTTGGGGTTGGGTTTATTTTTGCTTGTTGGAAGAAACAAGATATTTGATGTCAAACAAATATTTTCGATGGATGGATGGATGGATGGGTGGGTGTCACACACTTTGAACAGCATCTTAAACTAGCACGTTTCTATAGCAGACCTTCTCCTTATTGTGAAGAAAAACAATGCTTCCTACAGGATTACTAAATGGACCAACAAACAAACGCTCACGCTGGAAAAACGCCTCCCTGACGTCGTTGTGGGGTTTAATTAGCAGCACATTAAACGGCATGTAAACATACCAGACCATGTTTGTGTGTTTACTTTGCTCGCTGCTGTCAGTTAAACCCAGACAGACGTGTTTTACTCTTGAATGCTTTGTGGGAGTTTAATCCAGGTCATGAGCCTTCCTGCATAATATCGAATGTAACTTTCAGCCGAACCGACCAATCATGAACGATCTGATCAAGGAATTGTAAAAAGCTGACATTCTACTTTTTGTGAGGAACAATATTAGGAAATCATCACCATACTCTTAAATATTTAGCATTGGCATTATCATGTTGAATGTGTGACAACCCTCCATAATTCGCTCGTTATAATTGATGTAAATTAAATAAACTGAAAGAAAACAATATGTCAGAGAAACAGACTAGCTTAGCAACATTTGTTTTTCCCCAGCTGCAAAAACAATAAATATTACATCCACAAAGACAAAGAAATTAAAAGTTGAACATTCCTGTGTAAGCTTGTATTTATTATTTTCTACTGCAGTCTGTGTATGGATAATGTACTGTAATGTTGGTTCTTCTTTTTGAATAGTAATGTTATAATATACACATATGTTTAACATGTTTAACATAGATTAAATCTGGGAATATTTGCTCAAATTTTGTTAAATTGAAAGATGATTACATAATAATTACATGTAATCGACCATACATTTGTTTGATAAATAAAATGTTTAAATTTGTGATTGTTATTGTGTGTTTTTTTTATTTACACAAATAAGTCTGTGAATTTTGTTTCTTAAATTAAAAGCAAAGTCAGGTTGATCTTCATGTTCTATTACTATTTTAGAGAACTTAATACCACAACAGGAAAACCAGGATCCACTACCCTGAAAAAAATCTATGTGAAGTGTTTTGTAAAGGGAAAGTCTCCAAAAACTAAATTGCACCACTGCTTGTGTGTTTAGTGGAGGTTGACTCTAACTGGATCCTAAAAATAGGCACTTTGCAAATAAATAATTCAAAGAGTCAGAGCCAGAAGCTTAGAAGCACATACATTTTTTATGCACTGGACGGGTTTTCAGAAATTTATTTTTTAGTAGTGCAGCAAATGAAGCTGTGATATCAATACAGACACTTGTTAAGTGCCCTTTGAAACAGCCAGTGTGAATGTGATTATTTCTATTGAGAGTAATTGCTGTGAATGCTGGTTATAGTCATTACAGTACAGTACAGACAATCAGTCAGCCTGAATGTAGAGTGGCTTAACTCGTCTGAAGAAAAGAAGAAAACTGAAGTCACCCTTCAAAGTGCTCAACTGAAAACTTAAAATATGAGATTGTGATCCAAAGCTCAGTCATCTGGGCACCCAGGGGCCACTTCCATGATGCTGCTCTACAGCTCCCCTACCTGGGAGTGCGAGAGAACTGAAAATCATTGATTTACCATCTGGCTTATCTTCAGAATCAGAATCAATTAAATGGAAAGGATTGCCACATTAATACTGCAAACACAATTTCTCAAAGCTACTCAAAATAAAAACTACTCTCTTATACACACAATGAAAATATTTAAAATATAACTTCAGTTGGATTTGAACACTAGGCTTTGTGCAGAACTATAGTTACTAGTATTTTAGAATTAGATTTTTTGGGATAATTGATAAAATAATCAAAATTAGCAGAATTCAATTCATTGAATCATCGTATTTAATATCCTTGAAACTCTCTCCAAATACGACAAACACTGACATGATTCCAAAGTTTATTACATGGATAAATGATTTGTGTACAGTTTAAACCATTAAAGGTAATACGTGCTTTACAAGTGTTGAAGTGGCAAATTAAATTAATAACATGCACTATCCTATAACATGACCAGCATGTAGACTTTTCAATTAAATTGTCATTGTATGCTACACTTAAAATAAGACATGAGCACATTCCTTCATATTTTCCGCACCTTGTCTTGGGAAGATGTTAACCTTACACCACCTCTCCCTCCCCTGACTGCTTCAAACATGGTATGAAATGGAATTATTGTTTTGTTACTAACAGTGATACAACATTAAAATCAATTCTAAGAATGCACAGCTATATAATCACTAAGTCCCTTTTATTGTTTTTTTATTTTTATTTGTGGGGGAGGGATTTTTCTGACAGTTCCTCTTTTTTTGATCTCTGATCCATTGTCAAACAGGTGTCAGAAAATCCTGGAAGACAAAGCAGATTGGATTTGATGTGTATGGAGCTCAAAGGGTAATGATACAACTGTTAATGTATTTTTCTGTGATCACTGCAAAGTGAATGAAGTCGAAAGATTTTATGAAGTGTCCTTGGGCAAGACACTGAACGCCGCATTGCTCCCAGTGGGCCTGGCGATGCCTTGCATGGCAGCATTCGACACTGGAGTGTGAGATAATGTGTGCATGTGAGGCATAATTGTCTTTGGGCACTGTGAAGGTGTAGAAAGAGCTATATCAGGGCAGACCATTTACCATTGAATTCGGGGGGGAATGATCACAAAAATAACTAAATTAAAAAGATTATTTTGTCTGTTTGCAAGATTATCCCATTTTTCATTTTGATTATTGCAGAATACAAGGTTGAAAAGTAAAAACATGATCAAATTTGAGGTATTAAAACTAAACTTCTAAGAAAGAAAGAAAGATAAATATAAAAAGCAGTTAAATAAAGAGAAGGGAAAGGGACATTTAGAGAAACATTCCTTAAAAAATAATATACCATTAGAGTCGTTTTCCTTCCATTTGAACTTGTTGTCTTCGGTGTGTCGAGTCCACGTGGAGCGAAAGCTGACCAGCTCAGCTGTGATGTGAGCGAGACCCCATTGCAGACCTCTGGAGCTCTCCTTCCACAGATTACTGTTAAAAATCAATCAATCAATCAATCAATTTTTTGTTTTTTGCTCAAATTTAAATTTGAAGTTTAAATCTACTACAAGAAATAACCCAGGTTACTGTTACCGACCACTGCTTCTTATTTTAACTCAGTGCAGCATGAAAAGAACAAAAGCTGTATGTATGAATGGAAGTGTATTTTCTGGTCTGCATGATGTATTAAAAACAATAGTTATGCAGAAAATGGGTCCGCTGGGAGATTTTCAATGGATTCACAGCATTTAGTCACACACAAAGGAACAGAAACTGAAAATGTTTAGAATCCAGATCGCCTTTCTCTCCGGAAAGATGAAACACCCATTTCACAGACGAGAAGGCCTGTTGTAAAATATTCTGGATGATTTCTGGTTGCTTGCAGTAAATGAGGCATGACTTCTAAATAAAATCATAATCTGATTATAGAGCTTGTTTGATTATAGAGTTGCTTCGTTCAACACGGGGAAAAACAAACAAACAAACAAATGCAAAGCTCACACAAGTTTGGACTATGCCCTCATTATGCATAACCTGAGTCTTCCCCAAATAGAGATATGTTTTAACGAGTCCATTCTAAAGGTGTGGGTGGGTGGGTTTCTGTATTTAAACATTGAACAGGGACAAGCTGGATGCTTTCTCCTATATTTAGCATGGAAATAACTGCAACTGGACACTGACCCCAAGATAAGTTTTTTCAGGCCAAACATGTTTCCTTTTACAAACCTGACCCCACTATGCCCATCCAAAATGTTGCGTTTCCAACCAAGGGCACCTCCTTTTCCATGTGTTACCTGTGTCTGTTGCAGGGGTCTGGTGGACCTGGGTTCTCCTCCACCAAGGGAATGACAATCTTTTCAGCCATGTCCGTCAACAGAGAGAATGTTGGATATACAATGAAATCTATGAAACCTGCAAAAGCAAATGTATTTATTCATTTTTAACAGAATAAAAAAAATGCAAACAGGTAAAAAATGTCATATATTGCAATTTTTTATTGATTATAAAACTTTTCTTGTCTACTGTGTTGTTGTTTATTAATAACATGTTTTCATGTTGGAGCAACTTTATGTGTTCCATGACTTCAGCAGACAGACGGGTGGATGAGAGCTACATCCTTTTAAAGAACTGGTTGGAAAAAAAGAAGTGAGCTAAAAGAAACAGAACTTTGAAAGACATATTTTTGTGAGACATACCGATCTGGGACTCGGCTACCAGTGTGCTTTTTCGATCACACAGAGGGGAGAAGGGCAGGCCGAGCTCCGCCTCTCTATCACCCTCACAGAGATAGAAAGAGAGAGAGGACATCTTAAAGTGCATCCCACACACCTCCTGAAAATAACTTTTAAAGGTTCTCGGCACTCACCACCTAACCCTTCTAGTTCAAACAATACAGCACCAATGCTGTTGCTTTTTTTTTGCTTCTACCTCAAGTTGTAGTAGGATACAAATATTTCCACGCAGTCCCATCTACTGACGAGCATCTTGTCTTGTTATTAATAGTGAAATTGTTTTTTTCATGAGATTTGTTCATTTTTACAGGTTTTACATTTTGATTTTACAAGGATTAAAATGGTTTGTTCAACGTCTCAGTCAATTGATTCTCAGTGGATATTTGGATCTTGTGTATGATCTTGTGTATGTAAGTTTCAAAGAGTCGTCCCTCTTTCTGACCATCTCTGCTTCATACCTGAGGAGTGATTGATGCCTGTTTTCTTTAGCTATGACGTGTGAACCTCTTTGAACTGCTTTCCCACTATCCCTTTCCAGTGAATCACTTCCCAAACCGGTGAAGTGTTATTAGACATGCAACCTCTTGCATCAGTCATGCTGAGATAAACCAGTCAGATAAGAATAGAAAAAGTGAGACATGAAAGGACAGTAGATGAGTGCAGATGATCTCAGCATGTAGGAGGGGGCGGCTTGTCTGAAATAATTGTACAGAAAAATACATTAATTCTTGATATCAATATTCGCTGTTCCTTCTGTTCGCTCTTGTATTTAATATATAAATGTTAAGACAGAGACTGGATTCAGTTTTATCCACATTGGATTTGTTTTTTTCTCTCCAGTAAAACTGAAACGATTTGTCAAGTGAAAAACAACTGTAATCGTCATTACCTGGCTGCCATAATCTATGAATCTCTCCATCAAATATAACAATTATATGAAATTGAAGCAAAATCAAGATTTTCAAACATATCAACAATGCAAACAAATATGAATAAATACATGAATAAGCTAACCGTGCATAATAGCAGTATATATACTATTTACAATACTACTACTTTACTTTCAGATTGTCCCGTCAGGGCTCGCCACATCAAATCAACCTTCTCCACTTCACCCTGTCCTTTGCATCGTCCTCCCCAACACCAGCCACTCTCATGTCCTCCCTCACTACGTCCATGTATCTTCTCCTGGGTCGACCTCTAGCCCTGTTCCCTGGCAGTTCCATCCTCAACATCCTTCTATTGATATAATATATACCATTTACACTAAAGCACTAAAATTCTCATTGGGTTCTTACCTGCCTGAAAAACTCCTCCATGAGTGCCTTGGTCCAGCGCGAGTGCAGCGCCCAGGGCTTGGAGGGATGGCTTATGTCAGCCGTGTGCAGCAGCAGAGACAGGGCTTTGGGCTTGTCGATCCTGTTGGAGACAGCATGATGCACATTCTACCGCAGTTTTACTTGCTGTGCTGTGTTACATTCCTGATCATCAGGCTAGACACCAGAATGTCAGAAACTCGAAGCGTGTGAGATACTTTATCAGCTGACTGTGCAGTGAAAATGTATTCAGATGATTCAGCACCAGCGCATTACCGTTCCTGCTGTTGTAGACAGGCCTTCATCACTTTGACCTGGAGTAGGTGGGAGGACATGTCTGTGGACAACACCATCTCTATAACCAGTGATCGCAGCTCCCTGCAAGTCAAACCACACAGACACACACTTTGCCGGTTGACCTTGACTCATGGAGTGAACATGACTTTTTCTTTCCTCCAATGGGCTTTCTTGTTCCCATGGCTACACTGATTCTAATGAAAGTATGCACACGCTTATGTTGTAAGACATCTGCATGAGTATGTCATGAATATATCTGCTCACGCTCTCATCAACAGCTGCGAGGCAGTGCAGAAAATGATTAGCTACACATGTAGAGAAAGTGAGCTGGTGCCAATGACATTTAACATCGGCCCTAATTGTCTTTTTTTTCCCACTGGATGCACAATATTCAGCAAACGGTGAAAGCATTAATTATAGAATTTCATTATTTCTCATTGCTCACAGGAAGCACCGAGTGACTCATTTGCTATGACACTACTGTTGAGTAGTGAGTGAGTCACAGCACAGCAATAGCAATGTGATTCATTATTGATTGTTAATGGAGAGGGTTTTGTGTTCTTTAGAGGCTGGAGGTTGGTGTCGTCTCATTTGTGGATGATTCAGGTTTGTGAAACATCGAACACTATTTGTTTTAATCTGTTCTTTGCCATCAATGCATGTTCTGGTTGCCTTAGCCATTTCATGGAAGTTCCACCCACTCAAACATTGAATATATCTAAATATTCTCAATTTCTATTACTGGCAATAATGATGTCTGAGTCACATATGACACTAAGCCCCCAATTAAATTTTACATTTAGAAGCAAGCGCCAAAGGCATTTGAAAGAGATGTTCTGATAAAAAACATGAATGAGCACAAATGGTGCACTCAAAATAATGATCTAGTCCTGAAGGTGATGAAGGAACACAATAAAACAGAATGAGGCCAACACACTGGTTGGACAATGGAGGCAAATGGTGCCAAGCAATGGCAGAAAGACCTGGCTTAAATGATTGTTGGAAAACTATTGATTATTGTGGTATCCATAAACAATAGGGAGAAAATGACAACAACAACAACAATAATAATAATAATAATACAAAAACAATGACATTTAATTTAATCAAACATCTTCAGTTGCAGAAAATGTGATTTTAGATGGATGGATAGATGGATAGGGGCGATCTGTATCAGATAGTCTCTTATAAAAACTTTGTGTAACTATCTTGTATAAATGGTCAGTTCCTTGATGAAAATGTTCTGCATGAAACAACAACAAATATGAAATACAATTTTAGACAGTTAAAAAAAGTTGCCTTACATCCATTCCTCTCTTGTCAAGTTGATGAAGATATTCATTTGCTCCTCCTGCAGCAGACGAAACGCTGCACTCAGGTGATGGCTCTCCTGCACAGACCGGTCATTGTAGATCATCGCAAACTCTGACCTGGCACGCAGAAGAAGTGGTTGCACATGTCATGTTATTGTCATTGTGCTGAAGAGCGAGTGAATCGTGATCAAAGCTTCCACTCTGTGGGTAGTAATGATTCAGTACAGCAAGTTAATAAAATAATTTCTCAGACGTTCTGTCGCCGCTTATTTGCATAATCTAATTTATTAGACAGTTGAAATGAAAAACAAAGCGCTCAGTTAGACATTTACCAGTTATTCTGATGCTTCTGCAAGCCCTCTCTCTTAAACCAAACATCAAATAAAAGATTTAACTTGTCTGTATCATCTTTTGGGGGCTGTAAAGATGTAGTAGTTTCATCCTTCAGCAAGAATGGGCCACGGCACAGAGTCATGAATGGCTTTGTGGTTTTTAATGATGAAATTTCATGAGATCCTTTAACTCCTTTAAAGGCAGCAAAACAGGGAGCGTGTTCTGACACAGCTCTTGGAAGTTTTATGTCCTGGACTAAATGGAAAAAAAGGATACATTTTGTCTTCTATGATAACTTCTTACACTGAAGGGAACCAATACTGATTGTCGATTTGTTAATGAATAGCTAAGCTGTTTTGCGCTAACTACGAGAATCTAAAATAGCAATTCATAGTAATTAAAGGGTGAAGTAGAAGTGTAGCAACTGAACATTCTATTTCTTGTTATATCGTTCAGTTTCACTATTATTGCAGCAAATTTACAGTCAATGATCAATTAATTCATGAAATGTGACATGGAGAGGTGATGAGAGTGTTGATCTACAGCCTGTAGGAGGTGTCAGGATAGCATTTGTTTCATGACTATGACTTTAAGGTTGTTCAGTTTATGGAAACTATAGAATTGTGGAAAATTTGTTTTCTTTTTACAAACAATTATTATTCCCCTTATGATGATGACAAACATTATTTCATCATTTTTATAACTTATAAGAATTTTTTATATATTTGTGTCAATGTATTTCAATCATAGAGGGTTGTATTTTTAGACTGATTTGTCAAAACAGTCAGGGGGGGTTCCCTTTAAAAACACCACATTACTATTTCCACATCCCCTCACATCTCTTGCATCATTTCACAACACAATGCAGCATCTATAGCAGCACAGGGATAATCAAATATTTTTCAATATATTTTTCAAAACTGCTTACTTTGTGTGGATGTGAAAGTTGTTGGTGGTTCCTGTGTGTTCATAGTCATGGATTGCTGCAGCAAAGAGTGACGCCATTACCTCAAGCTCTGTGAGCCAGTGCTGGTGGAAAAGAGAGATGAAAAATGAAATAAAAACCAGACGTGTTCTGCAGGGTGCACAGACTGTACAGTGAGAGGAAAAAATAATCGTTGTGGCCTTCACCATATGCCCGCTCCACATGTTGCGGGGCCCTCATACATACATACATGTGTGGTTGTTTCGAGGTGCCCCTGGTAATGGGGTGTAAATGTAATTGTGTTGTTGCGTGTTTGTCGTGTCTAGCACGAACAATGACAGCAATAAAGCTTTCCTTTCCTTCCGTCCTAATTCTCCAGCAGGCTAAATGCTCTCCGTGGATACTTTGAGTTATCGTGCTTCCATTTCCTAATCAGCGCAAATCATCAAGTGCAGCTGAGGCCAATGGAAAAACCTTTAGTTTAGAAGTTTATTTTTTGCATTCCATCAACATGGCGACAAGGTTTTAACAGAACCCATTTGTAAAAGTGTTGTTTCTGTAAAACAAAGCATATTACTTAACATACCATCATAAAGAAGGAAGATTGTGGTAGCTGCAGACCTGTAGCTCACTCTAATGTGAACATGTGAACTCTTCTTTGAAAAGACATTGTGATTTTCTGTGTTGCTGATGCTGACTTATAAAAACAATCTCAGTGCATATATGCAAACATCCACGCACTGCTTTGACTGGCCACAATCCATAAATCAGACTTCAGATCAGATATGAGCCAGCTTGATAAGATTAATCTTGCCAGCTACAAACAGACAGGCTCATCATCACCCAGTTTGCTCAAGGTGCTCTTAAAGGGGCGCTCCTCACTAGTCCTCAAAAGCAGAAGAATTTGCCCCATAGGTGACAATGAATGTGCTTGAAATAAATACAGGACATTAAAGCCTTCAAATGAGTCAGTTTACCACTAGACCAGAGCGCAGTAGTAGACAGTGCAGCGTCTGTGTCACATCAGCAGCGTGAACATGGCTGTGGTAGGGGTTGTTGTTTTTGCAGTATCCTCTTTCCAGTGCAGACAGGAACGCAGTCAGGCATGAGATCGGAATCTGCAAAATGCATTACCATATCAAGTTGAAAAAGCCAATATTCACAAAGAAATGATTGCAGAGCTTCAAAAAACACAAATTGATAACACAACTAATATTCCTCATCGGGGATTATAATACACATTTCGCACCAAGAGTGGGAGGTCATATTATTAGAATAGCATTTTTCTTCCAAATTATAGACAATATTGTAATTATATGAAAATATTTTTTTTATTAAGAGAGAGAGAGAGACCGACCTTAAAGCGGCTGTTGAGCCCGTATCTGGCGATCAGCTCAAATACAAGAGTTCGTAGTCCGTGATCAGAGCTGGCTGAGTTCAGAGCAAACACGTCAAAGCTCCAGCGGTCCACATCCTTAAGAGAAGGAAAGGAAAGACAATAAGTTACTGATGTATACGTGTGGGTTGTACAGTCCTTTTTCTGATGTATGATTTATTGCACTAACACTCTTGCAGGATTTATGTCTAGTGCAGTGTAGACTTACTCTGAGGTAGTTTACGACAGCTGCAGGCTGGTCTGGCATGGCTGCGGTGTAGGCCCTCTTGAACATCCTGAAATAATGCAGTGTTTACATTGAGTTCAGTTTAAGTTCAGATGTTGACACTGTGCAGCGAAAATGTCTAAGGAGGTGTTTATAGACTCTACAAAGTCCCTTTCCCCTTTGGAAGGATGTTTTAAAGAAAAAGGGAGGCTCATGCTTCACAGTCCAGGGAAGCTGACTGGGAATTTGGCAGTCGTGGTCATAAATGATGTTTGAGCTGGAATTGGAATTACAGTACAGCAGAAGACATCAGTCACACAATGGAATTTTGATATAAATGAATGAACAATGGGATTTTCAAAGAATAACATAGTGATTTCCTTATTTTATTATATCAAAGTATTTTAATTTAAAAAAACCCACATGGGTATTTGTTAAGTTACTTTTTTTTTGCATTCTACATACTGACTAATGAATAACTGAAAAATAATTCTGAAGTACATTTAAAATTCACATATATATCATTTTACCTCTCTACAAATATACCAGCCTGTACTGCATGCACAATACTCCGAAACTTGGGCTTCTCGTCAGTGCGTCGTACAGGCCGCCGAACTCTCTGGGACTGGGTAAAGGTAGACGCCAGCCAATCGGTGACCTCTGAGGGGACGCCATCTGACTGCAACTGCTGGAGGTCATCGTCAGACTCCAGACACTGTCTAAGCAAAGCAACACACGTTATTATTTATGAGTGTAGTTGTCCGCTTGTCATGACAGCAATTCCTTGTCACTCAACACATGCTTTTACATTTTGGAACTCTCATCGTAGATGAGAGTCACCATTAAAAGAGTGAGGACCAGCAGTATAACCCTTATTCATCCACAATTAATTTGCTTACAGTGTTTGAATAATTTGGCAACCTTTCTATCTATCTACATTTTAACCATTTAATGAAACTGCCAATTCTGCTACTCTCCATATTTGGTTGATAATTTGCATTGCATTGTACAGATTTATTTATTTTATTGTGTCTTTTCATATTGGTTACAAGTGTCTCTTAAAATTCAAATAACAAAAATAAAACTCAAACTCGAAAAGCACTCGGAGAGCTCATCCGCCAAGCATCTCAGTCCCCCTATATTGTGATTTACACCAAACACAATGGCCCTACATTTATTGTATCTATATTTTTAGATTCCTTAAACATGAAAACAAACATTTAGTAAAATTTATTCACATTGACATCATTGTTAGTTTAGAAGTTATTCACAAAAAGCACACCTTCAGCTTTTGAAGATACAACAAATCAGGACAGCAAAAAGATAACCTCTTTTGTGAGAGATAAGAGAGTGTCCAAAAATGAAATTGTTTTGTTGTGGAAATTTAACCTGATTTCAACTAGATGTGTTTCCTCATGAATTAAAGATAGAACTAGGGAACACGGGACGACACATAGAATCGGAGGGCCTGAAAGCACTGATGAAACAGACAGGATATTCTGTCAGAGAACCGTCCAGAGAGGCAGGACCTCATTATCTGAGATGTGTAACAGGTGCGCCTCGTTCAGTTCAACAAAGCTTCCGCAGGTGTGCAGGGTAGAAATCAACCTGCAGCAAAATTCACCAAAATTGTATATTTTTTCCTGACCTAATTCTGGATCAGATCCAGAAGATATTCTGCATGATAATGAATATCAGACCCCTTTATGACTGTGATTTTTGGTGAGTGAATTGAATGCATATTTTACAAGATATAGTTTTTTGAAAAGGCCTTCATTATAAGTAGGAAAATTCAGATTGCGACAGTATCCGCAGTCCGATTTAGAGGTCGAGGTCCCCACTCTATTTCTGTGTCAAATTCCATAAACATCGGTCAATCAACCAACCAAGATATTGACGAAAAACTTTTGAAACTCAAAAACAGATAAATACACAGATGAGGAGATTTGCAGTTCTATGATGTCAGAGCAGGAGAGTCTATCTGTGTTCCATTAGAGAACTCTACATTAACCGTTACTGTCTTGTGTACTCTGCAAATAATACAACAGTTGATACAGAAATAGCGTTTTTGCTTCTAATCTAGTCTTTTTGTAACAAAATATAATCCTGAGAAATTATGTGATATTTTCCTTGATTGTGTGATTTCAAACTTTATTCAAAGTCACATTTTTCTACTATGTTCTACCTCGTTCCATCGAGGTAAACCGCCTCCAATAACGACGCTGTGTACTCCAGATTCTTCTTGATTTCTTCAAAGTCGACGTCTTTTTCCTCCAGCTGCTTCCGCATGCTCCTCAGCCTGACAGGAAACACAATTAATTTGGACGTGATCACAACAAAACGAAATGGCCTTTTCGGATTCCACGTCTCAGAACAGCAGTCACCAATAGATAAACTGCAGCAGTTTGCCATGAAAATCTTTGTATGAAATGACACTGGGTGTAGCAATAAAAAGTATAATTCCAGAGGAAAGGTCATTCACAATATAATGGGTGTGATACAACAGTGGTACGTAAATAAAGTTACTTACTTGTGTCATTTAAGAGTTTAAAAGCACATATCTAAAGGTTGACAGCGCTTGTTATTGTCTTTAGTAAGTGAAACGAGGCCCAAGAGGTACTTTCAGAACAGCTTTAGAAATCCTCACGAAAGGAAAGAGTTCATTTGGAAGTGATTTAAATGCCAAGCTTTCCAAAGAACGCCAATGGCAAAAGGGCATCATGGGTGCCACATTTTCCATGAGCGCAAAACTTCCCATGGTTGGGCCCCAAGAAAAAGATACTGAGATATTAAATGCTGGCCACATTCTGATCTTAAATAAAAAAAACATCTTGTTTATTATGGGTTGTAACCTTTTAATAATAATATTACTGTGAACCGGTGGAAATCTCCTGGGTAATAAGAAGCAAATGTTTGGATCTCATGTCACCTGGAGTTTATGCCACCTGCAGTATGTTATGAATGGAATCTCATGTCCTGAGGTTTTAAAGCATAATACAGCTCTGACACCACTTAAATTCTTTGTTTTGATTTTCTCTGCTGTTGGTTCACAGAGTGATTTTGTTGATTTGATGCCACATTTGCATCGGTTGATTGATTTCTCTCAGACATGTTGGTGGACTAGCTGTCTGCATGGTGGCGTGACCAGAATGATTGTTGTCAAACTGGGCCAGGACACGCTGTGGAGCCAAATCCTGGGATGAGACGCTCACAGCTTTTCAAGTGTTTATCACGCTGGCAAAGGGCTTTTAAAAGCTGTTGAGTCATAAAAATAGCATGCATCTGAATGCCATTGCTCCCTTTCAATCTCAAGTAATCTTTAGTGATAGCGCGGCCTTTCTTTTGTTTTGACTCTTCGCAATAGTGAAGCCTCTGACGGGACATTCACAGGAAATTACTTGTCAAGTGCACTCATGAAACTTTGTTTATAGAGAGAAATGAAAAATCTTATTTTGGCCCATGCAGGCTTCTTTGAACTATTGCACAAAAATACACACATATATATATATTTTAAACACCCTGTTGTAATTTTGAGCTCTGGACCCAACAGAAACTAATACATCAATGTGTTAACCAAAACAAAACCACATAAGCCTTCATGTCTGCAGCACACTTTCCTCTTACTTCTAAAAACAATTAGTAAGATGAGTGTTCACACGGAGAGTGTTATAATTATATTATAAATATAGATGTAAAAACGTATTGCAAATCATATAAGGGTCTATATGTTTATGTTTAAGGATATACTTTGAAGTAAAGAATAACCATCTGATTATTTGCTTAAAGATGGGCATATAAAATGCATCAAGACAGCGTTACTCAATCAGACATGTAGCTTGTTGCGTAAAGTCCCTTATACAATCAAAGAAAGGCTAGGTAGCAAGGCGACAGTGATATAAAGTGCCGTGCTCTCTGTCTTACCTCGAGATGGGGATCTGCAGCCGTTTCTTTCGGATTCTCACCAGTTCAGACATTCCACTCTACGGCTGTGCACTAATGAACTTCAGATTTAGATTTCAAAACGTAAAACAAAAGCTCGATGGAAAAAGGTAAATATATTGAAGAGAAGAAGCCAGAAAAGTTCTCCAAACCACCAACACAAAACTTGTGTCCTGAGACAGACTTCTGTTTCAACAGCTCCCCCACCCACTTCTGGGGGGACCTACTCCACTTCACTGTGATTGGATAGGCAGGCCCAAACTGTGTCAACATGTGTGTGAGTGCCTCACTGAGTGTTTGTGTATATGTGTGCACCCACTGTGTGAAGTGTGAGTGAGTTGACCTCACTCGCAGATGAAGTGTTGACTGCGAGGCTTTCGAGCCATATGTACTCAAATCCCAAATGAGAATTTTTCCACCGCAGCCGCAAATTAGGGGACTACAAAGAGTCTTTCAGTGAAACTCACCAGAGTCGGCCGAACCAAAACGCGCAAACCAAAAAAAAAGCCACCTACAACAGCCTGAAAGGTTAAGTGCTGATCGCGATCCCGTGCGCAGAAGATGTGAGTGGTATCAAAAGAAAATGCCACTCCTCGAGTTAAGTAGGCTGCTTCTTATTGTTGCAAGATACAGATGTGGCACCTTCAATAAAACGAGACAGGGGGCTTGAATCAAACCGAAAAAGTCACCCTGTGTTTTCTGAACAGTGATGACCAAAAAAGGAAAATGTAACAACATACATGATTGAAAAGGACAATGAAAGTCATTCCGACCAATTTTTTTATAAATCCAAGATCCCAAATCCATTGCTAAGTCTTTATTTATAGAGCATTGTGAGAGCTGCTCAACATCGTGGCTTGGGAAAACCCCTGACTGCAGTCTGCCTCTCTCCTTGCTCGTCCGGCTTTGGCTGCTGGGTCAGACTAACTCCCATGCTCTTTGACATGGGACGACATACTGCAAAAATTAAAAGAAGTAACATAGCGGCACATGGTTCTTCCTCTCTTGTGTCACTTTGAGCTGTTGGATAAAAGTGAGGATAAAAGAGGGTACCCATTAATGCATCTAGTGCTACAAACAGCTCTTAAAAATCTCAGAATTCCACATTTTGTTCTTTCCAGCCTTTTTTCTTTTTTTGCCTTATACTGCTTTGTTTTCTTTCATTCATCCATCATCCTCTCAGTATCCCTCTGATGATGACTAACATGCACCGTATGATCTCTCGCTGTCCACTCAGAAGCACGAGTAGATCACTTATCACAAGCGTTACACTTCAGAGAGAGAAATTTGACTTTGTGGCACGATAAATCACATGCAAATGTCCCCTGCCTGCATGGGAACTCGATGATCAAGAAGCTGAGGGTGCAGAGGGGGCACGGTGAGTGACACCATGTTTGTTTTAACAACAGACAAATCGCATTTTATCCGAGTCAAAGGCTTTGCTACAAAGTATGATGATGAGCATGCCAAACGTTTATTATCTCCAGTTTCTTTCATCTCTAAGATGCCGATCCAGTCAGTCAACCATCTCTATTTGATTCAAGGGTTGAGTCATTATGATTCTCAAAAATAAAATAATTGTCTCACTTCCTGTGGTATTTAGGGATGCAATAACCACAACCACTGCTCTAGTGAAAACGTTGTAATGTATGGATTGTTTAGCTGGTGCTGTAGGGTGTAAATGTAATAATGTTGTGTGTATGTGTATCTGCATGCTCAATGACACAAAAAAACATTTCATTTGATTTCAAACTATTTTTTTTACCAAAACGGCAACAAATGAAGAGGTGAAGTTGAAACCAAGCAGATGATGGTTAAACACTTGCATCGATACATTGATGAGTACAGGCTTATAAATTACTCCATGGGTGATGCACATGTTGATTGGACAGCTGTTCAAGTTTAAAACCAGGAAGACATGGGGTGTTCAACAATAACAACCATGAGCGACGTGACCCGGGTTCAGCGTGTGTCTGTGTGCGCGAGAAGGACGGGGAGTCGGACCAGATCAACGCGCTCCTGATAACTCAACACGCCGTGCCCGGAAAATAACATCTGGCTCCTCTCTGACTACAGCAAGTACAAATGTTAGTAAGGACTATGTGGCTCGCAGCAGGAAGCTGCGTTTAGGAGTTTGATTAGTAAGAAAACATAATGAATATAGAAGAAATCAAATGACTGAATCAACAGTTACCTGATGAATGAGTCTTAACCACCAAACTTTGACATGATGCTGCTTCGCCTGTTTCTTCCTGCATCTGTCGACGATCGTGTCTGTTTGGTACTATAGTAACAACAGACCAAGCCTTGCTTCAACACTGGTAGTTTGTTGGTATTCATGTCCTTCAGTAAAGCACTACATTCTCAGGTTATATGTGCTTATTTGGTTGATAATGCATATTTTTGTGTGTGTTTTCCTTTTTTTCTCTGGCAGATAATACGGCTGGGTAAATATAACTGTCTGTCCATCTGTACATGCATCTTTCTTTAAGCTTTTTGTTTTTGTTTTTTTAAATGTGGGGCATAACTAATGTACTGCTCAATATTTTTTATGGAGCTTGGCTAACAGATCAAACACATGGAGGAGTGGTGCCTCTTGGTATCTGGTGATTTTTAGCATTTCAATTTATTCTTGTTTTGGAAAGAGAAATCGACTGGACCTGTTTCAAGTGTGTTTCTGTACGCTGGAGTTGTGCCCATCATGATTTAGAGATATTTTTGACATTTTTATATTTTAGGTTTCCGTGGCAATAACATAAACCTAGTCTTTTGGAAAGGGTGTGGTTATTGATTTTCAAGCACAATTTAGGAACTGTGGATTTTTTTGACAAAATATGCATATGAACCAGGGCTGCTTTTTCCATGAATTATTATCACCTTTAGTTTTTCAGTTTCTTTCATTTAATACTTTCAGTCAACAATTGATTGTCATTCTTAGACTCCTTGGGTTCATTTGCAGGGTGTATCTGGTAGATTGAAGTTACTGGTCAGAAAACAAGCCAGTCTAACACCATCAACTTACATGGTATTTATCTTGATGTTGTGTAATAGTTTCCAGGTTTTATTAGAATTGATCTCTGACAGATTCCTGACCTGAAAGACTTTGCATAAATGCAAATACACTTGTTTTATTTAGAGGGTGGGGTGGGGTCTCCCATTTTCTGTGGTGATTAGTTTGTTTGGAGTTTTTCTTGGAAATATTTAGTAGAGGTTTGCCATCTGTATATTTTGTAGACATATTTTTCATTTCAAGCATCCTGAATTATTCACCATCACTTTAAAATTTAACAAACTTTTGTTTGTATGTAAACATGCCAAAATAATATTAGGAATATATCACCTTATATATCACATTTATTTATATAGCATATATTAGTATTGTGAGCACGGTCATTGCCCTGAACAACAGACTTATTTATTACTTATTTACAATGAACATGTCATTGCTACTGCAAACCGCTCAATGAGTAAACACAGAAAGCTTTATCTTTCATCTTTACACCCCCAGAGAAAACCGAGAATGTTACCTAAAACTTTTCATTCAACAGACTTACAGAATGGACATTTGATTAATGTATCCTAAAGAGATACAAAGGAAAGATAAATGCTTACGTTTCAAGTGCATCCTCCATGTCGCAGAACTAAGATGCCTTTCAGCTGCTAGATGAATCTTGGAAGATGGTGTCATGACCTCTGAACACTGCTGAAGTCCATGTGTGTTAAGTGAAATCACTGGAGAGACTCAATGAAATTGGACCTCTTTGTAATACTGTAAATCCGGTGTGTGTGAAGTGTGTATATAACTCCGTAGTTTATGCTAATCTCCCTGTTCTGTGTTTACGCTCCCAGATGCATTGAGGTTGTACGAATATGCTCTCATGCAGTGTGTCTAAAAGTGAGTTCTTAATCCTCCGTGTCAGCAGGAGAAGCGCTCTGTGCACCAACACAATGAGCAGCCAGTCTTTATATCAGCATCAAAGTTTCCACCATTAATTCTCTTTGGTGTCTCCGGTCCCAAGACAGCGCAGAGCTGCAAGGGAATCATTCCTGTTGCATGCAAAGATGAAAAGCACAGAATATCTACATGTAATACCGTCACTTCTCCAGTGACAGTATTGTAGGAAATGCAGCATTTTGTAATGACCTCAAGCACCATATGAACATTTAGCTTAGTTTATGTTTTAGTGTATAGTGGTTGAATTATTTTTTAATGATAATAGCATCTCTATAAAAGTGGATTCACTAAATATGCATATACTGTTTGAAAACTAAAGAGTGAACAGCCATGGAAAAACATTTTAAAAATGAAAATGGACAGAATTAGTATTAAAATCTCAAAGGAAAAATAAGCTGCTAAGACGTGATGGAGAGTATGCCCCGTAGACCTATTTTCCATACTGAAATGCATTTAAGCACATAACTAACTATTCTCGTCTATTCTAGTCTGTTGATTGGACAGTTTTAGGTCATATTTAGTGCGTGGCTTGGTGGTAACTTGTTTCTATGAGCTCTCATGTGGTTTACACATGCATGAACGCTCATCATTACATTCATTTCCCTGCAATGGGAATTGAACCTCTTGAGTTTTTGTAAGAAGGCTGGGTCTTTTCAAGCAAGCACGCACGCACAAACACACACACACACACACACACACACCTACATGCGCGCACACACACACATGTTATGCACACTGAATATCCATATCTCCAGTGTGGCAACCAAACTGGTACAGCTGCAGAATAGGGAGAAAAGGGAGGAGTAAAATGAGACAGAAGAAAGTTAGAAAAACAGGAAGATAAGGACAGGGCTTTGCACAATAAATATATTCATAAAGGGGTATCTATAATTACGTTCAACCCTTTTGGTTTTGCAAAACTGGAGTCCATCTTTTAAATTGTACATAATTGTACTTAAAATAGTATAAGATTGTCATCCGGGTAGAAAGACAAGTGTGAAGGATGGACTAAACAGATCAGCTTTATTCATACAGTATATTTCACCTAGTATTAATACAATAATACATTGAAAGAAATTCATAGATGTGTTTTGATTACAACATGAAATACTTGATAGAAATGGTATGATAGAGAAAATGTATCTGCATAGCATTGAAGCTATTATTAATAATGTCCCAATAATTCATTTACACTATAATAATGACAGATGAGTGTCATGAAATGAAGGTCTTCTGTTAGTGGCATGTAATGTGGTTAAAATGAGAGCTGACTAACAGGAAACAATATTATTAACTAGAAAAGCCATGGTGTCAATGTGCAGACTTCTACAAATAGCAGACTGAATTAATAAGAATGTAAATCCTGAACAATTAATTAATTGGCAGAAAATAATTTGTTATTCTTTTTCAAAAAATTGTTTTATCGGAATAAAAAAGTATATACAAAATAATTAGCTTTCATGAGTTTTAGTTTGTATAATTTTTGGAACATCCAGAATTTTTGGCCTATACATCTAGTCTTTCAGAAAAAAAATTAACACTTAGAATGTAGATGTCTCAAATACTAATATGATACACTTTGCATTACAGGATTAATAATCTCTTGGATACACTAATTTACACCAGTCTTCAACCCAGAGTGACGATGAAGGACCGGTACACCTCTCTGTAGGCATTACGAAGCAGAACATATGGGAAGCAGCTCTCCAGCATGTCTTGACTCAAGAATGGAGATTCTTCCACAATCTGATACAGAGGTGAAAGATAATTTAAAAAAATGTTTAGTTCATGTATTCATTTTCTATTCATTTATTTTTGTGTGAAATATACAGGCCCATTCGACTAAAGATGTACGTAATCCTAAAAAAAATCACTTAATTAATTGAGAAGAATAAATAAAGTGGGAATTGTAGTTTTTAGCAGAAGCTCCCCAAGTCCAGGAGATAATTGGTCAAATCTTGGATTGAGCACTGCATATTTCAGGCACATGATTTATGCAGGGCCTGTGCAATGGCTCTACTTGTAACAGTCAAGTTGACAAATGGTTACATTGTAACAGTAAGAAAATATAGCACGCTTGAAAATAACACAGGCAATTATTTGAGAATCAATTCATTTTTGCATCTTAATGAGTTTTGTTGATTACATGATTACATCAGTGTTAATGCAATAATGCAAACAGTTGTACAGTATGTGTTGAGGGGAAAAATATAATTACTCAATATTTTAGTTCCATTTTAAAATATCCATAATTATTATAAAGGTTTTGCAGGATGCTCTTAATGTTTTTTATATATATAATTAATGATAAGGAAAAGGCCACTACAGAGTACATGCTATCATACATAATCATCATGGTTCATCGTGGAGAAAACCCGGTGATTAGTAAATGGTTTTACAAACCTACGGAAGCTTTGTAAATTTGAAAATAATGTGCAGAGCTTACCATGTGTAGAAGCAGGTAGATGGACTCCCGGTTTTTGCATTCCATTTTCTCCACATTTTGACCCAACTGAAGCAGGGTGGAGGAGGCCAGCTGTGGGACAGCAGAAAGTTGAAGCAGATCAAACATAGAAAGCCAAAGCGCTATAATTTAAATATTCTAATATGTCTCTTTGTACCCTCAGAATTTGAGGGGGAAGTCACAGCCAGAACAATGAAAAACCAAGTGATCAAAAGTTTTGTAACCAAGTTTCTATAATATGATTAACATTTTTGATTATGTTCAGAAGTCTGTAATGCCTGGACAATTTCTGCATCTCTAACTAACAAATGTGTATTTCTCTATTTTTTGCAATGTTATGAAGATGGCCAAGGCGTATTGCATTTTACTCCAAATCTAAATATTTATAAATATGGCACCAACATTTCTTTAAATAGTATATGGTAGTTTGCAGAGTCATAACTGGGGCCTAATGACAAGAGTTGACATACTTTAAGTAAGGAAGGAAATGTAATATGTCCAATATTAGACAGACTGTCCTGTATAGGGAGCTCAACATAAGGTCAGCAGGTTTAAATCGTACATAAAACTGTGCATCATCTGCATAACACTGACTTTAAATACTGCATCTGAAGAAGACATCAACCGTATACCATATAGACTGATTAAATTCTCCAAATTTATCAAGAAGTAATTTATTACGTTTTTTATTTCTATTCAACTGAAACATATTTTTGGGAAATATTTAGAAAATGTAAAACCATTAAAAAAAATATATATAAATATAGACCATCGAATTCCCTACC
This sequence comes from Brachionichthys hirsutus, assembly GCF_040956055.1. Classification (NCBI taxonomy): domain Eukaryota; kingdom Metazoa; phylum Chordata; class Actinopteri; order Lophiiformes; family Brachionichthyidae; genus Brachionichthys; species Brachionichthys hirsutus. Next base: position 5,126,123 of record NC_090904.1, on the reverse strand, counting down.
AATCTTAATCTTTGATCCACTGTTTGGTCTTCTTGTATTAACTCAATTTGAATGTAAATAAAAATGTAAGAATGTTTTTCCACTTACCAGGACAAACTCGTTAAGGTGCTGCTTGATATTTTTGTTCTGAACAGTGAACATGGCAGCAGCCAACTGATTGATAGCCGTAGCTAAACAGTGGAGGTTGTTGTTGTGGCCTGAGAAAAAAAAGTAAAAAGGTAAAAATAAAATTATCCTGAAACTTGACTCCAGAGAGGATGTTTCCATAAAAAAAAGTATTACTTAATGACCTGTATCCAGGGATAAATCTATTTCAAACAAGCGAGTGGGAAATTAAGACTGAATATTCTACAACAATCTCGAGCCCGAGCTTTGATAGAAATCTCGGCAATCTGCTGCTCCTAATGTTGCAGTCCAGGCTTGAAGCCAAGTGTTTGGGGTCAGTAGGCCTCATTCCAAGAGTAACTGTACCAGTGCACATCAGCCCAAGTTATCTGTAAACAAACGTCTTTCAGCAGAAACGTGTTCCTCATTATCCAACATGCTTTCCTCAGACCACATCAGTCAGACTGGAAAGCATTAAACAGCAATGCTATAACAAGCCTTGCGTTTTCAAGTGGACACTATCAATGGCTTTTAAATACCTCCTGGAAGATCATGATTAGTGTTTAGTCGGGGGCTGCCTGTACTCTATTTGCTGTTAAGGGGTTTGTAGCTGCCAGAAATGAATGAATGAATGAACATGCACCTCCATATTCTCGGCTGTAGAAAGAATTGGGGTCCAGGGCCAGGGTGGGCAGGGACACAGCAACATAGACCAGCAGCAAACAGGAAAGCTTATACTCCTCATCAACTGATATGTTATCTAAAAAGAATACAACAATGAAAAGATTAACACTGCTGATGGTTATATCTCAACTTTCACTAGGAGTTTTAGTATTACCTGAATGCAAGTTGCTGATAGCTGCAACAAGGGCTGGATCAATATCGCATGTACATCCTGCAGCAGAAACCAGCTCAAATACACTTAGGGTCACCTGTAGGTCCATAAAGCATAAATTTACTTTAGCTACTAGAGTATGTATGGCCTCTGCAGTGAAGAGTTAATTTATGCTGACAGGAAGCTTCTTTTTCTTCCCCAATGCAATTGTTTTTTTTTTTTTAGCATTTTACTACTTTTGTGTTATTTCATCCTGAGAAATAATAGAAGCGCACACAGTAGGACGCTAGCCTGCGCTCGGCATTGCATGCAGCAGCTGCTGGAGTTCTCTCAGGAGCGAATAAGTGATGGGTGTCTTTGTCTTGATGCCCGGGTTTGGGGCTTGCCCTATTTCTGGTTTTGTGCATGGTTTGTACATGGTTGGCCTGTGTAGGCTGAATGTTTCCACTGATGTGGTTTAGGGTGTGATGTTGAAGCAGCGATCAGAGTTTCTCTCACGGAGGCATAAGAGGGCTGCTGACGTCTTTGGGGTTATCCTGGCCTCAACTGTGGCACAACTGTCATGCCAGACGTAAGTAAGGGTGGGAGGAGGCTGTGGGGCAGAAAGATTGCTCCAGAGGGAGATAAGGAATTTTATTTGTTTGGTACTAGAGAATATAAAACATTTGTTTGTGTTCAACTCTCCCACTCAGCTCGACTGGTGGACACCGTCTAAATAAATTAATTTATGCCGCATATTGCACTGTAGTTTAGTCTGCATGGTTAACTTCCAATCCGTCAGTTCCCCAGCATCTTAAATGTAAATATATGTCAATGAATGCAAATGCAATAATATGCCTTTGACCTACATTCCCGCAAAATAAAATAGTTCCGTGGAAATATTAATAAACTTTAACTTTATTGCCATGATTGCTGCTCATGGAAACTCTTTCTGCCTTAAATTCCTGTGGGACATCAGGATATTGATGTGCTTATTTCAGCGTGGTTTTCACAAAGTAAAAGCTGTTGCTTACCTTGATGTCATCGTCAGGCGAGATGATGTGTCTCAGGCACTCAAAAGGACCCATCAGATACGGGCAATGCTTCCACAATACCTAGATTACAGGATTATATGGCAAAATATCAATGAGAAAAGATCTCGATATGACAAGAACAGTTTTCTTTGAGATTTACAGTATTTAATGAACTAAGGAATAAATAATCAATGTATCTGTAAGAGGCTGTTGATAGATTTGTCTATAGTTAGTTTTATACAGGGTTATATTGCATACAACTTAGGACTCAAACTCAATACATGTTCAAGTTAAAATAAAATTAGAATGAATGACTGAATAATTATTCTGTAATTAAATTCTCTTTTTCACTAATTCATGTTGTAATGTGCTTTGACGTCCATTTTTTTTAAAATCATAAACCCTGAATATTTAAAGTGAGCATAAACATAGATAGGGTTAATAATTACCGGTAGCATCTGTTTTGCACAGTAACATTTAATAAGTCATATTTCTAGTAAATTAATAAAAATGTCAAACAATAATCTTCTTATTCACATTCTTCCTTCAACTGCATCTCAGGAGTGACTAATGTGTCTTCACAAGATTCAGATATAGAACATAGGTCAAATGAAGGGATTTGTGCGTGTACATACAAGATGTCATACATGTATGATGTGTGGATACATGTGAGCAATATACCCTCTAAACTGTTGCAGTTACACCACAATACAAACTATCTCATCGACATATCAAACAGGATTATTTTCTTCATCTTTTGGTGAACATTACATCATTCAGGCAGTCCTTCGTCATTGATCTGAAGGACAGGATCACACCAATGATAGTCATCCTCTTCAGTGCATTTTCTCCACCTGGAAGTCAAATAAAACAGAGATAAAAATCAGGGAAAAGAGGATGCTGTATGTCTCCTCTGACTAAAAACTGGATCTCTGCAACTATCGTTGCTCTTCTCTCTTCCATTATGTAAATTGCTGTCACTTTTTTTTTTACACCTTTTTTTCCATTCCTCCATTTATCACCTGTTAGTCTCTTTTTAAGACTGGCCATTTCCTCGGGTTTATCAAAGTTGTTCTTCATCTGTACCAGGATGTCCATATTCTCAATCACCAGTTTCTAACAGAAACAGAAAAAATGAGTCATATAACCATCTTCAGTCAGAGCTGCAGCATCACTTCTGAAGAAGTATGGCTGGACTCAGAGCTTTCAGTTTGTTTCAGTTCTCCTATAACAATTGTCAGTTTTTGTCATTTGCATCCAGCGAGCCAGGAATCAGCACCTTTCACGTTGTACTCTACCTTTAGCTCACTGACTTGAGAGGTGATGTGCCACATCAGGTTGTCACTCATGAACTTCAGGCCGTAGGAACCAATTATCTCTGCAAGGGCTTGTAACTCTGTTCAGAAGGTGATAAGAAGAATCTAAGGATTGGAGGCTGGAAGGAGTTGGATAAAACAGAAGCTTAAACTAAAGTTGATGTCAAACAGCCAAACATGCACAAAAATACATGATAGCAAGAAATGTGGATCAAGCGGGAAAGAGTTGACATGATTCTTACACAAAGCATGACAAAAATACACGTGACACCTTTAGGAGATGAAGCCACAAAAGGACCGTAATCAGATTCTGTGTCAATGAAACAGACACCAGTGCAGCTTTCAGAGTTTCACCCAGCTAAATATCTCTTCCTGAATATGGATGGCGAAGGACATGGGTGGTTTAAAATTGGAGGTGGTTAATGGATCGGCGACTGAGTCACTGCAAGGCAGGAAGATATTTCTCTACAGTGTAAATATAGACGACCATGATGACGTTGCGAGGGGGCGTCTGTTGCCGCACAGTCATCTCCAATGTTCTGTACAATAACTGAGTGAAGGTGTGTGTGTAATGTTCAATGTGTGCCTGTGCTTGCCTTATTACAGTCACAAGAAGGCGCTCCCACAAGATATTGTAGAGTCAAGTGGGAAGGCTGTGTGGGGGAGGGCTGTTGGAATGGTTACAAAGCAAAGGAAGAGGAGCCAGGGAGACAAAAAAAAAAAAGATACTGAACCTTACATTAGCCAGGCGGTGTCAGAATAAACGGCATGTCAGGTAGAGTGAAAGACAACACCGCAGGCATTACAATAACAAGCTCCACATCCTCTTGAGCAATAATTCTCCCTCTGCATGTGGTTTCAAAGGAGAGAAAGCGATCTGCAATCTGCCTTTTTGGAATCTGCAGACCGAGATCGTTAAAAGCCGAAAGGACGATGGAAGTTCAGGATTCAACTGTAAAATGAGGTGTCTGCAACACGAACGTGGAGGAAACCTGTCGTTTTCAGGGCTTTGTGATATCTTTTCATCTGTCAGTAAAACATTTTCATAAAAAAAAAATGTGTTTGCACGCAACTACATTTCTGAAAGCAGGATCTTACACCCACAAATGCACCACAAAATGTTTTCTGGGTCTTAGTAAACCTCTCATAGAAGTTATAGTTGTTGCTATGGATACTGTCTCCTTCATGTCACTGAGTATTGACATCTAAACTGCTACGATGCAGCATGCCACAAAATGAAAAAGGGTCCACATGTACCAAACGGTCGATTTGGGCAGGTTGACGCAAGCTGCAGGTTAATTAACCGTAATTAAACTGGAGCCGACCTGACACATCTGAAAACTCCTCTGCTCTGAATCCTGGCTCGCTGTCTGTGGTCTGGTTGACAAAGCAATGCATTGTAGGACAGTGAATGATGACAGCAATGCTGGCCTGTCGCAGGAGACTCTCCAGGAACCTGAGACCCCGGAAAAAACAAGAAAACAAAACAAACCCGAGCGATGAAGAAAGACAGGAACCAGGAAGAGAGAGCAAATCTAACAGAGGAAATACTTTCATGTGTGCTACTTGATGTATTTTATGCATGTGAATGATGGCATGTATCAGTGAAGCAGGATATATTTCCTGGTATATTTCCACATACCAGTTTGTGTAGAGGGTTGTAACTGTCTGTCCTCCGTGTGAATCCAGTGGCTGCGTTTGCTGCAGCAGGACGTTCTTCACCAGACGGGTGACGTCCACGTTGATGTAGCTCGAGAGGCTGTGCAGGCTGGCAGTATAGGCTCTCAGCCCTGCCAGCAGGTCCGAAGGGCGGGCTATCTCCTGGGTGGTCTGGTTGTAATTGGCCATTCTCACGATGACCCTGGGAAAACATGTTTAACCAGCGTCAGTTATCATCATGCCAGAGTGGATAGCGGGTGGACAGATGGGACCATAAACCTACTTAAACGATCCATGGCAGTGTGCTGTTATATTCTCATTAGGTCAGCACATTCACTGCTCCAGGGCTTCCTTCCAGTTTTATTTATTTATTTTTCCCATCAGGACGCTGAACTATCTCTCTATTTCCCTCTAACTAGGCTGTATTTAGAATTGACGGTCATGGATAGAAGCAATCTCTGTGAGTTTTGTGCTGCTCAATGGTTACAAATTTTAACGTGACGAAGGGAGAGAATCATCAGCTATGACAAAGAGACTAAGCAGAACATGAACACAGAAACGTTAGGTTGCCCTGGCACCACTCCTTAATCTAAATACCAGCCCCGAAATGACACAGAGCAAGGCAGTGGCATAATGGATATTAGAACAAATAGGACTAGCAGTTAGAGTGATAGAGGAGACATTTCACTGGTGACAAGGTCTAAATGATTTCACGTCTGTCATGAGGGCGTGGAGTGAGTAAAAATCTGCTCTGGAGGGAATGCAGCTTGAGATGCCTTTACGATTTCGTAAGTATGCTGTCATTTCAGCCGCCCCTTTTCAACACAGACGTCTCCGCACTGGACGGGAGGTGAGCAACAAGCCAATGATGCCTCTGAGTTAGAATGATCTGGTACAACTGTGCATCATATTTTCTCACTGCTAAATGAAAGAATAGTACATGAACAAATTGATCTTATATTCATGAATGTGGTTGCTTGTGTCAGACAATGGAAAATCATCTTAGATTAAGTCGCCGCTGATTTGATAATGAGAAAACATTCCAGACGTGTCTGGCTCAAATGAGATATCTTCTGGTGCGTAGGAAACTAATGATTTGGCAAATGTCACCTCAGGGACTGTTTAATTATATGCCTACATGACTTATTAATTTATTGAGACAAATACAATGATGTCCCCATCCCCATGCAGCTTACTCAGAGAGTCGTATCTCCAGATGTGAAATGAGGAACTCTGTAGGCACGACGATGTGATCGAAGACGATAAAGTCACTGCAGAGGCTGTAGCAGGAGCAGAGCTCCGTCAGGATCAGATGCATTTTATCCACGCTAGGAGGTGAGGGAGAGAGAAGGAGAAGAGGCAAGGATGCCTGAGGAATTTTGTACAAATGTTTTGATAAAAATGAAGGAAGGTTGTGTTTTTGTATGGATATAATTAATCATGATGGGAATTGTGAAACATGTCCAAACTGAGCCAGGAGAGAGGGAAGCTGAGAGGAGGACAGGAGATAGGATTGCTCTCCCTCCTGACTGAATTAATGAGTAAGTGAATATCCAACAGTAACTGTACAGAGGATACAATTTTGGAAAGTACAACTTAAAATGTGCTGCCAGACAACTGATTTTCATGCAGAGGTGGCATTGGTGGCAGCTTGGTTTTATCCCTTTCCACTCAAACTGAATCAATTTGAAATGTAATGCAGTTCAGAACAAATATTGCCTTGCAGGCCACAGAACATTAATCTGCCTCAAATAAAAGGTAAGAATCATGGGGTGAAATAAATAATTTTAAAATTAACATCAGAAAAAGTATGGAGATAATAACATATTTCTTATTTCTTCTAAAATAACTCAGCAATTTAGAACCGTGTGGTGATGATCCAGATCACCATGTGGATGGTGTAAATCTAATCATGAGGGGAATGAGCTGCTTGGCGGAGGTCTGTGCTCTCTCTTCTTTTCTAGTTAATTTGCTGTTGCTCATTTCTCTAAACTTCTGCTATGTTACTATGATCACTGGAGTGTCAGGAAAGGTGAAATAAATACAGAAAGTGATGGCGAGTAAAAAAAAAAAGAAGAAGCTGACTTGGTGACGATGGTTCGATCCTTCCTCAGGCTTTCAGCACCTGGCTTCTCTTTCTGAATCGCTCCTTTCTTCGCCACTTGCTTCTTTTGTTTTCTGTGGTGAGCTGCGCTGATGGTCTCGGCGCAGTGCTTGGGCTTTAACTAATGGATTATCAAATAAAAAACTGTGGTTGAAGACAGAGAGGTGTGGGGGAGGGGGGGCTACATTCAGTCCTGCACATAGCTAAATCCACTGATGTCGAGCTACGGCTGGAGTGATTATATTTGGATGCAGACTTTGGCAAATCAATCTTCACTTGATATCAAATCAAATAAGACGTCACCTGTTCGTCGAGGTTGCACTGTTCAGCACATATGTCTAGCACAACACTGCTGGTCAGCTTGGCTATCTGCTCCAGGAAGGTCACACACAGGCGTAGACTCTGTTTCTCCATTACCTCTAACTACACACACACACACAAACAATTATAGAATGAGTTTTAAAGAAGCCGTTTCAAACAGGATCAACTTGCATGTGACATGAGGCAAGATTTAGTTGGTGACACAACAAGAAATAAAACCACAGAGAGTGCATCGACTGTTTCTCCATTTTTCTGCTGATCAGTGCCATTTCCAGCAGGCAACTGAACACTGACCTCTTCTGGGCAGAGAGGGTGCCCACATTGGCTGAAGTGAGAACAGACGGAAGGGAAGGCCAGGAGGTATCGCTTCATGGTCATCTCCTCGCTGCTCTGGTAAAACATCTTCTCAAAGACACGCGGGTAGAAACTGGAAAGGAAATCATTCCAGACTTCAACTTGAGAATCAAAGAGAGGAGACGAGGCAATACGAGACGAGACCAAACTCACCCGAGGATGGACACCTCAGACGTCTCATGAAGAAGTTCTTCCACGCTGTCCACCATTCTAGTGTGAAACTGAATCAGGTTCATCACCTTTGGTAAGTCAGTGTAGTCCATTATTGGAAGATTTGCCTTGTGCACGCTTGTGTAGGCCTAGAAGGAGACGCCAAAAGAGGTCTTCAGGGTGACATCTATTATGTTTTAGAATAACTGCATTTCGGCTGATGCTTTATTTGTGGCGACAAATCTACCTGCAGTCGTAACCAGTCCAGTCTGAGTGCTCTGAAGTCAAACTCCTCTTTATTTTCCACTGCAGAGGAAAATTGGATCCAATTAAATTAAAAGTGTTGCATTTTCAACTGAGGAACAAATCAGGGAACATATTGCTGCAATTACCTTGTTTGACTGAAAGTGCAGACAGGCTGGAAACGAACGAACTCATCAGGACCGACTCCTCTTCTGGACATACGTACATGTTCTGCAGAGGGGCCAAAAAAGGTTCTTCTAATACTGAAGAAAGAACTCAAGGGTGCATTCAATGACAAATAAGGTTGCGGCTTTACCTGCTCTGCGCCTCACGTATAGGATTTTGTGTTGCATATTACATTTGATCATTCATGCTCATGGCTTTTACCTGGATGGTGTCATTGAGAACCAAGGCATCAAACTGAGCCAGGTACTGGACATGGTAGCGCTGAACTACATGGTTGTGCTTTTTCATCAGACTGCTCAGCTTCTCCATGTAAAAGAGTAGTTCTGCCATCTGACTGGGAAACCCCCATCCCCACAAAAAATATATATAAATTGTATTTTTACATCTATGTATAAAGGGATTTACATCCTCTAAATATGGCCTACTTATCAATGTAGTCCTCGGGTGTCTTGGTCTTTGGCATGTTTTCGGAGTGTCTGACGAGCCACAGGACCTCGTCACGGGAAAAGGACAACGCCATGAAGACAAACAGGGCCTGGATCGGCACAAAGAAAAGAGAGCAATGTCACAGTTAAGATTGTTAACATCGATGATCAACATAAGGTGAAGGAGCATCCAAAGGAATTTTATCATCCTGTCCAAAAGTGCAAAGCTGTTGTGCTCCTGAGTGCATGCCTACCTTTGGTCCCAGAAGTCCCGGTTCATCCTCTAGAACGCTGTATAATTCCTTTATTGCGCCTCTCAGAAAGTGCCTCCTCTCTCTGTGTATAGCTCCGCTAGCAGTTCAACAGGAAGTTCAGAAGGACATTTGGTTCTCAGAGCTCATTTTCAAGTGCATAATAAAGACATTTTAAATAAAAGCAGCAAAATACTGGCGCTGCCAGCCTCACCTGTTGACCACAGCATAATCACGGCATTCCTTGATGTCTGCAACCCGCTTGCTGTAGCTATTAAAATTAATTACAGCATTTATTTAAATGACTGCATGTAACACTTGCACTTCAATTGTTAAGTAGCTGATCTCATCATTTTAGATCTCAACGCTTCAATCTTGGCCAATGATGCGAGAATAACTTGGACTTATATTTTAAGCAGTTCCCCTCTTGGTAACTTTCTGGGTTATTGCAGGAATCCTGGCTCCCACTGCCCATCATCCTTGATTTCATTTTCATGCATCTATGTCTCACAATGTGATGAGGACAGCCTGTAGCAGTGTAGCTTTGCATACCCTTTGAGACTGTCCAGCAGGTCCTCAGACACCTTGTGGATGTTGAGCACCTCGCCTCTCGTGAGGGTGAGGTTGAGGCCACTCCGCAGAGCCATCTTCCACAGGTCCTGGGAGGCCTGGTTTGAATTCAGACTGCTGTGGCACAACAGGAAGCCGACTATAGGAAGCACAGACGGTAACATTTATGATACACATCTCAGTGCTTCACCTGTTGGTTCTGAGTACAACATGTTTTCATTACAAGTTAACCTAAAGATAAGTTAGAAGGTTCCTACCTGTTAAATTAAATTCTGTTACAATGTTTATTACCCCCCACAGTACTTAATTCATGCTACAATATAATAATCCTGATCTTGTATATAACAATATTGTTATACACATGATCAGGATTATTATAAAATGTATAAGAATACATATATAACTAGAAAAGCACATGATCATAATAACATAGCAGAAGCTTAGAGAAATGAGCAACAGCAAATTAACTAGAAAAGAACTTAGGGAGCACAGACCTCCGCCAAGCAGCTCATCCCCCCCCCCCCTAATTGGATTTACACCATCCACATGGTGATCTGGATCATCACCAAAATGTTCTAAATATCCGTAAATGGGGTTTTCAATGTTCAATTAAATGTTTTTTTTCCTGTACTCATTCTGGATCAGATCCAGATGAATTTCAGTGGTGACATAGAGGCCCCCACCCCACACGACCGGTTCAAATTCCACAAACATTGGTCCATAATCAAACGAGATATTGAGGAACAAATTTTGAAGCTCCATTGACTGCAATGTTACCAAAAATGTCAAGCTGATACATAATCCAGGATCTCTTCTGGATAATCACCAATATTTGAACAATTGTTCCTGGTATGATTCTCAACATTTCCTCTTAAGGCTGTTTCCATAACTTTTAGAGTTATGTTGCCAACAGACAGACAAACCAACGCCAGCGAAAACATAACCTCCACGGCGGAGGATAAATATATGTATGAAGCGTTTGAATTTTGTGACTAAATACCAACTTTACTTGAAACAAAGCGCTCCAAACATTCATAATTCCATACGATTTTCCCCTGCGCGGTCACATTTCAGACAAAGCAGACAGTTATTGATCACAGTGAGTTATACTTACTAATGATCCATCGCTCCATCACTTCCATAGATAGATATTCAAATGCCATCTGTGGTGAACAACAACTTTATTAAATGACAATACAGAAACAATCACTATAACCTAACACAGAAACGTGGGATAAAGTATGGGATGATTGATATGGTCATTGTCAATGGTCCAAGGTCCAAGGTCCATGGTAGCTTTGTGTTTCATCAAATGGTAGTTCTGGCTATTACCCAAAACACAAATACCACACAAATTGTTGCATGTTCACTAAATGACTTTAACTACATGTGCAACGAAATGACAAACTTGAAACTCCGACCTTACCGGAGACAACGGTATTTTCATCACTGTTCAAAACACTTTCCCGAATATATTTTTACATGACGGATATTTTCCCACCCCCAACTAAATACTGACCAGTCCCTCCAGAAATCAATATTCTCTATTGCCTTTAAAAGGGTTGCTGAAATTTGTTCATAAGATAAATCGCTGCCTGGAAGTCCCTTTCATGTCAAGGCCGGCGTTTCTTTAATTATGGGGCAACAGGCAACATCATACATGTTACATCATAACAACCGTAACGGTCTTATTCAACAAATAGCGACGATCACTGATAGGGCTGAACTGTCCAAAAACCATTAGAAATGAAAGTTCAGGGAGGAGGAGAGACGCCCAAACACAATTAAACAGATAATTTTCTAAATGATTGCTTTCTAACGGAGGGACAGGGGAAATGGGACACTGAGGGCCGTCTCTGAACAAGGCAATATATACACTGTTATTGCGCCTTTCAGCAGGAAGACCTATAATTTGTGGCTGATTTGACTGGAAAAAAATAATTTCGGACACAAATGCCCTTCCCCTTTCTTTCTCCCTCTGTCAAACACAAAGGGAAGAGGTGGCTCACTGTGTCACAGCAGGCCGGATCCAGCATGGCAGCTGGAGCACTGAGGAGACTGAGGAGCTGGGCGCTCCGCCACTGCTCTGCTGCCAGGTTCCTGCGTGGGTAGACCATCTTCAGGGACATCAGTGCTGTCGTCACACACTAGAAGACGGGCAGAGAGGGAAGGCTGTGGTTTTGCTAGTTTGCTCAATCGTTCCTTTGATTCTTCCTTCCTACCTTGGTCCATTCATTTGATTATTACGTTATTTTAAATGTGAAATGCCAACACAAAGTGGCACATAATAACAATAACAATACAGCCCACTGTGTCACCATTATTTTAGTCAAACCAAATGAACATTAAACTCAATTAAAGTAAGTCATTAATAATGTGTGTGCATCTATACTGTATAACGTGATACCCTTGTGTGAGGTCCAAACTCCTCTGTGAGTTTCTTCCATGGCTGTTCATACTCCATAAACATCTGGCTGAGTCGTGGGTAGGAGGAGTCACTGCGGGAGCCATGACAGTATAGATTATTAAGCAACGCTGAGATAACAATATGGATAGGTAAGGTAATGCACTAATACATTGAAAAATATATATCTAACTTTAATAATATCCTATATGACTTTCTGTCTTGTTACCTGCTGCCGTTGGTCATCTCATGGGCACAGTTGTACATCCCCACCAATGCTTTCTTCTCATCAATGCGAGAGAGCATGATGATGACAGATGTGTAGGTGGCGATCAGATCCAAATAGTTTTTCGTAAAGTCAAAGTTGACCGTCTGAAATGATTAACATGTGTTCATGAGGGCTTCTTTTCAATACACTCTAAATATTGTTCATAAAAACTCTCACATCCTACAAGCCTGTAAAAAAAACAAATGCAATAAAAGCATTACTATGCTGACAAAGAAAAAGATATTCTAGTCATAGCAAAGAGGCATAGTGAACAATTTAGGAATGTACATTTTCCCAACCTCTAAATCTTGTTTCCACGGGGATTAGCCCATAGTGGAGACAAGATTAGGAAATAAAAATACTTTAATATTATGTGTCAGTACGAATAGAAGTATATTCAAAGTCATTTTAAGGCTGTTAAGATTAAATGCAAAATGAGTTACAACAGCAGTAAAAAAAAAAAAAAAAATTTGTGGCAATGACAGCATTTATTGCAGCAAACAAATCAACCATTACCGTATACGTAACAGAAATGTCCTTGAGTCGCTCTCTGCAGATGAACCATAGCAGTGTGCTTGAATTGCTCGCATAAATTTTACACAGATGCGTGAAATATATTAGGATATACAGAATGCACGTTAATTCTGATAATAAGTAAGTGAGGGAGGAAATGCAGGTGATCGATGTGAGGGAGGAGGATACAAGAGACAGAGGGAATTGGAAGAAAAGAAGAACTAAACAAAGAAGAATGCCACCACAGCAAATACTTACAATGTCAAAGAAGCACTGACAGGCATCAATGGTGTTCAACAGCTCATAAACATGGTCCTGATAGAAAATAGAGACCAGAACATTAAGAGATTAAACACATATTATGCCTCGGGTGAGTTCTTAACACGTTTTTGTTTTTCTACGTTCCTGTAGCAAATTGAATGCGTCTTTCTATAACAATGATTGAGTTGTTCTTAATCTTACAAATGCTCGTGATGCATTTGCCTGGCTCCAACCACCATCACACACACATTCAAATGTGGAGGGACGTGTGACAAAAGCGCTAAACATACCTCAATATGTGGAGGTGATCAGTCAATATTTACCACAATAAATGACTCTAAATTTAAAGTGATTGTGTAAAACCCATAATGATGACTGCTGCACACATGAAAACAGGGAGAGACATCCAACTTTGTCCTTGATAATCACATTTCTCTTATTATACGTGAAGAATAAGGCATGTTTATTATTTTTTTACATTGCTTTATTTTTGCACTTTTTGCTTATGTAGGTGCTTCTTATTAATGGTGGGTTTTCTTCTTCTGTTCTTGTAGCCGACAAACAAAATCTGAAATTTTAAAGCCACAGAAAACAGAGACAAATAAAAATTACCCTGAACTCTATGACATCCAGGAAGGAGTCGTAGTAGCTTGCAGTGGCCGTCATCACTTCAGATTTCTGTCGCTGAATGCCGGTCAGGTTTTGCTGCAAATGTTAAATGTCAGGTTAAATGACAACTTAAATCTTGCGGTCTACCGGTGCCATACATTTTTAGTGGCAACACCGTACTTTGTCAAATATTTGTCAGTATCCAAAATCAATAAATTCATTCAACGCAAAACAGCACATTAAAATGACAAGTCATCAGAGCTATGCTTACAATGTTTCCTCTGGAGTCAATGTTGGGGAATTTCTTGTTGATGTACTTGACGGCAGGCTCCATGCCTTTATCTGTCAGGATTGACGGTCTGGTCTTTGGCTGTGCACAGATCTGTACAGAAGAAATGATTAAGTTCATCAGTTTGCACCAGGATTTTGTCTTACTGTATCTCACTTGGGAATGTTTTAGCAGATAAATCTTTAATTTTTATTACATCTTTGTGCCCTGCTGTCTTGCAGTATGACATCCCTTAAACGGGGTTTTATTACATCTATTATTTAGCCAGTAGTTAGAATGATAACCTTGTCAGAGGCAAGTCAGTGAATCTAGATGAGCCAGTAATAATGCGATTCCCTCCTCCCTCAACAGCCGCCTTCAGGGTGACCTTGTATACTATTGTTGATGCCAACAGCTCCACCGATGGCTGTTTAGAAGTTGACAGCAGTTCACAGTTTTGTAATCCAAACACATGCACGTTCAGCATGCTCAGGGTTTTAAATGCATTACAATTTGACAGTCATTTTATATTTCTTTTCCTGTAAAAATACATTCCAATGTGTGGACATTGGGCTTTTTGTGACACAAAACATTTTCTCAAGAGGAGGGTACCATTTCATGCTTGCCACAGCAACACCTGTTCAACCTCTGAAGTCACCTTCCAATAGCAAAGCATGCCATCGGATTTCTCCATTATTGCTTTGACAACCTGATAGTTTCTGTTTTCACAGAAGCTCAGAATGGCTGCAGTTTGAGGTGACTGACAGCTCAGACCGACTTCCTGTTTGCACTTCCTTTTTTGACAAAATAAGTTCAGCTGCAGCTGGAAGATGGTGCCGTCTTTTCTACCAAGCCAGTTGACAACCACGGCACCGTTATAAAGAGCAAACAGATGTTAAAATGACCTCACATCACTTCATCTCCACAGCTCCGGGAGAGTTTCATGACTGAGACCTATTAGTGGGTTGTTATTGGCATTTGGCATCCAAACTGTGTTACAGACAAGTAGTTTTAAAGAGTCTTTGGGTTGTTAGAAAAAAGGCAGATGTTCTTTATACAATCAGGCTTTTGTTTTCTTCTCACACTTTTTATCTGAAAATATATATTAATATTATGAAACAGTGATGAATAACTTAGCAGATACACATTTTGATTCAGCTAACAAAAATATAAAATGAAAGCCAACTTCCTTATTTTCCGTTTCGGTTGACACACGACTAGAGCTCTCCCGTCTCTCACCTTCTTAATGTAGTTCATACGTATTAGCACACCATTCCCTCTCTCATTGAGGATGGTGAGTTTCTCAGCCAATTTCTGTTGGTAGTCC
Organism: Brachionichthys hirsutus; assembly: GCF_040956055.1. NCBI lineage: Eukaryota > Metazoa > Chordata > Actinopteri > Lophiiformes > Brachionichthyidae > Brachionichthys > Brachionichthys hirsutus. The sequence continues at coordinate 5,110,941 of NC_090904.1, read as the reverse complement.
ATGGCTCCAAAAACCCCCGGCAGCTCTGCTACACTTCGAGGCGCGGCTTCCGGGTCTTGTGCAGCAACTGAACCCTCAGACGCAACCTTGGGTGGCCCAAGCCTCACCCTGACACAAGGTCACATGGGACTGGTGGGGGGAGGGGGGGGGGGGGGGGAGTCATGGGTAGAGTATTCCCCATAACATAATGACCAAATAGTGGAAAAAGAAAATTATAAGGAAATCTAGTCAGAAAAAAATGTAAATGGATAATATGCCCTGGAATTGGAGTGATGGGATTCTGCGCAGATATGATAACTAATAAAATATCCAACGAACACTTGTGCATTAAACATACAGTTAACTTTAAAACATGGAGGATCCATAGTGACACAATGAAACTAGGTGCCATAGGTGCCCTGATGTGTTCCAGAGTCCAGTTGTCACTGTTCACATTTATTAAATCTTGTACCGTATTGTAAATGTATGATGGTGACTGTTCACTGCCTTTATTATTATACTCTGCTCTGTCTTTTTCAATCTAAATAGGCTCCCGTGAAGGGCAGCAGAACGATTCAGACCTTATGTCCATTGTTCAAGCTCTGCATGTGATATTTTACAGCATTCAGAACAACAAGGAAGTAGTTTTCCTTCCTCCTTCATTTGTTGTCTTTCTGCTCGAGTACATGTGTGATCATTTGATGGGCTGGAGTGAGTTGGCTGATTGAGTGTCAGTGTGTCATTTGTTGCAGGAATTGATTTGTCCCATGTCCCAATCTTGCATTTTAAATATATTTTTTCCCTGGTTTCTGTGGAATTTCCTCCCGCCTCTACCGGCCAAACTGCCTGCAAAAAGTATTTTATTTGAAATGCATTTGAGACTAAATCTTTAAATGGCTGGAGATTCTCTGCAGCTGATGTTTATTGGGAGCCGAGACGATGGAATACTTTTTTTTTATTTCATGTTGTGCCAGGTTTTCCTCTTGTCCAGATGCTTACCGTAGTCCATGGCTCAAAAAGCTCAGCGCCTCTCCAACCGTTTGAGTCTCGCCCTCCAGATCCCTTGTTGTGACTGAACTGTCTGAAACAAAGGCACCCATACCCTCACCCTGACACATCCACCTGCTGTATGTCAAAAGGGAAGTGTGGAATAAATGACCAAATAAATAAATAAATACTCAGAGAAACCATTTAAAATGGAACAAAATGTCCTAAAACTAATTTAGTTCATTTGGATTTTTCAGTTCAGTCCCCACAATAAATTTTATTATTTAACACATTCAATTATCTATAATATATCATGATGAAAATGTATGAAAATGTTTTTTGTCTGGTAAATATAATGTATACTATTATAACTGTGTGCAGTACTTCATCTTTCAATGTAAAAAAGACTTATATGAAAGACAAGAGAAAGGTCTTTCTGCCATTCCGAGCACCAGCATGCAGGATTTACGTGCCATGTCCTTGTTACCACTAGGTGGCACTATGTACTACCTGAACCCGTGTTGCTCACTGAAGGCACAAGCTGTCCTGGCTGACCCGACTTACCCGCTGTCCTCTGAATACAGGCTGCTGCCTTCCGGTCGTCGGTCCATGGTACCAAAGTGCAGGACAAACAGATTGCAAAAGTCATTTCTTCCTGCATCCATTGGTTTTATCAACAGCCTTTTCTGACCAGCTTTTATTCCACTTGTGCACTTTTTATGTTTTGCTTGTGCGTTGACTGAATTGTGGTGTGTCTCTGCTGGCTGTGAAACGAATTGCCCCTCACAGGGATAATAAAGTTTTTCTGCTTCTGCTTCTGATTCTGATTCTCAGCGGGGACTCAATTATTCAATAAAGTGTGTGTGGATTAAAAGCACCAACACAGACAAGTTGCAAACCAGAACAAAATAGGACGAATCAAGACGGGGAAGTAGTCCCCAGTACACGGGTGGATTTAAAAAGCTTGTTAATTCCAAACCAGACTTTATCGCAATGTGAAATTTGAATTTTAAGAATGCGTCTCTTTCAAATAAGATGAAATATGACTTTCTGTTTCAAAATGTTATTGGTGCATCTCCTGGAAAGAAGCTGGACAATCAGGTTACTTCTACATCAAGCAGGGTTTTTTTTTTACCTTTAAGATATTTATTTATACATAAAGTTATCAAGTATTGTTGGCTTAAATAGATACGTAGCCGGTTCAGTAAGGTAGGGTAGAGTTTACAGATTATAATTCTTCAGGAGATAAACCTAAATCAATCACAGCAAGTGTAAGACTGAATAAAGCATTGGTTGATGTTAAGACATAATCTTTTTATCATTTGGGATGTCAAAATGGGATGTATTCTAGATATGAAACAAAAAAGAGAGAACATTGGATTAATTCTCAATCAAGGGTCCTTCAGAAATCAATAAATGGTTCAGCATAAAATAATTATTGTAACTATTCATGATTCATGCTTCATGTGTCGGCAGGGGCCGACCGATGGAACCACCATGTGGAAACCAAAGCTGTTGATGGACTACAACCTGCTGCCAATAAATCTGTCAATTTACACTATAGAATGGTTTACATGCATGATATGTGAATAAATAATGAATAAATATCTCTGACTTTCTTCGCCTTTGGTCATATCAAAGGATTTCTGTTCAAAGAAAATGGGAGTAATTTTATGGCATCCTACAAAGTGTGCAATTACACATCTAAATTGTAAAACATGAGTTAAAAGAAACAACATTCTTCCTTGGCACGTTGGAACATGATAGGAAAAAGGGAAAACAAGACCCTGAAGATAATAAAATACTCTAATAAGAAGTTTTGAACATTGTTGGCAGCCAGCATCAACATACACTGTAAACCTGCAGACATTGTGGAATGAATGCGATGAGAGAGAGACAGACACATAATCAGATAAGCGCGACACATAATTATCTCTTGGCATGTAAATCACAAGGAGAACAAGCATTTTCATAGTCACTGATACATGCCGCCTGCATTTACGCTTCCCTTGTGCTCCGTCTCGGACATCATCTCAACTAGAAAGAGTTCAATGGTTTAATCTGGTACCATGTTAAATACAACCGTATATTCTATGAACAGTGTTAATATAGGATTCAAATGCACCAAATATATTGATTAATATGCAAAGATGAACACTACAGTTTGCAAGTAGGCACCTCCAGAAAATGCATGGCTGGGTGACATTTATAGGCTTGCAAATCTAATAACCTGGAAAGACTTGACACAGACAGAGGAGCGAGAGAAAGAACTGGGCACGCAGACAGAAAAACCTGAGTGTTGAAAATGCAGCTCAAGGCACTGAAATGAAAGGAGGGGTAGGTGAGAAGGCCTTGGGAAGGATGGAGTTAGACAGAAATCGCATGGTCGGCGGCTCAGATTCTGTCTGAGAACCTGAAAGTCTGCTGAAAGCACAGAGAGGCAGAAGGAGGCATGAGAGATGCAAGTGGAAAGGATGCTCATTTCTGTAGCGAAACGTTTGACAAAGAGTATCTGCATGGTCAAAGATGTGAAACATTCATCTTATAAGCGACCTTATCAGTGTGCATGATCGAGTACAATAAAAGATGCCCACATTTAAGCCCTTAAATTGAGGAAAAATATGAAAACCTTTAGCTTGTCCCCTATCAAAACCCCAAATAGTACGGCCCACACAACACTTGACTGAACAACACACACACACACACACACAGTATAAAACTACATGAATCTCTACTTAGGGTGAAAAGTTTCCTGAGGTTAGTTTTCCACTCCCCTTTATGAGCGCTTTGTTCTGGCACCGCTGAGAACCTGTCAGGGCTCATTTAGCCAAGAAATGTCACCTCAGTGCACATTGCATTTTTCAAAAGCAAATAGGGTTATATTAATGGAACAGTTTGTTCCACTTAGGAAAATCCACACCTATTTTTATTGTCACCTTCTTTGTATTGTTTTTTGGGGTTTTTTTACCCTTTACACTGTCACGGTAAATTGTCAGATCTCAATGAAAAGAATGCAAATTGCTCACAGATATCCTGGCCCCACATTAGAAACAGGTCAGCTGTCTGAAATGTGCTCAGCTGGTAACAGATTAAATAATCCCCTGAACAATTGTCTTATTAGTTTTAAACTGACATGTCTTTGCAGGAGTTTATCATAGATAATAAATACAAATTTAACAACTCTTCCTCCACTGACTATAATCTTTCCCACTAATGTGGGATGTCTCTCCGAGACATTAAGTTTAATTGGGGGGGAAGTTAATTCAGTGTGCTGTTTTTTGGGATGTTTTGGGAAATAAAACATTTTACATATCTTTAACCAAAGTGTTGCTGCTTCCTAAAACTAGCTGGAGTGTGAACCATAGATTTGCATTATAAACAGATTTTGCATAAGGTTTCAGTAAAGACAGCATGTTTATTAAAAGCAGCAGCTGACATCTGGTATCTGCTATGAAGTAAAACGATATGGAGAAGGATTGGACCCTAAAAAGACGTAAATAAAGAGAGGTAGATGCAGGTGGGAGGAGATTTGACAAATTAACTCAATCTATATTTTTTGTAAATCTATTATTGTTCCATATCTGACCGACTGTGCTGCACGCTATAGGGAAATGCTTAAAAAGCTTATTATCTTCCACCCGCCCATCCATCCATGCTCTTGTAGACTCAATCGTCTCGTCTGCAGTCAATTTATCCACCTTGAGTAGATAGATAGACAGACAGACAGACACACAGACACACTTCAGTACTAGCATGTTTGGAGCAATTATGTCAACACAATGATGATTGGGATTGTCTCCGACCATCGCTTTGTAAGTGTGCTACTGAATTTAAAGTCAGGCCAGGAGTGCATTAATTAACCTGTCGTCACTCACAAATGGAAAGAGAAAGAAATGCCACTGCTGCAAGAGGGTGGCGACAACCAACAAGATAATTGCGCCTGTCAGACTGGGAGATCTATTCCACGACTGTAACACTGAGTGAAGCACATTCAACATGCATTTGTCCAAATGAGTACTGCCCTCTTCAATGTATAATTAGATGAAAAGGCACGCTGTCATGTTGAAACAAAATCTTCAAAAGATCAACACATATAGTTTCAGGTTAATTTTTGGTTGGTGGCACCGCAAAGCCATCATTTAAACTCTCATCAAGTAAAGGTGAGGTGGTGCGCGGGTAGTCTTTAGTTGTTTCAAATGATTACATTATGCCAATCAAGAATGGTGAATACGTCTTTAATTATAGATTTCTAAAGACTATATAAAGTTATTATAGAGTCATGATCATAGTGTTATTGTAAAGTTAGATAGAGAGATTCTACATATTATTATATAGTTATAGTTCATTCCAATATCATCTAATAATAGATACAGTCTGGTGGCCAGACAAGACACAAGCTAGCAGTAAAGGGAGAAGCACGTAATTTAACAATAAAGTAATTTCCATTTCACATTAAAGTGGGGGTGCATTTAACTGTTTTTTATTTGGTCTGTTGGAGAGCATAATTAGCACTCAGTGATAGCTCAGAGAGAGTTGGAAGTGATGTCGCAGAGAGTGATAATCATCTCAGGTTGTATTCCAGCATGCTGGTTCTGGATGGAGTGCTTCCTGTTTGAGAGACATGAAGGATGCCTCTAAAACTAGAAAAGCACTCGGAGACCCCAGACCTCCGCCAAGCACCTCAGTCTTCCTATATTATGATTTAATATATAATGGCCCTACGTTTATTGTACCTATATTTTTAGATTTCTTAACCATGAAAACAAACATTTAGCAATTGGATTCACATTTATATCATTGTTAGTTTCAAAGTTATTCACAAAGAGCACATTTTCAGTAGTGGCGAATTCTTCTGAAAATACAACAAATCCGTTTGCCAACGACTAATTTCAGAGTTTCTTGGTAAAGGCCAGCAAAAACAAAACCACTTTTGTGGAGGTAAGCAGGGAGACATTATTGAAATTGTCCAAAAACAAAATCATTTTGTTGTGAAAATGTATCCTGATTTCAACTGGATCTGTTTCCTCAGGTATTAAAGATAGAACTAGGGCATACGGGACAACACATAGAACAGGAGAGCCTGAAAATACTGAGGAAACAGAGAGGATATTCTGGCAGAGAAGCGTCCGGAGAGTCGGGTCCAAAGAGGCAGCAGCTGATTAGGGGATATGAGTAACAGGTGCTTCTCGTTCAGTTCAATGATGCCTCCGCAGGTGTGCAGGGCAGAAATCAACCTGCAGCAACAATCACCATAGCAACCTTCACAAACAGGGTTTTAATGTTAAAATATAAGATTTGTTCCTAACCTGGTTCTGGATCAGATTCAGAAAACATTCTGCATGATAGTTCATAGCAGACCCCTTTATGGCTGTTATTTTTGGTGAGTGAATTTAATGCATATTTTACAAGATATGCGGTAGGACAAAACTGTAAAGAATTATAGCCCAGATGTCCCAAATCATTCAACATCGGTTCTACCTAAGAGGCTTTTTTAATAATATAGTTTGTCAAAATGTTTGTGGGGGGGGCCGTCTAGGGATATTTCTCAGAGGCACAACGGATGTGAAGAGATGTTAGAGGGAGACAAACAGAACTGACGGTCAGTTTGTTTGGGATTCTTGACAGCAGATCGCAGTTCACGAATCCTTCCTAATGGGAACCAGCTGACCTCTAATCAGGCTACTGCCAGGCTGGGGCTATTTGCTTTTGTTTAGGCCTACAGAGGTTACTATTTATTGTCCTTTATTCTCACAAGCCCCTCAAAAGAAGGCTCGAGACATTTACACATGGTTCAGTTTACTTTACTGGACATTATCAGAGTTTTCCCAGAGTGAGACATTGGCTGATACAGCATAAATTGAACGCAGATAAACCCTCTAGATGTGCTGACTAGCCAGTAGAGGTTTACCTAATAAGTTGGTTACTGGATTTTGACCCTGACTTCAGCAAGATCTGAGTCTCTTCAGAAGTGTAACGTTCTGTGTTCTGCTCGTACTGCTAAAAATAAAAATAAAGGAAACACATAATTATCATTGCGTAACTCCAAGTCAACCGAACTCCTGTGATATCAAGCTGTCCAGTTAGACAGCATTACAGATTGAGAATCAATTTCACCTGCTGTTGTGCGAATTGGACAGACAACCGGTGGAAAAATAGGCAATAAGCAAGACAACACCATAAAGGAATGAATTTGTGGGTGATGGTCAAAAACTATTCCCTTCTTTCTGATTGATCTTTGTCTAGTTGTGCATTTTTCTAGCATCCTTGCCACTGGTGGCATCGTGAGGCAGTATCTGCAGCCCACATAAGTTGCTCAGATACTGCAGCAACTCCAAGATGGAGCAATCAAGATGGAGCAATCCAAAAACAAACACACAAAGAAAAGGAATGGTTACAAGAAAATATTAATACAGGATTAAAACAAGTCTGCAACAGCAGACCTGTTTGCAACAGTCTGCAACAGCCAATACTAATAAGGGAAACATAATGGCTGTAGGATTGTTGTCATTTCATCTGAAACTATGTATCCTTGAAGTTCATGTTAATTAGGTCGTTTCCAAATATATATACTGTTATGCATTTAATGGCATCAAAATAGTTTTAGAAGTTGCATTTCAACTCATTGAATGAAGTATTCCGGATTCTGAATGAATTGACCCTCTAAGAATTCCTTTCGTTGTGCTGCGAGTTAATTAAAATGTCAAGAAAAACAAACAAAATGAAATTTCCACGGTAATGAAGTGAGACTCCATAAAACTGTTACACATTTAAGCGAGAGAAAGCAGTATTTTGTCTGAAGCCAAGAAGGAACTGACACTCTTGTCAAACAATTCCAGCGCTGCACTGATCTGTTTGGTGGAGCAACAGAGCATTTAGGAGAAGCCAAATTCATCCAAGTCTTCAGGGTTTATGTAGTGTCAAAAAGATCCTTTGCTCCAGAGTGGAGTTTACCGATGGAAACATCATCAACAGAACGACTCTAAAATTCTGTAATCCTGGCCCACTCTGAGAAAGTAGAGCAGCTACAGAGGCAATTTTTTTTCTACTGCCACAGTAAACCTGCAGTTGGATCGAGTTTCCATGCTGTGGGGAGGAATCACTGCAGCTGGGACCCTAACTAACTCCTTCAGCTTATTTACTTTCCCTCACTGTTTGGAACCAAAACATTGGAAGGATATGTATGTCATGCATCCACACCACTGTTCCCACCTCAAGCTGCTGTTTCCAGTGAGGACAAATGGCACCAATTGAAACCACATATGGGTTCAGTAGCTCTAGCCTGCCCTTCTTTGAGAAGGACATCTGTATTGGAAAAGCATGTGGAGAATGTCTGGAAAAGCTTAAATGTCCACATATGAAATCAATGAAATAACCAGATATCACAATTATTTTTATTCACAAATATATTGTCTCTCTGTTAATCCTCTACTCACATGGTTATCCCATACATTGGTTGAGTGAAGTTTTGTTTTCTGCAGTCTGTAGATAAATCAGACATGTTGCCCAACATCCCACCTTCGAGTTGAGCATGCAGAAACATAATCAGCCAAATTAGTCTGTGTCTGACTCGACTTCACTGACCATTTAGTCAAGCAGGCTGTCTGTGCAGTGGGCGTGAAGAACAACACAACCAGGAAATAGTCTCCAATTTGGCGTTTTCAGCATCGGAATAAGTGTCTAACCCAGGATGCACATTGTTAACACATTTTTAATAATCAACTTCATGAACCGGACATCATTATGAATCTAAGCATCGTGTCAGATAAATCAATAGATTGTTCCTGTTTAAACTAAATACCAAATGTGAGGCACTTTGGATTTAGTCCAGAATGGTTTTATAGGAATTATTGTAACATAATTCCCCTCGCCGAAGGGGAGGCGAGGGTATTGCAATTGGGTCCGTTTGTTTGTTTGTCTGTCTGTCTGTCTGTCTGTCCGCGTGCATAACTCAAAAACTAGTAACCCAATCGACTTGAAACTTTTACACAAGCAAGGTTCTGTCCGTGGCTCGGTCCCCCCCGAGAATGGTGCTGATCCGGATCTGGATCCAGATTCTAGAATTTTTTAAAGGATTCTTTAACGTTGCGAGATAGGGCACTTGGAGGCGAGGGTCTGTAATCTCTGATTGACATTCTAATTGTACTTGCATGAGACACCGTTCAAGTTTTCTTTCAGGAATCCCTATTTGTGTACTAAATAATTTGATTATTGTCTGTGACTCTAAACTGCATCATCATGTTAAAATCCCCCCCCCCCCCACACACACACACCTCTGACGTTCTTCTCTTTCATCTCTCTGGCCTCTTCATGTGATTTACAGGAAAGGCCTAAAATGACTAACCACAGGTGAACAGAGCAGCCATTCAAATCATGTCTGAAGTTATTTACTGGACTTCAGCCACTGACCGATTAGAGCTTGCTGGTCTGCCACGCTAATCCACTGAGGGTTTTTTTTTTTCTGGGTAAGAGAGTTTTTAAGAACTTCACAGGATAATCAGAAGTGAAAAAAATGTATCTGCACAGTGTTAGACAATATGCCATAAAAGCATATGATGGATTAAAGATGTTTTTACAGCATAAATATGAATTTAGTTTACCAAAGGAAAAAAATAAACAACTAAATACAAAAGACTTCATTGTGTGTGTGACTGAGGCCATTGTTTGTGGAATAAGCCCATTACAACTGTAATTATGCCAGTACTTCCCTTTTTACGATTCCTAGATACCCGAGTCGTTTGGCGAGAGTGTTTATGTTCTAAATCATTTTGTTTAGCTTGCACTGTAATCATTTTAGAGGATTGCTGCTGTTTCACTGAAGCGGGTGATGCGCATTTCTGCCACAAGGAGGGATTTTAATCTGAAACTTGGCCATGTCACACTGTACAGTACACTGAATATTTGTCCTGCCTATGAATGCATGTTCCCTAGTTGAATACACACACACAGCATTCACCACACATAGTCTCCCATTTATTGGTTATGAATCGCTCCCTCACACACATATAGCTGTGTATATTTAACTACATACGAATATGGCTCACTATATCCAGCCAGCCATCACACACACACACACACCTCTCTGTGTCAGAGATTCGCATCCACAGACACATTATGAATAACTCCAACCACAAAAAACAGTTTGCCAAAATTTGGTTATGCTTCTTTTTAACTATTTAAGAACCATCACCACCATATGTGTTGAACATTAACTCTGACCTGTCCAGGAACACTGGTCTTTTGTCCGTCCATGCAGGCAGCCCCTCTCCATTGGCCCACTGACCTATTTCCTGCCTTGATCATGGGTTTAAGTGCTTGTCCCTTCAACCGGAGGTATACTGGACTACAGATGCCTGCAAAGGTCAAGCAAAGACCCGTCTAACCATTCCTGGTGACAGGAGAAACGCATACTTATTTAGGAATATTAACAAATGTACTCTGGAATGAGAAATACACCATAGGATGGAAGCGCGTGGGGGGGGTAATGAAATTGAAAAAAGGGGAATGTAAATATAACCACTAAATCTTATATTAATTAAGCACTTGCAAGAACTGTCCATCCACCCATTTTTACGGGAGTTGCTGGAGTCTATCCCAGTTTGCTTTGGGCGAAAGGCGGGTTACACACATAGACAGGCAACCATTCACACACACACACTCATATACTTTGGACAATTTGGAGTATGCTTTTGGAGGCGGGAGGAAACCGGAGAACCCGGAGAATAGTTTATAGTTCATAGAGTTTATTTTTACTGCTTGCAAATATAAACTCCACACAGATAGATACAGATTCGAACCCGGTACCTTCTTGCTGTGAAGCGACAGAGCTTAGTTAACTGTGTTAGTTGTACGGCCCCACAATTTATAATAACTATTAAACCATTATTACACCAATATCTACTCACACATTTATTTGAGAAGTTGTGGTCTCAATAATTCATACCTGTCATCTAATACAGTTTCACCGTATTTTCGTACAGGAAAATCTGATTTCTGAGAAGTACGGTGTACTGTGGAAATTAATAAATACAGGAAAATTTTATCCCGTATTTACCTGTATTCGGTCGTAAGTATAGGTGGTTGTAAATCGCACAGGTTGTAACTCGGATAGAACCTGTATTTACCATATATTATTAAGTACTGACAGACTAATTATGCCAGATCCTCTGCTGTAATTCCTGACACATCACCTTTTATCACAGACATGTTGTGACTACTTCATGTGTTAAGTATTAAATATTTATTTGTATGAACTGTATTACAGAAAAACACTTTTTATTTACCCCTATTTAAGATGTAAGTAGTATTTTTGGCTGCATGTTATTTTTCAGCAGCTACATCTTAACCAATTTGTTCTTGTATGTCAAAAAAGACTTAGCTGGTCAATCTAACGGCAGCGCCCTCATCTCCTTTAAGACCCAAGGAGCCTGCTCAGTGTGGGGGAGTCGATACACAAATCTGCCATCACCTCTCTTTCTCTCTCTCTCTCTGCTTTTACCTCATCCTTCCTTAATTATTACTTGCACCAATTCTGTCGTTCCTTCGATTCTTACTCCTACTCTTACTCCTATCCAGCCCCTCCTTCCTTCCTTATTATCAATAATAATAGCAATTCAACTCTATTTTTAGAGCAGTTCAACAAATATAACATATGGTACAAGTAAGGTTTGAAAGTGAGGTATGTAAGGCATTCACTCTTGGGGTGGTGACAAAAAGTGCAACCAAGTCTTTGCAGCCTTTTATCATATAAAACATTTTTTTAGTGTTTTAAAACATTTCAATTACAGCATATTTTTGTGTCACCTGTCTAGATATGTTTCTTGAGGCAAATCAAATTAAAAATAAGCTGCAAACTCTGAACTGCAGTTTTTTTAACTGTTCCTTTCTTTATTTAATAAGGTATTTATACATCTGCATTTTCTTCTGACAGAAGAAAAGGGCCTGCAGCTGAATATGTAATGGTACATCATCATGTGTTATTTCCTCAGTCATGTATCTATATTCTCTATCTGTATACCCTCCCTTCTCTCCTATCTTCCTTCATCCCTCCCCAAAATCCCCTGTCCCCCTGTCTCCTCCTAAGCCTGCCACATCTCAGCATTCCTCAGGTCTGCCACACAGAGCCCCATTGTGTCCGTGGGTTAGGGAGGGAACATACAGTTCAACGTCTCACCATGGGCTGTCTTTGGTCTCACCTTAGGAGAGCACAAACGATACTGTGCAGCCTTTTTTACTCTCTCACACACACACACACACACACACCTTGCCTCTCTTGATCTTCATTTCCTCTTTCATTCCATCATCTTCTCCCATCTCCAATTCCACCATTCATTCCATGCCGTTCCGCTCACACGTCCTCTGTTTTTTGGAAATCGGCCATCATCAACAGGCTTCACCATCCTTTTTTTTGTTTTTTTATAACTGAGCACTCCTTCTCAAAAAGGCCATTGATTAAACTCTGAGGTTTCAAAGCAAGAGAGCAAGCAGGCTCAGAGGAATAGGGCGAAAAGGAAGTAGATGGATGGAAGGAAGGAAGGAGGGATGAAAGTGAAGCTTCATTATAGGGACCATGCTCTCCTGTATAGAATACCTGTGGTCCCAGAGCTAAGAACTCCACCCTATCCTCCTGCGCAAACCAGGCTGGTGGTTCTTTAAACACCACAAAATGGAAAATATCCAAATGAAGGAGGTTGATCCAGTTTCACCAACCAGTTGCCAAATTAGTGTGCCTGTTATTCAGTGCTGTGTGTGTCTGTGAGCTCCTGAAAGTGACAATTCAATTCAAGAGTTCAATCAGTAATGGCAGTTTGACGAAATTTCCTGTTCGATTCTGCCACATGCGTTTTTCCGAATGCATGCATGATGGCAGTAAGAAATGTAAAACTAAATATGTGCAGGCACCACTTCATGAATGGAGGCAGGCTGCAGAATAAGCCAGAAAAGATTTCAAAACAAAAACGGAATGTAAGTGCATACATGATGCTGTAAGACTCTGAGAGTCCATAAGGCCAACAGGGTGAACAACATTTTATTTTTATTGCTACAAAAAAGCTTTCTGCGCCAAGTATAAGCCCAGAGACACTTATTTCCATGAGTACAGAGTCAAGCCTATGACAATTTCAGCCTGCAAGTCAATGAAAAGGGACTATCATCTGCAATATAGTGCAACACATCATAACAATGGACTCAGGAACATCACAAACCCACAGACATAGGAAAATTCACACGCTGAGGGTTGAGCATTCCAGAGAGGCTGCTGAAAAGAACGAGCAGCCACTCACACGCACAAGACAGCGAGCCATGTGGCACTATTTTAGTCTGAAAAGGTGACAAAACCTATGGAACTGAGGTGAGATGAACAACTGTAATTATTATAACTGACTCTGATTGGCTAATAATGTCATCAATCAAGGAAACACCCTGCAAAAGCCACTAATCCTGAATCTTCTTTGTTTTAGAAAGTCCCACCAAAACATATTACAACTAGAAAAGCACTAGAGCGCAGACCTCCCGCCAAGCACCTCAGCCCCCCTATATTGTGATTTACACCAAAAATAATGGCCCTACATTTATTTTATCTATATTTTTAGATTCCTTAACAATGAAAACAAACCTTTAGAAATTTGATTCACATTTATATTATTATTATTATTTTTTTTTAAGTTTTTTTAAGTTATTCAAATAAAGCCCACTTTCAGCAATGGTGGAGTCTTCTGGATCTAGATCCATAGCTTTTGAAGAAACAAATCAGTTTGCCTTCTACTAATTTCACAGTGTGTTGGTAAAGGCCAGCAAAAACAGAGCCTCCTTTGTGGAGAGACATGTCTCTCCTCCATAAGAGAGACATTATTGAAAGTGTCCAAAACCAAATTGTTCTGTTGTGAAAATTTAACCTGATTTCAACTGGGTCTGTTTCCTCCAGTTTTAAAGATAGAACTAGGGAACACGGGACAGTCTGAAAATACTGAGGAAACAGAGGATATTCTGGCAGAGAACTGTCCAGAGAGTCGGGAGCTGATCAGGTGAGATGTGTAACAGGTGCGTCTCGTTCAATTCAACAATGCGTCCCCAGGTGTGCAGGGCAGAAATCAACCTGCAGCAAAAGTCACCATAGGAAAACCCTCACAGATGGGGTTTAATGTTAAAATTGAAGATTTTTTCCTGACCGTGTTTTGGTGAGTGAATTGAATGCATATTCAAGATATTATTATTTTATTTTTTTTATCATCCATTATAAGTAAATGGGAAAATCCGGATTGCGACACTATCCGCATTCCGGATCCGATCAGGATGAAATTCGGTGGTGAGATAGAGGTACCCACCATCCATTACTGTGTCATATTCCATAAACATTCATAAAGTCTCAGACTTTAACATCGTTTTTGGCTTGTACAAGGTTCCTGAGACGTAACATTAAGGAAGAAACTAAAACAACAAATACAGAAATCCATTGGTCGGTAAAACTTGGACGATGCTGCAGCCAAAAATTCTCAACAGGGCTGACAGCATGATGTCAGCACATATCTGCAGAAACACAATGGTGCATGGGAGAACTGCACCACTAGACCCGTAACAAGAGTCATTTTCCAAGAGGGCATGAGGCCGAGGAAAGTGCTGAGGATCTCGTTGGAGTGTGAGGAATGTACGTGTTTGGGAGAAGTCTGGTGTCTTGTATGTGTGAGTGTGTGTCTTTGTGTGTGCCAATGCCTTCCTGTATGACTAAGCATATATTTGTGTGTTTGTGTCGGTGTGAGTGTGTACCGTAGATGAGCGTAGGTTAGCATGGGGTTCAGTGGTGCACCATTGTGTCACTTTTATTGATTCAGCTGGTATGAGAAATTGACAGCATCAAACAGCATCAAAAACTAGAGAAGTACTCAGAGAGCGCAAACCTCCGCCAAGCAGCTCAATTCCATTCTTGGTATCTTTATACACGGACCATGAAAGGTAAGAGTGAATCGGAGTTGTATTTTTAATCTGTAATCTGTAAATGGGGTTTTCAATGTTAAAATGTAATCGTTTCTCTGACCTCATTCTGGATCAGATCCAGAAGACATTTTGCATGATAGTTCATATCGGACCCCTTTATGACTGTGACTGAATTGAATGTTTGAATGCAAATTTTACAAGATATGATTTTTTTGAAAAAGCCTCCATTATAAGTAAATGGGAAAATCCAGTTATCCAGATGGGTATCTAGATTGCTCTCAAAATTAAATGGGATCTAAATTAGACCAAGATCCGTAATCCAACAGACAAACGGCGTCAAACACAGAACCTCCTTGGTGGAGGCAACTTCTTTCTCCATTGATCCTTCAATGGTCCTTGTCTTGCTTTCTATACCACCTTTATCGGATTTGTGACAGCAGAGAAACTTCATGTTCTTCCATCCTGAACATCCTTGTCTTTCCGAGACTTCAGACGACATGTGAACGGTCACACAAATGTGGAAATTTTTATCTAAAATTTATGAAATCTGACAAGAACATGTGACGCCTGAACAAAGGCGGCGCGGTTGAACAGCCATATTGTTTATTTTTTTGTCATTTCTAAGGTGAGCTGTTTATGGCTAAATTGGAATCTTGGTAAGAGATGCAGGTCAGGTAAGAGAGCACAACAGTCCTGTGATCCAGTTTAGAAAAAAATATGTGTACCGGTAAATAAAATGTAAGTAAACTACAACGGGTGGCATAAAGATTTCAGAAAAAGGAAAGCACTTCTAGTCAATTTTCTCCACTTTGAACCTTAAAATAAAAGCAAATTTTTCTTGAAATAATGGTCCAGCTATTTTTTTTTTTTATGGTTTCTCCTCAGACCTGCAGACAACTATATGTTTGAGCCGGAGGATTTGTGGAGTGATTGGATATGAAAAGCAGGATGAGCTCAGGCTGGGAGATCTTCCACAGCTTTTCTAAGGGCATGACAAACCAGACGCACAGAGCTGTGGAACTTTGCTGCCCGCTCAGTATGGGTTGGTCTTTGGCTGCAACATCATGTGCAAAGAGACCAGGGTTGAAAGAAGACAGCACCTCCCAGGGAAAATATTTTGTTTACCAATCATGAAAAACAGTCAGTCAATCGAGGGTGGCAATGCCGAAGATGTCTCACAGAGAGACAGAGAGAACCCACAGCTCTGCTGTTTTTAATTAACACTCAATGTTACCTTTTTTTTCTCGCTCTCTCTTTAATCCAGTCCAGGCTGAGGAACCGGGAATCAGTTCATCTTTCCAGCACGCAGGCACAGCACTGAATGCGTCTTTGTTTTTCAGAGTACCGTCCCTCTTCTTAAAATGTGGGTCTGTTTCTTTTGGACCGCCGCTCTCTCTCTCAGCTCCACCTCAGACTCAAAGCTGTCATTCATCTAACTTTGCCCAAGTTCATTTATTTTAAACAGCAATTTAAATAGGGAGGAAAAGTATATTCTATTTAGCCGCTCCTGGCTTTTTCTCTCCCTCTCTCTCTCTCCACCTGAATCCCATCACCAACAGTGTTTGGCCAGGAGCTGCTGCCGTGCTGTTAAAATGGAGAGTTCCATGTACAAATCGCAACTTAGGCCACACAAGTATATATTGTTGCAGTGAAATACGATTATGATACTAATATTACACCAGCAAATCAATTAAAAGGATATATATATTTTTTTTCATTTTCATGACCACAATTGTTTTTCCTCAGAAAGACACAGAAGAAGAATCCAAACAGCAGAGGAAGAATGGAGGAAGCAGCTGTCCTTCCTCACTCTCCTACTCTACTGTGTTTCCTATATGTTTTTTTAAGCTGAAGCCTAAGTCTCCCCTGTTCCACCATCGACCAGGGTAAGAATGTGGACTGGAGAGAGGAAGTTTGATCACGTTGGTGAGCTCAGCACAAGACCAGCTGGTGGCATTTCTGTTTGCACCAGGGGACTGAGCCTCAGACAACAATGAAGGTGCTTACTGCTTTAAAGCACTGCACATAATTCCTGTGAGCAGGAGCCTCTCAATAAAGATCAGATGACGTAGCGATGGCAATGAGGGATCCAGACCAATCAAAGCATTTTTTAATTCACGGCAAGTAAGTGCATTCCCTAATTTACTCACATTAACAAAGTGTCAAAGGTTACCATTCACACAGGTCACTCACTCATGGAACAACTGTTCGACCACTCAGTCACTTGAGCTCAAAGATCTTTGCACTGTTGAAGTCAAAAAATACATTAGTCAGTATTTAGCCCCTTATTTTAATCCTGTCTGATTATCCCTGATACACGCCCAGCACTCCCTCCAATTTTCAGTTTTTAGACAAATCCTTGTGACAGACAACCTGAAATCTTTCTGGGGCGAAAGGAATTACTTTTCAACCCGTCGCTTTTCTGTGACGAACAGGAGTAGTAAATTCAACGGGTTTTAAAAGAACGAATGAATGGAGAGCATGCATATCATATACATGCAACCCCCCACCTGGCGACAGGACCGCAGAAGTCCCACATAAAGTGCTATTCATGTGCCTAACCTGGACTGATTTGCTGCAGGAAATTAGCTCCATATGCACAGGGTGCAGAGATCCCACAATACAGTACCCCCCCCCCCCCCCCCCCCCCCCCTTAATATGGCCGGGGATGTTTTGACTGTGTCACAACCATCAGGTAGAGCATCCACACCTACCAGGATGCATATTTGATGTTCTAAACTGTGTTCCTTGTTTGGCTGTCATGTTCAAATGTGAACAAAGCACAGCAGGGTTGGGAGAGTGGATTCAACTCTTTTTTTCATTTGTATCACACTAGTAGAAGCTTACAATTTGATTTTAGCTACTCACTTGTGGAATTTGGTTCTCAGAACAAACATGCCTGTGTTTGAGCCGGTGCTGTATGGTAACACTTAAGATGCTTGAACAGCAATTGAGAAAACCTTTCCATCTGACTCTGACAGCCTTTTCTTCGGATGACGCCACACAACGCTTTAATGGTGGTGATTATGGTCCTTCTAAGTAATGTGTTGGTTGAAAAGTAGTGCCCCCCAAGTCAAAACATCCACCAGGGCAATAAATAAGCAGCCAGATATCTAAACTCAAATGCATCACTCCCAGATGAGTCTGACTAGTTTACGGGGCACACTGTCACTTACTCCTCCTTTTTTGCTCAGACCTGGTTGGTTGCTTGTCTTTTTTCTATAACGGGAATTACATGTTTTACTGCAGCTGCCATTCATTAGCAAGACAAGGCTAATCCGTGCTTTCATGGCACTCAGAGTGGCATTGAAGTACTCAAAGCAAGAGGCAGAATTTCAGGGAGGACTAAATACAGAGTTTTGTGTAAACTTTTTTTATGGTTAGGTTAATGAGGACGTTTCTCTGCAGAAGGTGAATGAAATAAAGACTTCAAGAGGACATTTTCCTTCAGACAACACAACACAACACATTTCTGAAATGCATTATTGCACCGTTTCATGACTGTTTTCTTGTATGATTTCAATATAATACTTTCATCTGAATGTTGAGCATCAATATAAAAAAATTATCTCTAACGTAAGCTAGGAAGACTACATTTCTGCACACTTAGGCTTTATTTCTTATCTAATTGTTTCACCTCTTTATGCACACGCAATCTTATTTTCCTGCATCACAAACTGGACCCAGAAAACCCTGCGACCATGCTTCATTGGCGTGTTTGGCCAGCGTACAGCAGGGTTTTCTAACCTGGGTAAGCAGCACTTCAAAATGAGGTTATAATTAAGTCAAATGAACATTTGTTAACGCAACGTATTCATATCACGGTGTTACAAATAATACACAAAATTATTCCATAGGTTGGAATTTGTATTTCTTGTTTTTAATTAATCAATCAATACATTTGTGTTGCTGTTGTGTGTGTTATGATGATGTTGTAAGGGCCAATATGCTGGGTGCTATTATACAGTATGTACGTACATTCAAAATTACATGTGCTGCTGCTTTTAATTCATGAATCGGTAAGGCATCAGTGATGAGCCTTTTTTTTATTTTATTTTAACAATGTGTACTTTATAGATAAGCGTTTTTATTCAGTGTTCTGATTGGCTTGCAGTCCTGTCACAATCAGCTATTTTGGAAAGTATAAACTCTTCAGAGCATCCATGTTTGTACATAAGAGTGTTTAAGAAACCTGGACAAATTGTCAGCTTTTTTCAGATGTACTTTTTTATCCTATTATGAATATTACAGTATCTTCTGATTTCTCCACAGTTTGGAAGTTTCTTTCTATGAAAGTCTGTGTCTCTTTGGTAAGGTCACACAGACATTACTGAAGGTACGTATACAATACAATATTTCTAATAAACAAATGTGAATTATTCAAGTGAGAAAATATATTTAAAATATAAGATTTTTTTTCCAGCATGTCAGGTATTGTTGGCCCAGTGTTTCAACCCTGTTGGTAAAAGAACTAGAAATACTGAAACTTTTGGATGTACTTGAATTGTGGAAAACGACTAACAGGAAACCTGACAGCTCAGAGACAAAAGAAGAAAAAACTCCTAAGACTGGGCCGCGTGAAGAAGTGGGAACACTGATCAAAATCCACATAGAGAGCGAGAAACAGAGCAAAGTTAGAGAAACTAGTGCTGTGAATGCTAAAGACAAAACATTCGCAGATTAAAAACAGTTAAATCTTTATCTTTCTCTTTCTGCTGAAAGAGCCTCTCATAGCTGATATGCGCCTCATGTCTGCCGAAGCCAGACATAAGTAACACTAACCCTGTGAGAATGTTGGTCGTTACGTTTAAGGTCATATATGACATGATATCCTGCTCTAATGCTTCAAAAATACACTTTTAGAAATATGTGAAGCAGTTCAATAATGTGTATGCCAGCATTCATGAATGTGCATGAAGTTTCCACTTCCTCCACCCTTTTCCCTCATCATCATCACTCCTCTCTCTCTCTCTCTCTCTCTCTCTCTCTCAAAAACACATGGATCACTGAAACCAAACTCTTCCAGAGATTTGAACTATTTCAGAGCGCCCTCCCACCCCCAACTCCTTGAAGACATTTCCACAGATGCTGCCACATTCTAGTGCTTTCCTCTATTTTCCCTTCATTTTCAGACTCTGACTTTCAAACTCATTCACACTGATCACATTGTTTATATCGTACAGAAAATCTATTGCTTCTTTTTTCAAAGTCAAAGGTCAATTATCAAACCCCATGCCTTTAATTAAGTATAAGAAAAGGTTTAATCAACCCTTGGCTCACAATTTGGTGCTAACTGCTGCTAATTCAAATAGTGAGGGCTTTGTGCGAGACGGTCATTGACTTATGCAAACATAAATTGGGCTGTGTTGTTGACTCAAACCCAGACAGAGGGGTGTCTCTCAGTCTGGCTCATCAGGCACGCAGTGCTGTCACACACATGTCTGTATTCACACACATGCACTCTAATAATCCGATGAAACACATGAAGTTTTTAATTTTTAGCTCCTCATCTCTCTGGCAGTCTAATTTTTCAGCGTGCAACTCAGATCATATAACGGGCAGAAAAGCGTGACAGTGGCTTCACCTTAACAGAGGAGGCCTTTTAATATCCTGCGTAAAACAGAAAACCCCCAAGAACACTGTGCAGAACCATCAATTATTACAGACACGATTAACTATTTGCTTTAATATCTTACATGATGAAATCGGTTTGATGTAGTTTCACTAACTAAGCCACAAAAACCTTCTTCTTCTGATTCCCAGCATTCTTAATCTTCCATCAACAATCATTGAAGTTCGGATTATATTGTTTATTGTGGTGGAGAAATTAAATGTTAATCAGGAGTCATTCAAAATGTCATAAATAATGTTCAAACGTAATGAACTGAATCAATCCTTAAAGCAAGGTGTATCTGCATGGATGAATCTCCCAGATGTTCCAAGTAAGACCTACACATGTGCTGTTGTAAAATAAGGTGTCTAATGGTCAGGGGCCCGTTGTTCTAGGGTGAAAATTCGATTTCATTGTGTGTGTCCGCAGATGATGATTAATAATAAAAAAAAGTATTTCATTTAAAAATATACAGGTAAAGAAAAAAAAACTTCTTATATGGTAGGCAGCAGGGAGTAAAGTTGGCGCAGCAGTTGAAACCAGGCTGGTGGACGTACTGTCATTAAGCCTGTAGTAGTGCATTCTTTCACACGGTGATGTTACGGCTTTTGTTGTTGCTGTGGCAGTCTCACATGGCCTCAGTTAAACCTCTTCTTGCTGAATGCACCTCCCATCCTCTCCTCCTTCAGCCATCCCCTCCCTTGCTCCTGCATTCCATCTCCCCCTTTACCCCCACCCCCCACCCCACCTCACCTCCCTACTCTCTCTCATTTTTCATTTTTCTACAATCCCCTTCGGTTCGCCCCTGACACCCCACTCTTATTTTCTCCCATAGTCTCTGATTATCTTTCCAGACGGACTTCATTTCTAAACAGCTTCAAACCTATATTCACAGCATTCTCATATTTTATTTTTTTCCTCTTTAATAAAGTGCTGGTCTTCAGTGTGACTGTGAATTGTATAAGAGGCATGGCGGATTGAACTTCCTGCAGCTGTAATTTGTTAACACATCCTAAATTTAAAGGGGGGGGGGGGGTACTATAAATATCAAGTACAAAGTAGTGGAGGAAAGAACTGCCTTCAATTTAACATTTTCAACATGAAAGAAAGTTGTTTAAAAAAAAGAGTAAGTAATGATTTTTGGCAGTGTTTATAGTGTTTATTCTCTCGTCTTTTCTCAAGCTCCCTGGGCTGTTTCACCCTGAACTCCTCACCAAAGCAATGTTATGAAGAAATCAAAGAAAGAAACCAAAGAGTCAAACCCCAGTGAGACACTGCAGCCCATCTCTACACCCAAATGTAATTCAGGCATGCAGGACTGAAACAAAGCCGAGTCTTGTCTTGACTGCTCGCCGGTGAGCCTTAGACCATGCATGCTGTATTCCAGACATGAAGACACACTGGGTGTTGTTTCCTCTTCAAAGAGTCCTTACTGAGACGTTTGTAGGCACAAAACCTATGCCATCATACACATCCCCTTCATACACAGCCCTATCAAGAAATGTTCATAAGTGCTGACAAACCTTTGAGTCTGCAAACCACTGGCTGATGTAGCCGAACTTCCCGTTCCTTCCAGCGATAATAAGGAGCTGCAGCTGATGTTAGATCCCCGGCCTGTAAATAGATAATTGGTGGTTGAGTGATCCAAAGGCTTTGATGGGTTGGGCAGGGTTTATGGGCATGCCCTAAGATCACAAAGGGAAGACTACATGGCATGACTTAGTCTGACACGAACCTTTTCATGAAGAAAATACATGCAACAATCTGACATTGCAAGTTACACCATTTTCATACAAGCTTGTGGGGATGGATTACAAGAAAAACAATATGTTCAACAATTAAACAAGCATATCCATGAAATAAAAAGAAATGTATGAGCAAATATGACCCATTTCATTTTCTTATCTGCTTGTCCTCTTTAAGGAGCCTAGAGGGTCAGCCCTATATTGCAGAATCAATGACAAACAAACAACCAATCACACTCACATTCATGACTTTGGGCAAATTAAAGTCACCAATTCAACAATGCTATATGTTTCTGGAGGTGCAAGAAATATGGAGAACCTTAAAACTCTACACAGAAAACGTTCAGGTGAATTTGAATCCACTACTTTGTGCTGTGAGGCAATGATGCGACCCACTGTCAACTCTATTCTACCACTTCTACTTCCTGACCTCAGTGTAGCTAGTCATCATGGTGATGCTGCACAACATGTTCAACAGATGCCTCATGCATATCTCTGGTTACCTACTGCACAAACATAACATGCACCGAGTCCTCTAGCAGAGTGCTGCGAGTTTCAGGCTCCTGTAGTATCTTCGCTCCTCCTACGGTGGCACTCGTCCCGACTGAGATGTTGAATCTGATGGAGCCGCTCTTCCAGTTTGGAGAACACAGCCTCTGATGCTTGTGTCACCACTGGAACCACTTTGACCTTCCATATCTGCTCCAGCGGTTCTGTCCATCTCGTAGTACTTCTCCAGCATCGGCTGAGCTGTCTCAGAAGTTTCTTTTCATAGCCTGCACCTTCGGATGTCTTCGCTGCGGTTGACCC
This sequence comes from Brachionichthys hirsutus, assembly GCF_040956055.1. Classification (NCBI taxonomy): domain Eukaryota; kingdom Metazoa; phylum Chordata; class Actinopteri; order Lophiiformes; family Brachionichthyidae; genus Brachionichthys; species Brachionichthys hirsutus. The sequence continues at coordinate 5,087,883 of NC_090904.1, read as the reverse complement.
CTGGCTCCCATGGTGCTTAGGGCCAGTAATTGTGTTGCCATGGTCAGATCCAGTGGTAGGATATTTTTTTACAGCTGCCAGTTCTTGTGTATGCTAATGATGCTAACCCCGTTCAGGGGCCCTTCCTTCGCATCGCCCTCTGTCTCCTGCTGCCTGTGGACTCTCTTATTAGTGCATTCATGAGCTACTCCCAGGATTGTGACTCCAACGTTCAATAAATCTCACTCTTCCTCTTTTTGTTGCTCATAGAGTCACTAGATTTTTTATTTTTTTATTTTATTTTGGGTGGAACCCTCTGTATATTATTAAAAGTGTGTATGTCTATATATCAGTGGCAGCTTATTATTCCAGCTGGACACCCAATGACTGGTAGGACATTCATATTGATTGATTAGGACATATTCCTACAATTGTCTTCCATGTATCAGACACTTCACTCCACATCCTACATCTGGCTGTGGAGAGTCAGGCCTCTGCATATGATTAGCATGGACAAGTGCATCAGCTCAGTGTCGGCTGCACTTGATTGTCAGTCGCGTGATGGCTTTTCAGTTTGTGCTTTCCACATCCACAGTGAGGAAGGTCATTCATGTACGGTTCGACCCTTTATTATCTATGAACTATTCCAATTTACATAATGTTAAAAGAATGCAAAAAGGGGGTAACTATTTACCCCTTTGATAAGTTAGTAAATAGTTACCAATTAGCAATTAGTCAATTAACTGCTGCAGCTTGAACTCCAGTATTCAGGTTATCATCATGAACTCATAAAGATTCAATGTGATCAGCTTGTTGATTATTACTATGAGAGGGCGACCACAGGAGCAGGAATTAACCCTTACCTTGTATTCAGCTTGACCATGGAGTTGAATTTCATAAATTGAGGGACCTATGAGTGTAACCACGGGAATTTACCTGTGGATAGATCAAGATCTAAATAGGGGAACTACTCTTTCAATGAAGTGACGGCAGGAGAGAGGGGAGGGCACCGGAGAGAGTGATTTCGGTTCAGGAGCAGCACGCGTGGAAAGGAGTGGTCTGGGACAGGGATAGTGGAACCTGGGAGACGGAATGGGAGGGAAGCGGGGCTCAGATTTCAGGCTTACGGGGATGGAAGGGGCCGGGCTGACATTTGGGAATATACGAGGATTCATTGAAGGCATCGTGGACATAAAACTACAGCGTCTGGCCTGAAGCGGTCGGTGCTGAGTTTCTGCTGCAGGTCCGGGTCCTGCCGCTGGATTGCCCCCCCCCCCCATCGGTTTTTGGGAAGAGAGAATTTTGAATGATTTGGCTTTTGTAACCGGGGACACACACACACACTAAATACTGAGAGAAGCCTCCGCTTCCATCGCACCCTTCGTTCTCCCTTGAGAGCCCTGCATGTCTAATATTTAGACATGTTCAACTTTATGGATTCCAGGACTGTATTGCTACTTGTAGCAGCCCAGGTGTGTCTATTAGCCGTTGTGAGATGTCAGGAGGACGACCGTAAGTGTCAGTTTCATTTCTCTAAAATGACACACACAAAATGAAAGTTGCCATTAAATGCATCGGGTGAGCAGGTGTCCTTCTTAGTCAAGTGATTGGAAAAATACGCACAGCAATAAGCGCAAAACCAAAGCGTTCAATTCTTTGGTGTTTGTTTAGGTGTCTGAATTTATTAGGTCATTAACGAGCCCCTTTTACGCACAGAGTTGTTGGTCTTCTTATTCTCTGTGGCATCAAAAATACTGTTTGTTGACAACCGTGGACCTTCTATCTACCAACAGCGGTGATCTTGCTTTATGTTAAAGGAGTGATTAACCTTTGCTTGGAAGAGTTGTTGATGTGCGTAAAAGTGATCCAATGGATGGAGCTGTGGCAATCTTAACCAAAACAAATGATGCGCAGGATCTGTTTATTTCTTGTTTCTGTTGATTTAGATCTCATTTATAAGTCAGTGACTTCTTGAGAGCGTGTTTATTACGAATTATTTATTCTGTGACGTTCACGTTCTGCAGAAGTAAAGGATGCGATCCAGTAGTGAGTGCGTAGCGACCTGCAGTCAAACTGCTGGACACCTGTGGATGCTTTATGGGCCTTGACAGGTTCTTCTTCTTTTTTCTTTCTTTTTTTTTTGACTGCAGATTCTCCCAATATAAAGGGGGATGGGATGGGGGAAAGGGGAAAAGGTGCTTATAGGCTCAAGGGCTTGTGGTGAAAAATGCTCACATTCCGTTGCTGTCAGAGGGCATCCAGACAAATCCTGGCTTGCTGAGGCAGAATGGTGGAATAATAACCAAAGTATCCATAAAAGGTGCTTTTAAAAGGATTATTTCATGTAATAATATTTACCAGCCTTATACCTGCAGATTTTCTGCTACCAATCTTTATGCGGTTTTGAATGCAGTTCTTCATATAATAGTATGTGGTGATGATTAATCGTCATTATTGATTTTAGCACCAGCAAGAGAATTTGAGAATTGAATGTGCACCAGCAGATTTAGGCCAGAAATTTTGTTCCACATAATATCAGGGTTTCCATCTGTTTAAAGGATTACCCAGTAGCTGTGACTGTCAGAAGCAGACAGCGACAAGGTGCCAAAGAGAGGTGACTGGAAAAATATTAAGACCGAGGCATTATTATTTTAATTCTCAGTTCACAAAAACAGATATATGTTTTAAAATGAAGAAAATATGTGTTTTAAAGACTGAGAAAATGGAGGAATATTCAAATGCCAAAGCAAGTGCAGGTCTCAGGTTACTCTTTCAGAAAATAGACTCCTGGAAATAATGTGAGCCATTGTTTCTCCAGCATTTTTTCAGGGAGACACTGAAGTGGCAAAGAAGGATCTTGGTGACTTCAGAATAGCAAAATCAGCCTTACGTTAACTTAAGGTCCTTTCTATAACTCTCAATATTGATTGGCTGTTAGTGTTTGGGGTGGTAATACTAATCAAACAGAGGTAGAGGAAGGGATTAAGGGCCAGAAGGTACTAAATGCGATGAGCAGAAGTGACTCTATACTGACTTCCACCTGGAATCACTTTACAAGTTGAATTGTTCATTTTAGTCTCCTCAGGAAAAAAAGCATGGCTGCCAATACTTGGGAGAGGAAACTTACAAATATCCCTCAGCGACAAAAAGCCAGCTTTGTATCAGCTCTCCATCACAGAGGAGCCCTTGTCCCAGGAAAAATAAATCCTTATCAGGAGAGTCTTTCATATCTGAGTCATAGCCAGGACAGGTGCAGCCCTTTGACAGTACATCAAGCCCTGTTAAACGAAATGTCAAAACGTCCAGGCATGAACGCTAACGATTTTCTTTTCTTTGATGGGTTTCAATTGGCATCTGTTATGGCTATGGACTCCAGATGGGTTTTAAAATGCGCCCCGTGTTTGAACAAGGCAATAGTTTGTGAATTGCCCACTCTGTCCCCTTCCAGAAAGACCCCATTCATTGCTGCTGAGGTCTCTTAGGTTGCCTAAACATAAGCAATGCTCTAAGGTAAATATGGCTACTGCACTTGCCCCCTCTCCTCGCACACTGGAGCTGCTCTATACCCTGAGTTTTTCTTAGGGGTTTTTTTGCCCCTTGGTTCTGGTTTAGTGGCTCCAATCAGAGCGTTTCTTTGAGCGACTGTTTAGCCATCTGTTGACTTTTTAGGAATCTGCCAGACTGGAAAATGAGCAGGAACTTTGTTACATTTTCTCCAGTACTGCAATTTAGAACACGTACAGTACCTGTATTTAAACGTGCCCCTCCTCCAGCACGTTCAGCTATAAACTCCATGGCAAAGATGCAATTTCTTTCTTTATTTTATTTGCTGAATGCAAAGTCAGTCTGTCTCCTTTGCAGTAAATTAGAGTGTCTCCCACACTGTTGACTCGCCCTATATTTAACATGTCGAGGAATTTGGGCGCATGGTCTCCACTCTCCAGCGCCTGCGAATCTGTTAGAAGTTTCCTGCAGGTGTTGCACAGCGTCACACAGATCCCGCGATGCTACACTGACCCCTTGTGGCTGTTTGAGAGGATGCATGCTTTTATACCAATTAAATTTAATTAAATGACTGAGCGGCGGTAATCAATAAGTGGCTTAATCTCGCAAGTGCTTTTGTTTTTCTTTTCTGAGCTCCTTTGTCATGTTATAGTCATTTTTTGTAGCGTGCTAAGAGACACAAAGACATATTGAGGAAGAGAAGGGAGGGACAGTTTGATTGAAACCCTCCCATTTGTGGTTTGTATAGTATGAAGACTGGTTGTAGCTCTCAAATGTGGGGATGTGTTGCTTGTCTGTCCCATTCAGTATGATAGTAACCTGAATGTCTTTTAAACTGTTCTTGAATCAAACAAGCTGTTGAATACATCGTTATTTGGGTTGTGGGATATTATGATAGATGCTTCTCTGTATTTTGGAGTATTTTATATTTTAATTTAGATCCAAGCTTCCCAACAATGTTTGCATTGAGAATTTATACTGTGCTCTATGCGTTCCCAGTGAAAAACGGATTGAGTTTACGATATGAATATATATATATATATACTGTATATATAAATGTTTTTATACCTGATGCATAATCTCCTTTTTCCTCCCATCATGGTCCCACCTGTGTCTCTTACTGTGACCCCACACACAGAGGGCGATGCTTTTAGCTGTATGCAGGATGGACATCGCTATAGCGACAAGGACGTATGGAAGCCAGAGCCTTGTCGCATCTGTGTGTGTGACACTGGAAGTGTCCTGTGTGATGAAATTGTCTGCGAGGAGCTAAGAGACTGCCCCAAGCCTGAAATCCCTTTTGGAGAGTGTTGCCCCATCTGCGCTGCTGACCAGCCGCCATCCATTGGTTGTAATTTATTTATTTCACACCTCTCGTAAATAAATTACTCTCAAAGATCATGGTGTTTATTTTGGGTAGAAAATTGCAGTTTGGTATTAATCAAAGGTTTGGTGGGTGCAGTTTATCCTCTCAGTGTAAAGGGTAAAAGCAGAACATTTTATTACTGGTCAACCTTTGATTGTAATTCAGTTTTCTACCCCAAAACAAGCACATGATGAGAAAAAGCAACAGTGGCACATCTGACCAAATTTCAGTGAAATGCTACCTCAATGACATTTTTCCATATCTGGCTCACCTTGGCTCCATTTGCACGTGCTTTGTCCCAGAGTAATGTGAAAACATGTGAGAGTCATTAAGGAAAGGCCTCAGTCAAGCAGGCGTGTTCTAAATTTCTACTCGGTGTCCTCTTTGATTTCTGTAGAGCTGATGGCAAGAAAAACTGTCATCAGAGCAGGCTCTGATAAACGAGGAGCGTATCTGTGATCATTGGGAACAAAAAAAAAAGAATGTCACTTGAGGAGCTTAGCTGAAATCTGAAGTGCCACTGTTAGCATTGCTTTCTTGTGGATTAAAATGCTTTCATAGAATCTTACATTCATTGCTAAATGAAGTGCTGAGTAAGCAGAACATAACACATTCAGCATAACTTTAGTAAGAATCTACAAACAGCTGTGAAGTAACTTCTTTTTTTTTATTATTAATAAATATGTGTCGAAACTTGCAACTATTTAACATCGCCAGCTATTTAGAAATCCGGAATATTGTATCTCATTTTTGATCAGATCAATTTAAAAATGCTAATTTTGCCAATTTCTATTCTATTTTATGAGGGTAAATGCCTCATATGTCTGCATGCCTTTAATTAATGATGTTTTATAGATGCTCAGCTGACATATACAACATATAAAAGCTCCAGATTTATCAACATTGCTGCGCACCCCTGCTAATTATAATGCTTTGAAGGAGAAGAGCAGCCTAGAGAAGACTGCATAGTTACAGCGTTCCTATTCTTATGCTTCCTGTCATCCCTGTTTTCCGTGCAGCTGCTTTGCTTCTGCTTTGAGCTCTTAAGATGGTGAACCAGCCAACACTTTTTCAAAACCTGATGGACTGTTTAGGTATAAATGTGATTTGGTGGTGGTCTTCAGAGAAGTTGATTTCAGGAAAACACATCCGACAATCAGCGTCCTGACTTTCTGGTTGTCCAAGGAATGATCTCCAACCTTGGTTTACCATATGTTATCCATTCTCTAACTGTGGTTTGTTTCTCCTCTCTCACTCTGCTTGACCACATTAACAGGAACACCTGGAGCTAAGGTGAGATCCTGCAGGATATTAGCATGCCTTGTGCATTTGTGTCAAAGGAAGCAGATGCAGATCCTGGGATTACATCTCTATCCCAGGCTGATAGTAGCGGTGCATGACCAGTACTTTATGGATTTAGATGGACTGTGGCATGAAAGAGCTCTGTCAGACGGATTTAAACTGTTTTCTCTTTGATACTGTAACAATTACTTACTTTTCTTCTGACACGCTCTGGATTTAAACTGTGAGGGCTTTAAAAATACGATCAAGACAGGTGAAGAAGAAGAAATAAGAGCAAATCATTTTGTTCTTTGAAACCTAATTGGTGTTTTTATGCTTTATCTTTTTGTAATCAGGGTCAGAAAGGTGAACCTGGAGACATTACCGATGTAAGTTGACAAACAGCAGTAAAAAAAAAAAATGCTGCTAACTTTCTATTGAAAATGTATATTTGTAAATTGTTTTGCAGTTTAAAACTAAAGTTTCTGTACATCCTCATACAAACCTCTCACAAAGCCTTTTTGGTGGCCAGTGATGGACGACGCATCCAAAGTCTTTGTTAAAATAAAAAAAAATAAAAAACTATTTCCTGAAAAGTGAAAACATGGCCATTGTATTATCAACATCTTCTTAAAGTATTGCAAATAAAAGTAGTAATTACTAAAACCACATTGTAATGCCTGCCATTCTATGAGATATTCATATCATTATTACTGATGCACTAGCATTTAACTGAAAATGTTTTCTTCACTTAAATATTGCTGACAGTTTATTTCATACCAGTGCAACACATTTTATATCCCATTTATGCTTTATGTAAAATCGCAATCTAGTTTGCTAAAAGGAAATTAATAAATACAAATCAAACCTTGTGTGAATGTATGCAGGTACTGTTGTTAGTAATAATAATGTTATTATTTATCTAATTAAAATAGTAGTAATAATAAATAAATAGCAGCACTGGTCTAATGAACAGCGAGGTCGGGTCGGGTTAATTTGCCCACTCATCGGGAAGTCAGACACAGTGAGGCTCCACCGCAGTACTCTAACATTCTATCTAATAAATATATTCATCATCATCATCATGAAGTTCTCAAGCAGAGGACGACAAACAGTAAAACTGCTGCTGCTGCTGCTGAGCTGCACCTGGAAGTGCTTTACCCTTCTGAGACTGCGTGAGTTCAGAGCAGAAAATAAGTCGCCATTGTTTACTCTAAGTTTCACATGCTTTGCCTGAAGAGAGCAATGAACAGGCCTGCTCTGTGAGAAGAAAGATAATGTTTCTGCCCCAGTGAATGTGGAGCTAATCCCCACATGAGCCAATAGGAATGATCGTGTCGGTAGCAGCCCTGAATTGAAACCAGTTTGTGCTGTTGTGTGCTAGGTCGCTTCAAATGTGACACTTTTTTTTTCAAAGATTATAGAAGCCATGCTTTCTCTATTTCCTTGTGCAGGTTGTAGGACCAAGAGGACCAGCGGGCCCAATGGTATGCACCAATTTCTGCAATTACATATTTCCCCTAATTTCTCTTCAGAAGCTTTTTGTGTACAGAGAAAGACTGCATTTAGCATATAACTAGGTATTATATTGAATTGTCGGTAGCAGTGCCAGGAAATGGAAACTGATCTTGCATGACAGTAACGGCAGAGCTCACAAACTCCAGCTGTTTCTTCTAAGAAATCACCTGAAGGTACTGACTCCTTCGCCGTCTCCCGTTCACCAGGGCCCACCAGGAGAGCAAGGATACCGTGGGCCAAGAGGCGAGAAAGGGGAGAGGGTCAGTTTGTCATTTTCATTCCAATAACGAGACATGACTTTCTTCATTTATGGGAGGTGTAACACATCAGAGGAAATCTGATCGCTCACAGATGTGAGACTCACAGTGTAATATGCTGCTTCTCTAACAGAAGCCACTGCATGTAAAATCACTTTGATGTGGTATGAGCTTGTTGGGTTGCCATGTTGGTCATGCAGCACCAGGCGAGCAGAGGTTAGACAGCCTTTGAGGTGTTCAGCACATTCTTTGCTCAGGATCCCGTAGAAGGGTAATTTGTCACTACATGCTCACAGGTATGCCAGGTAGTCCGATTTGTGCTGATTCCACACTTTACGACTCTCGGGCTGTATTTGGCGGTCTTCGAGCTCTTTTGGAGTTTTTACCTCTACATTTGTTTGAGTTGGATTCTCTTGTAAAGACCCTTAATATTATACTAGATTATATTATACCCTGACAATATTCAGTTGAATATTAAACTAGTATGTGGCAATTACAACCCAGCACTATGCTAACTGGACACAGTGACCGTGTGATGATTTATCAAAAGTGCAACTGAGCTCAAATATTGACATAAAACCAGTGACTTGTAAGAATTATTATTATTGAATGATTCCCCCGATCAGAACATCGATGGTTTATGTGTGATCTTATAGTTAGTCAAAAGATTTGGTGGAAGGAATAAGAGGCAAATATCTTTGTAGATATATTTGGAAATTAATATATGACTAGTTGATGAATGGAGAGATATAAATACTTTATTCATTTGTAAATAAATACAAATGTCAAAAGTCAGTAGTTCTAGCATCTCAGATCTCAGATAGCTTTTGCTGTTTTCTGTCACATAAACTGGTATTTGTTTGATTAATTAATTTGTATTGGATGGATGATTTATTTCAGGGAAACTTGGGTCCTCGTGGCAGAGATGGTGAGCCTGGCACACCCGGAAACCCTGGCCCCCCTGGGCCTCCAGGACCTAATGGACCCCCAGGCCTTGGTGGAGTAAGTGCTTTATTACAAAAAAGGAGATTAGCGCTCACCGCAGGCTTAAGAGCAGATAGATTGATCCCTGATGACAGCTGAGAACAGCTTCACTCAGACTGGATGGAATAAGCAGAGAGATTCCAGGAGCACGGAAGACGTGGGAAAGGTTTGATGCTTGGGAGGGGGCAATAAGACAACAGAGGATAATGCAGAGAGGGAGAGAATAGAGCGAATGCCTCTCATTCTTAGCAGGAGAAAGGGAGGGAGGAGGCTGGTTGAGAGGGGAGGGGAGGTGAAAAGGCAGGAGGCAGTATGACAGACCTTGAAGGGAAGGGAGCTTTTTTAGGGGGGGGGGGGACAAGGAGACTCTTTGTGAAGGCGAGGGAGATGAAAACAGTTCACATGCCCTCTGTCTCTCCTCTGTCTGCATCAGGGTTGGCATAATGAGCTCTGCAGCCTATTAAAAGCTGCTCCACTGCCAAAACGGCACAACATCCTTCAAACGCTGCAAATCAAATGAAACCAGAATAAATGCTCTATTTTGATATCACGGAGGGACACGTTTGTATTTACTAATGACAATAAAATGCATGTTTATTTTCTCCTACCAGAACTTCGCTGCTCAGATGGCTGGCGGTTTTGATGAGAAGGCTGGCGGCGCACAGATGGGTGTGATGCAAGGACCAATGGTGAGAGAGCCACGATGAGACAAGCTACGGCTTCCACGTTTCATTTCACTTTATTTTTTGCGGTTGCATTTGGCTTCATATGAATCTGCTTGGACACTACAGTCTTGGAGGGATCAAGACAGACTGTCTTTCCATTTGGAGGCCTGCGATTAAAGTATGTGCTGGCCCTCCTGAAGTTTCAATGGATTTCTGACTCCTTCTCGATCCCAGTGCATCTTTACTTTTATGGAAGGTCACAATCTACTGCCAATATCAAAACCGCACGCTGGACACATCTTCATCGCCGTTCTTCCCAGGAGGCGATACTCATGGAGTATTTAAAATCTTCCAAGATAGGAGGGAACACATTTTTCCCTCCTTTAATGATGGATATTGGTGAAACTTAAGAAATTAAAAGTCAAACCCTCTGTGTTGGATCCTAATGGAAAATAAACACCTTGCATGGAGCGCAGATGGGTAATCTTAGAAATAGAGGAAACAGCCGTCGCTCATGGACATACAGGCTTGAAAAAGCAAAGCTGCAGTCGGTTCGCTGGCACAGCAGCTCCCATTCGCTGGCTTGAAGAGCCTCCTGTAAGTTATTTCAGTTCAGCCTGGCAGCGTCTCAGCCCAGCAGAAGTCTCAGACACCAGGCGAGGGGGAGTGGGGCGACTGCAGCCGATCGCTTCTCCACAGCTAGCGGCAGTTGGTGTGGCCTCACTCCTACTGAGTGTCCTTCCACATGTCTCTTATAAAACCGGTGCCTTTCTGAAGCCAGCCCACATTTGTTCTCCGGACTGCTGGAAGAGAGAGCGGCGACAGACGGAGACTGGGCCGGTGTGAAATTACAAGCTTATAACCAAACACTCTCACTCAGATGTATATTCAAACATGCTGAAGTCTTCGAGCCCCATTGATGCACCTCTACCTTAGCTTCATTAGCTTCTGAGGACCCCCGTGTCCTCCTGCGACATTTTCTTCGGAGGCCGTCCCGATTTTAAGAACGCAAGCGTAATGTTTACGTGTCGGACATCTCGCACAATTGATGCATTTTTAATGTATTTTTTCGCCGAAGGAACTTTGTTGAAATCAATCGTTCACACAGTTCCTGCCCGGCTGATCTTCTTTGCATGTGTGTTTATGAGATATGAAAGGCAACAGGGATTTGGTTCATCGCCCCTGCAGAATGTGATTTTCAGAATGTGAGCAGCGATGCATGAAGTTCAAGCAGAAAGGCCTTTCTTGTGTGGCGTCAGGCGCTCCAACAGAGCAGATTATGATCCAGCGAGAGAGAATTGTAGCGTAAGGAATGTCACTTTCTGTTCTGACACCTGAAGCATTTAGTGAGGAAACATTTTAATGCGACAGTTTGGTATTGATATGATATGTTGTTTGTCATCCTGTTTCAACCTGTTTCTAAAACACACATCTTTCACCAATTTTGAACTACTGGAACAAGCAGCAGGTGGGAAAACGAGCTGATAGAAGAAGAAGAAGGGAGTTAAAGATAAAAAAAAAAGAAGGATAGGGAGAAGCTGCTGTGGAATTTCAGAGGATTTATGGATTTGACAAGGGTTTTTTTATTAACCTTTGGGGCAAGGTAGATGATATTTACTTTTATAGTAGAATTCAACTGGTCAGAAAAAGATTTCCCATCCCCAGCACTGCATTTATAGAAAGTCTGTTTGCACCAGACATTTATGAAGTTTAAACGAATGTGTCATAAGCCTGTTGTAATGTTTTTTGTCTCTTCCCCTTAGGGCCCCATGGGTCCCCGAGGACCACCTGGCCCCTCCGGATCACCTGTAAGTGCCCTCTCTGTGGCCTAGACAGCAACACAAACTGTGTGAAATATCACAATTGTCACGTGTTCAATGCTGTGTGTTTGTATGCCACATAGTCTACTTCCCGTAAGGGTATTGAATAACTAATAATGAGCCCTACATGGCGGGGGACTTTGGTAGCAGGGATGTAATACCACAGCCTGACAGGAATCGGCGGCTGCAGACAGGCCTAACGGCCACGGCGACCGTTTCCGGGACATTCCTGTCTCCCAGCTGGAGGCTCAGGGCCTTTTTCCTACACCTGTCGGTTTAGCGTTCAGAGAGCCTTTGGGTTTATCCATCCACAAATACACACCCTGCTCTTATCAGCAGCCGAGCTCCACCTTTAACCCATTCAGCCCTCGTGGATTACGGTAGAAGCTGTTAGGTTGTAGTACACATCAGTGGACTTGCCTCAACTTGATGGCTTAAGCAGTCCTCATCTGGAGAAACGTATTTTATCCTTTGACACCTTTTTCTTTTTTTACTGCTTTTAGACAGTATTCAAACTGGCTTAGAGACACAGCATATTTCACAGAACCGTGTTGGTATAACTGTCTATAATACAGATGCAGGCGTAGCTGCTCTTCTAGGGTTTATAGTATAATTCTACTGTATGTTCACGATAATTAAACCAGACAACCATAACAGATATTTAGTACTCTAATCAATATGTATAGAATTGCCACCACAATTTACACACAGCAGATGATGAAAGCAAAGATCGAATTAAGCAGCTGATGCCGGCCAGTTATTATTATTTTATTTATTTATTTATTTAGCTTTATTTTAATTGTCAGCAATTGTTTGCTTGTTTTTTTTAAATCCAAAGTGGTTTTTAACTTAACTTCCTCTCAGAAGCAAAGTTTCTCTCTAATATAACAACCTCTCTTTTTTTTCTACATCCCAGGGCCCACAAGGTTTCCAAGGCAACCCAGGAGAGGCTGGCGAGCCTGGACAATCTGTAAGTATCCCACAGAGTCCTCCATTAGCCTTTTCTCCCTACGTACTTACTTCAGAGCCTGTCGACATAATCATCTTAATCTTTTTCAACTGGGCACCCTCCTCATGTCTGTTTAACTCCTTCCTTCTCCTCACAGCTTCATGGGGGGAACCTATAAGCCCCTGCTAGCCGCACTCTAGGTCCAATAAAGTTCTTCAACACTTTCTAAGCTTTCATTGTTCCCCATTAACTTCTATTCTCAGTTTTAACATTATCGACCTTATTCAGTCACTGTTTATGTTGTGTCAAAGCCGAGTAGACGGACTCTGTCGGCACCAAATTTCTTCTTCTCTTGTAATTCTTTTTTATTTATAATAATTTCCACAGATAATTCCCTACCAAACACCATTTTAATTTCTTACTGCCCCTTACTTCCCCCTGCTGCAGTTTCGACCCTGACTCTGGATGCTTCCAGAAATTGTCCATTATGGCCTGTCCTTTCCCAGCTTGTACAAAATGCAGAGTCTCTCCCTCTGCTGCGTTAATCTGTTCCTGTGGAGCCTCTGAGGTGCCCCCACTTTTAAAAATGTTCTGGTGGATCATTATGTCAGATTAAAATCACGCCTCCTTCCAGAAAATTACTTGACAGTTGTCAGGTAATCACCATTGTGAGCGGGGCTCACAATGGTGGCCCAGTGTTTGTCAAGACTGATGATCATTTTAACCTTTTAAATCCCCGTCGGTCAAAGATGGTGTTCTCCATCAGAGCATGCAATTATCAGCAGGATATTATGAATTAGCTACTGAAACAAGATGTCTGTGTGTTTTTTTTTTTGCGTCTGGTAGGGAAACTGTCTTTGATAATAGAACTGTGATTCACTTTTGCTTGTTCTCTCTTTATATATAGGGCTCCATGGGTCCTCGTGGCCCTTTGGGAGCACCTGGAAAACCTGGAGATGATGTAAGTGTCTGTCATAATATAATAATGTTCTGAACACCTTGTTTAATAAGAAAAGTCTGACATATTATTAGACATAGTAGCACTTCTGACATTACATATTCTTTGTGTTTTCTGTAAACTCACTGTCAGTGTATTTCTACTTTCATGATTATAATAAGTGAATTATCATATTATGAATTCTCTATTCATTGCATTTTGGCTTTAATTTAATTAATTTAATTAAACCTGATGTCTGTCTGTCTGCTTGTTTGATTGTTTGTTTGTTTATTTACTTTATTTATTTAGCAGCGCTGTGCATTATGTGACGTATTTCATGTTGTTTTTCTCATCGACCTGAAAATAGACCACAAATAGCCTGACTTGTTGCTTATATGTAATTCTAATGTTTGGCCACGTGATGGAAGCAGACCTGATATATCGCAATGTGACCACTAGGAGCACTTGCGTGCACATCCGCTCTATTCAGTGTACGGTGCATTAGTTTTCATTCAATGCAGTGCCTCAATAAAAGTTACGAGTTCAGTTTTTACCTTAGTCCTCTGCTGTCTGTGTGCTCTAGGGAGAGGCTGGCAAATCAGGAAAAGGAGGCGATCGGGGACCTTCTGGGCCTCAGGTGAGATTTCTCTGAACTCTCGTTATACTGTGAGTTTTTCTTTTGTTAGTCTCTGTTGCATCCAGTTGCATACATTTTAGTTTAGACTAAACTAGTTTAGACTAGTTTAGATTAAACAATGGAGTGGCTCCTACCGTAACTCGTCATGGATTACTGTGTAGACGGTAAATAGCCTGCGTTTTTGTTGTTTTTGCTGTCATTGTATGTTGTTGATCTATGATCACAAATATTGTGCTCTGGAAGAGAATTTTCCATTTGGTACAATACAGTCTAAGCCTTTAAATAGCCTTTAAATAAATTAAACTCTCTTTATCACCAACTCTCTTGTTGCATCACAGGGAGCGCGTGGATTCCCTGGAACGCCAGGCCTGCCTGGCATCAAGGGACACAGAGTGAGTTGTGTCTATTTCTACAAGTTTCCGACTGTTTTTCTGTTTTTTTTATTATCATATTTCTGACTGTGTCTCTGCGCTCTTTCTTGACAGGGTTATCCTGGTTTGGATGGTTTAAAGGGAGAGACTGGAGCTGTGGGCTCTAAGGTAGGTTTGGGGTACCCATTAATCTGGGCATCCATTGTTTTCACGTTTCCTAAAGCGAGTAAAAATGCTGCAGTGCAGTCAAATGGCCTTTGCTGTAGTAACAAAGCAAATGTTTCCCCTTATTTAGGGTGAAAGTGGTTCCACTGGAGAGAATGGCGCCTCTGGCCCAATGGTGTGTAACACGTGACATCACAGCAACAACATGTGAAAACACAACTAGACGCGCAAATATCAAGACGTTACCGATCGTTGCACTCATTATGAGGGTTGCCTCTCCTCTCCTCCATCCACCCAGGGGCCTCGTGGTTTGCCCGGTGAGAGGGGCCGCCCTGGCTCGAGTGGAGTTGCCGTGAGTGTCATCTTTCTATCTGTAATCCATAATAATTTAACATCAGATTTACACCTGTCATCAACGTAATGCTGAGCTGTGTTGATTGACAGGTGTCTCATTTAATGCACAAACTTGTGAATTATACCTCTGTTATTCAGAGACATTAACCACAATGTGCCCCCCCCCCCCCCCCCCAATATAGTAGCAAATGTCAATTTAGTTATTTCTTATTTTTAATCAATATAATTAGGCCAAATTATTTTGATACCATGTGCTGATATTGTGTCATTGATTATTCAGGGCGCACGTGGTAATGACGGTTTGCCTGGTCCCGCCGGTCCCCCTGTGAGTATTATTCCTCCGTCGCGTTTGATTCATTGCCATCGCTTGCTAAATAAATAATCCAGTATCCATCTACAGTATGACAGTAGCCTCTACAGCTGGATGTGTTAGTGATGAACAGCACAGCTGACAGCCTGACTTTTCCTCTCCATAGGGCCCCATCGGTCCCTCTGGAGCTCCAGGCTTCCCTGGCTCTCCTGGTTCAAAGGTACGTCACGAAGTTGTATAAATACTGTAGTACTGAGGCTTCTTCTTCTTCTGTCAATCAGAGTCGGAACCTTAGTCATCCAAAAACCATCCAGCATAACTGAGCATCCACTTTATTTCATTAAAAAAAATCTAATTACGTAAATGTATTACAGGTGCAAAAATCTGTTTTTATAAATTATTTATACTTATAATATGACTTTTTTTTTAATCAATTAAATATAATATGTAAGGAGATGGTAGCACGGAGCTTAGGGAGGGTTCTGCAGAGGCAAGTTGAAATGCTTGAGTGAAATATGAGAAGGCTGCACTGCACTGAGAAACGCTTTAAGCCCCCATCTGTGTGGAAAGTTATGGAGAATCGGGGTTTTAAAACTGTCATTCTTCCTCTCTCACTTCTTGCTCTCTGCGTCGCATCTGATTTATCCTTCCTGCATCGCAGGCAAGTCCAGCTCTGTGCTGGCAGGCCACTTTCTTCTTCGTGCTCTTTGGGAATTCTTTTAGGAGTTAAAACTGGAGTATTACTTTATCAGGTCCGGGAGTTTCTTATGATAATAGTGAAGGCAGACAAAAAATATTAATGATCTCTTATTACATAATTGTGCTGCAGGAGCTCCGTTGGAACTTTTGAGATGCTCTTTCCCTGTATGTGCAAGGCTCAAAGAGACTAACAAATTGGAAAACAACAACGCTATGGGCGAGAGGCAGGGTACACCCCGGATGTGTCTCCAGCGCATCATGGGGACACACAGAGACAGACAACAACTATGGACCATTTGGAGTAATCAATTCGCCTAAATGACATGATTTTGAAGGTATAGGAGGAGAAATCCCACGCGGACACTGGGAAAATGTAAAAACTCAGATAGGATTCCAACCCAGACCCCTCTTGACGTTAGGAGACAGCGCTAACCACTACGCCGCCATGCCACCCTACCTAGGTACATAAACTATGCTCCCATGGTAAAAAATCTGACAGAGACAGCTTCTATCCAGTTCCTGTTGCGTCTCAGTATTGAATTATTTATCCGCAGCCAAAGTATTGCTTCTGAGATGCTGAGAATATTTTCCATCACTTTAAAATAATAGCAGATGTTGCTCACTTTGTCAGATTTTTCATCCGGGTTTCACTGCCAGAAAAGTATTGTGTGATGCAAATACTATTCTGTCATATGATTGAATCTGCAAAGTATACAAAGCTGCAAAAAGGAAAAGGAATTTCATTCAGCAAAACAAACCACAAGTGTGTTGAAAGTGCCCGGCTCGTGTCCACAGTTTCTCTGCTCTATTTTAATACCAAACCAGATTATCTATAAAGCTTTGAATAAACATAATACTTTGGATAAGACACTTTATAACAGCAGGGAAGATTATTATGATCGCTCCTCGCCAAAAGGGAAGTACAGAGGGGGATAGAGGAGTGTTGTTCGTCCATCTGTCCAGTTTGGTTTCCAGAGACAAGCAAGTACTCAAGTGGTGCCTTTTGCTGTTTGGGAACTTTTATTGTCTGTTTTGTTTTGTTTTGTTATATTGACATGGTTACAATTCTTCATTTAAATCATGAATGTCTCAATGATAAACCATAAAATGTTTTTTTTTTAATAAAAATAAAAATACATTTTAGGGCAGCACGGTGGGTAGCGCTGCTGCATCACAGGAAGAAGGTCCAGGGTTCGATTTCAGTGCGGCGTTTGAACGTTCTCCCCGTGTTTGCGGGGGGGTATTCTCCAGGTTCTCTGGGTTCCTCCCACCTCCAAAAACATGCAGCATAGGCATACTGGTCACTGTAAAGTTATCTGTAGGTGTGAACATGGTTGTTTCACAGTTTTATTGCTTAATTACATTCTTTTATTGGAAGAATGAATGTAAAAAAACAAAACAGTTTGAAGCCATTCAAATGCACATTCAAAATTCCCCACCATATTTCTTTTTCATTAAATTTAAGATCGGCTTCTAATAATGTAATGTCACTCCCCTTCTCTATTCTGTGTGTTTAACAGGGAGAAGCTGGTCCCACTGGTGCTCGTGGACCTGAGGGGGCTCAGGGACCCCGGGGAGAATCTGGCACTCCTGGATCATCTGGACCTTCTGGTGCTTCTGTAAGTGAAACTGTTAAGAATACCTGCTGAGATAGAGGATTTCAATGACAGATACGTGATCAGATCAATCATTCATGTAGACCCAATCAGTACCAATGATTACTGCTGTGCACTCGCTTTGTGTCCGCTACAGGGAAACCCTGGTACCGATGGCATCCCTGGATCCAAAGGGTCGTCTGTAAGTATGAGCCTCTCATGGTGTCCATATTTTATTGTCATTTCTTTACTGTGCTTTACTTTTTTTTCACCACATTCAGTTTCAGAGCTGCTCGAGCAAATTTACTTTGTACTGGATTAGCCGTTGCCAAATGATAGTGTAAATATGAAAAACTCAAGACCACGATCTCTCTCTCTCTCTCTGTAGGGTGGTCCTGGTATTGCTGGTGCTCCTGGGTTCCCTGGACCTCGTGGTCCTCCTGGTCCTCAGGGAGCAACTGGACCTCTCGGGCCCAAAGGAACATCTGTATGTACACTCTGTATAAATCCTTACATAATGGTGCCATTGCAGATAATAGCATAATAGAGAAAAGGTAGCCTGATGTTCACCCTGTCTCTCTCCCTTTGTCTGTCTTACTTGTTTAGGGAGGTCCAGGTATTGCAGGCTTCAAGGGAGAGGCTGGGCCTAAAGGAGAAATTGTGAGTGCATTGTTTCCTTTTACTAGTCCCTGCATTCTTTAACTGTTCAGCCACTCATCTACCTTTAATGCTAATAAAAACATAGATCATTAGACTGGATAATCACCTTTGTGAATGAAGTCAGTTTGAAGTCAACCCATTTACTGCTTCAAAATAAACGATCTGAATGGACCTCGTACGTCGGAGGTCTTCTGCTGTAGGGTGGTTTGGTGTGGTGGTAATTTTTTTGCCTCCTGTAATAATCTGGTCCTATTATGGATGTGATCTCCAGGGACCACATGGTCTTCAGGGACTTCCTGGCCCACATGGAGAAGAAGGAAAGAGAGGACCAAGGGGGGAGCCTGGTGCTGCTGGACCACTTGGACCCCCAGGAGAGAGAGTGAGTCACATCTGACAGTTAAAAATGACACGTTCCACAATAGGAGTTTCTCCTGTGGTTTATAAAAACCAAATATGGTCAAATATATTTGCTTTAGATATTTTTAATGTTTGCTATTAATGTCAACTAATTCACACATGAATGTTGCTGCATTAGTGATGAGCAATTATTATGTCTGTTATACCTTTGGCGGTAATATCAGAGTAAAACTGTTTCTACTTTACACATTTTAATCAAATAAAATTTTAATCAGCTTGAACTTGCTTTTATTTGACACCGCCAGGGGCCTGTTTCAGGACCAGAATGCGATTCAGATAGTTAGATGTTGTCGTTATAGTCGCAATGCTGACTTTCCTCTTGTTTTCCTTCTGTAGGGTTCCCCTGGCAACAGAGGTTTCCCGGGTCAAGATGGTCTGGCTGGTCCGAAGGTGAGTATCACGGTCAACGGTTACAGCTGCTGTTATAGAACGGCTTAAATTCTTACTGTGAATAATAATAATCAACGAATTATCCGCTCCAGCAGAGAAAATGGACAAGGAAGCTTTTAGACACTACAGATCTGAGTTTCTTGATGTAATCGGCTGCTGCAGAGAGGAAAAGGTTTATCAATCTTCTAATGACAATATGTTATCATGTTCTGCAGAGCTCCCAAGAGTTCCCTTTTAAACTGAGTCCCACACTACAAAAGCAAGTTCCACAGGCCCAGAATATCTGTGGACAAAACCAAAGGCTGCCTTTGAGTTACAGATCTATCTATTGATTGGGAATTAATCATGAACTAAGAATTTAGTCTGTCAATAGTCACACACTAAGCAGATAATGCCAAGAGATAAGTGTGGCTCCTGATTTCACTGTCTCTGACTCCTGTAACTCTGTCATGTGACCTTAAGGTGGCAGCAGACTTCATAGGCCCATGACTCACTCTGACCTAGATGTCCTCCACCAGTCAAGCCAGCATGTCATTTAAGACTATCTCCCCTGAACAGTTTCATTTGTCTTTAAAATTAACTTGTCACTATTTAATCTTCTCATCTCCAGAGGGTCAATGAAACGCTTTGACGCTGTGAAAAGGGAAACTTATTACAGATGGGGTTTGAGAATTGAATTGGTGATTTACAGTGACCATCCCTAATTATTATGTTCTGTCTTCTCACACAGGGAGCCCCTGGTGAGCGAGGAATTGCTGGTGCCAGCGGTCCCAAAGGTGGCAACGGTGACCCCGGCCGCCCTGGAGAATCTGGTCTGCCCGGCGCCAGAGTAAGAACTTGCTCTGGATGTTAGTGACCTGCAGAAATGTGATAAAACATCAGAAATAATCACCAACATAGACATGTAGTAGTAGTAGGTGCAAAAGTCAAATGATTCCACCCTGACAATTCCGTAATATTTAACTATTTCATATTTAAATGAGGATATTTGTATTTCTCAGCCATTGTTGGATTTAAATTCCCATCTAACTAAAATGCTGCTGTTAAAAATGATTTAAGAGGGGGGGGGGAATTGTTTTGTCTGCTTCCATTTTTTATTCCAAGATATTCCAAGTTTTGGGGCCTCAAAAATGTTAGAGCCCCGAGACCACTTCCAACTTGGTTGGCGATCGACTGCTAGTCGCAGCCATGAGCCAATAGTCTCAAGCAGTGATCACATGACACCGGCAAAACCATTATTTCCTATGATGAAGCTCTCTGGCATGCATCGTTTCATTCTGGATGTACAACTTAACTCTAAAGCCCAAGTGAATTGCTTTAATTACAAAATTGAAGCAGTGTGACTTAATTAACCCATTTATGCCCCTACCCCCACGTCCCACTTTTGAAAGGTGTTTTTGGAGCAGCTGCTCCTGCAGAGATTATTCTCTATCACTGCACCCTATAAGATAATCTCCTTCTGGAGGCACAATGGGCTCCATCTTGTTCACATAGACTGGAATACTCCCCCCAATACTGTACATTACTGTACATGTAAACACACTTCAAACCTCATACAACTGTGTTTACCCATTGTATAGCACACCTCATCAAGAAGGCACAAACCTTTCTGTGTGAAGTGAGAGGCATGATCTTTCAATTAATATTGATTTCTCTGGCAAGCATGATTTGAAGTGCTGCCTGTCACATTTATTTTAGTCACTGGCGCATTAAATACTTGCTTCTTTCTAACACCGGCCCATTCAGAGGTGTAAATTGTCTATCGCGCATCCATATGCTCCCACCTTTCTGAATCACACTGTCTGGTGACTCATCTAGATTTTGTCTTTGTGTTCTCTGACAGGGCCTGACTGGACGTCCCGGTGATGCAGGTCCTCAAGGCAAAGTTGGGCCATCTGTACGTGAGATTTATTTCCTATTGTCATGCTTTGTTTTGTTTGTCTGTGTAAATGAGTGATTCTAATTATACGCCAGTAAATCCTCTCTCAGAATGAGCAGCTGCATGTTGTTGTTTTATTTTTTGAATATGGAGTTCTATTTCTAAATGTGCTCTCCTCACATAATGACTCGTGAGCAGTTTCGTCGAATCGGAGATTTATCCATCCACACTGGTGTTTGTGTTTCAAACAACTATCTTGCTTTTTGCTGCCGTTCAGACTATTGATATTTTCTCAAATACACTTGGTTCTGGTTTTATGAATAGGATCCTTGTTAATGACATCTCTTAATCCATTTAAGTGTTAGGTCTAAATCCCGTGCATCAGATTATCTGAGTGACACTGAATGATTTGTGATCTAGTCTATTTGTCCTTTATTTAATCATCTCTTCCTTTGGCAAAAGTTCAAAAAGAAATCTGTCTCTACTTGATCAAAGTCCAAACCTCAGGACTAAGTTTTTACCTCCTCTCTCTTCCCAGTGTGATTTAGCATTTACCAGTGCAGTTTCCAGTTTTGTCCCTCTACCAGAGCCGTTGTGCGTTATTGTGGACTCGAACTCGTCTTTATTTGTCCAGGGAGCTGCGGGTGAGGACGGTCGGCCAGGCCCCCCCGGCCCACAGGGAGCCCGTGGACAGCCTGGTGTCATGGGATTCCCAGGACCAAAAGGAGCAACTGTGAGTAATGTTATTTTATAACATTTAGCATAAATGGGCTGACCTGTTTCAATATAACGTAGATGTTATTCCAATAATTCTTGTTTGGCCGTCGTCTTTGTTTTACTTGTACTTTCTGTGAACGGTATTCATGAACTGAACTCTCGTGACCCAAGTTGCTGCAGGAAGAAGAAAGTGAGCCACCGAACAGAGTTTAACTGCTGCATTTCGTTTGTCTTCTTGTTGTTAGGGTGAGCATGGAAAGTCTGGTGAGAAAGGACTGGGAGGAGCTCCTGGTCTGAGGGTGAGTTCCTTCACCTTCTGAGAACTGAAAACACAATAGCCACTTATTTTGTGACATTTTAAGGCTCTCTTCTTGTTGGCAAAGATCTTATTGTTACCCCAATTCCAGAATTCACAGTCATTAAAATCACATATGAAGCAGATACACGATCAAAAAGTAGCTGCTGAAGTGCAGCAATAATTATTCCAATATCCAAACAATGACCAGACTAAATTTAAATATTACACATCCTCTGGTTGCTGATCCAGATTGTAGCATCACAGTTGACTCAACTGTTGATATCTATTTATTTGTCCTCCACTCTCCCTCTCCCCTCAGGGTCTGCCTGGCAAAGATGGAGAAACTGGTGCCTCCGGACCCCCGGGCCCTGCCGTATGTACCTTTATCCCCCCCCCCCCCCCCCTATAGCTTCACCACTGATAACGTCTTCCTCTTTTCTCACTTACTTAGAAGCAAGCTTCGGTATCTCAATTTATCAAACTGCCAAGAAAATAGCTTTACCTCCAAGAAAAAAATGAAAAAAAGCCTCCTTTACTCAAAAGTTCGGACGTTTTCATTGGTAGATGACTCTTAGGCCTGCAGCTTGTTGCTATGTGTCACAGTGTACCTGCAATAAGCCCGATGTTGTTCTATGAGACACACATAAATGGCAAATTAAGCAAAAGCTTCCAAAACATTAAAAGTCAAAGACATTCTGTTTCCAGTGGAATTGATTTGTAATGATGAAACATCTGTTTAGGGCCTTGCTGGAGAAAGAGGAGAGCAAGGACAGCCCGGTCCTTCAGGTTTCCAGGTGAGTCCGTCGCTTCACTTTCTGTAGGAATACAATTATTCCTCTGATCATGTGCATGCATTGTGGTTTTTATGTTTCTTTACTGATGCTTTGCTTTTTTTCCTGACATCCTTTTGTTTTTCGCTTTATTCAGGGTCTTCCTGGACCTCCTGGCCCCCCCGGGGAGGGAGGCAAGCCTGGAGATCAGGTGTGTGCACTTCTGTTATGAATTATGGCTTAGAAACGTCACATGAACTGAGAGGAATAACTTTACTCTGTCTAGACTTGGAGAGAAGAGATCCTTTAAAAAAAGAAATGTTTTCTGAATGACTTCACAATACAGCTGCTCCTGAACTTGCAGCATTAACAGCATTAGTATTTTTCATTGTAATGTTGCCATGGCATTACAGTTACCCTTTTTAAATAAAGGTTAAACAGAAGTAAATGCATTATTTCTTGCTCCACCACCTCAATAAGATTTTAATTAAGCTATATGTCCAAACATGAACAGTGAACTGTGACGCTGATGAAAAAAAAAACCAATCAACTCATTTCTGTGTTACTGTGAATGACAGGGCTATTATTACCCAGGTAACACCTCCTGTAAATGTTGAATATTTTAAAGGCCGCTGCTGTAACTTGATTGAAACTACCAGTAAGCTGCCGCTACTTTACTCCTCGGTTCTTTTTTTTTTTCAGGGTGTTCCCGGTGAGGGAGGAGCTGCTGGAGCTACTGGGCCCAGAGTAAGTGTTCTGTCTTTACTTCAACAGTCTGACTGACTGTCAAAAATGACTGCCGCTGTTTCTCCATTCAGGGAGAGCGTGGTTTCCCTGGAGAGAGAGGAGCTGCTGGAACTCAAGGTCTGCAGGGACCGCGAGGTCTGCCTGGAACACCTGGAACTGATGGACCCAAGGTTATTCCAAGATTCCTGATTGTTCTCTCGCTACTGACAAACATGCTTCAGTCCCCTAAGTATTACTATAAATATTATTGTCCATTTGGGCAAAATGTTCCTCTTGATCTGGCCTTTTTCTGGGCTCTGTTAGTGCATATGGCAATTTTCTTTGTGTCAAAGCCGCTTCAATTGAAACTTTTGGTTTGTTATCTTCCAGATTTTAATCCCACTTCATAGATTTCTCTTCTCTCGAGGTCAGACAAGACTGGATAGAGAGTTTGGGGGGGGGTTAGAGAGCTCAGAGCGAGATGGTGATGAAGAGCGATGAGCAGAAAGTTTGTGGATGGTAACGCGTAATCTGAGCTGGATGACAAAATATTTCTCACCCGACTTCAGTAAAAAACACAGTTTGAATGTATTCACAGCCAAAGTAAGTCCAAGTTGTTTGAGCCCCTTGCCTGCAGCTTAGTGACTGCAGATAGGCAGCGGCTGTGCTGTTTGAGGCTACTCTAGAAAGCGTTGCTGATAAGCCAGGTAGAGCGTTGGCCTGTTGGAACCACTTAAAGAACCAAATCCGAGTCTGCGTTTCCCTCTATTTGTGTTGTGGTGATATGTGGAATAGAACATTAGCTTTAATGAATACACAAATCTCGGTTTTCTAATAAAAATATAGAATTAAAGGTTGGACCATATTCTGAAGAAACACACAGAACATAGATTCAGCTTTTTCTACAGTCCTACATTGGTTGACAGAGTCGGCCTACAGGGTCACAGTCGACGGTGGAACAGTCCATAGTCTGTTATATTCAGATTTGCTTTATAGTTGTGTAACTGGGTCTGGCATAGTGTTCAGTGATCATTAAATAGCTTTTCTGTTGCTGTCTCTCCACGAAATAGTCATTTATTTCTGCTCCATGATAGGGAGCCATTGGGCCAGCTGGTTCGGGTGGAGCTCAAGGACCCCCAGGGCTACAGGGTATGCCAGGAGAAAGAGGATCTGCCGGCATCCCAGGTCCCAAAGGAGACAGAGTAAGTCACAGTCATAATGTCTGTGTATTTTAAATGTACTTGATTGTTTTTGGTGCCTCAGCAACACCCGGTGACTGATTTTATCATCATAGGGTGACATTGGAGAGAAAGGACCCGAGGGAGCTTCTGGCAAAGATGGCGCTCGTGTGAGTGACGGTCATTCCTTTTATTAAAATGGCAGAAGCATCTCATTGAATTTCAAATATTCAATGCATTCCATCTTTGCGAAGTTCAAATCTTTAGTCTTCAGCAACATTTCTTTCATGAACCTTGACACCTTGTTGGCTGTTTCCTGTCACAGGGCCTCACTGGTCCCATTGGTCCGCCTGGTCCTTCTGGTCCCAACGGTGAGAAGGTGAGTTGTATATAAATTCATTATTTCCATCTCATTATAGAGTCATCGGCAAATGAACACACGAAAATACATTTCCTGATGCGTCTTTGTTTTCTTACAGGGTGAATCTGGTCCTTCTGGTCCCTCTGGAGCTGCTGGTACTCGCGGTGCTCCTGTAAGAATCACACTTTAACTCATTCTTCTTGACTCTTTCCTTCTTTTTGCTCTCTTTCATTGTCTTTCTTCCTTCCTGTCTCAGGGGGACAGAGGTGAGACTGGACCTCCTGGGCCTGTTGGATTTGCCGGACCCCCTGTAAGTAATAATACAAATATATGGTACTGTATTAAATG
Source organism: Brachionichthys hirsutus (assembly GCF_040956055.1). Taxonomy (NCBI): domain Eukaryota; kingdom Metazoa; phylum Chordata; class Actinopteri; order Lophiiformes; family Brachionichthyidae; genus Brachionichthys; species Brachionichthys hirsutus. The sequence continues at coordinate 5,062,748 of NC_090904.1, read as the reverse complement.
CAGTTTGACTATCTTCCAGTATCAGAAGTAAAAACAAATATGTGTGATATTTAATTTATAAATATATTAATAATCTGATATATGGTAAATATATAAATATCTTGGATATATGTACCGTATTAGAATTCTGTGAACAAGGTATTTTTTAAACAATGTTTTTATGTTAATGTATATGTCTTTTCACCTCAGTGTATTATTATTTGAATAGAAATTAGTATGTAGACAGTAAGACATCACTGTAAGACTCATGTATTTACGTCCTCCCCTAGACACCACAGAGACATGAGACAAATGTTTTTACTACATTTGCATCTATATTTATGTGACACAACACACAATTTATCTATTTTTAATTTTTTTGGTTTTGAATTATGATTGACGTTTGAATGTATGTCAAGAAAAATCGTTTGAAAAGGAGTCTAAATTATTTTTTGTTTCACAGCTCAGACTGTAACATTATAACTCACTACACACTGGAGATTGACGTGGAATAGTGAGCAAAATAATTGATGAAAGACCCAAAAATATCTTGTTAAATAGAATCAATTAATAACAGATGGCATTTGGTGCTACGTACTTACACAAGGGGCATTTAAACATGCAGACCCAGTGGAGTTCTCCTCTAAATTAAATTTATAAAATAAAAAAAGTGTGTATAGATTTCAAGACATGTCCTTAATTTGTTTTAAATGCACGTTTTTTTCATGTGAATGGCTAACAATGATTCAATCATTCAGCTGTTTCTGTTGGCTTTCAGGGTGGCGATGGTCAGCCAGGAATCAAGGGAGAGCAAGGAGAAGGTGGACAGAAGGGTGACGCTGGTGCCCCTGGACCCCAAGGACCCTCTGGTGCCCCCGGACCCGCAGTGGGTTTTGCTCCACAATTACTAACAACATGTTTCCTGTATTTGCATAAGCCGTACATGATGATATGTTCAGCCTAGTAAAGTTTCCAGAACATCAAGACAAACGCTGAGCGACAGCCTTTTTACGAGAAACAAAAAATGTTCTGTTTGCAGAAATCATCTCGCATTCCAATTACTGGGATTCATTCAGCATGAAACCTGGTCACAGATTGCGTCACACCAAGAACAATAGAAAACAAATCCTACAACCTGTCTGAACTGATTTAAAAATATATATATTTACAGTAATTTAAACATCAGACAGTAATGTACAGCTTCTGTCCCAATCCAGGGTCCTACAGGTGTGTTTGGACCTAAAGGTGCCCGTGGTGCTCAGGGACCGTCGGTAAGTCTTATTTTGGAATCACTTTCCATCCGGTTGTGGTTTTATGCTTCTCTTACAGAAGCACAAATACAGTTTTATTTTGTTTGTTTTGAATATTTTTTATCTTTCTCTCTCAGGGTGCCACTGGTTTCCCTGGTTCTGCTGGCCGTGTTGGACCCCCTGGTCCCAATGTAGGTTCACAGTTACTTTACCCCTTGTGCAAGTTCAAAACACTACAATGCATAACAAATAATTTTGTAATGAACCAAATTCAACCTACTAGATTCATAATTCATATGGGAAATGTTGTGGGAAAGAAGGTCAATGGGCTTGATTAATGTTAAGAACCAGGTACAGCGCAACAGATACAGCAGTGTTTTCTAAAGACCGCTGGACTGTGTGAATCTGCTAATATGAGATAAGTATATTTAAAGATGGACACCTGGTAATAAGGTGTACCGGTATTTATATGTCCTAGGGTAATCCTGGATCTGCCGGTCCTGCCGGTGCTCCGGGAAAAGATGGACCAAAGGGTGTGAGAGGAGACGGTGGATCCCCAGGCAGGCAGGGAGATGCTGGACTCCGTGGCGCTGCTGGGGCTTCTGGAGAGAAAGGAGATGCTGGAGAGGATGGTCCTTCTGTGAGTCGGTTACACTTTATCCATACTCCTCCTTAAAACCCTTTTAAACACATTTTTAGAAAAATATTGAACTATTGATTGTGACACTTGAAATACCACGCTAATCCCACTAGCACCCACGTATTCTCTCCCTCTCTCTCTAAAGCCTCCACAATGCAGTGAATGTCATCAGGAACACAGGTGTTCAAATGTCAAGAGGGAAAAACAATATTAAATTGCTTTGTTTTCTGTACTCTGCAAACTTTTACACCACTCTGTCAGCCCAAAGAGCCAATTTCATCAGTAATGGACTGCCACTGAGCCCGCTCTCCATTAAAACATGGCTGTCAGTGTCCATCACTGACTGTAGAAGCAGACCTAGACATGTGACGGCACACGGCAGCCCAGCGGACTGGTGGCAGGACTCCAGGCTCTTGTTTTTTCCTGACTTCAGCTGTTCACTCACACGTTCCCGTCACACATGATGCCGATTCCTGTCGAGATAATGGCACTCCACAGATGATTGCTACAGATGGTTGTTATGCTCATTATCCAGTGCTCATGTCTGAGCATAACAACCCATTCCACCGGGCATTACATATATTACATCTTAAACCACGTATCGTCACCTCGGCGTCTCAGTCGGCTGAATGGTGTGCTTCAGCCGTCACGGTGTCAGGTGTTCATCACGTGCACGGGTCGAGCGAGCCCTGGCTGTTGCATGCCAGGCGTAGGCAGCGGATGAGCTAGACCATAGAGGTGATGAGAAATCAATGTTGTTCTGTGCAACTCAAATTGGTTGTTCTAAAAGTCCCACATAGAACAAATGAGGCGAGAAAAGAAATAAAAGAACAGAAGACAAAAACTTTTAAGACATCCACGGTCTGAGACTTTATCTGTCACAAACATAAATGATTGTTTTTGCACTGCAGCTTTTACTGATTTAATTAGTGAGGTTTACAAGTGCTTGTGAGGTGAGTTTGTAACCTTTAGGCAGAGAGGCAAACTCTCACTAGTCTTTGTACCGAACTAATCACAAGGATATCCTGCATCAATAAAGGAAATAAGTGTGTTTTCCAGAATTTTAAACAGTTTATTTAACATGTTTCCACTCCCATATGCTAAATACTTACCGGTATTTACTATTGGATAAAAATAAACTTATTTGGATGTGGAAGAGACCGAAACTCTGGCACAGATACTGGTTTAGTTAAAAATAGAAGCTAAAGGATGGAACGTTCCGTTTCCTCTCTCAGGGTCCTCTTGGTCCGTCGGGGCCTCAGGGTTTGGGTGGACAGCGTGGCATTGTTGGTCTGCCTGGACAGCGTGGTGAGAGAGGCTTCCCTGGTCTGCCTGGACCCTCTGTAAGTAAAACGCTTTTCACATTATCCAGTGATTTAATGTACTCTACTATGATGCAGCTCCATAAGCAGGTTTATTTCCATCACCAATCAAGCTGTGTGCAACAAATTCAATACACAGTTATAGAAATTATGGGTCAATAGGATGTTGACCTCACATCCTGTATCTAACTCAGTTTCCCTTCTCTCATTTAGCGGTGGCAGCCAACCACAATATCAGCAGTGACTTTAAAAAAAATCTTTGTTACCCTGGCTACTGGCTCCGCCCCTCCCGGTTTTCCATCCTTCCTTTAAATGCACTGATTGTTGTGTAGCCACTCTCGTTTAATGTAGATAGATTTGTGCCGTTGACTTTCGTTTGTGGTTAACGTCATTATATCAATCTGATATATCAAACACGTCAGGTGGTCTAACCCCAGCTGGTCGCTGGGATGCTCAACATGGATTTATAATTACAGAAGAGTGAATAAATGCACCTTTGGTGAATGACGCGATCCAGTTCAGCACTGAGACTTATTTTTGCTTCTTCTTAGGGTGAGCCTGGAAAGCAGGGAGGTCCTGGTGGCAGCGGAGACCGTGGACCCCCTGGAGTTGTTGGACCACCTGGACTCACCGGACCTGCAGGAGAGCCGGGCAGAGAGGTCAGACAATAAATACATTTGCATTGTGTTTGTACCATATTTATTTCAGATGTGCTTTGATGGAGAATGGTTGGTTATGCAGCTATAGGGCATTCGTCTTGGGGGAGACGGAAGCTATTGACACTTCATGTTGTTCTGTCATGTCACAGGGAAACCCTGGATCTGATGGACCTCCTGGTAGAGATGGTTCTACTGGAATCAAGGTGAGAAATACAGATACAATACACAGCACATACAATACTCACAAATCTATTTTGTGATGAGTGACCTTTCTGTCGTTCTGTCCTCGGTGCCGCAGGGAGACCGTGGCAACGCTGGACCTGTTGGCGCTCCCGGTTCTCCAGGTGGTCCTGGTGCTTCCGGCCCAGTTGGTCCCACAGGCAAACAGGGAAACAGAGGAGAGTCTGTGAGTAGCATGCCCAACAAAAAAACGGACCTAGTCTCTTTTTTATACGAGTTGATAATGGGGGGGTGAAGATTGTGCATCACCATTAAGTAGAGCAGGTTTCACATTTGTCTGCTGAGCCAGCAGGTAGCCTGATAGCACCCAAGGAAGTGCAAGCATGGTTTAAGTGTTTATTCTGTGTTTAAGTCTTTATTCTTTATTCTGTGACTCACTTTTAACTGTAATTGGGCATCAAATTCACTTCATGGCACAATCGACTTGACAATACATTTTGAAAACCTGCATGCTTTATGGTTACAATAATATTGACATAAATAATGGCACAATTTAAATTACAGGCTTAACAAAAATACAAAATATAGTCAATTTGTAAAATAAATGATGAATATTGTTATAAATGAAACATTAATAAAGGAACTAATAGTATTAATATATTCATTAACATTAACTGTTAATATTAATCTGACTGATAATTGTATACAATAATTTATGTCTCTATGGCACCATCATCCCATTCTTATATCTTTCTTTCGCAGGGAGCACAAGGACCTGGCGGACCTCCAGGACCTGCTGGAGCCAGGGGAATGGCCGTATGATGCTTTGACATTGAGACACATCTACATGCTCATTGTTTAATTATCTTAATTTTCTTGCTTAAATATGCACAAATTCCAAAAAGCTCAATTAAAACCTTGAAAGTTCTTAGTGACTTTAAGTGCACATTTTAGTTTCAGACAAACAGAGAAGTGTTAGTAATTAAAACATATTATTGTTTTTTTTTATACATAAACTTGACCAGTGCATCAGACTCTGATTAAGCTGTTGTGCACTTCAGGGACCTCAAGGACCCCGTGGAGACAAGGGTGAGGGCGGAGAATCTGGTGAGAGAGGACAGAAGGGACACAGAGGCTTCACTGGTCTGCAGGGTCTGCCTGGACCTCCAGTAAGTTTCTATATTGAATCGATGGCTAGACCCATCATGGATATGTGACGTGGTGAATACGGGGCTAATCGGCAGTCGCCAACAACGCCACTTTAGGACCTGCCCCTAAAGATATAGTTTTTCCTTTTGGTCCCCAGCTCGCTTTAGCGGGTTTCCCCACCCGCAGGTCCGCTCACAGGGATGACCAGCACGGCACTAGGAATTCAAAACATTTATTTACACTCTAAAAACAAAACTAACAAAAGAAAAGGAGAGACACGGCAGTGACAGTCTATACGGCCAACCTGCCTTTGAGACGGGGAAAACACAAATGAGGACGCCGGAACGAGGGAGGGGAAGCACTTATATACGCCGCCCCCCCAATCAGTGGTAAACGGGCCACAGGTGTTCCCTCCCACACCTGCCTGCCCAATTAACCCCAATCATCCGGTTACAGATAGAAATTTTGAGGAAAAGAATACAATGCTTACAGTACTACACTAATAAAAAATGAATAAATCCATACTTTCACAGTTTGGATGGTAAAACGAATCAAAACTATTACATTTCATACATTGCAGAGAACTTAATGTATTAATGTAATAATCTGTCCAGGGTCAAGCCGGAGACCAGGGTGCTACTGGACCTTCTGGGCCTTCTGGACAAAGAGTGAGTGCTGATGCTAACAAATGACTCGATTATATAATAATATACAAATCTGGAATATTGCTTTGAATTCAATTACAAATGCAATACGTCTATTTATCAGTGTTTTTAGTCCTTTGACATCAGCAAAAAGTGTTTCCTTTTGTCTTTTTATGCAGGGACCACCTGGACCTGTTGGCCCTGCTGGAAAGGATGGAGGAAATGGTTTGCCAGGACCTATTGGACCCCCTGGGCCCCGCGGTCGCGGTGGAGAGACCGGCCCCTCAGTGAGTAATCATGGCAGCTCCTTCTCTTCAATTGATGAACTTACTCTAAAATTATTCTATAACTTCAAACTAGAAAATGTGATTTAAATATTTTTGTAAAGCAGTTACTTCAAACACATGAACATATACAGGAATGCAAACACAAACTGTGGTAGCCCCCCAGCTCATGAACATTACACACCACGTAATAGGCTCCGCCTTCTATTATATTATTATTATGTCTTTCTTCTCTTTCTAACTGCATTCTGCACTGAATATTCGACACTCCATCGTTGACTATACCCCCAAAACAAAACTATCCAAACATATTAATCTTGCATGTTTCTTCTTTTCTCTTAGGGTCCGCCTGGAAACTCAGGACCCCCTGGTCCTCCCGGTCCTCCTGGTCCTGGTATTGACATGTCTGCTTTCGCTGGTCTCGGTCAGACCGAAAAGGGCCCTGATCCCCTCAGGTACATGAGGGCCGACCAGGCTTCTGGTAACCTCCGTCAACACGATGCCGAGGTCGATGCCACACTCAAGTCTCTTAACAATCAGATTGAGAACATCCGCAGCCCGGAGGGATCCAAGAAGAACCCGGCTCGCACCTGTAGAGACCTGAAGCTTTGTCATCCCGACTGGAAGAGCGGTGAGTGACTTTAGTGAGTGAATGCTCAAGAACAGAAGTTGAAGTTATACTATTATGTGTTCTATACAATATGTTTTTACATTATAAGGTGCTTTTTTATTAAAAAAGGACACATAAAATGCTAAACCTCTCTTCTTCCTCTTTTTTTCTGCAGGAGACTACTGGATAGATCCCAATCAAGGCTGCACTGTTGATGCAATCAAGGTCTTCTGCAACATGGAGACAGGAGAATCCTGCGTCCGCCCCAAGCCTTCCAGCATCCCTCGCAAAAACTGGTGGTCCAGCAAGAGCAAGGAGCTCAAGCACGTCTGGTTCGGCGAGACAATGAACGGAGGATTCCATGTAAGTGGCACCCTGGTCTTCACCTTTAAGATGAGATGAAACGTGCCCTCGTCTGCTGTCAGTGCTGCAAGGAAATACAGTCATCCCTCGCGATATCACGGTCCACTTTACGCAGATTCACCGTACTGTGGATTGTCTTGCTGAACATATGTGTCCATAACGTTTTGAAATATACACTACTGTTACTGTATTATAATGCAAAAGCGGTTGTAGGCGTGTGGGAAAGGTAACAGTGCAGGGAGGGTAAAAATACACGTAAAATACTACAATAAATATGAGGTCGCTACTTCGCTGCTTTTCACCTATCGGGGATCCTGGAACGTAGCACACGCGATAAACGAGGGCGACTGTAGTGGCACACACACACTATGCTATGGCATTCACACATAGTGGCTTCATTTGTGCATTTGATCTGCTGATTGTTGTTGATATGAACTGCTGTTCTCACTTGGTCTTGCAGTTTGGCTACGGCGATGACAGCCTGGCAGCCAACACTGCTGCCATTCAGATGACCTTCCTGAGGCTGCTGTCCACCGAGGCGTCTCAGAACCTCACCTACCACTGTAAGAACAGCGTGGCCTACATGGACGCCTCAACGGGGAACATGAAGAAGGCTGTGATCCTGCAGGGCTCCAACGACGTAGAAATCAGAGCCGAGGGCAACAGCCGCTTCACTTACAGCGTGATGGAGGACGGCTGCACGGTAAGGCTGGCTCAAGATGGACGTACAGCATTTCAGTTTGACATGCCTGCACTGACCATCAGGAAGTAGGAAGGATATTAAAACTGTTATATAAAGCCTCTGCCGTTAATTCAACTCACCAAGAAATGTACATTATCTGCATTTACAGGTCTTTTAACAGCCATCGTTTCTCTTTCTTTACACAGAAACACACGGGGCAGTGGGGCAAGACGGTGATGGAGTACAGATCGCAGAAGACCTCTCGCCTGCCCATTGTGGACATTGCCCCCATGGATGTTGGAGGAGCAAATCAGGAGTTTGGAGTTGAAGTTGGTTCGGTCTGCTTCTTGTAAAGAACAAGGGATCGAAAAAGAGAACAAAGTGGAGATTTGACAAAATAACATAAAACTAAAGAGGTGCACACTTTAGATTAAAGAGGAGAAAGAAAGAGTGAAAAATAAATATCGAGACACTTTTTTTTTTCTTTTTTTTAATGGGACTTTTTTTTCTAAGTAAAAGTGCGTAGGATAACTGCACTGATTGGCACCACATCTGTGAATCATCCAGCATCGCCGCCAGACAACCGCCCCGATGGACAGCCGGCATTTACCAAAAAGCCCCACTCCCCACCACCGAACAGCAATCCAGCCACCCCATAAACAGGAAGGAGGAAGTATGAGGAGAGTGCAGGAACATGCCAGGGAACTAAAGAGAGAAAAATGTGTTGGCGTTATTTATTTATTGTTTAAGTTTGGGTCCCAGGTGTGGTAGGACTGAGTTTTTGCTAAGTACTAAAAATCCCACTTACACATTATTTAAAAAGAAACCTGATCCATCAGCTTCCTCTCTTACGTCCTCCTCTTTTCTCATCACCCCATCGCTCCTGTGCCATGCCCACGACAGCATGTGTAACTCTTTGAAACCAAAAATCTAGCTTCATAGAAAGTGCAGGTCTTCCTATTTCTACCACCACAGTGTGTATCAAAACGTTACTGTGTATTATAATAAAAATCAATGGTGCTATTGTTGTAAAACAGTCTATTTTTTAACAATCAGGTACTCACATGCAGTGACTCGTATATGTGTATATGTAACTGTGGAGTGTGTATACATATATATACAGTTTCTCAGAGGGAGTATCTCACCCGAGGATTGCCTCACCCCGCCTCCCTGCTTCATCCCCATAAGTAAACAACCATGACCATGATGAATTTATACACTCAATGCGTGTTTAATTTGGAACTAATCCTGATTTTAATTGTATTTATATTCTAAAGCTACCTCACACTAAAAAAAAATATTCTTTAAAAATCAGGCTAAGCCCATTTCCTCCCTGATTCTTTGTATATGAATTCCCATATTTTAATTATGTATCTTCCTCGAGTTCGGTCGCGAAAGCCAATTCTGCTGCCCCCCCCCCCACCCCGTTTGCTGTCATCCTTGGCAGCTCCATCCCTCTCAACTTCCTCCCACCATTCCCCTCAAGCAGGATGTTCCCTCTGCCTGCACACACTTCATTTACACACACAGTAGAAGAGACTCGGGTGTGGCCTGCTCGTTCCACAGCCAGCGCAGAGGGTTCGTTTTGTGTGGGGTTGTGTATATTTTTTATTATTAATAATAGTACTATTATTAATAATAATATAATTATTATATTATGGTCATGACTTGTTTTTGTGACGTTTTAATTAATGTAAATTGGAAATAAAAGATGATAACAAGTAAAAGGCTGAAATTTCTTTTTATTTCAATCCGGTTTTGTTCCCCGCCCCCATGTTGAAATATCTGGGCAGTGGTATGGACACACTAAATGTGTAACTGTTCCCTGCTTCCACTGTGTGATAATGCATTGATATATTTCCAGGGGAAGAAACACCTCAGATTTTAAGAAAAGGCAGTGGAGAAATGGATGACTGTCGGGTTTTGATTGAGTTTGACGAGTTAAGAAAAGTTGAAAAAGGAGGTGGTGAAAAAATATATATATCCTCCTGAGACCCAGCTTTGGGTTAGCATGCGATCTGTAATGGACAAATGTCCACTACAGATGACATGCTAACTGGCTGGGTCTCATGAGGATATATATAATATTGATAATGATAATTGTAATAAAGCACCTACAGAACAAACAAATAAACAGAGGACATGCTTGCACCATAGTGACCAAAAAAGTGTTTACAGATTGTTTTGATGCATTTAGGCCACTGAACCCAGCACAAAATTAGATGAATGACTTGCGATGAACATATAACTCCTGAAATACGTTGAGCTACTCCAACAGTTCTATACTTTTATACAACTACAAATCGGCTATTGGATTTCTCTCCCAACCATTTAGCCAGTCATCAAAGCCAAAGTGTTGACATTGACCAGCTACCAACAGCAGTCACCCAGTTTAAGTTCTGTTTCTTACTCACCACATGACTTCCTCTTGTATAACATTACAGGATTTCCCTATAAATTACAAAGTACACATAAAACACATACAGTACATTACAGCAGGATACACAGAAAAATGTCATTTAACTATTTCAGGTAATAAGTTAACTTCAATTCTCATAACCTTGGAAACCAGAGCTTTGATGACATGAGGCACAGTTACATTACATTTATGAACAATTAAAGGGTTGTATAAACACTTTAAAAAAATACTATCTATAATAATTGAATGATAATTAAAATGCTATATTATATATACTGTATATACACACATACATACATATATACACACACACATTTTTTTATTTATCTTGGCTATTTGGGCTGATTGGAACCTGATGAGTGTAAAAACAAAGAATTATCTTTTAGCATAATGTCATATCTGGAAAAGATTGTGGCCAAAAATGAGGACATTTCTTTTGAATTCTGATAGAACAAATTGAATAATAATGTGCAAAACTCTTTAATTGGTGCCAAAATGTATTATAGTTTATGTCAGGATGGTATTAATCTGAGCTGAGAAAATTATTCTAGTTTAAAAAATAAATAAATAGAATATTATAACATTCATTTATTTGATTCCACTTTGTGGGCCACAGGAGTTGCTGGAGCCAATCCCAGCTTGCTATGGGCGAAAGGTGGGGTACACCTCAAATGCTTCGCCAGCACATTGTGGTGCCACACAGTCACGAACACACATTCACACACACACACACACACACTATGGGCAACTTCGAGTAACCAATTTGCATAAACTGCATGTTTTTGGAGGTGGGAGGAAACCGGAGAACCCGGAGAACACCCACGCAGAACAGGAAGAACATTAAAAAAAAGTCAGTAAGGATACAGCCAATATAGAGCATGGCAGAAACAAAAATACGTAAGGAGCCGTCAGTGCAGGGCAAATTTAACCAACAGCTTTCCTCGAGATAAGTAGCAATACTAATCAAATTTATACCATAATCAACTTCTAAATGTGGAGTCTAGAATTGTCTTGTTCCAACCAGCGATGACTGTTTGTAGCTGTCCAGATATGTTAGAGCTGATTGCTGCTGTTTGGGTGAGAAATATTTCATCTCTGATTCAAATCGCTCCCTAAGAGTGAATTTGGTCCAGCAGGATTTGTGATTGTGTATTGGAAAGGCTTGGAATAGCATCTGTGCAAAATTAATGTTACCAAAGTACAAACAGCCATAACAACGAACAGAAACAACGTGGACACACACACGCACACACACCCACACACACACGCACACACACGTCTAGCTGATTAGTGCCTCTCAAATGGCCATTCGAGGTCAGTTGGTTAAGCTCTCCTAATTAGAGCTAAAGGAAAGATAAAAGACCACAGCGTGAGGTTTGATGGGAGGAGAAAAGGAAAGGAAACAGAGTATAAAGTGGCATTCAGGGTCCTAAAGTTTGTAATATACAAACAATCATTCTTATGGACGGCGCAGTCTTGTTTTCAGTTTTGACTCAATGCACATACATAATGAGTAAACCAATATAAATGTCTTACTTTTCAAAAAAATAAAAAAAGGAAGAAATTAAAATTAGAATATAAAGAAACATGTTGGGGATTGTAGCAGAAATGTTGCAATTACAAAGCACACATGTAAAAGGTTATATTTTTTCTTTTTCTTTGTCAGTATCGACCACAATCACCTGAAATGTACGCCATAAAGATCTTTATCAGCTCCTCTCAGTATTTCAGAAACCAGTGCTCAGAGTGTCCGTCTCTGTGGGAGACTTGTGTGGGCTTGGCAAGCTCTTCAGGTATTCCATATGCCGTCGAGCCTCGGCCTGGTTTTGTCTCACATAATACACTACATACACAATGACCATAAAGAACCATATAAACATTGTCACCAGCATGGCAACGTCGGTCGTCTTTTTCTGCATGCTGCAGAAGTTCACCCCAGAATCCAACAACTTGACCAGGGGTTGGCCTGCGTGCTCCCCCTGTGACCCCGGGTCGTCCCACCTGCTCCCCTCGCCCACTCCCCGCACGGAACTCTCACAGATGATCCCGTTTACTGTCTCGGGCTCCAGGTGAAGAGTCTCCATCAGCTCCTGGAGGATACAGTCGCAGTGCCAGGGGTTGTGGTAGAGCCGCGTCTTGGCACGAGTCGAGCCAAACTCCTCCCTGCTGGCCTGCCTCAGCCGATTGTGTGAAAGGTCCAGCAGGCGCAGCTCGGAACCCAAATGCCGCAGGGCCCCTGATGCAAGCGAGTCAATGCGGTTGTGGGACAGGTACAGGTCCTGTAGGTGGATGAGATCTCTGAAGGCACTCTCAGGAATGTTTCGGATGTAGTTGCGTTCCAGGTGGAGGGAGAGTGTTTCTGGCGGGATCCCCTCTGGGATCTCCCGGAGCCCGGCATCTGAACACTGCACCGTGGCTGTGTCCCAGGCACAGTGGCAGCTCTCTGGGCACTGAGGAGAAGCTCGGCCCCAAAGGGCAGCAAAGAATAGCGAGAGGCACAGCCACAAACACAGATCCGCTCCTTTACCGCCCCGTCTTCCTCCGCTGGTACATCTGTCCTCACAGCAGCCCGTGCACATCGCCTCACCATAGCCCCCTGACATACACCAGGTCCCAGTCAGGCACCACCCACGCTCACACCAGGAGAACCTGACAGTGACAAAAAGAGGTGAAAAGATGACTTTTCCTCTGTCTGCCTGCTTTTTTCTCTCCTTCAAACACATGATTAAACAGAATCAGGTGGGAGTTTTAGGAGGTGGAGGAGCAGGAGAAAAGTCTTAGAGTCAAGAGATGACAATGAAATGGGTTTGGGCTATTTCCTCAGATTCACGCTGCAACGACAGACACAGTGTAATGCAAAAGTATCAAAACATATGAGGAAAAAAAGTTCTGTAAAAAAAAAAAGATACACATCATTTGATGTTCACTGCAACCATGGTAGTTGAATTGGGCTAATAAAGGATGTGATAAAGCTTCCTTTCTGCAATACAAGGACATTTCTCATAATACATGATGAGCCACAGTCCTCCCATTGTTTTCCTGTTATGTGATTTGTGCAGATGAAATTCAAGAAAATAAGAAAAGCATTAAATTACAGTCATCATTGCAAGTCAATCTAATCGATTCCCTTTATTTTTCTCCAAAAAAGCCGCGGTCCTTTTGTCATAATCCATAAACAGGGATGGCGGTTCGACGGGGTTACGATCAATATCCCCAGTATTGCCTGTTGCGCTAATAACAGTGCAAACATCAATCCTCCCTACATCAGTCCCACATTGTCAATAACTGAGCTGGAAACATTTTGCATCCTCTGTGCTCACATCTGCACAACACTGCTTGCATTAAAGAGGAAAACGTTTCACTGGAGAAACGCCGTGTGTTTAATGATTTCATTTAGAGTCCCTCAGCCTCATCCACTTGTCTCTGTGACTTTCTGTCTGTGCTCCTCTGTAAATGGTGGCTGCGTCTATTTGGATAATCCAATCAGAGTTTCCGTAGCATTTTGGTTCAGGTTAATGCCTTTGCTCCAAAACAGAAATTGCAAAGACATTCACAGAATTTGATTAGAGAATGACCCTCTTCTATATGTCGAGCACTTTATGCCTTCATAATGGAAGCAAAGCCGTCATCCTATCTGCTCCACCTGATTGGGATAAAGGTGGAGGCTAAACTGATGTCCATGGACTGGTGTGTGTGTTTGGGGGGGGGGGGGGGTGCATTGGGTTCACCACTCATTAAACGTCCTGTCATTAACATATGGTGCAGAATGTAGATGCATGCAAATCTACAGTTAAGAAGAATAACCATCTGCTGCATGATTATGAATGGAATACAGGCAGTAACTCTGGTTACAGTTGATGGATCCAGTTTCCACGTAGACGAAACAAAAAATTGCAGAACCTCATATTGTAACCTTATATTTTATCACGTTAAATAGCATAGAAGTCGGAAATTAAAGGAGAAATGGAATATGGACGATCAAATAAATTAATCTGGGTGAATCACATCAAGGTAATGCAAAGCTTTTGCTTTGTTTTGTTTTCTTAACTGCTTTGATCGTGATGTTTTTTTTACTTTTAGTTGTGGAGGAGTTGAAAGGAAGCTTTCGCTTGTTTTAATAAAATATTAACACATAAAATAGAAAAATAAAATGGCTCCGACAACAAAACTCACAATGTGACTCATGACTATTTCAGATTTAAATGGTTTTATAAATTGTCTTACCTGTGAAATTGTTTCTGGTGAAGTTTGATGTCTGGAGGGTGGACAGCGGTGTTGTTCTGCTTTTTTCAAAATCAGTGTGTTGCTTTTCCTCGGTTTTTCCCCGACAGCGTGTCGGACGTCATCAGCGCCTTCCGTTCCAGCGCTCATGCATAGTGGATTAAATTATAGGAGGGGCGCTCGGAGAGGATCCGAGGTTTGTCAATGCAGACGGATTAATTCCAACCAAGATAAACAGACAAGCATCGCCCCCCTCCCTCTGTGCGCGTGTGTGCGCGTGTGTGCGCAAAGTCAAACATGGGGGTGGGAGGAGTTCATTAAGTCAGGGCTGAGATAACCTTTTCGGTTTTAGGGGGCGCAAAACCTTGGAATATACATTTTGCAAAAAATAATATATATGTGACGTGGTGAATACGGGGCTAATCGACGGTCGCCAACAACGCCACTTTAGGACCTGCCCCTAAAGATATAGTTTTTCCTTTTGGTCCCCAGCTCGCTTTAGCGGGTTCCCCCACCCGCAGGTCCGCTCACAGGGATGACCAGCACGGCATTAGGAATTCAAAACCTTTATTTACACTCTAAAAACAAAACTAACAAAAGACAAGGAGAGACACGGCAGTGACAGTCTGTACGGCCAACCTGCCTTCGAGACGGGGAAAACACAAAATGAGGACACCGGAACGAGGGAGGGGAAGCACCTATATACGCCGCCCCCCCAATCAGTGGTAAACGGGCCACAGGTGCTCCCTCCCACACCTGCCTGCCCAATTAACCCCAACCATCCGGTTCCATATACATAAATGTAAATGTTTAATGGATTATTTTTGCGACTATATTTAAGCACATCTTAAATAAATGTGTTGCTCAAATTTAGAATAAATTGCATTCTTCATCTTCATATGAGATATTAGTTTTTGTAGGTGGGTGCAAGAACATATTAAAGGTTTTCTCCGGGTTAACCCATTGGCGTCTCTAAGAAGACATCGCCTACTTATGAGTTACTAAATTAGTTTCCTTTGGGTATAATTCGATTTTTTCTTGCACAATTTGATTGAATTACATTCAGGTGAAACACAGGTGAATAAAATTAAAAGAGGAACTAAAAAACCATAGCACCAAAAACATGCAAATTAGTTTCATTGGTTACACTAAATTGTCCACAGGTGAGTGCGTGTGTGTGAATGATTGTCTGTGTATGTGTGGCTCTGCTATGAACTGGCGGCTTGTCCAGGGTGTGCCCCGCCTCTCGCCAGTTGACTGCTGGGATGAGCTCCAGCACGACCCGGTCACGGACAAAGTGCTTAGGAAGATGAATGGATAAAAAGCCATGTAAATAAACTCAGCATTCATACCTGAAATATAAAACGTTCCCTGTAAAGCTGTAGGTGTTAGACTATTAGATATATATATTATATTATTAGTTATATATTTTATATTCACAGCTGTCATGATGAACACTCATGTCCCTCCTATGTCTCCCAAGCCTCTTCTGTTCACATCCACCTGCTGCAAAATATGTCAATATGTCCTGACATATAAGAGAGAAAGCTGTAAGTGTAATTTAGTGTTTAGTGTTTTGGCAGTTTTGCAAATGATGATTGATTATCTGCATAGTTGCACAAGTCTGTGTTACATGCAGGAAGAGAATTTCAGCTTTTCCGATATAAAATAGGGCGGGACAATGAAGAAATGCAAGTGAGGAGAGAGAAAAATGTGTTTCACCTTGTTTTTCAGGGAACTGAGCATTGACTGAATGAAATTATGATGTTGTGAGGGGTTCAGCTGACAAGCCAAAAAAAATAGCCATAAAAAACAAACTGATTGTTAAGGAAGTGGTTGTTCAGCGACTATTCGGGATGTTCTCCAGGGAAACATTTTCAACTCTATAATCCTATCTTAGTCAACTTTGGCATAATTTTGTAAACTGATAAAGACAGTGGAGAATGTCTGACAGATTGTAAGGCAGAGTGCATGCATGGTCTATTATCTGTGTCATGGTAAGTAGAACCAGGAGCATGAAATACACATCCTGGCTGCACGTGGAGTACGCCTGATGGAGTGATGGAGAGAAGGAGAGAGAGAGAGATACAAAAGCAGCAGAGCATTTCTTATACCTATCCTGTCCATTCTCTTGGGATTGATTCCACTGAAAACAGGTCAGGCAGGGCAGGTGTTCTGCTGAAGCTCTCAGTAGCCATTTTTCCACAGTGTGGCCCCACTGGGACTGGAGGGGCTGGAGGTGTATAAAAGTGCTTACAACTAGAGCCCCAGCAGAGGCCTGGTTTGTTGCTGTGTTGTTAGAAACCACACCGCAGATGGAAAATCATCTGTGCTGACAAAGCAAAGTATTAGAAAATGCTGCCTTGTTGTAGGTACTTTGGTGACAGGAGAGGACATAGTGCTGAAAAGTGCATCGGGTCCCGTAGGAGGGAAAAGCTTTTGAGAACACTAAAATACACTCTGAGCATCTTGTGATTTACAGCAAGCAATGCAAGTGCACTTGATCATGAATAACTCTAAAATACGCAAGAGCATAGTAGAGGCTGGAAACTCGGATCAATACATATTAGACTACAGGTTATATTTTCTTCTACCCTTGATGTTTCTCTTGCGATTAGAGCACTGCGTTCAACAGCCATGAGCCGCCTGCTGCTTCAGGGAGTGTTAACGATGGAAAAAGAGCCTAATGCAGGTTGGCAGAGATTACAGCGTGAACCATGTGACTGTAAAAGGCCGTCACAAATGTGTATGGATTAGATTGAGAGGTTGGCGAAGGTCCAGGGCAAAAAAAGCGGAGCAATAATGCTAAAATGTGTGTGTGTGAGAGGTGTGTGCAAAATTAGATGCAAGAGAAAGCACCTTACCAAAGCTATTAAAAACAGCAGTGCTCTCTTAGCTAAACAGGAAACAGGAGTCAGCAGCTCGCTGTTGAGACGTTATAAACTAAGGTTAGCCGTATCATTCTGACAAGGTGTTTTCTGTGTAAACCGTAACTCAGGCAATAAATGCTTGTGTTTTGGTGTCAGACTCTCACAACATTAAAATGTCTGTTTCAGTTGAAAGAAACGCAAAAAAAAAAAAATCATGCGAGAAAATAGATGGTCAAATATGCTGAGCACAGAGGAATCAATGATGAATGGGAAGATGAGCCAGCAGTAAAGGAAAAATGAAGAGAATCTGAAGCATCAATGAGAAATTTCAAGATGCATCCCGCAAATTTAGTAGAGGGAAATTCACTGTGCAAGCTCACCCAACCGCCAGCAGCCTTGTCCTGACACTGGCTGATAGAAGGCGCTTCCTCTTTGTGGCGTTTGAACATGACATTTCTCAGAATTAATCAGGCTTCATTATTGTTGCTTTGATGCTAGAACCGGGCAGAAGTAGCCCCAGTCTCTCTTTGTAGTGCTACATTTAATGTCAGCATGCTGGGAATGAAAGGATGAACCAGTCCCGGTGTCTATAGTATTCACAGGCTTTGAAGACGCTGGCGGGGCGGGTTGTCTGCATCAGATTTGCATGACTAACAAAATCAATCGCTTTTACTGCAAGACATAATCTAATGAAGAAATATGAGCCATATATTTTTGTTTGTTTTGGTTTTATTGTAGAAAATGAACAACCAAACAGAACAATGTTCACAGGAACAGGCAGAAACAAGAAGCCGAACATGAGCCAACGTATTTAAGAGTGGCTCTGTGTTGGATTATGCTGTAGGAATACAGAGATCTGGTCCAACACGGTTTGGTTGTTATTTCCATACAGTCTCCATTCGGAACAAATCAACATTAACCTTGCCTGAGATGAACAAACTGCAAGGTAGCACACCAACATTTGAATCCTTGCTCTTGCCCTCTTTAGAAGCTGAATCCCGGAACAAATTGTATTTTTGATCTTCCTCTCCCGGCCCTTCAACTGCTTCCATTTGCAGGTGGCTGAGCAGCAGCCTGCAGGGTCCTCCTCGCCATCTCCAGGGCTCCTTCCTGAGTCTTATTGCCGCCAATAAAGCCCCCAGCGTGGACGAAGATGCAGCCCTCGATCCCGCTGAGCTCTGACAGAGCTTCGTCGCGAATGCCGCGCCACTTTTCCAGCAGGGACAGCCTGGTACAGGAAGACAGAAGGGAAAGTTGGCTTACAGATGGACACACTTCCTGTTGACACATTGCTTTGTGCTGGACATGTGAAAAACAACATTCGCTATGACCAGCTATGGACTGATGGAGCCAATCACTTGCAGCACGATCATGTGACTTAAATCATGATATTGTTGTTTTCCCTGAAAGATCACAGATTGGCACGGTAGTTGAGGAGGCCATACACCCAGTCAACCGGCAATCTTTCAAAGTGAGGGAAAGATCGCCTCTCGGAGGATTTACGATCCAACGTCGGCAGAGCGTCTCTGAATGCAACATTCGCAGGTTGAAAATTCATAAAAATGTAAAGCAGCTCCTTTACCCCCCGCTGCATGGAGCTGTGCCTCTGGCCATTACCGGTACTCTAAACACAGCGGTAGTTCTCTTTAGGATGTGCCCATCCTCAAGTGCTTTTAGGATGCTTTTTTTTTAATGGTTTCATGTATTCAGTAAGACTTCACTCAGAATTTGCTTTAATTCTAGTTCATCACTGCTTTGCTCACCACTAACTTCCTCTGACGCTTCTGAAACGGAGATAAAAAAAAAATACCTTAAAACTTGGATAAATCCACACAAAGCTTCAGATGTCTTTTTTTTATGTTACATTAATCTCCAGCTCATCGTTTTCTTCCTAACTGCAACTTGAAATTTTCTCTTGTTTTCTGTTTTGAAGGCTGTCATTTCCAGACGTGCTTCCTTCTGAATATTTGCCATTCTATAAAACCTCCTCTAAAACCGTCCCAGTCAGAGGACAAGGAGCTTCACCAGCTCATTTAGTGACCCACAAGAGCCAATAAGTCATGTGTGCATGTGCGCCGAAGCTCATCGTTGCTTCTTCAGGGCTGCTCTCCGTGCTATCATCTCAGGTCTACACAATCTTCTACTTATTAAAGCGGTCATACAACAGCATGGAGAGGGAAGCACAGCAAACCCATAATCCCTGCTAAATGAATCAGACAATCGATAGCTCCACAGAACAGCTGGAAAACCAGCTCAGTGGGAAAGGTCAACAGGGCTGGTAATGAGGGAAGGAGTAGGAGGGGGGGGTGACTTGTTGCTGTGACAGGCCAGGAAGCTCGGATTGTCAAGATGACCCGTCTAAAAATAAGCCCGCAATTAGCAAATTAACGAGACGGATACTGGGAATCACGCTTCATTCGGAGGGGGGGGGAGATTTCTCAAGATTAGATATGCGGTAGATATCTGGTTATTGAAACACAAAACCGATCGACAGCATGTGTTTAGTGTTACCGCAACAGAACGTCTACCTTCTGTTCAGCTTCCCTCTGCAAGATGACGAGAGATTCTTGTATTCATGCAGAGGGTGTGAATCCTCCTTCCTGCACTGCCCATTCTAGACTTCAAGATTTGTCCATCTCAATATGGACCACATTGGTGATTTACACAAATGATATCAACAGAAGGCTGAGGAGGGAGCAAAAAAACCAAAGAACAGATTTTTGCTGCTTTAAAAATAAAATGCAAAAAATATCATGGTTTTATTTCAGTCTCACTGCAAATTTTAATATCAAGTTTTGACTATATTTATTATGTAAAATGTCTAGCTGATTAGATAGAATAATGGACAAAGCTGAATGTAAAATGTGAATTTTAAACACCAAATTGTAAATATATTATTATTCTGCTGCGTTTCTTTCACTCATATATAATCAGTTGGACTTTTTTTGGATTACCTGTCAGACACCTGATGATGTCACACAGGGCTTTTGGAAGCTGTGACGGGCTTTTTTCACATCACATTTTTATTGGTGGCAGAAAAGAACTCCATATGTAAAAAGGAATGCTCATTGGTTGCAGTCGTAATGCAAAGACACAGGCGATAACTGACAGCAGCCAGTGTGTTTCAGAACCAGCCAAGCACATTCTCTGGTTCAGCTCTCGTTATAGAATCATCCTATGCAGCCCACCTCCACGGAAGAATCGCTTCCACTCCTCTCTTCCGTCTCTCATCTCCCATCTCCTTAGTAATGTAATGCTGATAAAAATAGACCAGGTTTCCCACAGGTGCAGTAGCAGGGACACAGGTGATAACAACACCCCCTTCGCAAAATTGGCACATACAGCACAACCTGTGAGGAAGCCTCCCAAAGCAAGAGCCATCTGTAGCTAGTTTTTTTTTTATCCAACCAGCAAGCCATTGTTCCTGTAAAGCACCACACATCATGTTTACATGAAATTACGCCTTTGAAGCGCTCCACATCAACACGTCATGTCCCGCGTTCTCGGTTGAAAGCACTGCCACCTGATGAGATTTTGCAGCAGTCAGGGGGAAAATAAAGGTCCACAGGACGGGTGAGGTGGAAGGTGTGAGAGGTTGGGGGGGGGGGGGGGGTAGAGGAGGGACAACGGGGGGGAAATAGGATTCATGTGGGAAAAACAAGAATGACAGGGAAAAGGTGATGAAATAGTAGCAGATTATTATGAGACAGAAATACAAGAAAAAGGAGTATGAGAGACGGACATGAAGAAAAAACTCTAATGGGAGAGCCAAGAGGAGAGGGGCTTCATCGAAAGAGGTGAAAATAGAGCAGTCACTGGTCATATCAGAACCAAATCAAAAAGCTATTCCCCCTCTCTCATTCCGGGCAACCCACAGTGCATCGGCAACAACATGTGTCAAAGCCAAGACAGCAGCAAAAAGGCGGACTCATCAAGGGACTCGTGTCTTAGAGACCAGCTGCAGCCATTGTGGCATCTAAAGCCAAGAAAGAGACATATGTGGTTTTAAATGGAACAATCCCAAATCTGTATCACAAACAGTACAATATATGGAATCACTTTCATCAAAGGAGCAGATAGGTGCCTCGAGTGTCAGTCTAAACTGAGGATCGGTTTGCTCTTTACAGGGAGCAAGAAGAGACGAAAGACTTAATAAGAGACTTCTCTTATTAAGGGCTTACTGAATCTGGAGAATGGAGTTTAAAACAAAACAGACCGATATTGTCCATCTCTTTACCTGTAAAAAGCAATAACCCTTGAAATGTGTTTTCCCCCCATCCGTCTCGTGCACATGGAGGACGCAGATCGATAAAAGACATGATTCATCAAACCCTGCAGCATAACATCCGAATCCAACATAGGTGAAATATGAAACTGAAATGTGTTTTGCACAATAAACCGGAGGCCTGTTTTCCTGGCCATACATCATGTAGGTGCTACGCTGGGATTTACGGCAGAGCCTTCCAGCAGCACACACATTACAGGACTCTGGTGGGGATGCTGCTGACGTCATTAAGGCAGCACTGGCGGTCAGAGCGCGAGGGGCTCCTCAGGTAGACAATTCCCCTTCAATGGTGACAAATCCAAACTGGAAAAGTGTCAACATCTGACTAACTCACACACATTGGCTCTTTGTCTAAACCAGCAAAACTGAAAGCTGCGTTTGAAGCTCAGGGTTTGATGGAGGACCGTCTCAAGCGTCTCTGCTGAGGTGATGGAAAGTTTACATCCTTTTTTATTCCTCAGAGAGCAATATGCAAATAAAACCTCCACCTTGGCTAGATGATCATGCTCATCCTACAAACAAGTGATTTTTTTCGCAGCAGGTGAATCCCCTCACTGGACAACACATCAACAGTTGTCAAATGGTCTGCTAAGCATTTCAAGCTTCTGTGAGCTCATTATCAGAGCTCCTCTAAAAACAACAGGCTCAAGACCTGTGCCTGTCACTGTGTTTAAGTTCTCCATTTGAGTTCTATGCTAAGCTAAATCCTGCATGAGACTCCCTTCAGGTTGGGTCACAAGTAACCTTTATTTACTCCTACTTTAGCTAAAAAATAAGGCTTGAATTTCCACCTGTTATGGAAGGTGTTGAGCCCAGCAGGGACACACTGGACCCTCCACTGTCCATTCTGGTCAGGATAAAGGACAAACATAATGGGCTTCTCATCCTGCAGCTCCTTCTCCAGGGCAAACAGATGCTCCTTCCAGGGGCAGCCACCCTGGGAGAACACGACTATCTCCCCACTGGCATCTACCTGCAACACAAGGAGAATTAAAGAAAAAAACTTAGATTAAGTTTTAATTTATTTTTTATGAATGCACAAGAAATCTTCCTGTGAAACATTTTATGAATATTTTCATTCCTCAATAAAAAAATGATATCTATTTGGATCCACACTAAAATATAATTAATCTAGTGTTTTTTCCACATCACCCGGGAACCCCTTTATTCCAACTAATGGATCAACAATTTTAACTGATTACATTTAGTTCTTTATTTGCCATCTTTTGAATACACTGTGGATTAGAATATGTCGATATACGCCGATGAGACGATACAGCCGCTTTGACAGCATAAAAGTTCATTCATTAATGCTGATAAATGATTCTTTATACTACAGTTATAATAACAATGGATGATGATGATGATCTTTTTCCAGGTCTCAAGAGCCAAGCTACAAAAAGCTGACAAATGACACTACACCTCAGACTGAATAGTTGTGTACCTGATGCCGGCCCTTGAGAGCCTCTGCCACCACAGCTCGAGCCGGCAGCCAGGAGGACTGGTAGAAGTCCAGCCGGTCCAGGAACTCCTCCCCGACCATCTTCAGAGCCTTTCTGAAACCCTCCTGGTGAAATCAGGTGTACACATCGATGCTACCGTTAGAGGTAGAGCAAGAATTTAATATTGATTTTAAACAATGTACTAAACTCAAGATATTAATTTGATGGGAAAACATCTCTTGAACTCCTTGAAAATCATTTTAGTCCTTGCTCAGTGAAGTCAATCCACCTTGAACTGAGGTTAAACAGTGGTGGATAAAAGAGATGAACTCATTTTGGTTTGTTCTTTCAGGACTGCAGCCTCTCTTCAGAGTTCACCAGGCCAGTCTGCCTTCAAACTGGGAGTTCAACCATCGTTGGAGTCTTGTGCATGCGAGTCTGCATAATAGAGGCGCTGCTTCCCTGCAGGTATTGCTTCCGCAGAGCACTGTGATAATGTGAATCCAACTTTCTCACGCTGTGATTCAGGGCACAATATCCAACAGAACATGAATTATCCGTTTGTTTGGCTATAAACTTCAACCACCTTTTTATGAAAAGTGTTGTTTCTTAAATTTTGTGATGCTATTACATTCTTTTCTATTTTGCGTAAGGGAAGATTTACCAGGCAAAATTATTTCCTCACATCAATCCTAAACCTTACTCCTGAAAAAACATTTAAATAATAATTAACTCTAATTTTTTTAGGTTTTCATAATGTCTCAGTAAAGCCATTTGATTCTAAAAATTAAAAACATTTTTTTTTATTTTAATGATCTAATATGATAAATACAAATCAACAAATAATCTCATTAACCTGTCAAATGGTAAAAGACAATCCTGCATCAGGACACTCCCTCTGTTGTGTCGCTATGCATTCCACGCTCCCTCACCTCAGAGTCCTGGCTCTTGCTGTTCCAGCGTGGGTTCAGGTGGGCGACACGCGCGCTCAGAGTGGTGGAGATGGAGTAGCGGGCCTCCCCGTCGCACTGTGAAACGCCATTGTCTACAGCATCCACCTCCTCCACAAAGTTCTCGTACAGCTTTGAGTAGTTAAAAGACACATGTGACAGGAGAGGTGCAGAACCAGCTTGACAGGGAAAAAAAGAAAAAGCAATAAACCCTGTTGCCCTTGCAAAACAGCGACTGTACGGAGAATAATGCATTAGGATTACATTACCCTGATTGAAGTCTGTTGGGTCACATTGTGCGGGGCAGTAAGTGAAGACTTAAGTAAACGTTTGGGCCATTAAACCCAAAGGTAAAGATAAATTGTGGCTATTTTACAGTTCATTAGCAAAGACTCCGAGCATAAATAGAAGATGAGTGGACACGCAGAGACACATTTAGCAAGGAGAAGACAACTCCACAGTGCAACAGAAGGTCAACCACCAAACAGTTGACATTTTATAAACGCCTCACAAGCAGAACGGAGTTTAGGGGCAAAACTAGAGGTTGAGAATGTCTAAAGTAGGTAGATGCGACATCTGAGCATTATGAAAGCCACAGCCATGAGTAATAGGATTCTGTGTTGCTTTAAGCAAACGGACACATCAAAAAGCCAATGTTTTAACGGTTGTAATAAAAGGAAACTGAAGATGTGACGGCTTAACATGCTTGGACATTGAGACGGTTCTGTGTGCCAGGGCCTCCTGGCCCGGCTGTCTGAGACGCCTTCGATCTAACAGCAGTGCGCTCGCTTTGAATCTGGCAGCGGAACACCCCCCCCCCCCCATCGCTCCCCTTTCATTTCTAACCGCATTCTGCTGCCAGCTGTCTGATGGAAGCTTAATGCCAATGAAATAAGTAATAAGGGGTTTCCACAGAAAGTGGTGGCATATTTATAACAACCAGTGTGGACATAAATGCATTTTAATTCCCATGTAATTAATTTTACCAAAGTAATTGACAAGCTGGATTTTCTCTTTGGGTCTCTGTAAACCTTTCCGTTCTCTGTCCTCCATCTTCATGACCAAACGAAGATGCTCGGGTTCAGTTCACCGGTGAAGGCGACGTCTCTGATACATGTGAGGTGAGGGAAATAATCTACTGCTGCTCCAAACGGGACGTTTTCACTCTCACCTTGTCAAAGAGCACATCCAGCTGCTTGTCGTTCTCCACCAGCTTCGTCAGCTGGGCCAGCAGCTGACGACCAAAGTGCAGGTAGACCAGGCCGGCCGAGCTGAGCTTGGTCACCCACGGCTTCTCCGGACACAGACTGTGGAAACTCTCCCCAAAGGTCCTGAACAGAGGGAAGACATTCCGTTAGCTGACCCGAGGATATTCAGAGTGGGTGAGAAGGTTGGGACTGCGGTTGGGAACCGGAGGTTCACCGGTCCAAGTCCCAACCCAGTGAAAATATAGAGTGGGCACTGGTGGCTGGAGAGAGGTCTACCTCCAGGGCACTGCTGAGGTGCCTTTGAGCAAGGCACCGACCCCCTGCAAAACACTCCGGGCGCGCCGACAGCTGCGGCGCCTTCACCCTATTCCCCCTCTGCATGTTAAGGGGCCCCTACATATATATATATATGTGTGTGTGTGTGTATGTGTGGATTGTGTACACGGGCCCACTATGGGTGTTAATGGAATTTCATTGTGTGTGTTTGTACCATCTTTATTTGCATGCATAATGACAAAGACATACACTAGCAACACGTCGTGTTCAAAAACAAGTGCTCACGCTGGATGGGAGAGGTGCAATCACATTTGATTTATAAATTACAATTACATTTAATTAAATAATTGATTGAATCTGTTCCCTATTTGCATCCCTATGTGCAAAAAAGTTCAGTTTTTTTCTTAGCTTCATGTGAACACACACACACCTGTTAATGTAATTTTATATATATTGACATTTAACCCGTTTATTGATATTTATTTTATATTTACCCATTATTGTCATATCAGTGAACAAACCTCTTATAGCCTCAGCGGCTACATCAGGATATAGAAGGCATTCCAATCTGTAAGCGTAGAAAGAATAATCAACAATTAAAGCAACTTTAGCCCTAAATTAATCATCTTAGTAACTATAATGTATCAGAGGATCCATGTACAATAAAGGGAATGGAAATCAGCTTCTACCAATTGTCAAATCTAAAATATGCTTTTATAAGCAGATGCTATTCAGGGCTGAGTGCCAAAGCAGAGTTTGGGAGGTAAATGTTCTCTTCAGTAAATGTCTGCTGCTCTGTGTATCAGATATCAATTAAAGGGCTATGAATCTATAAATACTCCTTTCAGCTGCCGAGAGTGGCTCGCATTGACAGAAGAGAGGAAGCATGCTCCACATTTCAAAGGAGAGCCACCGGAGGTTCTGCCACATTGAAACGGGTCGGCTCCAGCTCACGGCCGTCGCTGGTCATCTAATGCAGGCTTAATTAGGATGCATGGGTTGCAGCACAACAGAGACTGTCACATGAATGAGTGACATGCTAGGGAGGGGTGATCACTGCTATTAAAGGGTTAATTGGCCACGCTGAAGTATTTCTATGCGGATTATAAGAAGACGGATGTGAATGTGAGGAAAATAGAATGACATAGCAAAAAGCCTATCGAAGGGAAGTTATGAGTTAGTCAAAGATGTTTGCATCTCATAGGAAATGACCAAAATGGGATGAATCTATTTTTAACCTCATCATCATTTTAACCTAAAATCCACTACAACTCCCATACTGCATCAGCTGCACCGTTTTTCTTTTCTTTTTTTGCCTATCAATGGAAAAGAATGCCTTTATTGAATTGAATGTTTCCCAAATTTTATAATTCCAGTATTCCCGGTTGCTTGAGGAGCCTTTGCACATTCCCAGGATATTATTAATGGGCAATAATTTCACGTCATCCTTATATTTTGAGGGATTGGGAGAAACACGCTGTATGAGAGCACCGTACATCAAATTATTAACACTTTAGCACAGACCTTGGGGAATGTTCCCTTCCATCCATTTTAATCCATTTAAATATCAACTAAACAGTCTTACTGAAGCTGTAATGATCTCCAGACCTCCAGGCTGGCTCTACAACCCAACCTCCCATAACTCAATATTTATACCTCAAAGATACGCCATTAAACATTTTGCATTATAATTAGGAGAACAACAAATGCCTATGTTGACACATGCTGCAAGTTATCATGCTTTCCAGATATTTTGAGAATGTAGGAGAAGAAGTCACGTCGACTCCTTTCTCTTCTGACCTGGAAGTAAAACACATCCAGCAGAAGCATATTAAAATACAGAATGTACCAATACAGTTCATGAATTAGAATTATCTGTGAAACAAAGACCGCATTCAGCATCACACCCGTGTCAAAATTATATTTGGCTGATTTATTTCCGGTTAGGGCTGCAGATCGCTAGCAGGAACAGTCTCAAATGTAATCTTATCTGTTTTTATTTGTTAAGGTTCAATCTGTGTTGACAGAATGAATCTCCTCCCTCAAACCCTTACAGCCACTTCTACATCGCATGTCTGGGTAGCCTTTCAAATTAGAAGTTTGTCTAACTGCAAAATAAGAAGGAAGGAAAATGGTGGCCATTTTTTTGTAATTTGGCTTCAAATTAAGATGTTTTTGCCGTCTACATGACACTATAATCCTCTGATCTAATAAAAAGATGGAACTAATGGAATGCTAGTTTAGCTTCCAGTAAAGATAAAGTGGATCTGGACTGGGTCTCTTCACTCTACAGCCACACTAGCTGCTGGCTCCAGCTTCCTATTAAATGGCCATTCAGTGGTTCTTAATGATCAATCTTCACATCCATCTCATGAAAGAAGAGTAAATAGTTTATTGAGCAAAATACATCTTTGAAGGCCTTGTGTCATGCTCTTACTGTTATATATTTACCTCCGCCGAGGCGAGGTTTTGAGATCGCCAGATTACTAGAATCCGATGAATAAATGTAGGTGATAATCCAGAAGAGATCCTGGATTCTGGATCAATTTGGAATTTTCGGTAACAATGCAGTCCAGACTGGTTGATTCAGTTAGATGTCAGAAGGATGTGTCCTCAAATGTTACTGAATTGAATCCTGAAGCAATTAGTGAAATACCGCTCTTCATGTATAACTGCCAAACTAACAAGCATGAATCACGAAGAGAAGAATCAGCTGGACTTGCTTGAGTTTGGTTAATCATGTGACTGATAATGAATGAATATCAATGTACTACGACGTTTCTACCACTGACTGCAGACGCGTAGAGCCGAGCTTGTACCTCTGATGATGGTCATATCGATGCCTCTTTGGGTCAAACTCTCCTCCCACGTCGACAACAACGTCGCACCCCGCCAGCCGGGTCAGATCCCTGGTCCGAATGATCTCAGCATCCTGTACAGTGAACAAAAAGCTTTGTGGATGATGATGAATATATTTATTAGGTAGAATGTTAGGGTACAAGTACAGTCACACAGTAGCATGTATTACAGTACAAATACAGTCAAACATCCTGTCTAAGAGGAGCATTTCATAAAAGCCCTTGCGGTCTTGTTTCCGTTGAAAGTCCTTAGTACATAAATCATCGACATTTAACAATACAAATAAAAAATGAAGACAATGATCTGCAATCATTTGTCTTCATGCATAAACAATTGGTTTAGGTAAGTGCATAAGCCTCACAATGCTTTTATCAACGTTTTTGTTGCAAGTGTTTTAAGGAGGTGGATTAATACTGTAATTAACGCTGATCAGGGGGAAAGTAGTTACTGATTGTATAAAACTGCAGTTGTGTTTCCTTCAGTTACTCATTTATTGTTTTCATAAGGCACAAACAAGACAAGCAAATAAACATAGTTGTATATATATATTTTGTTTATCCCTTAGCATTAATCCGGCCTGTTTTACACACTATCGCTTATCTCTCTGCGCAGTAGCACCCCCTTCTGAATTGCAAAAAGATAACACAATTGAAGAGTAGAATTAGATACTTTTATGAAATAAAAACGCAACACTCCACGGCAGGGAGTGAACTTACCTTGTACTCGGGCAGCTGACGCAGAAAGAAGCAAGCGAGAACTTCATCGCAGTGAAACGTGCCGTCGTGAGTCCCGATCTTTTTGATGGTCATGTTGTCAGTGCAGGTTCTCTTCGGTTGCTTTGACATGTATCTTGTTTCTTTACGAGCGACGTCTCCAGCTAATAAATCGTAGAACGCGCGTGAATTTAAGAGTCTCGACACAGTCGCCTTTTGTCTTAGATTTATGTGGTCTGCAATTCGTTTTAAATTAATCGCTGTTAATAACACGGGCCACATTAATGCACGACTTCACACGTAAACGTGCCTGTTGCGGACTGATTTATCTGCCGGACCGGATGTGGTGCGTCTTTTTTTGTCAACCGGACAAACAAGGTAACTGCTTTGTTCCTTTTTTATTATGTTTATATTTTTGATAACATTTCATTAGCTCTAATAATAGAATATTTGAAGGCCCAGAGCCGGGAAATATTCTTAAAATGATTTCTGTGATAAAATTTCAATTTTATACTAACTAATATTCGACCGACAGATGGCACTAGAAGCAATGAAATATTACATAACAAAATATATATATATATAAAAAAACTTTATTAACAACAAACATTTAATATAGGGGAAATGAAATAACATTTCAGATAAAGCAAATATATTTTTCTTTTAGAATTTAAATTTGAGAGGTTTTCACACATTCTTGTTCTTCAATTATTTATTTCTTGCTCCTACATTTATTTGATATAAGATACTACATTAGTAGTATTTCTTACATCAAGAAGGGATTTTGAAGTTGTCTCTATTACATACAAATATCTCTAACTGCATGGTTTTCTTTATTGTTTGAGACCATCTGCTGGAGGTTAATTGGAGGTTCCCACAAATACTAATCATCAATATGTTTAAATTCAAGCTTACATCTTATTTTGGACTTTTGTGCCTCATTTACAATGCTGCATTTAAATGAAATGAAATAATTAATCATAAATTAAATTTACAAAGTAATTCAGGACTTACATTTATTAATAATGATTTTATACGTTTTTCTATTATTATCCTTGATTTCGTGCATATTTTATTTTACAATTACTACTAAATTTGCACACACAAAAATATATATACCTTGAAGCATATAATTTCCTTACAAATCTCTTTGAGTTGCGTTTTATTTATTGCTGCTGCTGTTGCCAACTATGTAGTACGTAAATACTTGTATTCTTGCATTGTTGTGAAATGTATTGACAAATAATATTGAGAGAGGATTCCAATCGCCGCTTCCCTCCAAGTCTCGTTCTCGCGGTATCAACTTCAAGATTCATGGGCAAGGCAATTAGCCAGATGGGACCCTGCAGTCGGGCTGAAAGAAGAGTCGCGTCTTTCAGGTTTTTCTTTCTCATGTGGATATCTGCTCTTTTTTTTTATTTTATCACAACTCAATCAAACTTTGGAAACCAGACCGCCGTGTCAGTGCGTTCAACATTGCAGAGCCTGAGAGTGGTAGGTTGCTGTTTTTATTTTTTATTTTTGCGGAAGCTTATTCTTACAGGAATGATGCATCCTCCACCCGATGCTGACCCTCGCCTCCTGTAGTAGTAGTAGTAGTAGTAGTAGTAGTAGTAAAGTAGTTCTTAATAGCTCACGAATCCGTTTTAGGAATACTAGAAATAAAATGTTCAAACTTCCTGGACGTCGCAGTTTTGATGCTAAACGGATTTTTTAAAGCTGCACAGAAAGCAGCGGCTGTGATGTAGGGTAAATGTACGACCACCAGGTGGCGCTGCAGATCGGTCCTCTTGGCGAACAGCTCCGGCCCCTCGTCCTTTATAACCAGGACGTTGACGCCTCTTCATTTCAGCCTAATGAAATCGATAAACATTGATTTAAGTGCTGGGTGTGACAAAGACTCCTGGAGTCCTTCTGCATGATGTCGTGATAACCAGACAGCTCATCTTTGATTTGCTCAAAACAACGCTCGTTTATTTTCATGTGTCTGAGATCACAGTGTTGAGTGTTTTAACCTTAATAGGTCAAGTTTAACACGATCAAAAGTGTCAAAAGTTGTTAATTATACCTTCTTCTGTTAATTCTGAAATAGAGAGAGAAATCATAAAATCGCCTTTTTGACAAAAATCCATTTTAATGCAGTTTGTTCTGAATGAGGATTATTTGACGTCATTGTGACTGTAAGATACAAACCTTACTAAAATAAATCCAGTTTAAATATTTCCAGTTCCTCCAATTCTTCTTTTCCCATTCATATTCACAGATTAATGAGGAAACGTGCCATTAGTGCCTGAGAGCTGATTATCAGCACCATGGACAGCGAAACAATGAGCTGAACTCTGAGCTTCAACAGCTGTTTATTTTATGCTGGCTGCTTGTTTTTCAGGAAACATATTGTATTTTTCACTCCTTTTTTTTTTTTGAAGCAGGTTATTCTAAATGTTTAATCTCTTCCATTATAGTTTTGTCATTTTTTCTTTCTTTTCTTTTTTTTTGATGGGTGCCCTCTTTATGTCAG
Source organism: Brachionichthys hirsutus (assembly GCF_040956055.1). NCBI lineage: Eukaryota > Metazoa > Chordata > Actinopteri > Lophiiformes > Brachionichthyidae > Brachionichthys > Brachionichthys hirsutus. The sequence goes on along the minus strand of NC_090904.1, from coordinate 5,031,225 downwards.
CGGAATTAATGACTCTTAAATCTCTTAATATGTGATCCAGTCAAGTAGGTAATTAGCATAACTCAGTATAATTGGTGGATTGTATTCATCCGGAATACAAATTTAGGAAACAATGCCACCACCTCATTATTCTGAATATATTAAGCAAATTAGGAACATTTTAAAAGGTAGGTTTGCTTTCTATGTATTTATTATTATTAAATGGGATCATATCTGATATGTTTATGGGGTCACGCTTGTAAAAAATTTTCAAATCAAATAATAGGAGAATAGGAGAAAAAAATACTATTTGATTGGAATCTTCATAACTCATGCCCAGCCACTAACAAATGAGGGGGGGGGGGGGGTCGCAAATCACTATTTGCAGCAGCACTATCAGAGACAGATAAAATGTAATAAAAAACAACCTCTGAGTTCTTTGTTTCCACCTTGGAGTGTAACATAGCTCCTCTTTCCCAAAAATTGAATGAGTCACAGTCACACGCAAACTGAAATAAACAAGACTGAGGATAATGATCTTCAGCCAGCCTCCTCCATCGCCGACCAGCCCGTGCTGCATCATAAAGCCAGCCTGCCCTTCATTGGCTCGCCCCAAACCATGACATACGGTTGTGGGTGGGGACCAAGGAAACGTCACGCTGCATCTGATTGTCCCTGCAGCTTCCAGTTTTACACACAGCAATGACGGGAAATGAACCTATACCCTCGGCTTTCCTTCAAAGGTAGCAGAAAAAAAGTCAGTTATTTGCTATGCGGCGATACGTCACGTTACCTGCGGGATGGCACTGAAGCGCCTGGTTCAAATGACAGAAAGTACGTAGTCCCGGCGGAGGGTGTAAAATAGAAGCCTGCCAAAAACATATGACAAATACGTTCCTAATATCTAATATCCTATTGTCAAGTAATGTTCAGAGCGATTATCTGACAAAGACATAGTCTTTATGTTAATGATTACACACTTGAGATGAAGCTCTTCATTGTTATTAAAGTTTGAGCAGATAAAATGTCAATGTCTCCCCTCAAGAAATAAAAGACGGAGAATGGAAATTCGTATGCTTCCTAACGACCTTTATTTAATGATATTAATAATTCATGACCAATAAATGAACAAAATTATTCTGCCCTCTCTTACTTCATCACTTCGGTTCACTTTCATTGGCGCAATGTTGGTGTTTTATTACATTGCTCAAGGAAATACTAGATGTACAGTACAAATTAAGAGAATTCTTAATTTTGACTTGAGTTGTTCTCACCCCTGGGGACATTTGCCGTTGTAATGAATCAACCCTGAGGTGTCACCAGCCTCATAGTTTGTTTTTTTGTATTTTAATGATTCACATTTTTGCATTTGAGAAAATATAAGTTCAGTGGTGCTTGCTTGTGTTTTTCCCACCCCACACCCTGAGAGAAAAAGGCCACAAGCGTGAACTATTTCCCCACGATGGATCTAATGAGGCGCAATCAGATTCCCCTGCAGCCAAATGAAAAGGCCCTGAACAGCAGCACTAAAAATCATCTGCATAATTATCAACACCCCCATCTAACAGCTGCTGAGCCGTCCTACTCAAGGGCATTTGGGTGGGCATTTAGAAAGTGTAGTTAATCCAATGATAATCTTGAGCATGGTTTACACATATTAGCGCTTTAATTGCTACGTGTGCTATGCAATTGAACCATCACCAATTGCATGGCTACAGTTTACTAGCCTGTCTAAGCATTCAGTTCCCTCTAATAGATGCTCTTTATAAAAGCAATGAGACGCACGCTAATGCACCTTCCGTTGAGGTAATGAATTAATGATATGTTGTGATGCGGGCTGGTGCAGGATGATGCCGGGCCATGCTGTCGATACAGATTGGAACATCAGAGAAGGGTTTGTGTTTCTAGCCGGTGGAGTTACGGAGGTCTACACTTTGTGTGTGTGTGTGTTTCCAGGTGTCCCACCATTAGAATGCAGAACACATCCTGCAGTGTGAGTCACTCCCCCCCCCCCCCACACACGCACATCCCCTTCCCCACCCATCTATCCTCCTCACACCACCAGCAGCATCTAACTGCAGTCACCACCTAATACGATGCCTCTGACTTCACACTGGCCAACTGAGGATTCTGTTCCTATAGCAACATCCTCCAGACTCCGCCCCATTCCCACCACCCTACCCTTCTCCTCGCCTCCTCTCCTCCTCTCCTCCCCCCGCCCCCCTTCCCGGCACAGACCACATGACTTTCAGGAACGCTTCTCCAACCTCCCCTTTATTGTTATTAACCCTCTCTTGACCAGAATGCAGCCAGAGGCTCCAAACAGCAGGCTGCCTGGTTGCTTCTGGCCTGTCAGAGGTTTCAAAGGGAAATCAGCCACATTGCTAATCTTTCTGAAAGATCAAAGTGGTGTTTGATCTAAATGTGGGATTAGCATATTTTAGAAGATACTGGAATGAGGCTGTGTGGCTCTCCAGTTGTTTTGGGACTCATCCTGTTATCCTGAGAGTAATCTCTAAAGGTTAAAGTGACAATAACCCTTATTTCTCGACTATTGATTGCATGAATAATTATATATATATACAGAGCTTTATAAAGAGTTTCAGGTCACTGTTCAAATTGTTCAAATGTTGTCGTTTCTCATATTTTCATTAGTGTAGTTTATTTCTCTACAGCAGATGAGAAAATTATATAAACCCACTCCACACTTATACTTTATACAGGCACAGTTAGTGAGCAAGAGTTGAAAATAATGAACTATAGGGCAAGAAAAAGAAATGTGGCATTTCATTAGTAGAGAACAAAAACAAAGCTAAAAGAGAGTCATTGTTATTATTATGTAACATTATTAATCAGTTAACAAGAAACATGACTAAGAAAATGATTTTTAAAAGTTTTGTTTGCTGAATGTCGAAATTGCTTCGAAATAACGCAGAAGATAATAATGCCAGTTGTGTGGTTAAATCTTATTTTAACTGCCCCCTACTGGTCAGAAAATCAGACAGCATTATTTATGTGAAAATACAGCACATGACAAAAGATACGCCTCTCGCCCAGTAACGTTTCACTCAGTTTTCCAGCAAAGTCAAACAATGGCAGGCAGCAAACCCTCTTCACTTACAGTTCTTAATGGAAGAGGAACCTCGGCGTCCGGCTGTGATCTCACCTGAATATTGCTTCATTGGCTCAACTGTGTCCCGTTGGGAAATATATATTGGTTACGTGTGTGTGTGTGTGTGTGTTTGTGTGTGTTTGTACCCATCAGAACACACACGTGTGTGTGAATGGATGAACTTTGTGAATGAAAGCTTCCTTCTGAGCAGCAGACAGGAGGTGAGATCATCTTGCTGAAATGGAGAAACCCCCACCCACCAACTTCCTCACTGCCGACCCCACCGATGCTGCTTGGCGCCAATCTTTCTGACTCCCATCAGTGTGCCTGGTGGATGAAGCACACAGCGGTGGCGTCTTGACTGATGGCAAACCCATCCGGTGTCAGTTTCCTCTGACAAACAGGAAAGATCGAGAATGCCTCCGTTTTCAGTCAACACAATATTGTGGCAAGGACCAACTAAGGGCTCTTGATGGGGATCCATAAATAGGTTATCCATGCAGAGAGGACCCTCCACCCCCCCTCACATACATACAGACACACACATACACGCCTCTACACGGGAATGGAACAATCTGTGCCATTTGGCACTCGGCCTTTCACACCATTTCACTGTAAAGTCATAATTAACACACACACACGCTCCTTAGCATGCCTTCTGCTAATACCCTCCTATGGATTGTGAGGCAAGTTGCCAAATGATGAATTTTACATCAGACTGTGGTGCATTATGTGAAGTGTTGTTTTTTTCAGGTCGGAACTAATTGTGCACATTTTGCTGATACCTTCTCTTAAATTACAAGGCAGCATGCATTGTAGTGCAACAGGAGAATGCACAAAGCTCCTGCAGAAAGATTTGTTGTGTACATTTGAAGTTTCTGTCTGGTAGCCTTCAGCGTTTCGTTCTCTGCTTGTGTCTGCTGGTGGATTTGCTCCAACAAAACTAGAAACTGTGTCAGTCAATAGCAGAAGCAGCAGCGTGGTGCCTCAGAGGACTTAACCATCCAAGACAAGGAACCACCCTGCAACTTCAAGCAGCAATAAATAAATCATGAAAAAGTTTTCAGAATACATGGGAATAGAACAGAGGGTGGCGTGCTCCATTTAGACCGCCTCAAGGTAGAATAGAAGGAGGACTAAAAAAATACGGATGCAATTAAATAGCAAACATGATGAACGCCGCTCATTTTTTTTGCCTGCTATTTCAAGTAATATTTAAGCCAAAATTAAATATTTATACGTCTCATTTTTGGCCAAGGGCCAATGAATATTCATCTGGAAACATAGATTGTAAAAATAAACCATAATAATAAGCATTAAAGCAATTCAGTGTTGCTATGGTGCAAAGAGCCATTGCATGATCCTGACAAAGAGCGATACCAGTGTTATTGTTTCTTATGTTTTCCTGTTGTGGGTCTGAAAACGTAGCTCTGGTGCTTCTGTTTCATGATACAGCACTGACAGAAACAGTATTCTCTTACTTTAATTTGATAAGGCTTGCTGTTGAAGAGGCAGAGAGCGACTTAATATAAATTAGAGCAGCTGAGCAGCCGGTGCTGTGGTCTTATTTTCATCAGAAAGAAGACGAGAGGGAGGATTTAATGACAGCAGGTTTCACGCATGGTCAGGCAGCACACTAGTTGGGGTTTCCCCTGCCGTCTGCAAGCAGCGGGATGAGGTCATTGTTGGGGTTTAAACCCAACACAAGCTTAATCTGGGAGATAAAGATGGATTTGGATTTAGCACTGAAAAGGGGTCATGCGCCATGTAGACCATCAGTAAATGACATGAGCTCCTCAGCTGTTTGACAAACAAACGGGACAGTCCTCTGGGACAGCCAAATCATTTGACTCTTGGAAGATTCTCCAATGTTTGCAGTGATTTCATGATCCCGTCTTGGCCTGCGGAGACTCACAGACATCCGTCCACCGAGCCTGATTGTCCTCATTTTTTGTTTTATTCTTCTTTCAGGTTGACCGTGATGATTTAGAGTCAGTTTCCTATGAAATGGCTCAACAAAACCCCCAAAGCATTAACACTTCACCTTAGAAGGTGAGAGTTGTGGACTTAATCTGATTCATTATGCTTTACCCATAATTTATGTATTTTGTTGTATTTTGAAAGGTTTGTAAATCTCATTGGGATTTCTTCATTTTGGGACTTGTGGCCTCTTCTTTAAATGTTTTACGCACACAAATATCCATCCATCCATTATTAGTGAAAACTTTACTCTTGTCGGATGGCCTCAGGGCCGGGTTTTCTGAATAAGGGTTAATTAAAAAAGGAAGCCTTGAACATGTTTCAGGGTCGTTAAATACGCTAAACAAGATTTGCGTTGAAAAGATGACAGTTATATAAATTAGCGCGACACTTTATTACATTCGGGTTAATTTGGAGTCGCCGAGGGAACCAAATCTCGCCAGAGAAAAGCCCAATTTAGTTCTGATAGAAATGGGTCAGTGGAGAGACTGGATCCAACAACGACCTGGCGTCCTTCCTGCGTGCGCGCTCTGTGGCAGACGGAGGAGCGCGCAGATTATGCACCAATTATACTCGAAACGGAGGCCATTAATAGGATTGAAAGGGATTTACACGGTGCTGTCCAGTCAAGTGCTGCATGCTTTGGGGATGACATCATTATGATCACCTCACATACCGGCTGACCCCCCTCCTCCCCAGTCTAGATCAACCCGGTTACCTGCGCGGTTGTCCCGCGTCTCACCGGACTGAGCTCGTCACGGGGCGTTTGTGCTCTGATAGGATAGGAGAACGCCAACGTCGCCTCCCTCCCATCACGCTCCCCTCTCCTCTCCTCTCCTCTCCCCGCTCCACTCCTCTCCTCTCCGGTGTGCCGTGTTTACTATAGGTGAGATGGCCGTATACATTCCTGAGTGTGCGCAGATCGCGTTCTCAGAGGGGAATGAAAAAGGAGGTCTAGGAAAACAAAACGACTAGAGCTGCGCTCCCGCTGCGTCTTTAATGTCCTCTGGGATAAACCCAGGAGGAAAGACAGACTTCCAGTCACCGAGGGCGGAGAAAACTCGGTGGATGCGGAGCAGCAGAGCGGAGGACGGGATGCGCGGATGCTTGTTGTGCAGCGACTAATAGCGCGTATTGGAAAAAAAAAACCCAAAAAAACGCTTTTCCAGTCATCAGCGATGAACTTCGGCTGTCGACGCTAAGGTAGGAGACACTGGGTTTTATATTACGCGTCATGATCGCCAAGGAAGGAGAGCGCAGCGACACCGTGGCGGATCCTGTTCCTCAGTAACGCGGATATAGTCTTTTATTAAGCCGCAGTATAGCAAGTCTGACTCTGACGCGTCAGTGCTGCCGGCGAGGCACCGGGGATTTTCACCGCAGGAGGTGCGAGGAGAAGCGGTGATGCGCGCAAGAAGCCCCTCGGACAGACGCGCACGGTGCGCCGGCCTGTAGCGGAGCGCATCCAGCTCCAGCCGCTCGCGCTGCAGCTGATGCCTCCAAGCGCGTAAAGTGAGAGGCGAGCGCCACTAATAGCATTCGGGTTCAGTCGAACGAGAATGATGCGTGATTATTCCAGAGTCAGATGCGTCTCAGAGGACGCACAAATTATGGTGCGGATTATGATTATTGTATTCCAGACGTGGAGCTCCATGGTTGCGGTTCGGTTAACGTGTCCTGCTGTCTCGTTTTTGAGCTGCGTGATTTCTCCCATCCTGTGAGTGGAGCGGCAGGACCGCGGGCCTCAAACATCCGAGGCTGCTGCTGAATGCTCCTTCTAATGTAACACGGGCAATAAAAATATATTTTTGAGTGCATGAGGATGGATTTGGATTCAGTGATTTGACTCAAACTGGCCTCCACTGATGTGATCACCATGACTACATGCGTAACCTTGGACACAACACACATGTCTTCGTATACAACAGGAAGTATTTTCATTCATATCGTTGTTTTAGGAAGCAGGTGAAACCTCGAGCTTGTTAGAGGCAGCAGAGGAGCCAACCATTTCAAAAGGCTCTGACATGAAATGATGCATTTTCTCTGTGCTCTGACCGCGTATAAACTGTCGCCCTTGGGAAAATGACGAGCTCCGAGGAGGCTTGCATGAATTATTTTTATGATACAGCCTTCATTTGACCTCATCCGTTCGAATACACCGTGTTGTTGCCTGACCAGGATGTAAATATCCAGCCCTGTCACCATTCTGCTTTCACATCATTGGTTTTGTTGGTCACAAACATGCCAAGCCAAAAGCGACTGAATGCATGTAGCAGAATAAAATGTCTTCATTGGATTACCATGATACATCAGCGCATGGATAAGGATTTGAAGTTACCCTATAAGAGGGGCTATAATCAAATTTATAGCACCCAAAGGTTTCTTAGATTTATGGTGCTGCTCTTTTGTCGTTAATCCACACCAAACATCCTGGACCGTGTTTCTCATTCAACTAAGGACAAGTCTGTCCTGCAAATGACTTTGAGACATGCACTGAAACAGATGCTTGAACTGAACCGGAGGAACTCAATGTCCAGTTCTTTATACACCCAGAGATGTGTCTTTAAGTGAGATTTATGGAAGCAGGAAGTTCTCTCATCAAGTCCTTTTGTCACTTCGATCAGCTTCACAAATGTATGACAGTCTACAAACTCAGCGTTCAGCCTTCATTCTGGGCTCCCACAGGGTAGAAGATTGATTCTAACTTAATTTGATTTTCAGCTATTTCCATCCTGTGTTTCTCTCTCCTTCTCTCTCTCCATGTTTGATGCTGCTAAGGCTCCCAGTGCTCCGAGTTTTTCTGATGACCAAGGGCCCCCATGGCGCTGATCCACGAGCCTCGAGCCCCCTCTCCTTCTCTATCTGCCTTCAACTCGCCCCTCTCTGATCCTCCATCCTTTCACCACCTTGATGCGGAAACACCCTGCACCCCAGAAATGGACCTGACCCCGACCCAGTGTGTCCTTCGTAACGTCCTCTCCAAAGACGGTGGAGTTGTTGGCGAGCCTGGGGGTGGAGGAGGAGGAGGAGGAGGAGGAGGAGTGGGGCACAACCAGACGCCATGTGAAGAACAACAGGAGCACTTTGCCAACAGCATCCTGAAGCTCCACGAGCATGATGGGAGCCCAGGAAGGACAGAGGGAGATGGGCCGGAGCTGGACAGGAGCATGTTCAGGAGCCAGGCGGGGGACGCCAGGCTACAATGCCAGTCCAGTGGAGGGGGAGGAGGCTTTTTGGAGGGGTTGTTTGGGTGTCTGCGGCCTGTATGGACTATGATTGGCAAAGCTTACTCCACCGAGCACAAGCACGACCTGGATGGTGAGTCCAGCAGCCAAATCAGACACATATAAACACATCTACACACGCTGACATGAATGGCAGCTTTTTAATGGCTGAAGCAGCAATTTAAAGTGTAGTCTTTGATATGCAAATTAAATGATCTTATCCCAACTGTTTAATTACATTAAAAATAATTCCCACTAAGGCCACATTGTAAACAAACACTTTGACGTTGGAAGCGTTGCAGCCGGAGCGAGAGACTCTATTAAGGGTTTATTTCCCCCTGATGCCCCCCCCCCCCCCATCCATTCACCTGCTGGTACCTACCCCACCTTCAATCCCCACCCCCCCAGCAAAACTAGCTCCCTGTAACACTGTGTTGTTTATGTCTGCAGCCACTACAATAACGTGGCGCTCCCCTGGGACTCCTCTGCCAAATCTGCTGCATGAATTATGCATGGCCACGCGCTGACCCTGCGCCTCTCATCTCTATTAACACAAACCTGACACACACACGTGTGCATGCACCCAGGGATAACTATACCGCACACACACATGAACACGTCCACAAATGGAAACACTTCATACATATCACCGACAGAAACACAACGTCTCATACAATGACGGTAGAAAACGTGATCAAATGAATACAGCGTCACGCATCAGGCGCCATCAGATTTATGGGCCTTTTTTTCTTTATGGTGTTCTTGTTTTTTTTTTTATCACCCATTTGACTTACATGTCTCCCCTCAGTCCGCCTCCTCCCCCCCCATCTCTCATTGTCTCCTTTCCTATCCTTTTCATCCCGGGCTGTTATCACTGCCAGCCCATCTGCACCTCGCTGCTCCCCTCCTCTGTGCAGCATTACAGGGGAAGCACAAACACTGTTGAAGGCTAAACGGATATAATAAGAGTGAAATAAATAGGGTTGTTGCAGCTGAGTGCCTGCCTGCCATAATATTACAATGCTCTGCTTTTAAGCTTTGATTGGAAGGCACAATGTAGCAGACTAGAAAGCAGAAACAATGATCTGTCGTTCGTTGATTGTGAAGGACTTGGCTTGTCTGGTTATGTTCTAAATTTCCTCAGTTTTTCAGATCAAAAGTGGCCCTGGGGTTATTGTACTGCTTCAGATGTGGCTTTATGTCTTTACTGTGGGACATTTGAGGGGCTCATTAGAGACGGAGCCCTCAATCCATGACTGGAAAGCATTAATCATTCACATGTCCTTGTTAATATGATAAATCAACCTGAATCTTTTTTTTCGGGTTGAGAACAGCAGTGGAGCAGGCCTATATATATATTCTATATTAACAGTCTGTCCTCAGATACACGGACCCCTGCTGACCCACAGGGAATCCCACCCTCCCCCCTTACTTTTTTCCCTCTTTAAGCACACAGAGCGACAACCGTCACCACCGCTCCACCTCCCTGTTCACCATAAAGCCATCCTTAAATCTCCTTCTCCTAGCAAACCCTCTCCTGAGCTTTGGACCCCTGTTCCACATCAACCCCACAATGGCACTAAACAGGATTTAGAAGGCTGAGGGGGAATTACCCACAGGAGATTAGAGCTTCCTGTCTCTGGCTGCAAACCCCGAGTGTTAGATTAAGGTTAGGTTCAACTACACGACAAGATATGTTCTTGGCTGTGTCAACTTGTAAGAGCTTTTACAGATACAGGTGGATTACTGCAAAACAACATTGTAGATAAGGAACTATTTTTTCTTCTTTTGATTTGTAAGTTTGAGCTTTTTCTTTACAGAACATGTAGTTTGAGAATATAAATCACAACACAGACAATAAAGAAAGCTAACTATACAGACAATTTATATGATCTTCCAGCTTCATTCGTTAATCAGTAAATATTAATATGACGATCATCCCGCTGCTCTACGTTGATAAAGAACATTTTACTGTACAGATGAACTCACCAGCTGTTTCCCCTCCATATTTTTCCCAACCTCAGAGGCATGGGAGGTCCCGTTTGAGGAGATATCTGACCTTCAGTGGGTGGGCAGCGGAGCCCAGGGGGCTGTTTTTCTAGGAAAACTGCACGGACAGGAAGTGGCGGTAAAGAAAGTGCGGAATATCAAAGAGACGGACATCAAGCACCTGCGCAAACTCAAACATCCCAATATCATCACTTTCAGGTTAGTAAAAATGATCCACTGTCTTATCTGATCACATGTGCAGAACATTACACTGTAATTCCATGCCTATAGGGTACGTGATTGGTTTTCCTTCAGAAAGTTTACAAATCCAAAAGGCTGTGACATTTTCTCAACCCTTCAAAGTGTTCCACTTCTCTGTACTCTCAGGGGCATTTGTACCCAGGCTCCATGTTACTGCATCATCATGGAGTACTGTGCCCAGGGACAGCTGTACGAGGTGCTGAGAGCAGGCAGGCAGATCCAACCATCCCTGCTCATGGACTGGGCGATGGGCATTGCTGGGGGGATGAATTACTTGCATCTGCACAAGATCATCCACAGAGACCTCAAGTCTCCAAAGTGAGTTTGTGGACTTTGTGAAAAATCTACTGCAATTTAAATTTTGCCTGACTAATCTGTAGCTGACGTGATATGTAAGACATGAAGCGGATGGACATTTCTACCGTGTAACAACATTTAGAACAACTTTTACCAACCTATGTAGAACTTCTCATTGCATATGTTGCATGCAGTTCATTTGCATATTTTTAGAGGCCTACATGTAAGAAACACAATTGTTGCTAACAATCATGGAGAACAATACTAGATGACCTACTTCTGCTCAGGCTGCTTTGTTCTTATCCAATCACCAAAGCAAAAACAAACCTGATAAATAAAACAACGCATTACCAATTGTTTTTTTACTTATATAAACCAGTTTATACATGTAGAAATGAAGAACATTGTAAAGAAAAAAGATAAATAACTGAATAATATGAAAAATATGAAGACAATGCAGCAAGCAAGGAATAAAAGCTATGATAATTGTAAAGGCACGAGAGGAGCAACAATATCCTGATAGATTACCAGTCCTATGTGAAGATGGCTTTAAAATGAAATGTGAACAAACTGTTTATATTCTTATTTGTTGAAAAATAGGCTCGGAAATGCACCGTGTCACACTATTAATCTGGAGCCACCTTTCTATGATATGGCATTAACAGCTTTTTACTTAACTACCCAGCACTGGTTGAGTTTTTAGAACACATGGAATGATGATTCACCAATTCAATTTCAAATGTTGGCTTTTGAATATAATGTTAGAAACTGATTTAGCTTCACTGCTTTCTCTCAAATATGTCAATCTAAAGCTGGCGGAGTTTTTTTTCATTCCAGTATGCTGATCACCTACGACGACTCTGTGAAAATTTCTGATTTCGGTACGTCCAAAGAGCTCAGCGACAAGAGCACCAAAATGTCCTTTGCCGGTACGGTGGCCTGGATGGCACCGGAGGTCATACGCAACGAACCGGTCTCAGAGAAGGTGGATATTTGGTAGGTGTCATATCAATTTAAACCCTCCATCTGCATCAGTGAACCTTTTCAATTCCCTCTTATCGTTTGTCTTATCTGTCATAGGATCAGATTATTTGCGGCATACTACTACAGTACAGAGCATGAGATGACATTACCAGAAAATCTATTCTGTATTATGTAGAATATCTCATTACATGAAATTGTATAGGGCCTCTGCCATATCTGATGCGATGGCCCTGTGTTAGTCCCTGATCCCTCGATACATTCTCCCTCTCTCGTTCTCCCATCCTATATCCCTCCATCACTCTTCCTTTCCATCCTGAAAGGAACGCCGGCTAATTTAATAATTGATTTGCCAGATGCCGCAGTGCTCAACAGAGGCTGGAATAACCTTCTGATCCAGAGGATGGTTTGGCCCAGAGCCAGTGGTGCATTAGCAGAAGAGTGAAAATTGGATTAAAAAGCTTTTGATGCTGGAAAAAGAAAAGCATGAATGTGAGCTGTATAGTTTTGTTTAAATTTATGCAAATTGTATCTTAAACCACACTCGAAAAAGAGTGAGTCAAACAGGAAGAGGCTGTGGCAAAGTACCATATTATCATATTCATTTTTATTTGGTGCCGACATACATATAGACCCTTAACGAAGACGAATATTAAAATACTAAGCAGTAGAATTTAACACACTGATAAATATAGTAGATCTTAGATTAATGATTCTTAATGAATATCTAAGAATCGCAAAAAATACTTACAGGACAGACTGACACAATGTATTCATATATTATTAACATTACTATGCTGCTGCATTGTATATTGACTAATAATTATAATGGCACAAAAGCTAACTTCACTTTGTTATATAGTCCGTCTTAAAATCAGGGTTGTCTTCCTGTGACTTTATATCATTAATGACAAACAACTACATGGAGCAACTCTAAAAATATACATTCAACCACAGCTTCACACACACACCCTGGGTGTATTGCCACCTTGGATATTGAGCATGGTCACCACAGCAACCCAGGGAGTCAACTGCAACAGACTTTCCTTAGCGACGTTCCCCATGGATGCTGCTCTCTTGCTCACCTAAACAGGCGTAGAGCTGGTGATCAATGCTGCTCTGAACTAGAGACATAAAACGGCATGTTTTTGGCAAAAGTTGCGATTTCATACTTCATTGCTGATTTGTTGATGTGATGCATTTATAAGGTTGAACAGCTGACCTGACACAGGAATAATAGTGGATATACAGATGCGTGCATAGTGGTGATCGTAGGGAATTGTTTATATAATGAAGGGTTATGTTGCATTATCCTAAAAGTTTTGTAATATTCAAACCCAATAATTTTTGAATCCATTAATGCACACTCATTGTAAAAAAAAAAACATCTGCAGAGATAACAAACTTCACGTTAGAAAATGTTTGCAGCGCTCAAAAATTGTTCACGCTAACAAATCTTTCGTAGATGCAAACTGAACAATCCATTTAATCTTCCCACAATGCATCAAAGGCTTTCTTAAATTCTTATCAGTTTGAGAAGCGCTTGACATTTCAGTCCGCGATTCCTTTCATCCTTTCACGTCGCTTCTTTACCAACGTGTCTGAAGGTAAATGCGCCGCATCTCTCTGCAGGTCCTTCGGTGTCGTGCTGTGGGAGATGCTCACAGGGGAGGTGCCCTATAAGGACGTGGATTCCTCTGCTATCATCTGGGGAGTGGGCAACAACAGCCTGCAGCTGCCTGTACCTGATAGCTGTCCAGACAGTTTCAAGCTGCTCCTGAGGCAATGCTGGTGAGCTGGCAGGAGAGGAGGTGTCGTACAGAGAGATATAGGAGGAAAGAGAAGGATTAAGAAAAAGAGAGTTAAGAGAATGCAATGTTCTTAGAAGCTTTAAATGCCATTGCATTAGAATCAGAAAGAAGAAACAAATAATAATGGAGGAGAGACTCTTCCAGGTCCTTTTCATTTCTGAGAAAAGGTCTGCTTGAATCATTCACAGGAACTGCAAGCCAAGGAACAGGCCTTCCTTCCGACAGATCCTCTTGCATCTGGACATCGCCTCGGCTGACATCCTGTCGACTGCACAGGAAACCTACTTTCAGTCTCAAGTGAGCTTCTTTAATCTCTCTGTTTTGAAGTGAAAATGAATGGAAAACGAGTGTGAAGTCAAAATGCATTTAATTCAGAATCTAATTCAGACACTAAATGTGGGATTAAGAGATAATGTAATTGACAACCACCAAATGTTAAATATATATAAACTGACAGTAGATGGGGTGTATATATATATAAACTGTATCTATATCTGAATAAAAATCTGCTGTCAACAACATCTATTATCATTTTGTCCATATTGCTGCTGAGCCGCTGCCATTTGTGTCCAGTCTGCTCCATAGGGGGCCCCCCCAGCCTCTTGGGAGCCCACTAATAAAACCTGCCTCCATTCGCAGCGTATTATTTCTGGTTCCTTGCTCTTTGTTCCGTGTCACATGCGAGTGCTGATTTGTGGTCAAGGAGAAAACCTTTATAAACCTCTGTCATATCAGAGTGTGATGGAAAAGGAAGGTCTGTGTCTCCGCCTGTAATTGGATGGGGGGGGGGTGGTAACCCGTGAAAAATATAGAGATATGTTAGCATGCAAATGAATGCAGGACAGGAGAGAAAGAAATATAATTGTGAGGAAAGTGTGTTTACGCAGCCATGCGTAACCACCGATCCATTTATAACTCAAGCATTTAAAAATCAAGAGACACACAAACATACAAAACGAATGCAATTTCCTTTCCTCCTCAGAGCAAAGCACTGCCTCCTCTACGCCTCCATTTGTATTTCACTGTGCAAAATGCAAACATCTTTCACCCTTCCCACTTATCCTTGATGCTTTATTTCTCCCTGTTCCCCTTCCCCTCTTATACACCCTCTGCAGTTTCTCTCCACTCTGCCCATAATGGATTTTTTTTTGTGACAGTAGAACGAAGTATTTGCTGCTGGAGAGTATTGATTGCTTTAATGGCAGGGAGTAGAGAGAGAGAGAGAGGAGAGAAAGGGGACTGCAGACATAGTAGAGTGCAGCACAGTCCATTAGCTTAATAAGAAGAGCCTTGGCCATGCACTGACAGAAAGATGCACACGCATGTGTTTTTGTGCATCTGGCTTCCTTTGTCCTTTGATGTGACATGTATCGGATAACAGCTGTCACGCTCCAGTGTTTGGAAAAATGCCCATGCTGCATCCTTTTTTGTGCTCATGTCATGTCGCTTTCACTTCCCATTTATTATGATCTGAGAATTTATTGGGTTTCATTTCATAGATGAGAATCTGGAACTTTATAGTAAAAAAATTTTTTTTTAAATGTACAAGATGAAAGACGAAATTCAATGTTTATTGAATGAGAATAATAAAATCTGAATATTTAATTCTGTATATGATGCCTAGTTAAGCTGGGAGTGGCTTGGTCTACTGCTGTCTGTTCATCTGACTACTCCAGTCACCAAAGTGTTGCTACTGATGTTATGTTGCACTGACATAAATGCCCTAGAATTAATCACAGTGGTGATATTAAAAATGCTGGAGGCGGTATTATTGATGGCAGAATTTTTGTGAGTATAAGCACTGATTATAGTAAAAATAGCATCAGTAATTTTTCAGTTTCTTGGGACGAAGGTGGATTTCTGTCATTTAGAATGATCCATCCCCCCCCTCCCGCCCCTGCATTCTTTTCATTGTAATTCCTATTTCCATTTCCGTGAGATTGAGTGAATTTGATGTTATCTGTTCTGAGTGATGTGTTTCACGTGCCTCACCAGGTGGAGTGGAGAGATGAGGTGAGGCACCACTTTGAGAAGATCAAGTCCGAGGGGACATGTCTTCACAGGCTGGATGAGGAGCTGATCAAACGGCGCAGAGAAGAACTCAGGTTAGCAGCGGTGGAATAGGTGCACAGAACTATACCAAGATATACTGGGAGACCTATAAATGCCCATTGATTTTATTTTGTGCCCCTCCTAGGCATGCATTGGACATCCGGGAGCACTATGAGAGGAAACTGGAGCGAGCCAACAACCTCTACATGGAGCTCAATGCCATCATGCTGCAGCTGGAAATCAAAGAGAAAGAACTGCACAAGTAAGAACCACAATTCTTTCACAAGATGTTGCTGATGATTTTATTGTTTCAAGGTTTTGTTCTTTCACAATAAGGAAAAAGAAAAAAAGAAAATACACATAAATGCTGGAGTGCAAAATTGTTCCAGTTCTGTCAGACAGCAGGGGGTTTGTGATGGAGAAGCCTTTTTCAAGTCCAGCAAAAGGGGGGGGGGGGGGGGGGGGGGGTGCAACCAGGGGGAGCGCACACCCCCTGGGGGGGATTTTTTGCTATTACCTTTAAATGCTAATACCTTTTAAATGCTTATCTTAAATAAATCTGTTGCTAAAATTTAGTATAAATTGCATTCTTCATTTTCATATGAGAGATTCCGTACTTTTGTAGGGGGTGCAAGAACATATTTAAACTCTTTCTGTGATGTCTAGTCAACTCCACCCGTTAAATAATTGGTGTTATGTTCAAACATCAGGAGGGAGCAGTCGCTGGACAAGAAGTACCCGGGCTGCTTCAAGCACAGCTCCAGACAATCAGCTTCCTCCAACTCCATGGAGAAACTCATGAAGAAACGCAACGTACCTCAGAAGCTACCCTCGCACAGCAAGCGGTGAGAGAAAGGCAAAGTTTGCATGTTCAGTTTTTACGCTGGATGCCTTCCTCTGTAAGGAAGTGCCTATATTTACAGTCCGCTGTCCCGTTTCCCAAATTTGTGATTTAATCTCCTGACATCCAGATATAATGCGGGTAGAAAATCGATACTTAAAAAAAAACATTTGTAATTCTTTTCTCCATACATTAATTGTTTAAATTCTGCCTCTATGCTTCCCAGGCCGGATATACTAAAGTCAGAGGTAATCCTCCCCAAACTGGACTCTTCCATGACCCAGGTCACAATCCCCAACAAGGGCTCTACCTCCCCAGGCCGCTCTCGCCGAGGAAAACCCCGCTATAGGAAGGCTGGCAAGGGCAGCAATGGGGACTTGGCTCAGCTTAAAGCGACTCTGTCCTCCTCATTAGCAATGGTCAACTCCACCACGTCCGTCCCAAGCAGCAAGCAGCATCTCGACCCGAGCGCAGCCCTCATTATGATGCAGCACGACCTGCTGCTCAAGAAGATGTA
Organism: Brachionichthys hirsutus; assembly: GCF_040956055.1. NCBI lineage: Eukaryota > Metazoa > Chordata > Actinopteri > Lophiiformes > Brachionichthyidae > Brachionichthys > Brachionichthys hirsutus. The sequence goes on along the minus strand of NC_090904.1, from coordinate 5,014,181 downwards.
CTCCTCAAGCCCAGATCTCATTTCAACCACTTTGGAGGCTGAAGATCGGAGGAAGGGGCAGGTCAGGCCAGGCCTGGATAGAGCGGGCAGCCAGAGCGCCTCTGCTGGTTTCGGGGAGAGCAGGAGTACTGGAGGGCGGCAGGAGGGGGCAGATGTCGGTGTGGGGGCCGATGACCTGGCAGAAACACCTCCACGCAGTGACACGCCCAGTGAGGATGCAGCTTCCATTCCCTTCTCCAGTAGCCCGGACTCTCCATGTGGCAGGGGAGCGGCTGCCGGGAGAACATCAGTGCTCGGGAATCCCCGCATTTCCCACGAGGGTGAGGAAAAAGAGGATGGGCCGGTGATCACACGTTCACCGAGGAGTCAACGCCTCACGCCTGCAGCGCTGCTCTACAGGGCGGCGGTCACGCGCAGTCAGGTGAGACCCTCTTGTCTCTATTCTGCATAATCTAACCTCCGTCACTCCAAGCCTCTGTGTATTGTTATGTATTTATTTGTTTGAAGTGGTTGCTGAAACTTTCCCTTCCGAGCGTTAGCCGAGAGTTGCGTGTTAGCTATGACTGGTAAATATAATACAAGCAGCAAAGCTACAGTCATGAATGAGCGATCCCAAAACCTCAGCATCATGTCACCATCTTCAGAAATTGCAACTGGAGCATCATCAGGGTCTGGTCTAACCAGGCGTTTGTTCATGTTGGCAGGCATGAAGATAATTAGTGGTTTTAATACATTTTTTCCCCCTTTTGCTCCACAGAGGCGTGGAGTGTCATCAGAGGAAGAGGAAGGAGAAGTGGACAGTGAAGTGGAGTTGCCAAGGAGACGGTAACAGTTAAATAGAAGAGAGATCATGGTTTCACCTTTCCAGAATTACATCCAGCTTAGCTGCTGACAGTTGAGACACATATAACAACGGGCTTCAAACATAACACTTCTTTTATTTTTATTAAATCTTCCTTTTTGGCTTGGTAGAATTTGTTCTACAGCATATTTGGGTTTAAAAAAAATGTTTTCCATCCATGCCTACTGTTTTCCATAAATCCCTTATAAACGTAATACCGGTCAATCGATTGTAACTGTATATTTGTTTCTATTGAATTCCCATTCAGACGTCCAGTGAGCATGTCCAAGTGCCAGTCCCTGTCCACCTTCAGCTCAGAGAACCTGTCCGTCTCTGACGGCGAGGAGGGAAACACCACTGATCACTCACATAGCGGCACGCCGGACGTGGTCAGCACCAACACAGATGAGCGTCTGGATGACAAGAGCGACGACCTGCTTTCTCAAGGCTCGGAGATTCCTGCTGACCCGTCCGAGCCCACCCAGCTGGGCTCCGACGGGCTGTCCGAGAAGGAAGCTGTCCTTCGACAAGTCAAGACCCACCTCGCCAGTACCGACCATAATTATGAGGTAAGCTGCAGAGAGCGAATGAAAGAATGCCTGATATAAAGAAGGGACATATAGGCTTTTTGGAGTCAACTTTTAAAAGCGTGTCCAACTCAAGGGTTTCTTGTTTTATTCCCTTCAAACCAGGGATTGTATGATGACTCGGATTGTGACAGTGCTGAGCTGGACCATTCAGGAAGCGGCGAACCCAGCCAGCCTCCAAGCAACTGGTGAAAAGTCAGACACTTAAGAGATACAGCCTGTGGGTGCTGTCTCGTTGATTCAAACAGATGGTGGACATTTCAGAGAAGCAGAACACAAATGCCTGTGTCCCTCATCTCCAGCTGGCAACACAGAACAAACCCTTGATGACTGTTCTCAAAAAGTATTCAGGGAAAAGGACATGAAATCCACTTCCTTTTGAGATCAGTTCCTCACAGCGGTGTGAAGCGGACTTGGGGGGACTAGCTAAGCAGATGGAGCCGCGGCCATTCTTTATCTCCGTAACCACCGGTGTCAGATCAAATTTGCAAGGACGTTATGTCCAACGAGAGAGACCTCAGTACAAGAGCCCATGTACGAACCATTATGTCTCTTTTGTCTTCTATTTCACTTTGTATTCTCATTCTCATTCTCATCATACGGGAAAATGCTTATACATCCTATCAGGGATTTTTTTCAATATATATTTTAAATGTTCTCTCGTCAGCATCACTGGGACAGTCTACTGTTCCTTTTCACGTCTGGTCGATAAAATGCACTGATTTCCTCATGATCATTTTTTTATTTCCTTTTAAATTACATTTATGCACTTATTTATTAATTTAACAGATTAAGATGTTCCTTAAAAACAATGTTTACATTTTTTACTTTAGTTTACATTTATTTATTTTTGTCAGATTGTTTCCATTTTATACTTTTGTGTTCTAATGTAAATAATGTTCAGTGTAAATATGTTGTGAAATTAACTTTTGTTTTTTTACATGTGAAATCGCATACATTTAAAGGTGCTATTTCTAATTAGGTGGCACTACATTTGTGAGTCTCCAAAAGCTTACGGTAGTATAATGTACTGTAACTATTGTTCATGTCTGAAGATTAAAACGCAGTTAGGAGGACGAGTTCTGGAACCGCTAAGATGTCAACAGAACCACAGATGAGTTTAGTCAGGGCAGATGTGAAAGTTCCCTTTATCCACATCTGGCAGGTTACCTACAAAATAGGATCACCTTTTTTTTTGATGAAGCATGTTACATCATGTGTTCACCCAACAGACCAGGTTAAACTTTTACATGATCAAAGTTCATGGTCCCAACTGACTTGTCTAGCGTCTAAGGGCTCAGAATAACTCACAACTGGTTCTGATGGATTCACATCCCCTGTGGTTCACTTTGACTGTACAACAGCACACGACATCCTGTTCTGCTACTGTTTAACCGATGTAGACCCACTCAATAAGCTAGAAATGGCAGCTTACTTTTTTTGTAAACTTGTTTCATTGGTTTTGTTGATCAGTTTTAACACATTTGCCCCCCCCCCCCCATATTTGAATCTGATAATCCTCCTGCTGGATGGAATGTTGCCAAAAAGCAAACTTACTGCCCTCTAGTATCACAACTGTGGAGGTACATTCATTTCCACCAGAGCTGATTGAAATAATTCTGTAGGAACCTAAACATTTTTATAGTGCATTCCTGAAACTGTACAATACATGTATTTAAGAATGAAATTTAAAATAAACCAAACATCTAAAGTCAAAACCTGAGTTTGATGTATTTTTTTTGACATTGACAAAACTTCTCCAGGCAGGTTGTGGTTTGAGCATTTCACATCTTTATTTCTGTAATTCCTTTTTTTTTTTTTTTTTTTAAACAATGTTGTGGCACCCAGGTCTAGTCTCAAAAACGTGCACAAATATTTTCTTTCCTGCAAATAAAAAATAAATTCTGATTTTTAGCAAAGCAAAGAGCAGGAAACTAGTGTTGACTCACAACCCTTTCTTTGTCCAATTCCAGAGCTTCAACCATTTCATTCCTCAGCCTCATCGTATTTAATAGACAGATCAGTCAGTGTCCAGGAGTTAATCTGGTAGCTAAAAAAAATTATTTCCTCCATTTAAAACAAATATTTCAACATTTTGTAAGTGTATATATATATATATAAGTCTTTACAAAATAAGCGAGGAGAGCACTCTGCTCCCAACTCGAGCCAAACCCCAAAGAATCTCCCATCTCAGCATGTCAACACATTATCTCAGGGCCAAGGGGAAAAAAAGGAATGACATGTAGAAGGTTGAAAAGTGTCACGCGTAATAATACGCATCTTAAATCATCTGGAAAAATTCAGTCGCGAATGTTAGAGAACATGGATTTGTAATTGAACGTCAGTGACAGTGCATGTACAGCTACGTAGTCCGTGACGCAAGTGGAATTCATGTTACAAGCACTTCAGCTGCGGAGATGACAAAGGGGGAGATGCTATGTATATTTAAAGCTGGTGAATATACACATAAGACCAACTGACTTGTGGAACTGGGTGAGGAAAGGGAAGTGTGTGTATATAAACACAGCATAAAACAGTCTGTTCTTTGACACTTCATTTTGCCTTTCATCTTGTAAAGAAAGAAAAGCTGACTGTACAGAACTAAATCTATATTCCTATTCAGAGTTTTCCAACTCTACTCCTCTGATATGGTAACCAAGGAAAAGAAAAAAAAGGCTAATAAATCATTAAAACCCCCAATTCCACTCAGAAGAGAATTAAAAACCTGTTTCCTAAAAACCAAAAACAAAAAGGAAATAAATAAGGAACTAAGCAGATCAACTCAGACGGATGACATGATGTTGACATTTCAAAAGAAGCAAGAGGATGTATAATATATAAAACGGGATAGTTGCATTTGCTGCATTATGGTAGCCGATGATTTAAAAGTGAGATTTAGTGCAGATGCAGTGTCTTATCAGTTGTCTGCCAGTCCTGTGGCCTCAGATGAAAGCCTGGAGAGACAGAGACAGACAGCCAAAGAGCCAGGAGGGAGAGAAAATAAGGCATGCAATCAGACAGACGGGATAAATATCATTCACTGTACATTACATCATAATAAATACGAGACAAGATCAGATGTGTGTTTAAACAGGAGGTGCGTTTTCCTGATAAGATTTACTAGTCCGGCTGGACGATTGTTGAACCTACAGCTGACAGAGGCAGATCTCAAACGGACACTTGGCGTAGAGATGGGGACCTGCTGGACTATTTCAGCATGTTAAGAGCGTGCTTATCGGAGCCTCGCCAAGAGGTAGAGGAAAAGCTCAGAATTTTACAATGGTGGAAGCAACTAGATTTGTTCCGTCTAAAAGGTTAATAATAATAATAAGCAACTGGCACCTCAAAAGCACACCATATAATACAATGAGTCTCATTTTTTTATTTTCACTGTGGTATTCATCTTCTCATCTAATTATTGGCAAGAAAACAAAAGAGTAGTTCAAGATATGAAATGTTTTTAGTAAAACGAGTCTCAACTGCCTGGATGCTTTTAGATTGATCATATTAACAAAGTGATTCAAAGGGCGGTTTGGTGTACTTGATACCTGAGGGCAGATTTACTTGGATATACTGTATACACATACAAACACAAACTATATCTACCACTAACAAGAATCACTTGTTTTTTCACTACAGAGGAGAGTAGTCCCATAAATACAAGGTGACATCTTAAAGAGCCGCTACCTGAGCAGAGCGTACACAAAGAGAAAAGCTTCAACAAATCAGTGAAATTATTCACTGCCCATGCTAAGATTAAAGTCCTTTAGAGATTAGAGACAGGTTAAACCAAGCTACAGGTATAGGGTTTATAAATATGGCAGCAACCATCGGTCTGGCTGTGTAGCAATGCGTTCATTAATTATCTGTAAGAAGCGTGGCGGGGCTCAACCAGATACAAAAGCAAGTGCAGGAACAGACGACAGGGAGCCACCGTCTGCACGTGGGGAGCGGATGACTTATACTTCCTTGGTTAGTAAGGGGAGAGCCTTCGTCTTTTAGACTTGGAGCTCAGCTCGGGGGTGATTTTGGGCTCAATGGCGATTGGGAGTTTTGGGTTACTGGCCCCGCTGACGACATGGAGGGCCAGGAGAGGGATGGGCTTGAGATTAAGGAGGCTCGACACACAGGTAGGAGAGCTGGGGAGCAGGGAATCAGTGGAGGAAGAAGAGGAGGAAGAGGAAGGAGACGGCCCTGCAGCCAACAAGGACAGAGGGATGGAGGTTGAGGGGGGCACCACACAGGAGGAAGAGGAAGAGGAGGAACAGAAGGAGGAGGTAGCAGCAGGAGAGGTGGTGGTGGTAGTAGTAGCAGTGGTGGTAGCAGTAGTAGAGGTGGAGGGAGGGCACGGGCTGGTCTGTTCGGGGTTCAAGGAGGAAGAGGAGGGAGGAGGTTTAGAGGACTCTACACTGTAGAAAGAGAGACAAGGAGAGAGGGACAAGACAGTCGGGATGGGTCACAGGGCAGGCTGGTGAGCAATGGGTGTGTGGGGATTGAGGGGGGGGGGAAGGGGTGGGGGAGTTACTCAGATGTGATCAAAACACAAGACAAAAGCTTTATTAGAAATCATTTCAGTCGAAAAATAAAACATCTTCAGCGATGGATCAAAGTAAAGTCGCATCCTGACTAGTTAGCATCGTCAGGGATCAACTAAAGACAGTCTGTCCATAAAGCGACATCAGGAAAGGCAATGCTGCTGGTGGGCCTGCTGTATATTTGGATATGATGTTAGGTACATGCATCATTTCTGCCAATTAATTGTATTAATTCATAGATTGTATAATAGATAAATATCTGGCCTTATGGTTGAGCTACATGTAACAGCTCTCCCAGTTCTGAGTGTGAATGCTTACATGGACGCAGGACGTATAAGGCAGACTATCATCTCACCTGGCGTCAATGAGGTAGGAGGCCAAACTGATGCTGGCTGGGGAGCCTGTGATGGTGACCTGGCGGTCCGTGGATCCATCGACTGGATTTGCGATCTTGATCTGAGCACCTGACATTTGCCTGATCTCATTGATCTTGGCTCCCTGGCGGCCAATGATGCAGCCAATAAACTGTAGAGGAGAAGGGTAAGAGTTAGGGCTAGTGAAATGCTTTACAGGTTGATCTATGCAAACAAGTTGAGACACATTGTAAAAGGTAAATGGGAACAGAACTGTGATTTGTCGGAAACTGAAACCCCCATTTAAAAAAATGCATGAAAGACAACATTTCAAATGTAGATTTTTTTTTTTATTATGAGCCTTTGTGAATTTGATGACACTTTTCAAAACAGCTGCGACACTCTAGACGAAAACCTGGATACTTAATTACGTCACCCGACAACAGCTTAGTAAGATAGTAAAATAGTAAAAAATAAAAAGTGTAACAAGAAAGGTCAAGTCTTTCTGACGAGGGGTTCACCACTCTATCAAAGGCTGTGCTTGGAAATAGTGCAACAATTTAATAATATTTCTCAAGTGTAAAATTTCAGAGAATTTGGGCATTTGATTTTGTACAACCACAAGATCACTAAAATATTCAGAAAGGAAACCTCTGTATGCAAGGGACAAGGCCGAAAACCATGATTTGATAGGCGTATCTCTGGACCCTTTGGACGTGGCACCACTCCATGCGCTCAAGAACACTTCAAAGCGCCACCGTCTGGGAACAACGTTTATCACTGCTCCACAAAGGCAGGTTGAAACTCTACCGTGCGACGAGGAAACCACAGATAAACCATATCCAGAAACGATTCCTTCACTACATGTGCTCAAGCTCATTTACGATGTATCGAGGTCAAGTGGAAAACTGTCCTGAGGTCTGACGTGTCAGAAATCGTGACCACTGCATCCTCTGGGCTAAAGAAGAGAGGATCCACCCTGGCTGGTAATCTGTGGTGGGACTGGGGTGCATCGCACCACAAGGCCTGGGTAACCTGCACATTTGTGAAGGCGCTTTTATGCCTTTTTCAGGGAAGGCTGTTAATTCCAGAAAGACAATAACGAACCACATTCTGTATGAATTACAGCAGCATGGAGTCATTCCAAGAGTCTGGGTGCTGAACTGGCCTGATTCAAGTCCCGACTCATCCCCCACTGAAATGTTGGGCCCAATATTAAACATAAAACAAGGGACCAAACTACTGTATAAAACATACACCCATTCTTCAGTTCAATAAAACATGGGTGTGAAAACATGCCAAAAAATTGACTTACATCATTTGGAATGGTCATCTCATGGGAACCAGTTTGGGCAGAAGCATCTATCCCTAACAAATAAGGAAATGATAAACTGATATTAAAATAATACAAATATCAAAATGCAACGTGTGACTCGGGTGACAGGACATTTAATGCTTTAAGTTAGTAATTCAGAAGCTTTTGTGAATTACCTCTCAGATGCTTAGCGAAAACATTAAATGTGTCATCGGACTGAAAGGACATGCACCCAACAGACGTGGAACTCGTGTATACAGGGCGGACACTATTTGAATTTTGTCTCCCACGAACAACACATTATTTTGTGCCTGGCCAGTTGACAAAACGTTGCACGGGGCCCTCGCTGTGCCTACCAGCGAATCCCTGGTTGCTAGGTGCGATGGGGAACGGGCTCTGCTGCATAGCCAGCTGGTGAAGCTTGGTGAGCTGTGGAGAGATAGCAGCAGAGGAAGACTGTGAGAGTGAAAGAGGAGACAGGAGGAGAAATGGAGGAAATGGGAAACACAGGAAGAGGGGAAAACAGAAAAAAACAAAAATCCTCACAGTTAGTACAGATAACACAAAGCACCAAGCACTCAGTACTGTAGCACGCAGATTTCCAATCCATTCACAAAGTTCTTTAAGATCCACTGGTGACAGACAATCAGTGTGCTTTAGGATCTGTCCCTTAGCATTCCTTCAACCAACAGGCCACATCTCCCGGTGATGCCTTCTTGTCTTTGGGATCACAGACGAGGCACAACGGGCATCGGTGTTAATTTCTCATTTTGCATCACGAACTACGATAAAAATCTAGAAGGGCTAAAGGGTTTCTGCCTCACCGAGAAACCAAAAAGAGCTTTAACAACGAACACTGCTATCAGAAACGCGTTTCCAAGAAACGACACAAATCTACACTTCACAAATGCCGCCATATTTCATACCATTATTTTATATATAAAAAAAAAAAAAAATGGTATGAAACTCTGTTTTGCCAGAACTCAGAGTCAGTTAAAACAATGAGGCCGAGAGCACACTGCTATCTTGAAGGGCTAATGAAGGGAGCAGGAAGGAACGCGTTTATCTGGGACTGAGTAACGAACAAGCCATGAAAGACAAGAGAAAAAGGAACAGAACCAATTAGCAGGGACAGATTATTATTCGGGATGGAACAGTGGAGATTCTGGACAAACAAAAAAAACGAGAACAAATGGCAGTTTGATTTAAGCCGACCGTCAGCAAACAGCAGAACTACACAAACATGAGGAACCGAAGCACTGCCGTCTCGACACTCAAACATCAGAAGCAGGTTCAGCTGTAAAACAAGGTGAGGGAAGACGGGTGGAAGGGCAGCGGAATATTTTGGGAGCAGGAGTATTTATGGAAGAGGGTGATGGGGGGGGGGGGGGGGCATTTACCCAAGACTACTGCACTTACATCTGGCTGTGGAATCGTGTGCTGTCCTTGGACGGCATATGCCTGAAACAAATGAACAGAAGCTTTCACAGGCCCAACATCGGATCTGTGGTCAAGTTACATCTCCAGCTGCGTCTCGCCCAAGACCCCCACAGATGGAATCTTGCTTTAGACTAGTAACTTTAGGATCCGTGTTTGTCTTGTCCAAAGTCTCCACATTTTGAGGAAGAGAGAAATACATAGATACACAGCGTAATTAAGTAGCATCAGAAGGAGAACCTTTCTTTCCAAAGGATTAAAACTACTTTTCATGACATAAGATCATTGTTAGGTGAAGAAGCAAGATAAAAGACTGTAGAGAGGGAAACTGGCTTCAACTCCGAGACACAATGAATAAAGAAACAGAGAGAGAGAGAGAGAGATACCACAGGATACCTCTATGGTTAATGTCTTTTGAATGTCAAATGACTAGAACGGTGATACTCTTTAAATAACAAGTCTAAGCAGCTAGACTCTAATTCCCTCAGTGGTCACTCTCAGATATAAAATCTGGAATTGTGATTTGAGGCGCTCTTACTTTAAGTAAATGGCTACTATTAAATACCCCTAATACAGCCACATCCATGGAAACTATCATAATGAGCTCTTACACCTCTATAAATACAACACAGTCCAGTTGAACACCAGCTATGTCCTCAGTACCGGTATATAAACAGTATAGATATCATCGAAGCAGATTTCATGGCAGAGCAATTTGCTCTGGATTCCACCAGACTGTACGATACTCAATGATGTGGACAGTGGATGTCGATTAGAGCCTTTCATCATGTCGACATTTCCAAATCTAATTTTCAGTAAACAAAAGCTTCACAAACAGATGTCAGAAATATCAGTCGACTAAAGCTCCGGTACGACTCAGCAAAACACGGTGAATGAACCGGTGGAACCTTCTGACGTGTCGTACGTACCTGTCCACCTGCAAAGATGACGGGGGATCCCGAAGGCTTGGGTCGGTAAGGGATAGTGACCCCCTTAGGGGGAGACTGCATGAGACAAAGCAGATGGAAATAACATATAACTCATATGATAGTAATTGGTTCAACGTCATAACAACTCTAAAATACATAAGAAATGCAGCATACGGCTACTAGCATTAATAGTAGCAACAAGAAAAGTACAATCTCAAAGCCACACGTCCTACAACCACTCAGCTTAGGAGTGTCTTCATTAAATTGAACCCATTTCGTTTCAGGAAAATATGTTCATATCATGAAAAACTCACTTTTCCCATGTTTCTACACTATTATGGTGGTTTTGGGTCACCACCAACCCAAAAACAGCAAAATAAACCACCAAGTGAATCCTGCACGCAATGACTTTCGTTTCAATTATGTTTTCAGAGGCTTTTCTGACAGAGCTGTTTGAGACAGAAAAGAGGGATGCTGTCCTGCAGCAGCTGTTTGCTATTTTGATTAAAAAAAAACTTTACAGATATTTCATACAAGTGTCTGGGAACTGTGATAACTTGTGGAGAAAAAAAAAAAAGAGTATAATATGTGATCTTTAAACGAACACCGAAAGCAGCATCACCTTGGCAGGGTACCAAAATTAAGGAACTTTTCAGAGTTCAATGGTAATTATTAGAGCGATGTTCCAAAAAAATAATAATTTTTTAAATAAAAAGAGCTGTAATCCTATATTGGCTTCAGACTTCACTAAGCCAAATGATCACACCAACTCTCATTGCTACTTTACAGATCCGCTGCTTTCACTCACCTCAAGCATGACCACACAGATCTGCTTCACACACTCGATTATCGACTGGGGAGTACCGGCGATGGTGATGGCGCGCTCTGTGGAGTTGGGGAGCATGTCTCCTGCCACTTGCACCTGAGCACCGGTCGACTGGAACACAAAGAGAGAGATAAATATAAATTAGACTCGCATTGAGCAGCCTGCAGAATATCAGTGTCTGTAATAAACAGACAGCAAACACTACAGGGATTGGACAATGGCCTGAAAACAACAGATTTGATTTAAAATCCTCTTAAATCTATACCTGTGGGTGACCTAAAGCAACAATTCACCTACGGTATACTGCATGTTTGCGGTGGTGGGAGGAAGATGAAGAGCCCACTGAGAATGGGTGATGAACCCATGCAGACAAGGAGAACAAGTCTCAGCAGAATTGAACCCGTGACCTTCTTGCAGTGAGCCCAGCGCTACCCAATGGACGGTTACGTTTCACGTGTTTTATATTACATGACGCATACCTCTCGGATTTCCTTGATCTTGCAACCACCTTTCCCAATGAGGGAACCACACTGGCTCGCAGGCACCACAAGGCGCAGCGTCACCGGGGGCTTGCTGGTGGCCGTGCTGTTTGTCATCGAGCTGCTTATATCCTGGAGCAAATATGAAGGTTAAACCAATTTGTGTCTGGCTTAATTAAAGCAGAGTGAAATGTCAGTTCAAATTAGGACCTATACCTCTTCCAACTTTTCAATGATCATGGAGAATCCTTTGAAGATGGCAGTGGTCGGACCTGCCAAAGTAATGATCCTCTCAGGACAATTTCCCTCAGAGATGTTGATGCGAGCGCCGCTCTACGGAGAGAAAACGAGTTGAAGGATGAAACTTGAAGACTTTCTATGAAAGACAGAAACCCCTCCACAATAATTACAGTATTATGCTACATCCTGCTGTGCTTTACCACAACCAGAGTAAAGAATAAACCCTCACCTCTTCTCTCATCTTCTTCACAGATTCACCTTTCTGTTAGCAAAGAAGACCATGAGTCAAAATCACAACCACTTAAGACGTATCTTCAAACGTTATCGCTGGCGTTGGTTTGTTTTAGCAAGATAACTGAAACCGTTCTGCATGGATCTTGAGGAAATGTTGGTAATCATACCAGGAACACTTGATCAAAATCGGGTGATGATCCACAAGAGCTCCTGGATTCTGCATCACTTTGAAATTTCCGGCAACATTGTAGTTTCAAAATGTGTTCCTCAAACAGCAGAAATGGCATCCGGCGTACAACTTTGCCAGAATTAAGCACGCAATCGACCAGAAGGTAAAAACTCACTTTTACTTTTCATGGTTGATGTATAAAGATACCAAGAACAATTTAGAACCTTTTGATGATGATCCAGATCACCATGTGGACGGTGTAAATCCAATTAGGAGGGGAATGAGCTGCTTGGCAGAAGTCTGTGCTTGCCGAGCGCTTTTCTAATTATAAGATCCAAAATTTTAAACGGCATCTTACCTTTCCGATTATACTTCCAACTTCCTAAAACAGGAAAAGAGACACCTATTAGGCATATTAATAGATTTTTTAAACGCACGTATCTCAACAAAGAGAGTTGGGTGCATCAAACTTTTTATATAACAGAAATGTCAATCACCATGGTTACATGGTTTCTCCAAACACTTTGTCAGGATGAAAGGTTATTTCTCTCAGAGCATCTCCTTCAGAAATCTTCCAATGTTTGTATTCACAAACATTGGAAGATTAGCAATGCTGCCTTTGATCCAAACAGGCCAATCTGAAGAAAATTAGCCAAATTGCAAGACCATCATAACATTGCAAATCACATAGGCCGTTCTTTTCTTTTTAGTCTGAAGATGGTGCTGTTGACCATGGAGAGATTCAGTCATGCACACAGTATTTGTAAGATAATCTCAAGCGTGTGCTGGCGCCTGTTTCAGGACAGCGGAAGCTTGCATCGATACACGGCTATGTCTACAGTATGGGTATTTGATGAGCCACTTCTTACCACAAAGCATCTCGACATTTCAGAACCATCAGCAAACCACAGTGGGGCTCTGTGATGCAACATGTGTGCATCTGCTATGCTGCCGTCACGGAAGCGAGATGGCATACGCATCGTTATGCTCGTTACTGTTGCATCATGACAGAAATGTAAAAATGGTTATTTAGGAATTAGAGATGGGTGTTGATTTTTTCCGTTAAAGCTTTTATATATTGAATTATGTGCAAGCAGACATGTATAATCTAAGGTACAAACTAAATGCAAATTTGTAGAGCACAAAAGTAGCCATTATGACAACATAAATAAGATCATGCCATTAAGTCTCCAATAGTTATCAAATTATAAGAAAATCGAGCAGCATACATGATTATTTTTTTGTCAGAACAAAAATATGTTTTTTGCTCCTTTGTTTTTAACCCGAACCTGCTCATAACGTAGTATTATTGTCAAAACTTGCTGGTAAGACTCTTTTGTTGTTTTTGTTGCTTTAACTAACAAAGCAAGAACATAGAGATAGTTCCAAAGGCTAAAAAAAGGAAACATGATTTAGCAGTAAAAATAAATAAAGTAATGTAGAGAACTTATTTAATTAAACACTGCTAATATAACTGGTCAAAGCAAAACACGAGCAGATGAGATCAATGGCCATTGGCCAGCTTTTCCAGCAGACAAAGTCTGATGTTAAGATGTTCAGACCAAAAAAAAACAAACATATTAGAGCTTAAACATTGCTGAAGGTGACAGGTTATAATGCTCTGCAGAAAAAAGAAAATTCTCAATTTGTATTTGTTTGCGTCATACCCATCTCTACGAGTAATCTAATTTGATCTATGTACGGGGGTGAACATAAATGGTCTGAAAGCGTTCATGCATGATCAAAATAACAATGTACTGCATGTACTAGAACAATAAGGGCTTGTTGCATAGCACCAGTGTTGACATGAAGCTGTGAGAAACCGCATGTTAAATACAAATTTAGCTTTAATCTGAACACGGATAGTCAAAGATGTGAGTGCCAAGAAACTTCTTCAGATGTTCCTTTGAGCAGCAGAAAGATTTTTTTTTTTGATGCACCCACATCTATGACCATTCAGAAAACATCAGAGAACAATCCTAGAGAGAAAAATGTTAACACAACTTTCTTAAATTCCAGATTTGATGAGTCCAAGTCCATCCAACAATAGGAGATCGTTCTGCTGCTCCCAACGCAGGGTTGCCAATTTGGATTTTTTCCGACGGTAGTGGATCCTGGCACACGCTGCTATAATCATACACCACTAAAGTGCTGACATAAGCAGCTGATGGGTGACCTCACCTTGCCATGCATGAGCAGCCTGATGGTGAGGGTGACATTGAGCCCTCCTTCAATCACACCGGAGTCCATAACTGCAAACTAGCTGTTGGTACAGAACTGGCGTCTTTCTTCACAGAGATGGATCTAAACAAAAATACAAAGCAGACAACAAATGCAAGGATGATGTTAGAGCGACAACACTCAATATTACAATGTAGATCAGGCGTAATGAAAGAAAATGATGTCAAGCCCTCATTTTGTAACAGTAGCATGGTAAAGCCGACTGAAATGCACTTCTCATGGCGTTTTGACAATAGACTTAATAGATTTTACACGCAAAAGGTTGTACCATAATCCTTCTGAGACTTTTGATTCTGTCCCTTCCATGCCACTGCATATTTTAAGGAATACGGTTTATACGTGGCTATAATTTAAATATTAGTATTTATTTATAAACATGTTTTAGGAAAGAAATTGTCTTATTACAACTAAAACACTCCAGGTCATGCATCATAATTTGCCTTAAAGCTTTAAACTGGATGAAAACATTTGCAAAGTCAGGTTGTATATACTGTACAACAAAAAAACATTTTCAACGGTACGAAGCATCTGAGTCAAAAGCTTCGATTTAGAACACATAGGGGGGCGGCTAGCTTACACACCATGCTGTACGCATGCAACATCTCACAGCTGCTGCGACCCCAGATATCTTGCTTCAAACAAATGGCTTATCCGTTAAATATGAATCAGGTTTCTCTAAACGTGTAAAAGGGGTATATTTAATAAATTACTTCCTGTGTGGTCTTAGATTTAACGCATTTTACAATCACCGCTTGTTGCCAGTCTTTTAGCCAATTAGCATTTTTGGTAGCTCACTGTTCTGTGGAAATGAATGAAGCGCGCGACAGCTACTTAGCAACCCGACCTCGGTAGTTCAATCAGTCTTCAATCAGCAACAACTGCTAGAAATATCGGCATCCTTCTTGACATGGCTGTTGACGTTTTTTGAATTAATTGTAAGCAAAACAGAACAGAACGACGTTCGAAAGATGCATTAAATTCAAACTTCCCGTGGATAGACAAGCTAGCAGGAGACTGCGTGCTCACCGTCACGCGGCCTGCTAGCTAGCGCCTGGGTGCTATTTCTAAACCGCCACCTCAGAAAATTAAAATACGAAAACGTCTAAAGATAACTCACCTGATTCGCGCGCTCGCAAATGATCGGGGGAAGGGTTGGGGTTGTCAGGGTAGAAGGGGAGAGGTTCGGGAGGGTGGAAACCCGGGGGAGAGTTTCGAAAGGATTCGGGGGGAGAGGGAAGAAAGTGATGTGAGATCGAGCTCCACTCCTTTACACAAAGACAACAAAATGATCACCTCTGAACTTTACCCTTTCACCCAACCCAGAAACACCCTGACACGAAAACGCCCCAGAAGATCACGCCAATAAATACAAGCTCCAGAAATACATTTGTCGAACATTATGCTACAATATTGATAAATGAAAAGGTATAATTCAGAAATGCACTTTTTACCAAATATTGTTGCTTTATATTCGACGTGTACTGTGCTGATAAATAAACAAACCCACGTGTTTTCACATTTATTTCAAGAGTAATTATCAAATACAGATTATCTACCACTGTTTCTTATTTGGTCATATTTGAAAACTTTAATAGAATATTTATCTTCCACTACTGGGCATAAAATGTACTGCAGTTTATACTGAAGACGGGCCCATGATTTTTAATGTACTTACATTTGTTGAGCAAGATTAATAAAATACCTTCTATATAAGATTACGATTGGTAGAGCCACAAAGCAATTTACACTAGCATTGCATTTTCTTGACAACCGAGTGCAGTGGTGAACAAAATAGTTATTTTGAGCAGAAAAAAGGCCAACAGGACTAGATACAGACAGTAAAGCCTACACATTTATACACCATTCTCTACCTCCAGTTCTGATTTCCCATGAAAAAAAATAATAATTACATTCTCTTTTACTTGACCTCAGTGTTTGATTTTGTCAAACATACAGAACAATTTGTAAAAGTTATCTGCACATACGTTCCCCCCGACGAAAGATTTCAACGTCTTTATAGTAATGAACAAACAAAAAAATACAGGAAATATGGCACACAATGGAAGCCCCTGAACAGTTTATGTATGCATTCCCAATAAAAATAGACCCACTTTTTTTCTTTTAGAAATATCTTGTTAACATTGAGAGGCGTGACTGTTCTGTATTTATCTTCTTTAGTACAGATACACTTTTTTCATCGCAGTATTTTGTGTGAAAGCCTGTAATGGCTGGCTTCAGTCGCTACTGCTGCTGCTGCTACTGCTACTGCTGCTGCTGCTGCTGGAGGACTGTGGGGGAAAAAATACATTTACCGGTATATATATATATATATATATATTTATATGATAACATATTTTAATTACAGTACTAAACACACACAAATGCTTAATATAATTTATGCTGCCTTTTCAGATATTGAATATCTTTAGTGCAAAGGTTAAAAATCTAAGAATTATGTCCCATAATTCCCATAATAGATACAGTCATAGGAAACGGAAGGAAAATATTGTATCAGCCTTTTTCAAGCCAGTGACTACTAATCTATCACAGATTGTGAAGGTAGGTAGATTTTTGGTTTCAGGAGGAGATAGAAAATAGCCAGCAAGGATGAGCTGCTAAGGGACTGTGTCAGGCAGCAGAAATCAAATGAGAGTACAGAGGAGGAGGAGCAGGGAATCTGGAGGGACAAGCCCCTACATGCCATTTACCACCATCAAGTCGAAGAAGTGGCAGACATTAAAAAAAATCCCAGCAGTGGCTTGAAAGTGCTGGGCTGTCAGTCAACATCCAGGCACTCATCATGGCAAAACAAGTGCAGGCCCTAAGTACAAGAGTCATAGAAGCCAGGATCTACCAGAGTAGCTCAGACCCAAGGTGCAGAGTCTGTGCCAGTCCATGAGACAGTCCATGGTAGTGGGGACACTCGGAGCAGTAACCCCCAAACTGGGAGAGTGGCTCCAACAGATCCCAGGAAAGTCATCTGAGGCCTTAGTCCTAGGAATAGCTAAGATACTGCACAGTACCCTGAAACTCAAAACTGCATAGATGTTGTTCTTACAGTCACCATGCTGGCTGGAAACCTAAATTGCATCTATGTGTTCGAAAAATCAAAACAGTAGCATGATCCGTGTAAAATGCTGAAATCCAGACTGGCAGAGCAAAGCCAACACCAGAACTGTGGTGGACATCTTAAAATCAAGGCTTGCAGCATTTATCAACACCAACAGGCTGAGCTAATAATTAATTACCGTATTTTCACACCCATAGGACGCGCCTAATTGATATAACCTCTTTTTTTTTGTTCCCTTTGTTCTCAGTAAATTAGAGAGAGGCTTCCACTGGCAATAGAAAGTTATGTAGCGTGAATGTATCATTAACAAATAAACGCTTCTTGTCCAATGGCCATCGGCATTCAGACCAGTCGGTCGGCTGCCTTACCCCATTGCCACCTGCTTTCAAAGTGTTTAGGCTGCGACACCAAGGATGTATGGATGGAACGCCATCTGGTTGCCTTCGTGATGCTGAGCCAATCATTATACTATTTGCATATGCTTGGGGGGTAAAGCTGGCTATTTTCATTTTCATTTTTAGCAATAGGTAAGCCCTGTTTGTTCATAACAGCACTGTGTCTCATTGTACTCACTGAGTCATGATTGTATATTACTCGTTGAAGACCTGTGTTTGCAGCTCTGACTGAAATCAAGTTGAGACTTGAGCCTGAGCCTTTGGAGTGCAGACAAGTTTAAATGCATCCTTTTTATCCAGCAATGACGTTGATATTTCTCTTGAATGAGGGAAAGGACATTATAAAGAATTCTTCAATGGGACGTCGTTAAAACTGAGCTCACCTTGCCATGTTTGTGTTGCCCATGCTTGTGGTGATCAAGGCCATGGTGATCGAGTTTGTGCCCCTTGTGTCCTTTCTTCAACTTCTTCCCCTTTTTATGGCCTTTATGTACCTTTCCTCCACCTAATGCGCCTTTCAAAGGATTTAGCCCACCATGATGATGACCTTTGTGGTGGTGATCCCCTTTAGGAGAATGTGGGTATTTACCAGGGTGACCCCCTTTAGGAGAATGTGGGTATTTACCAGGGTATCCACCTGCATGCGAGACACCTGGGTACCCAACAGCAGGATTGACACCTGGGTACCCAACAGCAGGAGAGACCCCTGGGTACCCAACAGCAGGAGAGACCCCTGGGTATCCAACAGCAGGAGGGACACCTGGGTACCCAACAGCAGGAGAGACACCTGGGTATCCACCCGGAGCCATAGGATAAAGCTGAGATCCTGGGGCTGAATATGGCATGGCCCCTGGAGGTACATTTGGCATCTTGGTAGTTGGCTTCATGCCACCTGGGTACTGGCCAGGTTGGGGGAAGAGTCCTGGTGCAGGGGCAGCAGGATATGCAGGGTTGTAGCCAGGAGGGTAGGCAGGGTTTGGTAGCGGAGCGCCTGAGATACATGAAAATATTTCAATGCCTTATTAATCAGAGCACCTATGTAAAACAGGCTGAAGCGAGAATAAGTGTGTGTATATATATATATATATATATATATATACACACACTTATTCTCGCTTATACACTTATATATATATATATATAAATATATATCCCACCGTTATTTGGCCACATGGTTAAAACTTTTGACCTCAAAAGTCAAGCACTTCAGCTCTCCTGCAAGCGTCCTGAGGAGACAATGAGAAGGGAAACACAATGAACAAAAAGGTTTTCATGGGGGGAAACAGTAGCTTTTATCATGTCTCTAATTAGACTGAGAAACAATCTCAAATATCCTACTCGGCTTCAAATGACAGTTGTCAAACATTAGTTTCAACCCGACATGTATAACACCTATTTTTGCAAGGAAATAACAGAATTCTATTTTATTACGCTTCACTCACTTTATGAGCAGAACAGCAGGTCACCTCAGGCTGCTTCTCTAATTGTTTGAAATCTCAGCTGACCTGCTTGTCAAAAGTTGAAAGACTAACATCGACTAATTTGGCTGGCGCCCCTCAATTAGGAGTAGCATGTATTTGTCATGACGTCATTGCTAGGGTCATTGCAAAATGTAAACACAGGAAACAAATACTGGTGATGGGGGGGGGGGGGGGTGGGGGAAGATTATTTTATTATGGTCCATGTTAGCCTTTTAAACTGATGATTGAAACTGACAAAATAAGGAACTGTCATGCGCTGTTAGGTGTGTCAATATCTTCAAGCCAAAATGTGAACCTCATCTTACATCTATTTACACAACGAACAATTCATTATCAGTTTCAACGTGATTGTCTTGCAGCATAGATTGCACGTGTGTGATTGTGTGTGTGTGATGCACAGCAATCAGGAAAAGAAAGCAGAAGGAAACCCAGGTGAGGAAATAGACAGAGGGTGAACGTGGTTATAGCAGCAGAAAAAAAGAGATCATTCCCTGGATAATTCTGCATGCATGGGAGCCTCGCCGCCTCAGGATCTGATCCCAGAACAGTCCCCACTGTAGAATGTAGTGTGTCGATAATAAACATTTCATGAAAGAGCAGAGGGTGTCTAAAATAAATAAATATTGCAGCCTCATGCTCGAGTCACGAGGATCACGGTGAGCTAACCCTTACTTGACCACCTGAATGGCAAACTCTGTGTCGATTCTCGCTAACTTAACCGAAGCACAAGAAATGCGTATGACGTCACACGACGCGCCTACAAGTGCTGTAGCAGCACCTTGAACAACATTACAAGAAGGATGACGACAAACAGAACTACGGCAACTGGTGTAGGACATACATCATGACATTAAACCGAATAATCTACAATTTTGTCCCACTTTCATCTTGACGCAGTTTGCGTCCCTACCTCAGAGACTTGCCCCCAGGTCAGCTGAACTCAGCGGGTTCCCAGTTTCACTTCCGCATCGGAGCCGCACAGAAGCAACAAGGAAAGCGTCGGGCTGCCACGCCCATTCCTAAAGACTTTAACAGCGGACTTTAACAGCAGAAAACCGGTCGGCCTGGAAAATATTACCCGAATTCTGCGTCACAAAGACAACACAACTTAAAGGGACGTTCTCCCTGCGCCACTTGACAGCAGATGCCCATTACGTCATGGAACATGACTCATCAGTTACGTGAACGAGGCACTCAAAACAGGTTTACAGGTTTTCTGGAGCTGTGATGGATTTTATTTGAAGAAAAACAACAAATATATCATTCAAAACTTTCGCTGAGACGCACTCAACAATGCAAGCAAACATAAAGGCCAAGGATAAACATTCTAATCTACAGAGTATCTTCTGTTCACTTTGATCTCATCCCTAATGCATGTTTCAAGTCTTTACTTTCTTGACTTACATGCCTGTATTCATTATTCACACAGTCAACAGAATTAAGGGAAATGGTTAATGATTTAGAAAATGTTTATTTTGTAATGACAAAAGGGTGGAAAGATTCCTGAATGCACCCATGTTTCCTTGATTCCCAAATTGTATTAATTCTTCCTTGCCACATATCCAGCCATTGATCCAAATTCAATCAAAAGCTATCAGGTGTATAAGTGTACTAGATGAGAAAAGTGAAAGAGAACCTTTCTTATACTCTTAAAAAGTTAAAGAAAAAAACTTTAGTTTTATGAAAATTCACCATGATAGGGCATATTTGGAACTTTAATCAGGCACTGAACTACTTTCAATGAAACATTTTGGAAAGTTGCCGCATGGGTCAGATCAGCAAACCAGGTGTGTAGTTTTGTGCATCTTTTGGGGAGAGGTATGATCTTACTGTGTCATTTACACAAGTTCTATTCCAACAGTAGCATGAAGAAGATTTTCAGTGAAAAAAACAATTGCTGCACAGCTGGTTTATTAGAATACATAGTGTAACAGTTATCATGAGCTGTGTGAACTCCACTGTTTTTTTTAAACTGAGAAATCAGAAATGTAACCATGAAAAATGTTTTTTTTTACTTTGTAAGGGTAATTCATAGTTGTCATTTGTCAGTACCATTTTTTCAATTATAATTCCAAAACAAAAAATGCATTATTTTTTCCTCTGAAAAATAATGTATCCCATTTTGCTGATAATGTATAATGTACTATAATGTACCAGATTACAGTTCATTTACCCAGTTGTAAGTATGTAACAGACACAAAAGAATAATGGAAATAGTTATCTGCGGATTGCAAACTGATGAAAAAAATAAATAAAAAATGATCGCATATTAGAATAGTTCACATGTTTGATATGTAGGATAAAATAAGACTGAAGAAAGACAAATCTGTCCATAACACCCATTACATTTAGTCAGATGTCAGTGTCAAAGTAGTATTTCCTGCAGTGTCAGGGATCAGCTTTTATTGTCATTGCTACCTACTCAATACTAAAACAGAATGTACTACCAGGATGCAACTGGTGTAAGAATACCTGCAGTAACAGTTCCCGGTGTTGCAGTAAGAAGATACAGTATGTAAATTAATTCATTAATTCATTCATCTTCTTGAGGACTAGATGATTGTAATATAATCCTCTTCAGCCACTTATCCAAAATAGGGGTAGGGTGTTATGCTGGAGCCTATCCCAGCTGGCCACAGGCAAGATCAGGGGTACACACTGGACGAGTCACCAGCTCATTACATAGACAAACAAACATTCTTGCTCACTGTCACATCTACGGTCAAATTAGCGTGTCCAATTCACATAAGTTGCATGTTATTGATGGTGGGAGGAAGCCAGCGAACCGGAGACCTTCTTATTGTGAGGCAACAGCACTACCCACTGCCCCACTGTGCTGCCCCAGATATGAATATGAATCACAAGAAGGGAAAGCTGGCTGTTCAAAGTAACAGCCCACGCATCAAGTTCTAGTATAAAAAGATCCAGTGACAGATGTGATAATTGCATTTTCACAGACACCATTTTAAAGGTAAAAGATATTCAGGAAGCCCTTTTGAAAAAGCAGTATTTCTGTGACAGTTTCTTGTATCCATGGCGTTAGTCGGAGTCACTGCTGCTGCTGCTGGAGGACTGTGGAGCAAGAAAGAAAAATATGAATTCATGCAGTCATGTTTCTAAGTTTAAACAATTAAAAATTATGTTTCATTTAAGAGTAATTTTCAATTGCAAAATTATCAATTACATTTGTACTGATCAGTGAATACCTTCATCACGTGAGTGAAAGTCCACTGGTTTCTAATGGAATTCTACTGTCTGACACCCTAACACCATTTCTATTTGCTATTTATAGTTGTTGTTAGGAATAATGTGCATATCGTAGCTACTCAAATTCCAAAATGTACTTTGTGTTCATACAAATCGGATGTATTATTAACATACTCTTACCTTGCAGTATTTGTGCATTCCATGTTTGTAGGCCTTATTTGCTTTCTTCCTCATCTTCTTCATCTTTTTGTTGGCCTTATGTCCGGCCAACCCCATTCCTACTACAGCCATTCCACTGACTAGGGCTCCACTTGTGGGATGCACCCCACAGTGCTGATGACCTCTGTGGTGACCCCATTTTGTGTGGGTATGTGGGTATGAACCGAAGTGAACACGTGCAGGACTCACTCCTGGATAAACAACTGGAGTCACAGGATAAAGATGAGCTCCTGAAGATCTGCCAGGAGCCATTGGATAATAATGACGTCCTGGAGTTACATAAGAAGCTGCAGGATAAGGATAAGATCCTGGCGCTCCATAAGGAGGCACAGGATAAGGATGAAGTCCTGGTGCTCCGTAAGGCGTCAGCCCAAGATGTGCACTTGGTGTCATGGCTGCTGGACTCATACCAGAGGAATATTGGCCGGGTTGTGGGAATGTTCCTGGTGCAGGAGCAGCAGGATATGCAGAGTTAGGGTAGGCTGGGATTTGCAGACCAATTGGAGGGGGAGGACCTGCTTTACATAAAAGCACACATAGACACTATTAGTATTATTCAGTCCATCAATAACATAAAACAGCCCAGAGGCAGAATAAATATATGCATGTAATGTATGATACCCACCTTGGTTTGACCACATGGTTCGGTTTTCTGACCTCGAGATTCAAATACTTCAGCCGTCCCTCAAAATTTCTGTAGAGTTAGATAATACATTCAATTATTGCTTGATAAAATTAAAATATCCGTCCACCAGATCACCAACATCTTTCAACTTTAAATAATTGAAAATCCTAATTAATTGTTTCAGAACTGCTGACGAGAAAATGATATGACCACCATTTTTATGAAGCTTGAGTAAAGATGATGAATTATTTCCCAGAAAATAACATTTGGTATTGAAAAGAAAACAGTAAAAGAAGATCTGACTCTTGAACATCTGCACTTGCAATGGTTGATTTTATTTATTACCTCCGCCCAGGAGGTTATGTTTTCGCCGGCAATGGTTTGTTTGTTTGTTTGACTGTTAGCAACATAACTAAAAAGTAGCGGAGAGATCTTGATGATCATGAAATCTTCTGAAAATGTTGGGAATCAGATGATTAAATGTTGGTGATGATCGAGAAGAGATCCTGGATTCTGAATCAATTTAAAAAATGTCATTAACATTGCAATGGAACTTCAAAATGTGTTCCTCAATATCACGGTTGATTATTGATCAATGTTTATGGAATTTCATCAATTCCATTATTATTATTTTTTTTGTTATTTAATTAAAATTAAAATAATAATACTTGACTAGATTCCCAAGCCAGATGGGAAAGTTATTTGTGAGATACCATGGAAGTTCATAATCATAGTTACAACCGTAAATAGTAATAATCATTATTATAATCATAATCACAATCATAGTCGTAAACATAATCATAATCATAATTCAACAAGCTGGAGTTAATCAGGCAGGCCATTACACGAAGCACCACTGTTTTTAATACTGTACAGTTTTAGTACTTGCTAACATTTCATTGTACTAGCATGAAAGTATAGAACAGGACTTCATCCTTTATTTTACGTGACTACTGTATATTCCTTATCCACCAGCTGTATTGCAGCACTTCCTCAATTTAACTCTATGTTACAAGTATCACAAAAGTAGGTTTACAGTGAAATATCCTTTTATATTGTTTTATTCCAGATTCGTCACTGTTTATAATGAAATATTCCTACCTTAGAGTTTCGCCTGAGGTCTGTGTCTTGTCTGAGTTGGAGTGGAATATCTAGGTGTTCTGTTTCACTTCCGCATTGAGCTGCACAAAAGCAGTAATCAATGCGTCATTCTGCCGTTCCCATTGCTCAAGACCACACACATTATAAGCAGTAAATCAGTCTGATGATGTTGTTCAACCTGTTTCTGTCGCACTAGAGATAATTGAACTGGTGTTTACTCCTGAGCTTTGTCAGTGATAATTTACAGTGGGGGGTCACCAACTTTCCTTATGGTTATGATTCATATTTCATCATAGCCATGGATAAATCCATCCCATCATGGAACATGAATGTTCCCCTTATGTGAACTAGGTACAAGCAAGGGGCTTTACACAACTGTAAAGCATTTCATTTGAATCAAAACAACAAAATGTCTATTTTTACAAATCGAAATTTTGTAGAGCATAATAATAATAATATAAAAACCCTAATATTGTATAATTCAAGTGCCTCTCTTCCATTCAGGTGTCCCAGTAAACCCTGACAGCAGCAGTCACCTTAGAAGTGAAAAAGAAAGCTGCTGACCACGTGAGCTCACTGGAATGCTCAAATGTAACAGTCAAAGTGTTTCATGTGAGAAAGTAGATATGTGTAATAGATGGTAACTCTTTTTTTTTTTTACACGTATTTGTCTTATTGTTACGTGTTAGAGCACAAAGATGGGCAGCATGATGACGCAGTGAGTAGCGCTGCTGTCTCACAGCAAGAAGGCCCCTGGTTCGATTTCACTTGGGGCCTTTCTCTATGGCGTTTATATGTTGTTACATCGCTCCTGCTCCTGCTGGAGTATATATATATACACATACACATATCACAAAATAATCCATATCAGCTAATGGGCTTAAACTATTATGAGAAATGCAACTGAGATGGATCAATGTGGATTTGATCCAGGAAAGATGGATTTTATGTAATGAATTACACATCAAATCAAATTGAAGACCTTTTGCTAAAGGCGTCGGACATGTAAAAGGCTTTCGTTAGATGGTCAGCTGACTTTCAACAGGGAGTAAACAGAGATCTCATTTAACTCCCAATTCAGCTTCTTTACAGTGGCTGCCTGTAAAATCCAGATCTGATTCTAATGCTATCTTAGTGACTTATAAGGCACTTATTAACATGACTTCTGTTAACATCTTTAGCTACTGAGCCCCGACACCCCTGACAACCCTCTTAGATCATCCAATCAGAGCCTTCTGCCTGCCTCAGACAAAACAAAAAACAAAATGTAAAACTAAGTGACTGCTCCTTTGTTGCCTGAGAACTATAAAGACAGAAAGACCCCCCCCCCCCCCCCCCCCCCCCCCCCCCCCGTGCCATCAAATCAGCTGAGCCCGTTGACTTTAAATTTTACTTTTTATTATTATCAAACACAAAACCAAAAGCATAATAATCACAGTTGCACAAAACCAGGTAAAAAAACAACAACCTGCCGCTGAGTATGAATTAATAACACTGTATTAAAAAAAAAAAACAGCAAATCTCACAACACAATTTTCTTTAACGTACACAAATTACAATTCATATGCCCAGCTGTAAGAAGGGAAGGAACCATTTACAAGTCAAAGGGGCTACCTGTGCAGCTGCACACCGATGAAAACATACGTTAAAGCTAAACAGAGGTGACAGAAAGAGAAGCGTGCAAATGATTGACATGTTTATGACAGCCGGCCTGGAGAGAGAGCAATCTGTCTGCAACACACTGAGCAGTCAGTCGGGCATCTGGGTCACAGTCCCAACACTCGGTCAGCACCTCCCGCAGCACAGATCCCTGACAGTTGTGAAAATGCAATCAATACTTTGACAATTGAGACATTTTGTACATTTTCATTGTTACCCAGTCAATACATGCAAGTAAGAAGCACCTGTAAAATAAATACCTGTGGTGACAGTCCCCAGTGTGGCGGTATGGAGGGTCTGCAGTCCTTGTGGCACACATGCAGAGTGAGGCTCTCCTTGGTTACAGTGGATCCCAGCTCGGATTCGTATGGAAGCAAATGCCGTGGAACGATTCCGCCTGTAGATGGAAACATTCGTGTGAATTCATCTAATATGAAGACGCAGAGTGTCCCCAAGTGTATAGAGTGAAAAGAGTCTACAGAGTTTACCTTCAAATAAATCAATGCAACGCATCCAGATTTCCCACAGCCAGCAGTGCCAAAGCATAGATGTCTCCTTGCATTAGATAACTGGAGTTTGTTAGATTTACCGAGCCCTCCAGGATCTCAGGCGACATGTAGCGTAGCGTGCCCCTCTGAGTAGGACCCTGCAGACCAATAGAAATGTGAATGTATTGCTTTTTTTATGTTTTGGATGTTGCCATTGTGTTGACGTTTCTCGGTTTTCATGTGTTCTTTTTTTTTTTCAATAGTAAGCTGTGCCCCCCCCCGATGGTCTCACCAGCATATTTGTGCCGTTTTTCCCATGATGCCTTGATAATGAGTGCAAGATGGTAGAGTATCCAAAATCACAGAGTGTGCAGGTACCATCTGCTTTCACAAGTACGTTGGAGCTGCTTAAGTCTCTGTGGGCAACAGGAGGTTTATGTGCATCTGCAAGAAAAGACACACATTTGCGATTAAAAGAAGAATTGTTTGGATAAGTAACTGCAGCAGACTTTTTGAGATAAGAAAGACACAGCTGAGTTTTTAATTTCTGTGTGATTGGAGAAAATGTGTCGACATTCCTGCTCTCGCAATATAAAGTATGTATGGCCATGCCTCTATAAATTTATGAGGATATTCAGTATAGTTTTTGGAAATCCTGCTTACAAACAAACAAACAAACACAAACATACAAACCTACCAACTACCAATCATGGGGAAAGCAATTTCCTTGGTGCAGATAATAGAAGTAGGACCAGGCTGTTTAAAATGTAATGAGTTCTTCCTCTTTGCAAAACAAAATCTTTTTTCCCCCTTACTTAGCTATTTTCAATTGAATATAGCTGAACAAAGATTTTTACGCACTCTGAACTCCAAATTGTATTTTATTGGCATAACATTGTTGTTGTTGTTGTTTTTCAAGAAGTTGTTTAAAACTTAAAAGTAGTAAAAGTAGGTCTTTAATTTGTCAGCTTTAAATTACTTTACATTAATGACTTCCTACCTGAACATTCTGAGCCTTGATCTGAGTCAACGTGCTATTTACATTGTCTTTATTACAATGTGAAGCCATGTGAGAGTGTAGAAATATCCTCTATAATATAGTCATGCATAGCCGCATGCACGCACACGCACGCGCACGCGCACACGCACACGCACACGCACACGCACACGCACACACACACGTCTGGCCAGTACCGTGTCTTCGAAGGTCAGAGTGAAGATAGGAAAGTCCCTGCGATAAAGACTGGCACAACTTCAGAGATGATTTCCAGTTAGAGGGGTTTTTGGACAGGAAGGAGCGGAGAGAACCCTGAAATCAAAGAGATGGCTGTCATTTCTGCCCATGAATGATAAAAAAAAAAAAGTGCTTCAAAGTGTGTGACCTCACTGGCTTTGTGTATACAATAAAGATATGAGTGTGAGAAAATGTGATGTGAAGGCAGCACAGTAGTGCAGTGGGTAGTGCTGTTGCCTTCTGAGTTAAAATCTACGTCTGCGTCCTCCCACCATCAACATACAATATGACTTGTCCATGGTGTACCCCGCCTCCCACCCAAAATCATCTGGGATAGGCTCCGGCCCCCTTGTGACCCACATACAGCATGGGTTTGCAACCTTTTTCATGCCTCACACCTCTGGCAACCCCTACAAAAGTAATATCTCATATGAAGAGGAAGAATGCAATGTATACCAAGTTTGAGCAACAAATTCATTTTAGCCAATTGTTGAAAGGTATTAGCAAAAACAATGTAAGAGATGCTAACTGGCATAATTCAAGGTTTGCTCCACTTAAAATGTTACCTCGCACCCCCCTGGTATAATAGGATAAGACAATTAATGAATGTGCTGTGATGAGGATACCTGCTCGCAACAGATCTAATGAATGAGCGCTTTCAGGCATCCACAGAGGCAATGAAATACATTTACCACTTACATATTCAGCAAACTGCAGGACAATCAACCAACTTCCTCCATTTGGCTTTCTCCCAGAGCCCAGGAAGTGGACGACCCCAGTATGCTTCATTAGCGGTAGCTCATACACTTCCTTCTCTGCTGTAAATATGTGTTTCTTGGACGCGGGGAAAACTTTCACAGCCACCACAGTTTCCTGGTATCTGCCTTTCCAAACAGTTGCAAAGTTCCCATTTGCCACAAGCTGAAAAAAGTATGGATATTCGGGTAAAGTAGCAGTACATGCAGTATTAGATCACCGAATTGTATGATTTACCATAAGCATGTCATACAGAATAAATTCCTGCTTCTTGTTTGGCCTACCTGCTGCAGTTCAATGCTAGAAACATCAATCTTAGAGGGTTGTGCTGTCTGGAAGGAGCACAGCTGTGCCGCAACGTAATAGTTGAGCTGACTTTCCTCTGAAATAATAGATAATATAGACACCTTAAAATGCACTTACTGCAAGGGACTTGACTTTACTATAAAATCACTTTCAGTTTTGATCTAGTCTGAAGACATGTTGATTCAAGAGAAAATAAGGATGAGGTAAAAACGAGCGTGAAAACAAAGATAAGGCCAAGGCCGGTTGAGCAAAGAGAACAAACGGTTCCGAGTTCAAGTAAAAACACAATGAGAACCCATTCTTTGGGGAAAAAAACAAAAAACAAAGAAAACGTACGAACATGACTGACGAACACATTCCTTCAACCAGAGAAGGTATAAGGAGCAACAAAGTGGGAAACATTTATTTTGAATAGTTTGTTATCAAAATCTGAGGTCTCAAGGCAATGAGCCGCTCCTCTGTGTGCGCTTCGTCAACAGCCACAAGTATAAACACTTAACTCGTAGTAAACACATTAGATTAGTCTTTGCAGGTTGAGTGCGCCTTCATAGAAAATTAACAAATCTAGAAATGACGCCTTTTATATTCTGCCATTTATCACTTTGACAGGAGCAGGGTTTGAAACATATAGGGCTACTTCTAAGGTAGTCATTTGGAGTAAAGAAATGGCGCATAATATTGAAAATGACATGTATTTTCTAGTCAGAAATATTTATATATTTGCTTCCAAACATATTGAGAACTTAAAAACTGCTCACCTTTGCCATTAAATCGGTTTTGCCTTTTGGCAAAAACGATCACAAAGCACAGGACCAGGACTAACAAAGCTCCGGCCACAGTCATCGTCGATATCCTGGTGTCATCTGAAAAGAAGTTACACAGCATCAGTTAGTGCTTTCTGTTAAAGTTGACTGGTGCCCCTATTTGAGTCTATCAGGTGTATTTATTGCTTTCAACCCCCAGAACAGTGCAAGGTGGGTCAGGGTTAGGGTATGTGTGCTGTTGGAAGTGATGTTTACTCATTATTAGTTAGCATTCTAACTATTTCATACCTCCAGAAGAAGAATAGTTCAGCTGCGATACTTCTGAGCCCGGGGGCAAGGTGATGTTGCTGTTGCAGAGGTCTGTGTTGCACACACACTTGATGGCATGACCCTTGAAGCGCGTCTGTGCCTTGCAGGTTACGTGCGGACAGGACCTTTCGGCAAAATCGCAAGCTGCAACATAACAAATTGGTTTCAATTTAACCCTTTAAATTCATCTAAAAGTATTATATACTGCATAGTAGATATTATTCTCAGCATCTTGTATCAGTCAGATGCACATTAGGCTACTTTTATAACATGCGGACGAGTAAACAAGTCTTAGTTTAGGGTCATTTACCAAGTACGTCGATCTCTGGCTGGCCATCGGTGATGATATAGTAGCCCACACAGCAGAGGGTGTTTTCACAGAGCTGCGTCGACCCACTCACGTTGCCGAAGGTGCTGTATATTTTGTTTTTGCCACTTACTTGGAATGCACACGTCCTCTTCTGAGCAGAGGACTGACTTGAGATACGTATAAAGAGGAATTCTGGGAGGATAAAAGAAAAACCGATGCTGTGTAGATGCCGTTTAAAGATCATTTAATAAAATCCACACAGGGAAAGTATTACATTATGCAATGATTCAAAGCAGGAGAGCAGCGACGGTCTAAATTAGAGCTTATTGATAATCCAGACGTTCGAGCAGAAACAAAATAAGAATCTATGAATCTAAACAAGCCTCAGAGAAAGCAAATCTTTTTTTCATTGAATACACTCACCCAGAGGAAAAACGAGCAGCCATGTCGGCAGGATCATGATCAGTCTGAGACAGGCAGCAAATGACTTTTTATCAGTCTTGGGAATGTGAGAGGAGTTCACACGATTCCCAGAAGGACTCCCACTGTCACACACACACGCTGGCTGCATACGCAGCACACACCACCTGCCATATTGAGGACTGTGGGAATACATTTGATCAATTTAACCATCTCCAACGTGAGAAATAGCCTCTGCATAGGAATGTTTCCTTCGGCTGCCTCAGTTCTATAGTGCCACAGCTAAACTCTAATGATGAAGAGGTTTCTGACAAAGTCACTGGAGTCTCAGAAAGAAGCGATTCAACTTAACAACGTACAGCAATTGGGTTGTTGTTTTCCCCTTCAGTCCATAAATGAAAGGTCAATTATGCTCGGAAAAGGAGGAAGATTTCTGAACTATTAAAGAGACAATAATGAAACGTATTCTTTAAATTAATTAAATTGAAATGATGAGATACTAAAGAGAGAGACGTTTTAGATATAAAAGAATCTAGCATAAATCGTCAGTTAATCAAAACTATTTTTGAAATATTATAACATCCTTCTTGACCAAGACTATATTTAAAAATATATATATTTTATCTGCTAACTCTGATTTTACATTTCAGCGAATTTCTGGCAGCACACTAATGATCATATCCTGTTGATCTATCAAAACTCATCAATCAGCAGACTATGGTTGCTTTTACCAACCAACCCAGGGTCGGTGGTCGGAGGTCACGGAGGTGGGCCATTGAGTGTTGATAAGAATAGTTTTGAATATCTTAAATTTGACTCTTTGACGCTCTGATCTCCAGCCCATTTTAGTTTAGTTTAGCTAGTCGATTTATTGAACACAAAATGTAATTGGCTTTTATTTGAAGTTAATTAGGCCCGAGCGCCTATTCTAGGCGTAAGGGGCTATTGCTTTTGCAACGCAGAAGACGACAAGTTGACGAGCGCAGCTCGTCAACTCTCGACAAAGTTGACGAGCGCAGCTCGTCAACCCTCGGCATCCAACACACTCACGCACACACACACCGACACTCAAGAGCACACACACACACACACCGACACTCAACAACACACACGCACACACACAGACATCGACAAACACAGTTGACGAGCGCAGCGAGTCAACTGTGTTTGTAACTGTCTTCCGATGGTTGACGAGCGCAGCGAGTCAACCATCGGGCGACCAACACACCCACGCCCACACCCACGACACTTAACAGCACACACACACACCCCGACACTAAACAACACACACATACAGACACACACAAACACGAGTTGACGAGCGCAGCGAGTCAACTCGTGTTTGTGTGTGTCTGTGTGCCCCCACAGACGCGTGGCCTTCGTCGAGACCATTCCGAAAATGTATTTTGTGTAAAAATCGCATACTCAGAAAAAAAGTTATATTGTTTTTGCAAAAATTCTTTATTCTTCTTTATTCTTTATTAGGCCCGAGCGCCTATCCTAGGCGTAAGGGGCTATTGCTTTTGCAACGCAGAAGACGAAGAGTTGACGAGCGCAGCTCGTCAACCCTCGACAAAGTTGACGAGCGCAGCTCGTCAACCCTCGGCATCCAACTTTGCCATGCTGTTGAGGACGACCAACACACCCATGCACACACACACCGACACTCAACAGCACACACACACACCCCGACACTAAACAACACACACGCACACACACAGAGATCCACAAACACGAGTTGACGAGCGCAGCGAGTCAACTCGTGTTTGTAACTGTCTTCCGATGGTTGACGAGCGCAGCGAGTCAACCATCGGGCGACCAACACACCCACGCCCACACCCACGACACTCAACAGCACACACACACACACCCCGACACTAAACAACACAGACACACAGACACACACACACACACACAAACACGAGTTGACGAGCGAAGCTCGTCAACTCGTGTTTGTGTGCCCCCACAGACGCGTAGCCCTCGTCGAGACCATTCCGAAAATGTATTTTGTGTAGAAATCGCATACTCAGAAAAAAAGTTATATTGTTTTTGCAAAAATTCTTTATTCTTTTTCTTTTTCTTCTTTGTTCTGCTGTTTAAACGGCAATTTGACCCCCTGAACATGCTTGAAAACTCACCAAACTTTGAACCAAGCTCAGAACCGGCGAAAAATTAATTATTTTATGTGTTTTAAAATTGGGCATGAAAAAGTGGCGCGCTAGCGCCACCTACAAAAATCACAATGCATTGTGCCTATGGGGGGTCCAACGCCAACTTTGTCGGACAGCCACGAAATTCGGTACACACATGCGTCAAGTCAGGGCAAAAAAAAAAAAAAATTATGGCCACGCCCCCAAACACACAGGAAGGCGGCCATATTGGATTGAAACTTAAAAACTGCTGAGTCAGCGTTTGCACACACACACACTCCAATCCAAACCAAATTTTAAACACTTCTTGACCCTTCCTATCTGGACACTTTAAAAGGGAAACTTTGACAATCAGCCTTACAGCGCCCCCTAGAGAACGATAACAAAAATTGAATGGGAATTAAAAAAATACTTTGCCAGAAATGATTGAAACTGACCAGAAAAGTCCCTCATGTGGTCCCGATCAAAAAACACAATCGTAACCATGTTGTTCTTTTTACGCTGTTGCCATGGCGATGGCAACCCCTCCTATGGGGAGGGGTCTGACGCCAACTTTGTCGGACAGCCACGAAATTCGGTACAGACGTGCGTCATGTCAGGGCAAAAAAAAAATGTATTGTAGCCACGCCCCCAGACACACAGGAAGGCGGCCATATTGGATTGAAACTCCTGATGGCAGATGGCCATATAATCCAAATAGCGATTTGACTAAACTGTGAGCAACTCATGCAGCTCAAATCTAAACACTTGCGAAGCACTCAGGACAAAAGCGGCGCGCGTCGGCGGGTCAGCTCAACGGCCTGTCGGCCGGCGAGGGCCTACAACGCCGCTTGCGGCTTTAATTTAGTCTTATTTTTTGTTACAGAATCTGTCTATACTTTCTGTTTTTTGGTAAATTGTTATATTCCTGAATATCCCCCCCCCCCCCCCAGCTGGATCCAGATCTCCCTCAAAATTATGTCAATTTTATAGCTTGGGGATAGATTTTGCTAACAGCGAGTGGGGGTGTTAAGCGTTTGTTTTATAGCGCTCTTATTCTCTGTGTAAAAAGAGGCTTTTATTTTGTAGGAGCACAAACGTAACCTATGACGTCCCTTTTAGGTTACGTTTCTTCCTGGTGATGTATGCGGCCACGCGGCTGTTCCGCTGTGCTCACTATAAGTGATTGAATAAAGAAGCCCACGAGAGGCTAAAGAGAGCACGAGCAGAATATTTGGTCTTTTGCACTCCAAGCGGCTCTTTCCTAGACCTGCACGCCTTAACAGATTTGTTCAGTTTATTACTTCATGGCCTCTACTACGCTCTCTCATTTTCCTCATTCATTAATTCCTCCATCTTCCTAGCACACTGCTGGCCTCTGTCAACACTTTGATATCTCTATCCTTAATCACTCTATCATGCTGGAAATCCTTCTCTCCCTATTTACTATCTAACCTGCACACAGGTCATCAGATGCCCTCTGTTTGACCTTTGCCACCTCTACCTTTACCGCCCTTCATGACCTCTCTCCTATATGTAAACTTTTAGTTCCTTATACTTTGTAAATTCCTTCGGCAGAGGGCCGATTGCATTTAGGCTTTGTGATAAGTTCTAGAATGACCTCCTGGAAGGAATCAGGTAAGCAATGAAATCCATTCATCTGTTTTGAATCTTTATTTATTTAACCTACTTTTATCAGAGAGCATTTCCTGCTGTTTCATCGTTTTATAAACGTCCACATTTAGATTTGTGTTTAACCTTTATGTGCGTTATTTCCGATAATCACTAAACAACACGCACGTATTAAAAACCATTGGCCTGACTTTCCTGAAAAGCTGCTTGTTTTTAAAAAAGCAGGTCACCCCGCGGGGGGGGCGGAGTTAGAAAAAGCAACTTTCGTCTCAGGTGTTCCTTAAATGGGCGTTGCCCTAATTCCAGCCAATCGCTTCTAATGGCCAATCAGATAATTAGGACAGGTACTTGCTGTGTTGCTGGGATCAAGATAGCGAGTTGCGGTTCATGCACGGCGACGGTAAAGATGGCTTAATAACTATTACTTATTTTACAGGATAGTTAAAATTTACTCGGCTCTATTTCTCTTCAGGGTTCTGGAGATGGACCACGTCGCAGGAGAGCCGGCTTTGGCGTTAGCCGATGTGTTTGCAGAGGACTCTGAAAATGAGCGAACATTTTACGGATTTTCTGACAATGAAATCAACGAACTCTGCGATGAAGTGAGTAATTTTATTTAAATCAAAGTCTTCTTATTGCCAGCACCAGATTGTCTATGTATTAGAATTATAACAGGGACCAAGATTGTTTAAATTATAAGATCAGGAACGATTTTCTTTTGTGGGCTAGTGGTAGTTTATTAATCTTAACTGAAATAGATTGGACACACCTTCTTTCTATTTTGAGACAAGATGTGTTGCATAAAAAAAGGTGAATAAACTGTAAAACCTGAAGTCTCTTCTATAAACCACCAGAACTCAAGTTTTGGACATGAAGATGAAGTCCAGCTTGGCCTTTCTTCTAAGGAGCAGAAAACCAGCCCCAAATCATGTTGTGGTGCCCGCACCTTCAAACTCAGGGTGGTTCTTCGACAGTCTTCCTTTCTCCGACAGTCCACTGATGATGATGAGGCAGAGGAAGAAGAACAGAGGATGAAAGAGAGGCATCTGAAGAGGGAAGATGACACCAATGGTGGAAATAAGATGAGATGCGTTACATTTGAAGATGAGCATGAGGAGCGTGGATCTGACCCCGGAGACGCCGTTGCCGGTTCTTTCGTGGCCAAGAGAGAACAAAACATTAAGGCCAACAAAGCAATGGTAATTCAAACTCATAAACACTCATACATGTTCTTTGCATACATGAATACACGTGGCTGTTCACAAATTGGTGCCATAGATTTCTCCAGGGCTACAAAACCAAAACTCAGGACATTGTAACATTAGTTTGAGGTAAGGACACCTATTTATAATCTGCCATATTTCAAACCCATTTTTATCCTCCCCATTTCCAGTTGGCTCAGTTGATGGCAGACCTGCAGAAGATGCCAGGAGGTGCAGGGTTTCTGGAAAAGCAAACCGCAAAACCCAGGACAAAAGAGAGCGGTTCTGTGAGTTTAATATCATAAAATATCTCAAGGGAAAATAGTTTTGTTTTCACCACAAGGGATGGTGGACAGAAATTTAGATCACATGTTTTTGTGAAAGTTCTGGAATAAGGAAAAGGTGAAGCATATTCAGAAAACATGCTTCCTATCCTTTATCTTCAGGGGTCTGAAGGATAGATTTAAATAGACCGAGACACTGAGATACTTTTGTCCAAACTGGCTGCAGCGTCCACCACGTTCTAGTGCAGCTGGACGAGAGATCAGGAGGAATCCGGAGCGGATGTCTCGCAGACAGACCCGCTCCATGGGAGGAGTCACTCCATCAAAGGAGGAAGAACTGGAGCTCAGCTTGGAGGAGGAGCTGCTGGAGGTCAGCTATACCTTTGAGCGAGGGGACTGGATTTTTGAACCACCATTTTTGCACAACTTTTTATTTAAGAATATTTAGAAAGCATTTATTATTGGACTACAATTAAAACCTATACTGTTAATGTGTTTATGCTTGCTTTCTATTTGTTTTAATGTACATTATAGGCAACAAAATCCACATTTCACATCAGCATCAGCACGTTCAGGATTCTGCGTTGATCCATTCATAAATCTTGAGTGGGAACAGTCATTGCGGTTAGAAGTGGAGACAATGTTTTATCTGGAAGTGTTCTTTCATTTTGTATTTGTCGTATTTACTGTGTAAGAGTCAGATTTGTTGTTTTTTTTTGACTTGTAATAGCATTCCGACAAATCGATTGATAGTTTGTGTAAAACTTAAACTTGGTTTTGTTTTTCGGTTAAGGTACGCCGAGCGCCTCTGCGCCATGGTGCACCGCGACCGAATCAGAGCAAACCTCATCTTGTCCGTCCTGTGGAAGATGTCACACAGGAGGAGATTGAGCTGGTCGCAGACAACATGACTGATAAAGTCTACAACAGAGTCACAGTGAGTACAGACCTGCACATCTTCACTCCAAAGCCTAGGAATCCTATCCAAGTGCTCGTGAACAAGGAACTATGAGCGTCGTTATTCAGCATGAAATGTTTTGAGACTTCCACCACCTGCCCGCTCTCTGCTGCTGATGTTTGTTTGCATTTTTCCAGGGGTCCACGTGTCATCAGTGCCGTCAGAAAACCGTCGACACCAAGACTTGCTGTCGCAGTCAGGAGTGTCGGGGGATTCAGGGTCAGTTCTGCGGACCGTGTCTGAGGAACAGATATGGAGAGGACGTCAGGACGGCGCTGCTTGATCCGGTCTGTCTGTTAAAATCACATTTCTATAGTCACAAATGAAGCATTTAAGCCATTAACATTCACTGGTTTTGCTTGAACAATGCTGCCCTTGCTGTGCTCTGACTCACGGGGGGGCGTGGCCTAAACATGGCAGCTTTTGTTCAGCACTTTTTAACTTTACCAGTTTGGAGACTCGAGAGCGGAAACAATGGTTACAGCAGGAGGTGTTGTGATCGTATGCGCGGTATTGTAACGAAAATCTGCAAAACCCTTTCTAGGCTATGTCAAAAGAATATCATGTAGCGATATTTATCAAAGGGCCTCTGAGAGAACTCCGGGCACAGCAACACACATTGTGTCTGATCGTCATGATGTACCTTTACTGCCTTAAGTGTTGCCACCTTTACTTTATCTCCTTTGCCTCTCTTGAATTCTGGCCAGATTCATTTTTGACCATTTGTTGACCTCCTCAGGAGTGGAGGTGCCCTCCCTGTCGTGGCATTTGCAATTGCAGCTTCTGCCGCCAGCGTGAGGGGCGCTGCCCGACCGGTATTCTGTTCCCTCTGGCTCAGTACCATGGCTTCTCTGATGTCCACTCCTACCTCAGCAGGTGTGGAATGAAACCATAAGAGTCACACGGAGAAATTAAAGCGTTCTCAAGTTGCTGATTGCTATAATAACAACCTGGAATTCAAATGGCCTTTTTTTTTTTTTTATCCCCTGCAACAAAATAAGGAAAAGTATATTGGAATATTCATCTGACTCTTATGGTTCTGTTTCCTGCACATTTCCAGACCATTACTTGAAAACTCATGGAACCTTCTTGACACATCATACCAGGAAGTGAAATATTGCACATTTATGGACAGCTGTCATTTATATTTTTCCATTGTTACAATTCAAGTTTGTTTAATTCTGATGGTTAGTTTTATATATTCAAAGGATTTAAATACGGGTTTGTCTTTTAAAATTTTTATTTATATATATAAACAAAAAGGTCTGTATGCCACAGACCTTTTTTCCCCCCAATTGTTGCATGTTGAATTTGTGAGTGGAATTTGTGTAGTGAAGATTGGGACAAGTTGCTATGTCTACATGCCTAAAGCTCCGGAGTGGTGTATTTTTGTAGCTTGGAATTTCATGCATATTACTTATTTTTGCAAATGTACTTTTAAACCTCTAAATGTTGATGGATCAATTATAGGAAAAACAGAAAACCATAAATATTTTCGGTTTTCATTTGAACTGTCTCAAATTTTCTTCTCCCACAGCCTCCGTAACAAACTGGAGGACAATGACGGAGAGATGTGACTCGCCATGGGAAGCAACGGTTTTATTTTCTGTTTTTTTGGGGGGGGAATCAGTGAGCCATTCACGACCTGAGATTTTAAGTGAATAAGAGATTTTGGAGAACAAACAAATGAGACAAAGTTTACTTTAATCCAGCTGTTGGCATCTGCAGTAGTTTTTAAACAATAAAAATCATTTAATTTCCAAATGTATCAAAGAACAATACTTGCTATTCAGAGAATCTAAACAGTTGTGAAAGTTATTTCCAGAAAATTAACCAAAACACAAACTTGTGTATTTAGGCAACGTTGTCTGAGATTTACCTCCAGCTATTATTTCCAGTTAAAACTTAAACAAATGATTTGCATGACCAAAAACAGCTAGAAAGTACATTAGCCAAAGAAACATTTTAGTTTTGCATTTTAAACGTGAATGTAAATATCAGTATGAACCTTTGGTTTTGAGCCTACATAAGTATGCTGTATGGACATAAAAAAAGAAAGATAATCATGAATAAACACACTGATAGCATCTGAGACGAGCATTTGCAGACCTAACTATAACAGAATTCCCAGGTAAGGCCTGTACTCTATTGAATACCGTTTCATGACAGAGGCTTATAAATGTACATATTTAATCTACATGTATATATATACTGTATATAAGTAACATAAGATGATTGATTGCGCATGAGAAGTTCATACAACAGGCAAATTGTTATCACATGTGCAAGACGATCTCGCATAAGCCAAGATTTCTGTAGCTTTTCCATTACAAAAAATATATATACACATAAAAAACAATGCAATGATCAAATCAAAGCATAATGGCTTGAATGTGTGTACCTGCATGAGGTTTAAGTATTATTGGAAGGATTTCAGTGGCGTCCCGACACGCCGACGTCCTCACGCATGTCCGGCTACTCATACCAGCACTCCTACACTACACATTTAATGCCTACGATACTGTGCTTTATTTCTTTAGTGTGTGAACACGTGATAAGATCATTTCAGTTAAAGATGGTTAGAATGTTTTATTTTAGATAACTTTTGTGGGCCAGTTAAGCCGAGGGGCTAACAGGAGGCACCTGAGGTGGAGAGGGACAAGTAGCAAAGTTCACATCCTCGGGGGAGAAAAAATGGATGCGAGTGATTTATCGGCATTATCTCGACAAAAAATGTTTGACATCAAATGATCCGGTCTCCAAGTTTTATTGCAAACCGACAATCACATTTGTGTGATGGAAGTTAGTGTGACGCCTTTTCCACTCATGGGAAATGAGATGGGAGTTTGTTTTTACCCCAGCGTTCTAACGCCTGGTTTCTTTCATACTCTCAAATCTGCTAGTGTGTTGTGTCCCGTCTGAAACCTCTGAGAAATGGGGCGTCTGCAGTTCTGCATGCCCTTTTTTTTTTTAACCCCAAATGACCGAATGTATTGTCCATTAAGGCCGTCTTCCTGCTCCTCCACAGTCCTTAGTAATTATTGCCATTCATTTGGTGAAGGTCCACCTGCATCATGTTGATCCCACTGCTGGCTAATCGAGCTATGCTCTCTGCAGATAAGGTTTCCATGGCAACGATGGTGTGCTGGTCATTGGCCGACATGGCTCCGGGTTCAACTTTTATCCTGGATGGAGTGGAAGTGGCATCAGTGGAACCTGTAGTGTTGGTTACTTTCTTGTTCGTGTGGGTTTTGATGTGCTTTGAAAGGTGATCGCTGCGCATGAAGCGTTTGGGACACTCTGGGCAAGCAAACTTCTTCTCGCCTGAAAAATGCAAAGAAACCTAATTATTAAAGCAAAGAGCTGCAGCAGATATTGCTGGTCCACGACAGGCCTTCTCAGAACGTGAATGTCACCTGTGTGTGTCCTCTTATGGCGCTGGAGCTCATCTGAACGGGTGAATCGTTTTCCACAGAAGGACCAGCCGCAGACAAAGGGTCGCTCTCCTGTGTGCCAGCGGAGGTGTGCTCTGAGGTGGGATGTCTTGCCGTAGATCTTCCCACAGCCAGGGACGTGACACATGTGCTGCTTCTTTTTGGTTGGATCACTGGTTGATTAAAAAGAAAGATATCAGAATTCGAGATAACGAGCTCCCTCCTGTGGCTCAAAGACAGGAACACTTGATAAAATTCAAAAGAAGATATACACTTTCATGGAATACATACATTGCTTAGCTAGATTTTAAACAGTAGGTTTTGTGGAAAGCTTGCAACAGTGTAGTATATTACAATCTGATATATATAATCATGCTATATGTAATATTTTGTTTCTTACACATCTGATCAAATAACAGGACAGTGATGCTCTGCTTTTCTTTATTTGATCCTAAATATAAACAGACAATAAATGAACTACTATTATATACATCACATAGTATGTCCGGCAAAATAACATTGGGCTGCCAGAATAACTGGTCTTCCCACCTCCAACATTGGAGAGCTTGACAGTAAGTACACGGCACATACTTCAACCTCATTAGCATCACACAAGTGTTTCCCTCGTGTGTGCGTGTGTGGGGGTGGGGGACACACCTTTTTCTTTTAACAAACTTATTTACACATCAGCATATTGTTCTCTTCTCTGCGTATCGTGCAAGATGGCGTTGCGTGATACAGAGAGCAGAGGACATGTGGAAGTTTTGATTTTCTATCCGAATTGATTAAATGACTTGTTAAAACTGAGTAATTGTAGGTGGCGGCGCGCGACATACCGTCCTTCTCCATCCTTGCAGAACGGGCAGGTACAGGCCTCCCTACGGTTCCGTCGTCCTTGCGGTGGTGGGCTTATGTCCTCCTCATCTAAAGCAGCGCTATCGTCCAAACTTTCTCCACCCGTCTGTAAGGCCTGCTCTCCTGTAGTAAGCGATATAAAACACTCCATTGTGAAACAATCTATACACAAGAGTTCAGATATTTTGGTTAATAACATGCTCCACACAGACACATATACAGCATGGCTACGTACGCACTGCGTGCAAGCTTCAATTTCATGTCGACAACTAATAAATACATTTTCTATTACGTAAAGAGTCAAGAATTTCACCAGTTATTATATTTTCCTCATTTCAAACCCTTTACAATAGTTTCAGTTAACACTGCTCAAAAACTAAACCTGCTCAACACAGAACGTCAGGCACAAAGTACTATTTAAATACGGGTTGTAACCAAAATACCAGATCGAAGCTACCTTACCTACAAAATTTTAAACAATATCAGTTTCAGGTCAGTACCGACTGATTTCTAGAAAAACTTGTCAGTACAAGCTCACCACATAAAAAGGTAGCTGGTTGGAGGCTAGTGAATGCAGTAAAAGCAGACAAGTATTCTTTACAAACGTAGGCATTTCATTTAATTTATTGAAAGCAACCCTATTATTTAAGACAAACATGCAGCTTCAGGTGTCGCCGGGCCAACAGAACTGGTTAAACCAGTAAAGCGCTCTCGACGCACAAAAGAGCAAAAGAGACCAAATGTAAAGACCCAGGATATTTTGCATCTCAGAGCAACCAAATGTATTGTTACATTTGTATTGTTAAATGTCGATGATTTATGTACGAAGGACTTTCAACGGAAACAAGACCGCAAGGGCTTTTATGAAATGCTCCTCTTAGACAGGATGTTTGACTTTATTTGTACTGTAATACATGCCACTGTGTGACTGTACTTGTACTCTAACATTCTATCTAATAATAATAAAAAATAAATATATTCATCATCACCACCTAATGGAAAAAGCTCATACCCCAAATAAACCCAATTGTCTCAATGACTTAAAATATTTATTCTGCCAAACTGCCAGCTCGTGTCCTGCTGAAGAATTCCTGCGTACTTAACGGGCATTAACTGTCATCATCTTTCCTGCTTAAAATGAAAGGTAAATCTGTTAAAGGTAAATGTGGTCACATCTAAAAAGTAAAGACTGCAAGTAGTAAAATAATAAAATAATTTCCCCAGGAGGATTAATGTATTTCGGAAC
The DNA here is from genome assembly GCF_040956055.1 of Brachionichthys hirsutus. Taxonomy (NCBI): domain Eukaryota; kingdom Metazoa; phylum Chordata; class Actinopteri; order Lophiiformes; family Brachionichthyidae; genus Brachionichthys; species Brachionichthys hirsutus. Next base: position 4,971,911 of record NC_090904.1, on the reverse strand, counting down.
ACAAGTACATCACATACTGCAACAGCTCAAAATGTTTTAATAGTAGGCAATTCTATATATTGTACAACATTTGGCGCACTATTCAAAACATGATGTAAATGGTGTACATGTGTACTTTTAAAACCAGTAAACCGGTTATTTCCTTACAGCTAGCGACCGACTGACCTCCAGAGTTGGCGATGGTGATGGGAACCGTCTGCAGCTGGTGCATCTGCAACCCGGAGGCTCCGAGCGTGTTGAGGTTTATCGTCTGGATGCCCGGGATCTGGACGGTGTTGACGGCTACTCCTCCAGCAGCTCCCTGAGCCTGTCCCAGTTGGGGCAGAGACTGCATTGGGGCGAGTGTGATCTGAGGTCCGGTTGGACTCTGGATCTGAATGGTCTGCCAGCTCACCTGGCCGTTGGGCGCGACAGTGCGCAGGAGGATAGGGCCCGTGTTTGGCATAAATTGAAGATTCTGAAGCCCTTCTTGGCTGAGCGTCGGCGCTGTGAATACCTGACTCCCCGCGCCCGCCTGAATGGTCTGGAGGTGCGCCCCCCCCTGAATAACCTGCTGAGGCTGGATAAGGATTTGCTGTGGCTGCTGTCCATCCCTGTTGTCCGGCTGCATCGGGACACCGAGGGAGGACACGGCGTTCTGCTGGAACGCTCCCGTCATTACTCCGTTGCCGTTCTGCGCTTGGGTCATTCCGTAAGAGGCGGAACTCTGCGTGGTGACAGCGGACGCACTCGTCATGTAGCCCGTACCACCGCCGGATGACGCCGGCCGCTGCGACTGCTGTATCAGTTGGTTGGCCGCCGTGTCGCCTCCGCCATTCGAGTCACCCCCGGCGCCGCCTGTCCCAGTGCTGACAGGCAGCAAAGTGATGTTTCCATTGAGTGACATGGGCATATTGGCAAGGAACTGAGGCTGATTTTGTAACACACTATTGCCCAGGTTTATATTTTGAATGGGGATGGCCCCCTGCAGGAGACCGGGCATGGTTATGATGTTTCCTGTCGCACCAGCTCTGTTGGTTGCAGCGATGATCTGCTGGCCATTAGGAGAGGACACGATTTGAAACTGCTGTCCTTGCGCTGCGGCTTGTGAATCCTGCTGGGCCGGTGCCAACTGCAGTGCCTGGCCATCTACCGTCTGAAACTGTGGGATGACCTGGTACTGAATGTTGGGCACCATGCCCGATATGGCGGTAAGAACTTGCTGACCCGGCATCGACGGGGCCTGCGCCACCACGTATTGTTGTCCCTGAGTGCTCGCAGCAGCCGCGGACGATGCCAGCGCTTGTCTGCTCTTACTCGCGTCTCCCGTCACGCAACCTGTGGAGTCAGTGGCGACGGTGCCGCAGCCCGACGACGCTTGCACACTGAGGGGGATGACCTGCCAGCCATTGGGGCTTGAAGCGAAAACGCCCTGGTTCTGTTCGAGCTGCTGCTGCTGGTTCTGCTGCTCTGAAGGCGAATCGCTCTCGCCCGGAGTGTCGATTCGACTGCATGTCGCCGCCAGCAAGGCAAGGGGGGATGGCTGCTGCGAATCCTGGAAGCAGAATAAAATCAACTCGCAAAAATACGTTATACAAAACTATCATGACTGTTAATGATGCAGCTATGACAAATAGTGTGCGCATCTGATGCCACGTGATGTAGTTTAACATTAAACGCAAACTAATGTGTGACTGCCTTTTTAAACGCTGCACTGCACTCGTGTTCAAAACTATCACCTTAATAATAGCTTGAATTCCCTCCATGCAAGTCTCCTTCTACCAGTTCTGTGGGGAAGGAGTCCAGGCAATGACAGGGTGGGAGTATCGGGGAGGGCTTGGCCTCCCCTCCCCCCAAACCCACCCATCGCCCTCCCACACTTTATCTTGCCCTATAAACTGACTCACTCCTCTAGCCACCCCTCCAGGCCCGGCCAAATGGGCTGAGCAAATTGCACGCAAAGTGCCTGGGTTTAATGGCAACACCCCAAGTGGGCGAAATCTACCTGCCCTTTCCCCACCCCGGTGACATGTGCTCCGGTAAGAAAATCAACAACCCACAGTGAATTACAGAATGAAACAAACAGCGTGAGCTGGCCGATATTGCGAAGAGCCCAAGTCCGGATAACTTACTTGTGAACTTGCGTTTCTCTTTTGACCGAAGCCTCCGCCGCTCTCCGCAGCCGCCATTTCACCCTGCTGCTGATCTGCGGAAGGGAAGGAGAGTTGTTGCTCGATCGCTTATCTTCAAAGTAGTTGCGTGGAAAGCTTTCGAAGTATGTTAATGTCACTCTCCTGCGATCGGGACGAAACACGTCACAATTCAGTAATCGGCGCTCTGGGGCTAATAATAAAAGCTAAACCGGGAATACTTTTGTTGATTAATGTGAGAAATGCAGAGAGAGCCGCGCCACAAGTGTTCCGGGAACCAGTTAGCCAGCACCCTGGCTAAAGCTAGCATTAGAATCAATACAAGTAATAGTTCGCTAGCAGTCTGAGGAATGGGCTCCACAGGGCGGTCTGTTACAGTTCTAACCCGATAAATGAATAACGCAGCGCACGCATGTTATAAAGTATTATTTGACTAAACGGTAGCACCAGTTACATTGCTGTGAACACGTTGGCTAGCTGTCCTCGGCTGCTGAAATGTGATTGCCCGAGTACCGACAACTCGCAGCTTCGTAGTTTTTACTTTGAATCTGCTCGAGCCGCTAAGCTAAGCAACACAATCTCAAGCGTTCAGCGGTAAATACGCTTCTGTTTATCAAACCCTTCGTCCACAACATGTCCCTGCGTTAATAAAAAAAAAAAAAAAAGTTCGCTTACTGCTCATAATTTGAAGACGGGAGGAGTTTCTCTGGTCTTTTTCGAGTTGACAACTTTTCACAACTTCACAGAAACTTGATGTGCTGCCCTATGAAGGAGAAAAGCGGGTGCGTTCGATTTAATGACTGATTAGCTCGCTAGCTGTGCGAAGCTACTTTTTCGGTTCATAGCCCACGTACATTTTCCTCATCCGTGGAGCACAATGCCCTGGCGGTGACACGAGCCCTCTGCCTTTTTAAAATATTTAGATTTAGTTAAAAATAGTTGGAATAGAAAACTGCTTTACATGTAGTGTTTGTGCAAAAATACATGTTTCAATTTCATTGAAATAAAATTATTGATTCAACTTAAAACTCATATTTAATTTCGAGCATATCGACTCCACTATTGGACTTTATGATATACACAAAAGAAGCGCACCTATTTGGGAGGCAGTTTTGACTGATTGCTCCTGTTCTCCAATGAAAATGGGCGTTTCTGTCAAGCGGAAGCAACTAGCAAATGAATAGCGCTAGAGCTGGGGAGGAGGGCGGGACCAAGCACGGTAGGCTGCACGGATTAGTATCATTGACTTTCAGTAATGTTTTCAAAAGGCGCCATTAGTAAATGTGGCCCGTAAACATTCCTATTTATCCGTGGTATTGTGTTATTGGTCATTATTGATACCGATGCCATCACACGCGTCGTGTTTTTACTCCTTTAAACACGGACGAGAGGAAGGCGTATTCACAATTTAAGTCTTGCCTCCGTGGCCACTGGCCACTCCCTGGTGTCGCCATGTGGGCTGGGAGGGAGGCAGGGAGGAGGTGGGGAAGCTCCCCCATCACACAGACAGACTGGCTGCTGCAGCTCTGGGAGGGGAAAATGGCTTTCCTGTGGGAGGGCTTTTATTGTTGGGATGTGCGAGGCGGCTGTCAGTGGAGCAGCACATGTGGCCATGTAAACAGCACAGAAGGTGGAGGCCCTCCTCAGTCTAACCTACTCATAACGACCCATATATTACCATCAAATACCCCAATGAGTGAAGTATGTTTCACTTTCCAGTACACCTTCAATGATATTGATAACGTTATTTTTAATACATCAGCATAGCATCCAGATGAGTCAAAGTACTATGAAGTTGTTAATGAAGACATCCAGACATGGTTACAAAAGTAATGATGGAGGACAAGAAGCAGCATCCTTCCATTACCTTTAATAAAGTAAGAAATGACATAGAATGACAATTGTCAGCAGTGTTTATGATATGTTGAGATTACCCCCCCCCCCCCTCATTTAAAAGTTGTGTTCTAGGATATGGGCTCCAAATCAAATGAGCAGTTATAAAATAAAAACTCACTCGTGCTCTGCAGCATGTCATCATTTATACCAATTTCCCTTTCATTTCAGGGAGGCTATAGCTTGTGGACTCAGCCTTTACCACTGGCCGTTGAAAAACTCTCTCATGTCGGTGTTGCCGTGTGACTGCAGGATGTCAGACAGCTGCATCCCACGCAGATGACACTGCCGTATTGCATTCGAGCTACAAAGTCACTTCCCATCAGCCTGCTCATGATTCAGCCACATGTACTGGCTGTCTCACAATAAATTACAGAGATTCACCACAAACTATAAATCATTGAGAAAAGAAAAGCAGAGCAGACTGTCGCCAGTTTGAGCATTACCTGAAGATACGTTTCTGAGATCAACCTACAACAACAACAGGAAACAACATAAAGGGTGTAAATATCTGAACTGAAACGTCGATCAAGGTAAAAGTGGCTTTTCCTTGCTATTTTTTTCATTTGAACGGGTTTTTATTTTAGCTGAGACACTAACAATTAGGCCAGCACAACAGGGAGACACACTTTTTATTGCTGCTTATCAGTGAGTCAAGGTGGTTTATTTTGTGCTGCATTATGAAATAATGCAGCACAAAATAATAATAAGTTGCAGCTGCTTTGTGCTGTACACACAGATAATATGCAAATATAAACATTTAGAAGGAACTAAAATATTTATCTATGTAATTCCAAAAACCTACAAACATTCTATAATTAATCATTCTTAACAGATTGTGTTGATAATGTGGTCAGTGTCATAAATTATGGAGAAAAGATATTTCATTCAAACAATTTTTATAACAAGCTTTAAAATATTTATCTGTAAGTAAAAAACATTATATGCATCTATAATGTTCCTCAACATCTTCCACCCTATAACAATGGCTGATTATCATTGGTTTTAGACACTGTGCAATTTCAGGATTTTCACCTGCAAACTCTTTGACATTTTATCCTTAATCTTTGTCCTCTATTTTTACAGTCTGCTTCTTGTAAGGATTTCATATATTGATATGCTTTACTTATTGAAAGTATTTGTGGTTCTGTGTTTGTCCGACAACTTAAACTAACTGTAGTTTGAAATGAACCTGAACTTAATTCAAACTAGAAAAGCACCCTGAGAGCGCAGACCTCCGCCAAGCAGCTCATTCCCCTCCTAATTGGATTTACACCGTCCACATGGTGATCTGGATCATCATCAAAAGGTTCCAAACTGTTCTTGGTATCTTTAAACACCAACCATGAAACGTAAAAGTGAATCGGAGTTGATGTGTGTAACTTGCAAGAAGCGCGGCGAAAACACCGAAACATTGATGAGAACCTAAAATAGATCTGATCACGCTTCTTCATGTGCCATAGCAACTTCAATCTTCGTGGTTGAGTTTGAAGTGACGCCATGGAGAGCCCATCATCCTCAGTGAGGCGGCGAGCCTGGATCAACAGCAGCCGACAGTGGCACTCCCCCGAGGAGCTGGACCCAGAAGAACCGCTGTGCAGCCTCCCCTCTGCCTCCATAGCAGACGACGATGTTTTCTCTGACGGTGAGTCCAATCTTTAGAGAGCATCAGGGATCCCACCGTAAATCCATCCAGTAGACCAAATGATTCACTGGGATGGAGGATGGCCTCAGTCAAATGTAGATTTTAATTGGAGATTTTCTGCCCTGTTTACATACAAACATGAAATAAAAGAAACTTGGATCACATCTTTTACAAATACCAAAAAGACAGTGGTGCTCCAATCATTTTTTTTATTGCAGAGTATATCTAAAGGCAACATTTACAGCGTGCATGCGAGTATGAGAACATGAGGTTCTATGTAGTGTAATGAAGGATACTTATAAATCCAAAGTGTTGTACGTGTGTGATTTCCACAGGTTGCACCACAGGAAAGATTGAGAACTGGCTCCTGGGGTGTGGGTGAGTTAACTTGCTGTAGTACTGTTGTTTTTTAAATGTTTTTGTTAGATTGCATCTTGTTTTCAGACTGAAAAGGTGTAAAGATGTATCACTGGAAACTTGTTTGCAAAGAGTAAGTAGAAAATGCAAAGTCTCCGAGATCAGGTGCGCAAGGAAGACCGTGTTTTATTTTTAGCCCACAACTGCCTTCGATGATGTATTTTTTGCAGTTCCATTGGAAAATCTTATCACAGTTTTAGAACCACAGTGATTGTTGTGAGTTGATACTGGTTATGTAAAAACGTGTAACCAGAGATGCAGTTTTTATCAAAAACTCCTCGCTGTTAGAAACAAACTAATTACATGAAAATATAAAATTATTCTTCCTTCTTTGTGTTAGAAACTGATCGAAGAAATATGCCTCACTCGCATTGAGAATATTATAATAATAATATCTCTTATTCCAGTCAAGGCCACTGACCCAGTGTGTCAGCACGTAAATGGCTTCTAACACGAAGACAGAATACAGTCACAGGAGTGGCGTGATGGTTCACATGTTCTGAGAAGATAACAGGACCAGATCGGTTTAGGTTTTCACCCAGATGCAGCTCATTTCTTCTAGAGGAAGTTGACAGCCTGTTTAGAGCTGATTAGAGAACATATCTGTCATTTCAACAAAGCATGTACTGTGTGTGTGTGTATATGTGTGTGTGTGAGTAATGAATATTGGGTTGTACTTGTATCTTTAAGGTCAGAGGAATGTTCAGCAAACTCTGGTAAGCTGATCTGAAACAAAGACTTGGCACAAATAACGACCTGCCATACACTATACACGGTTTTTATTTGCATGTTGTATTGTAACTCCAAATTAACTCCATGGAAATATACCGTATACAGATTCTCTTCTCTTATCCTAATCTGCAATCCATCTCCATGCACATCAGCAATGGTGAAAGAAGAACCCAAACATTGCAACATAAAGACACTTCTTCGCAGCAAACATTATTTTGTTTAATAGCATTACGAACTACAAGCATACTTCATCAAATGTGTGTTTCCTTCTTATAGCTAATAATAAATCATTTGTTGCTGTTAACTAATGTAGCATATAACCTTTCAACTTCTAACAACAGCCCTATGAGCTGACTGTACTTTAACTCATACAAATACTATTTCCGAAAAGGAATTTGTCAGTTTTGTTTGGTTGATTATTTTCAGAAAATGATGATGCAGTGCGCTGCTATAGTTCTAAAATGACTTTAATCGGTAACTGGGTGTCCTTTCCGCAGAGCCAACGCTGAAAGCCAACCACTCTGAAGAGGAGCTGAGTCTGGGTGCTGATGGTAAATACACACACACACACACACACAGACTGAAAGGAATCCAAACAATCAGGAAGTGTTCTTATAGGAAAATGAAGTGAGCTCATGTATAGTTTGTAAAAGTGGTGACATATGAAGACTGAACTATTTCTGCATGTTGTATTGTAACTTTTTGTACTTTTCAATTTTAAAATGTCCTTGTGGTGTCCAGAATTTACTTTTTTTTAAAGGATATAACTTTACCTCTGCCAAGGAAAATATATATTATGAATGAATATGTATGTTAGAAACTTTTTATTTTGTTAGTACATCAAACGATTGCAATACACATATAAAATATCTGCTTTCAGTATTTTTACAAAAAAACGAAAGAAATGTATTTACATTAAGACTTTGGGTATGAGAAAATAGTAAAGATTGTAATCCATTTAGTACTATTTTATGCATGTCTTTAGTTAAAAAACAAAAACAAATATGTAGCCTTTTATTCTCTGGTGTTGTTTACATTTACTAAATACTCAACATATTATATTCTATATTTCAGCTTCCGTTATAAACGTTGGAGAAGATGAGCCTGCAACTGGGTGAGTGGACGCTGTAATCCTCCAGTGTCAGTCAGAATTAAGAAGAAGAAATGAGGTGTGTTGTGTTGGTGACTTGTTTACTTGGCAGGTTTCCTTCTGTAGTTCAGTTCCCTATTTCCTGTTTTGTGCACGAGGACATTTATTCAGGAGGGAGCTGAACTGCTGTCCTCACAGTTTAGTCAGGTCTAATAGTCTATGAGAGCTCTCTTCAAGTTCAACAACATGAAACTTCTCACTAAACATGTGTGTTTCTGATCTGCGCATGCATTTGAACTCTTCAAATGTTTCGTCTGCAGTACATCTCACCAGGCGCTATGCTTCCCGTCAGTGAACTTGGGCCACAGTATGGCCTCCAGCTGCCCCTCCTCCTCCACCTGTACCTCTGCATCTAGGTGACGTCTTGTTCCTACCTGAGTAACGAGCTCTCTGAAATAATATATCTTTAATTTATTTACGGTTCTCATTCCCTTTTATTGGCCTCTTGTTTAATTGCAATACAGTATACGATTGTATCCAACTTTCATGTCAAATCCTAAATATTTCTTTAAAGTGCTTTCCGAAAATCAGTCAAAAAACAACTTTCTGTTTTCTCATGTTCATAACAGTTTATTAGAGGTTCTGCAGCTGCACTCGGAGGATGCAGAGGAGCGGCTGTATGAGCTGGGGTTTGGCTGCGATGAGCCACAGGTCACTGTTCGTGTTCCTCCTCGTTTCTTCACCTTCCCATCTCTGGCTCGGGGCATCAACTTCCGCCTCTTCCTGGACTCCCAGCTGCAGCGAATTCGAGAGGAAGACCCCAGTCTCTCTCTTGCAAGTAAGAACGCAGGATTAGGGTTTGAAGTTGAATTTGGTGAGATTGTTCTGCCTTGTTGAGACTTATTTTCTTTCCACAGGTCGTTTTAGGCAAGTGCAAGTGCTCACAGCAATGGCCAACGCTTTCTACTCCCTCTACTCCCACGTGACACGCACTCCTCTGCAGAAGCTGCCTCCACCAGAGTTTTCCTTCTCCTCGTCTCCTGTGGAGAGGATTGAACGCTTCAGGAGCAGCGTCCGCAGCGAGCCACGGTCTCCGGTGGAGAGGCTGAAAGACACCGTCTCCAAGATGTGTTTGTACACAGGCTCGCCACGCGGGTCCGAGTCCACCTCTCCACAGCCCTCACCCAAAAAAAGATCCAGCTTCCCCAGTATTTCGGATATAGCGTTAGAGAAAGTGAAGTCTGGGGCGATAGGGAAAGTGGGTTTTGGGCAATGCGAGAGTAGTTCAGCTCTGGATGTGAACCTGCTCACGGATGGTGACAAATCCTGTGACAGGCGAGAAGAGGAGGAACAAATGGATCGATCCAACACGGATGCTCTTTGCATTGGAAATAAAATGCGTCATGAGGAGACACAGGACAGTAAACAAAGAGATATTGCCGACTCAGATGAAGGCAAAGCCAAAGCAGCAGGCCTCGACAGCAAGACTCGCGGTGTAAGAACATCAGTATCAGAAGAAACTGTGATCAAAACAAGGTTTCTTTCACGTCAGCTCGAGCTGGGCTTCTGTTCAGCTCACAGTGACTCAAGTACTGCTCACCTGAAACCAGCAGCCTTTGCTGCACACGATCTAATCTACCCACAGAGAGCTGACGGCAAGCAGCGAGCGCCTTCCTGCAGCCGTGACCGGAACGTTAACGCTTCATCTCTTATCTGCTCTGAGACGGAACACGCAGTTCGATCACATCCTGGGCTGCGTGCTCAAAGAGCATCTGAGTATGATGAGGACTCATACTCAGATGTAACCAGATCGCTTCCTGTTCTGGCTTCCAATGATGCCTTCGCCTCCTGCTGCATCACTGTGACTTCCTCTTCCCCGAATGCACCAGATCCTAATCGTGTTTCAACTGCCCAAATGTGTGAGGAGTCCTTTAACGAGGAGAGACACCGGTACCTGCTGAATCCATCATCATATCAGGGGCGGGGGAACACCGCCGCTAACCTTCAGCAGGCTAACTCCTTTGAGCTGGAGGAGGTAATACTGACTTTGTTTCGTGTGTCATGAAAGTAGGGGATGGATGAGGCCTGAAAATTTTTTATTTTTGTTTTTATGGTACAAATGATAAATAAAAACAGCAAAGATCATTTAGATAATCATCAACATGTGGTAATGTCAGAATCAGAATCAATCAGTTTATTGACATTGTCAATGAGGGTTCACAGACTAGGAATTTTCCTCGGTGAAGTAATGACAATAATACATGCTAGCCGCAGCGCTATGCTGTAGTGTACGCCCTAAAATAGACTGAGTTACAAAAAACATATGAATACAGAATACACGTCTGATGGTTTTAACATTTCTTAGAACACTGCTCCAAATAATCAAGAAACAATTGGGGGGGAAAAAACATGAACAAATAGGGTTATAAGCATCTGCCAATGTAATTTATAACAACCAAAAATAAATATTCCTGTTTTCAGAGAGACATGATGAGATACAGCTGTGGCGCTGGGCGACAGCCTAACACATAGCAGCGGGCTAACATGCTTCCGGTTCTACTCTATTGATGTTGGAACAGTCGCGGTGGTTTGTGGATCCAAGGTTTGCTCCGGGGGAAGTCTGAGGAGACGTTTGCCAGCTAACAGTGGCTAAGCATGTTTGTCTCAAGTAAATGATCGGATAAGTCTCGTGTTGTGTCAACAGTGATAAAGAAGTGCCACCACTGGGGCCATCGTTGCTCGACAGCATTTTCATTAAAGGCAGTATTTTTCCACGGCCTTTTTTAACTCTTGTTGAGATCTTATTGGTAGTTCATCTTTCAGACGTGACATGCTTGCAAAACCAGGTAACAAGATGTCATTTAGATTAGGCTGAAAGACAGGCTGTTATTCATCACACAGAGAGGGACAGAGCCACTGATATCCTTTTGATTAAAGGGTTGTCGTTGAGTGTGCTGTGCGATGAGTTTGGTCAGAGTCAAAAGAGCCAAACTTTATAATAAATGCTTACTATTTTTGTCTTTCTAGGTGCAGAGTGCAGGTGAGGATGATTTTGGACAAAACTACAGCATTAACTTCTCCATTGTCCAAAAATTGTCAGCACAAAGGTGTAGTACGGAGCAATATATTTCATTTGTTGGAGTGACGCTGCACGGCAACAGCACAGGCAGCACTGCAGACATACCCAACAGAAACACGACTTTTCCTATTTGTTCGCCGTCACCAAAACGCTGACTCCATTCCCAAAAAGAACAGCTTTCATCCGATTCATTGTGTGAATGTGTGAAGCAAAAGGTGCCAGTCAAAGGGTGTCCGTTCAGCATTCACACACCTTTGTGTGCGAATATTTATTTTTCATGATTAAACATTTTACTTGTTGCTTCCTGTAGTCCAGATCTTATATTGTGTCACACATGGTGCTTGAGGAAGTGTTTAGATATATGTTTGCTGACGATGTAGCGTATGAATGTAACGTATGTGAATGAATTTGAGCTGTGATACAGTTAACGTTTTTTTTTTTTACTGTTTGTGTCTATGTGTAGGTGAGGCGGTCCGGGCTGACACTGTCAGCATGCAGTCAGACAGCAGCGGCTATGCAGATGAATAAAGAGCTCTAAAGAGCTTTCTGACCTGTGAACTAAGGATATTCATGAGCTTGTGTGAAAACAGGGCAGTTCATAAAATAAATATCCTCTGATGGCCATTCAGCGGTCCATTTTTTGCCTCACATTTGCACATAGCTAGAAATCTTCTCCATCGTTGATCCATGGGAATGAAGATTGAAGAACTATGACTTGGCAATTCCGTAGGTCAATTTCTATAACACCAAAAGAGATATTTGCACTTTTTTTTGCATCAGAATTTATCTGCGGTTGTTAGAGAACTCCCTACAAAAGCACCATTTATGTCTTCAGACTTTTTTTTTTATACTTCAAATTTCTGGAAAATGTATTTATGCGCAGATTTCAAAATACTTTCTGCAAAATGTCAAGTGCATTTGCAGGGAAACTAAAATGTCATTGGCAACAATAAAAAAGAATGATAAAAGCTCCAAGGGTTCATTCGGGAACAGACTTTTTCCCAAAATGTGAGGTAATTCATGTTGTTTAAACTCATCACATAAGTGCCTCCTTTGTTCAATGTGTAAATCTGTTGTTCAAGTCTGCAGGAAGACACATGACATCACTTCCCCCCAGCCATGATTTTTAGGTACTGCAGTGCATTGTGGGCAGCGTTGGCTCGAGCGGCGTCGACGTTTGGGGCGAAGCCATGGCACACTGTGATTGGCTGCGTGGATAGCTCCACCAGACACTGGCAAAGGCCACTCAGGCTGCGCTCCGCTGAAACAATACCAAAAAATACCAATACCAATAAATAAACCATAAATAAACATTTGTTTTAGGATACTTTTATTCAAAAGCTGATTTCACCAAGCTTTTTATTTTTTATTTTACAGTAAAACAAAAGCCGGTTTGGAAATGTATTCAGAAGTTATCTGTTATCAGGACATTAATAATTTAAAGTTATTTAATTAAGTATTTGTATCCAGTGCTAATTTGAACACTAAAATGGAAGTCAAATATACATTGGTAAAATGTTTGCATTAGTTGAAAAGACAGGAGGCGGAGCTAGAAGTGGCGGAGATGAAGAAGCTGAGGTTCTCCTTGGGAGTGACCAGGTTGGATAGGATTAGAAATGAGGCAATAAGAGGGACAGTGAAGGTTAGACGTTTTGGAGACAAGGTCAGAGAGACCAGACTTTGATGGTTTGGACATGTCCAGAGGAGAGAAGGGGACTATATCGGTAGAAGGATGCCGAGGATGGAACTGCCAGGGAACAGGGCTAGAGGTCGACCCAGGAGACGATACATGGACGTAGTGAGGGAGGACATGAGAGTGGCTGGTGTTGGGGAGGACGATGCAAAGGACAGGGTGAAGTGGAGGAGGTTGATTTGCTGTGGCGACCCCTCACGGGACAAGCCAAAAGTACAGTAGTAGTAGTAGTAGTAGTATTATCCTCAACAACAAAAAATATGAGATTTTATTTTTCACACCTAAATACATTAATTAGTGGCCTTGAACTTAATCAGATATGTATTCAAAGCAGGACCACATATAAAAGTATCTCAAATCAGATTTGGTAAAAAAAAGAAAAATCACACTAGTGGCCTCTAGTGGTACCCATAATACGCTGAAAGTATTAGTTTGTACAGATGATGCAAACCAGATGTGAGTTAAAGACCCAAAATAAAATTCTGCATTGATAAAGTACACTCAGTTTGCGCTCAACTCATCATTTACATGTTCCTGCTCCAGGAAGAATTATAGCTGTTGTGCAAGCAGCAACTAACGCCATGCGTGCGCTCACCTAGATCCAGGTAGCTGACGTCAAAGCGCTGCTCCACAGACAGGTCACTGAGCAGAGAGCAGAAGCTGCAGTCAGCGGGCATGCCCAGAGGGTGGCTGCGGAGCTGGAGGATCTTCTCCCCAACAGAGTTACGCAGCGAGTCCCACGTACAGCTGAAGCCTTTACTTTTCCCCAACTCCACCCGGCTGCCTATGTTCTGTGTGTGCAGAGGAGATGATATCCATGAAATGAACACCTTTATGTGCCCATTATAATCCAAGCAAGAGGCAACAGAATGACAAGTGTATATTTTATGTTATGCTACACAACATTTACTGGAACAAAATAAGTCATGAGACAATTGGGACGCTGTGTAAACTGTTAATTAATACAGTATGCTATGATATACAAAATAAATAAATAGACTATGGCAAATGAATATATTTAAAAACTCATCTTCTTCTGCTCACAGTATTTTATTTTATTATTATTGCTATATTTTATTGAGATTTTCTCTCCCATCGTGCCAGTGTCCTTGCGGTCCAAAGTTATTGGAAGGTGTCATCATTCTGACATCAGTCCCACTTTTCCATTATGAATATTTAAGCCAAACTAAAAGTAAAGTAGCATTTTGTGTTGTATTTGGGAAAAGTTTGTATATACACTGTCTTGGCAGTTTTTACTGTTCTTGTTTGATTTTTCTGAATTATAGCAAATAATGGATAAATAAATAGTAACTTTTTCTTCTTCATTAATTGATTGTCATATATTTCACCAAGTTATGAACCTCCCCTCACCCTCATCTGTTAATGACTGAGCCTTTCCCAACCTAATCAGGGTTCTAACCATTCCATAAGCTTTCATGTCTTTTGTTGATCTTGTCCCAACTTGTTTGAAATGTGGTATCAAATTTGTTTCGTAAGCATTTACACAAAGATGATATGTAAAATAATTAATTCAATTTTAAATTGATCATATTCTGCTTTATCCATGTTCTGCACAGCCTCCCAGTCGGGGCTTATATGTAAAGATGTGATGAATGCATGGGTTTAAGTTACGTAGCACAACGTTGTGCATCCATTCCAGTAATTTGAAGAATAATTCCAACATTCACAAATTAAAGCTATCTCTGTGTTTCTCACCAAATTGAAGGTGTCATCTTCTACGTCAGCGTCGTTGCTGGTCCTCAGGTCTACTGGGACGTCGTGGATACGTGATAACATTTTAGCCGCTGCATTCCTTTTTGCTAGCTTCTTGGATGTTCCACTTCCTGGTGAGCAACAGGAAAATGAGTCACATTCACTGACACGGAGTCTGATTTACTGATATCCGCCAAAAGGCACACGCGAAACAAGTTTGCTTGATGTGTGCTTTAATTTAGCTCCACTTAAATAGCACATTAATATTTCTATGAGAGACACCTTTCTTTTCAAATGTAGGTCAGTGAGGGTCAGAAGTTAGAGTGTAACCCTGCATAAGGCAGATAAACATTTCAGTACCAATCTCAACAAATCTCTCCACTCTGCAGGTCATGGTGAACTCTTTGCGATGCGCTGGGCCTGACTCCTGGGTGACTGTGTACTCTGGCAAACGCCATCCTTTCTGCACCACCAATTCCTAGCAGAGACGTACACAGATGAATACTTGCAAAGACACGCAGCGTGCGCCAAGAGACTCGACAGAAATGGCAGCATATTTTAAGGAGACAAGTCAAACAACATGTCCAGTTATTCACCTGCAGAGCTCCTACAGGGTTGCATTCAGACTGCTGAGAGGTGCCCGAGGTCTTCATTTCTGACGGAGAGCTGTATAGACGAGACAAAGCAAACACAGAAGCAGCCATGAAGCAACACGGAACTCCAACTTAGATTTATTCTGAAGCCATATTTAGCCAATGTGGCAAATTATGCAAGGGCCAGTGTAAGAAGAAATGCGAGAGAAAACTGACCCGTCTTCATCCGTTGTCACGTCTACCCCAATAAACTCCTCTACTCCAACAACAACTCCGGCGGGACTTCCAAAGCCTCCCTTGAGCATCTTCAGAGCAGCCTCAGCTGCTTTGTGCTTGGCTGCCTTCTTGCTGGGCCCTTGACCGGTGCAGCTGATCTCCCCAACGGAGACACGGAACGTGAAGTTGGGCTGGTGGGCCTGTCCCTCGGCCTTCAGAAGGTCGTACACTGGGGTCTTGCCTATCCGCGTTCCATACTCCTGCAGCAGACTGATGGGCGTCTTTCCGGGATTCACAGCCAGCATTTGCTCAATACTAGTAAATGAATAGACACCAACATGATAGATTTACAGAAGGCTTTGGAAGATAGTGTTAATCCTTGCACCTCCCTCCGTCACAAATGAATCGCATCTTTCCTGTTCATAGACTTAAGTTGGCTGAGCCAGACAGATGTATTAATCGGCGCCAGAATACATCTTAAAGAGATGAAATGGTCAGAGATCGGACGTGTGTGTGTGTGTTGATTGTGAGTAATCACTTAAATGAGGAAGAAAATGAACTTGAATGTTGATTTGTGAAAGAAACTGCAAGAGATACAGTAATTAGTGTCTTTTATATTATAACCAGAGAAATATAACCGGCATTTACCGGTCCCGCCACATTTAGTGTCAGTCAATGGGAAACGGTGAATGATCTATACAGTGCGTCTTGACAGCATTAATAGTTTAATTCAGATATAGATTCATGTACTTTTATTTGCTAGCTTATAGAATACAGCATTACAAATAAAAGTTTCCAGTGTACCATCCAAATATAAAATAATTCTGTTTAGTTGTTGAATCTGCTGCAGCCCAGTGTTTTCATCTGTAAACAATCCAACTTAAATCGATCAATGACAGAGACATGCTTGGCTGCAGTAACTTTGGGTGTGTGCTTCTCATAATACACAGGCGAACGCTAAATACAATATTTTCAGTGCCACATCTGCAGTAACTCAATAACGCAGCAGATATTCACTTCAAAAACGAAAATAACTTCTTTATACAAATGAAATGTCGTGGGTGGCCAGGATTAAACGCAGTAGTAATGTTGAAAATAAATAAATGATCAATGGTATCCCTCTTTAGCTGCTGTGCTAACGTAGCTTAGCTTCTCTGCTGTTTCACCTGGAGCACCCGGAGTTTCTCTTCCAGCTGTCCGGTGCTGTCTCGTCGTTCATTCCCTATTTCACGCAAACAGTGCCGATCGCTTTCGGATGTTTAATCCTCCCGACAAAACAAACAGTTTCTCTCATTTGACGGTATTTTTCAGACGTGAAATGCTGACAGACCCTGTTTTTTGCTCGGACAGAATGCACAACAGTCCGTTTCGGAGCGCATTTATGACGTAGTCGGCTCCCCACGAAAGTCGAATTCTGATTGGTTCTCGTCGAAGCTATGGGTTTGTTCGTTTTGGAGCACAGTTATGACGTAGGCGGCTCCCCACGAAAGTCGAATTCTGATTGGTTCCCGTAGACGCTATGGGTTTGTTCGTTTTGGTCACTGGAAAACACCGACGAGTGTTTAAAGGCACAATTCTATAACGTCCCCGAACCTTTTCATGAGACGTGAAGGTGAAGTTTTATTTACCGGTAAAAAAAATTGCTAATCAAAAAGACAAAATTATTATGAATAATAATAAGTTACAATGTTCCAAACTATTTAGTTATTATGCCATATTTAACATGATTAACGTTGTATAAAAACAAATGGAACATGCTTTATCATTATCTTTGCTGCAGGCTACCCGGCCACCTATCAATGTGCATCTGTCAAAAAAAAAGAAGTAAATAAGAAAAAATGATATATATTTTTGTCCTGACTAAAGGTTACCAGAAGGTGGCGACATACTATCAGTGATCTCCGTATGTACCGGCCTCTGAATCGGTGCTTTGTACTGCGGTGCCATGCGCTGCCTGGCATCTGTCTTCACTATTTTTTTTTATTGTATTATGCCTTTATATCACCAGGAAATCTATTTGATCAGATAGCCCTGGAGAAGGTACCCAATCACATGCATTAATAGGTAAAAAATAAAAATGTCCATTATAGTACATAGAGAAAACCATGCAATTCTTTTTTCAGTCACCACATTCTTCATGGTGCCTTTAAACTAATATATTACAGTAACACAGAACCAGATCTATTTTTACTATTTTGGTAAAATGACATCCTAAATGTAAATAACATAAAATATTTGATGACTCAGAATAAGTGCGGCATATCTATTCAAAAATGTGCATCGCTATTCCTCTTCATTGTAACTGCAAGAGTCATCTTCAGATAACTCGCATCACTGTATATAAAAATCTAAATATCAAAAGGCAAAGCTGCTAATCAGTGTTAATATTATCATAGTGTTCAATAAAGCTATATAGAATGTATATTTTTGTGTATTCATTACTCGTGTTTACTGTTGGGTGGACGAAAAACAAGATGCTTTACATGAGAACATCAGGATTAGGATATCTCTGCACGACCATTAGGCAATTAAAGTACGCAAACATATTAAGACTTGTTAATACTCAATTACAAATGAAAACGGTGCAGCCAAATGTTAAAATGAAACAAAACAAGAATGAATGCTGAAAATACAACATGTACTTATCCAGTCATAATCAAACCTCACCCTTATTTTTTATAGTCTGAAGGGGAAGGCATTTTTCACATAATCCTAATCTAGAAAATCAAAAACAAAACGAAGAAAGATGTTTACATAATTACGTATAGCAGTGCCTAAGGAAACGAATAAAGACTTACAACTGGAATTTTAGGGGCTTTTCTTAGTTTGGCCGATCCTGTTGTCATGGTGTGCAGACCCTTAAAAGCATTTGAACCGAGAAGTACGGAGCCTGCTGCTCAACTAATTTAGTAGGACTTCCATTTAAATGTTTCACTACACTTTCCATCAATTCCTTTGTTTTTGTGGCTTGACGATTAATCCCTTAACGGTTTGCTGGTTAATCCCTGCTGGCCACCACTGAGACAACGTTTCGACGCTGATGGCTTCATTCGCTGGCATCACTCGTGTATAAATCCATTTAGCCAAGTGCAACAAAAAGTTACTCATGACAATGAGCCAATTGTGTCCAGTTTGAACTCCCAAAGCTACAATCAGCACGCTGGTTGACCTGCGATCAGAGTGGACCCCATCGTTCATGCTTTCAGCATTCACTTGCTTTGTTCACACACCTTCATTTGTTAAATCCCTGACAAAATGAATTTGGAAATGAATGCCACCTTAGCAGTTACTGTACATCCAAAGCATATGCACACGTAGACCCACACAAACACACTTTCCTTTTCCTGTCCTGGCCCAATGCATTAGTATATGTGGTTCTTTGGTTGCCAAAATCATCAGCAGATATCTTCAAGCATGGATCTGCATGAATGCTCTTTTTCCCTCCTTCCACAATATGATGTGTTTCCTTTTTTGTGTGTGTTTTGATCCCTCTCTTGCGGCCAAGCTGTGCTGTGGTGAGGCGCGGGTTCGAGTGGCGCTCCTGTGTTATTTTTGGCAGCAGCAGTGGTTGGTGGCTGTTGAGGAGAGAGGAGACAGAAGGGGGCTGGCATGAAGCCCGAAAAACCAGAGACTGTTTAAGGGATTTCTGTCTGAAGGAATTGCTTTGTAATGATGAGCGACTTATTATGTATTTGTGTGTGTGCATGTTCTCCTGCATGGATAAATTCACACACATGCAGAAAAGGACTTGCATGTAGATTAGATTTGTTCTTTTAACGTTTACGGAGCACCTCATACATATCCTCGCTGATCGACCACACACCCAGATTAGCCACATTGCTCAACAAAGTTTTTTTTAGCATCCGTGAGTTATGGCCATTCATTACCGGAGCATATTTAGCCTTATTTATTTTCTCTGTCACATGCACTATTCCTCCTTTGTCACCCTTTTTGGTGCTGCTAAATCTTCCCCATGGGAATCAGTCTGCTCAGACAACATGCAGTGTCAGACATTCACGTGCCTCCTTCCACGCTTCTGAAAACGCCATTTGAAAAAGATTTTCTCCATCTCGATTCTTGGCCCCAGATCAAGAGAACATTATTACTGTACTTTATTTATTTATATATCACGGCGGTAATGCCTGTGAACGTATGTGTGCATGCACATATGTGTGTGCAGCTGAGTGAGTATGTAATTGTGTATGTGTGTGTGTGTGGGTGTGTGTGTGGGTGTGTGTGTGTGTGTGTGTTAACCCACAGAGATATTTCAATTTCTTCAGAATATTAAATAAACATCCAGCAGCAGCTTCAGTGGAACGCTGCCTGCCAGTGGGTTTTGGATTGGATGGGTGGCGGTGCTGCATGGTGGTGAAGGGGGGAGAGGGGGGTTTGTGGCCATGGCTCTGGGGGGGTGAGGCAGCTCATGGTCAGGGCCCCCGCCGGACACACTGGCGCCTCGCGCTGGAGGACTTCTGAACCACCACACTCCTCCACCAAAACCCTGCCAACCCTGGCTCCCTGCTCGCAATCCAAATCACTCAGTTGTCTCTCTGCATTTGACGCTCTCGCTCTCTCTCTCTCTCTCTCTCTCTCTCTCTCTCTCTCTCTCTCTCTCTATCCTCCCTGGTTGTTTTTTCCTCCTTCAGTTTCTTCATTCCCTTGATCAAAATCCAGATTTATTTGCCATTTGGCCTCCTCTTCTTTCTCAATTATGCTTTCTCAATGCTTATAGTGGCAAGTCACCCCGGTTGGGCTTCCTCTACCTTTTTTCTCAGGAGGATTTTGCGCTTTTGCATATTCACCAACCATTTTCTGCACTCACCCTCTCAAATATCTTCACTTAAAATGTTCCAAGGAAGTATTTTAGTGGCTTGAACGTAGAGCAAAAAAGCAAACAATATTGGTTTGGGCTTGACGTCAGTCAGAATGGCATCAAGATAGTAAGCATTTTCAAAAGGAAAGAACTGTTTATGGGCTTTTTAAGACATTTGTAAGCATATTAGGGTATAAACGACCAAGTTTCTTTCCAACCATGTCAAACACTTCTAGGGTTACTCCTTTTTAAAAAAAAACCCTCTACAAAATGAAGTAAACTGTGTCAGCTTTGCTCTTTGTGGTCCTTCTGTAGGCTCATTCTGGTGGCCTTAGATCCGAAATCTGGAAAGTAAATTCTACTAGAATGTTTCCTGATGATAAATAGTTTTGATCGCTGAGAAAGCGCCATAAAATGACTTTTTTCATTCATGTCTGATGGTCATGTGCTCCAAACTAACTCCTTCCTATACCTAGTGCTGCGTATCATTGAATTATGGATGTCAAACATCTTCACTTAAGTGGATATGCATCTTCATGTGTCGCCCATGCAATTTTCTTAACTTCATTTTACCCTGGAAGCAATTTGTCATCCGGAGGCCATTAAATGGGAAGCATATTATCTTTTTTAAAGGGGCACAGTTGCCCACAACCCTCCCACAGCTCCTATAAACAAAATGGCCTCATTTAGTACCGCATTTGGTGCATTAGGGCAGCAAGGGAGGACTCCCTTAAAACTTTAAAAGTAGTCCAAGGCTGGAAAAGGCTGTGACATCAGGATTTGGAAATATGAGAAACGCTCCGAGTTTGCAGCGAGCAGGGTGCTGCTAGTTTCGTTAAGAATGAGAGGGTGGTCTAACCTCCATCATCGGCATCATAAGGATTCGGTGAGGAGACGCAGGAGGTGCTGCTGCAAGATGCAAGACTGTTGCGTCAGCTTGATCCAGGAGCGAAAATGTGTCCGGAGTCGACAACATAAAGGAATCATTTTGTTGTTTCCACTCCTTACAAATGCTGAAAATGACTTACAGAGTAAGTCTGGAGACAGCATGACCTTTTTACCGCTTGCCCTCTCTTATCAGTTTGGGCTTCCTCTCCAGCTCCTGAGAGCTGACCCCCTCTCTCGCCGATGTCATGGTTCACTCAGGATAATAAACCTTTACCCCGTAACAAAAGGCTCTTATCTTGTTGTTTACTGACTGCAGAGCCTCTGGCCGTGCTGACTTTTTCCCTTTTTGCCCCCCTACACCTGTAGACACCTGTGCTTTTGTCCTGCCCCCCCCCCCTCTCCTCTTCCCCACCCCGGCGTTCATGTGCCTGTGGCTACGTCAGTGCATGGCCCATTGTTAATTGCCCACTCAGTTGGGACCGCCAGATAATGACAGGAAAGGAGCTTCATTCGCATTTTGCTCGACACATCACACGGAGTGGTTCCCTCGTTTTAAACAGCTGTGACCTCAGTGAGCCGAAACTCCCTGGAGTAATTCATTAAGCAAAAGTTTATGTAACTCATCAAGTCTTGTGGCTAAATTAAACATGGCTCAAGTGGATGTTTTCAAATTACATCTTTGTGTTCGCCGGGTCTGCAATGGACTGTGCGATGGCTTTAACAGGTGTGTCTCTGGAATAGCCTTTAGTCCTATAACAAGCCTTGCAGAGGAGCGACGTAGTCCTGTAAGGGGAGTACAGGAGCACATGTGGGCACGCCATATGGAACAGATTGTCTCGCATCTTCCTTTGCCGCTATGCGTCACTCCATGTATATTTTTCTTTTATAACCATATTTGAAGGCAACACTTGATGATTCCTGGCTTTCTAAATAAAATGAGTAAAAATAAAGTTAAGCCTACCCTGCGCCACCACCGCTGCCGGGGGAGACATTACCAGGAGCAGCAGAGGATTGAAATGCCACTGAACGTCTTCTTAACCCCCCCCCCCTTCCGCTGGCCTGACACACCCTGCCCATACCCCGTTCTCCTGTTTGTCTTTTATGTTGCGGACTCGACCGTACGCCTACTGCAGACCACCATAAACATGTCGGGCCTTGATGACAGAGTCGGCCCGGGGATGGGTTTTATATAAATTGACCTCAACTACAGCCCATTAGAAGCCCTAAATTGGAACCATGCAGCCTGGGAAGTGTAAATGTTGCAGCAGTGGAGCCAGGGGTTTCCAGCTGCACAGGTCTTCATCGCAGGGATGACACACTTTATATGTCAACTATTGTCAGGAATGTGTGTGTGTTTTTGTTTTTTTTGCCACTGGAAAATCCCGTTTGCTTCTTTGTTTTGGGGGAGGAGATTATTGGAACCTATTTCTGTTTTATGTGCTCGGCATCTATTTCAAGTGGCACCTGCCAACTATGATGGTTATTTACATGCTATTAAAGGTCACTGTTGGGAAAGAGTGCACATCCACTTCAGGCCTCATTCCTGAGGCTATCTCTCTTTTTATGCAGAGTCCACCCACCTCAAGTATTTTTATTAGTCTGCAGCGGAGCCCGCGTGACCTGGCAGAAAACTGGACAGAGACGCAAGTGCCACTTGGAGTGACTTAAACGCTCCCACACACACACACTCACACACACACACACGCTGTAATCCTTCATGACCAGCACAGCCTCTCCTCTACATTTGTACCTCTTCATTGCTCCTTCCATCCTGCGTCCTCCTTTGTTCGGCCGCCTCCCTCACCAAACAATGAGCCACATCTCACTTGTCCTAATCTCCCTTCTCCTCTCTGCAGATTCTGCCGGCGCATCGCTCTCAGTAATTACCTCTCTCAAGATGGAGAGTGGAGTAATTGTCTTGAGTGTAACTACAGTGGCTCTCTCAAAGGGGTCATTGTGCAGAGTTAGGACTTCACTTCAGTGGACGGCTTTGTTTGCCCTGCTAAAGGTAATGAAAGTATTTGGTTGGCTACGACGATGTGGAAACATAGTAAGATATGAAGAGGTCGACACTGAGTGAGGAGAGCAGGGGATGAAGTGAGGAGAACAAAAACAATGGCTGCTTTTCTTTTTCATAATAACACCAGCAAAAAAAGAATTTTGAAATTTCTTTACTTTTAAAAGCACCAACATTTTTTATTTTTTTTACAACATGTGAACCTTTATGAGGTTTAATGCTTTATCTGTATTTACAGTATTGTAAACACTCATTTCACAAGTCAATAAAAGGTTGTTGTTCCTTTCTGCCACAAACAACAACAACAACATGAGCATCACATTAAGCTCTAGTGTTAGTTTCTTTAAAGCAATGCATAGAGACTTTTCTTGGAAAGTTACATAAAATATTTTTTTAAATGCACAAAAAGTAGAAAAATAACACACCTAACAATATCTATATACTGCTGTAAATATATAGTATGTACAAACAAGGACAAGCCTTATTTATCATTTCTTTACCAGGTGTGGAAAACTTCACAATTAAAAGATTATATAGAAATAGTTTACACACATATCAAACTTCAAGATCTATAAATAAATCTTTAAAAAATAATCCTAAACTCATCCTGTTAGCTAATAAATAAGGGAAAAAAACAAATCTTAATTTAATGCATTTTATTTTCTTGTTGGCCAGCTTCAACATCTTACGTTATCTCAGGCATCATATTTACTGCGTGGTGCAAGATAATATTACATGTGTATAATTTAAGACATAAATTAGAGTATTTTTTTTGTAGATTTGTATTTAAATTAAATGCAAACAGCAAACAAAAGTGAAATACAAAACCTTGTTCATCAGAATGTCTTTGGCATTGAGAGGCAGAAGGCAGTCAGTTGATTGTTTCAAGAATAATGAAGAAGTATCAAAGTACAGCTGTAAATCAGATTTCTCTCTCGACATGCATCATCCTGACCGTAAGTCTCCATCTAAAAGAACTTTCCTTTTGCGGCTTTGGAGCTCTTTTCCTTCTGCTTTTACAGATTAAATTTCCCCAGTGGTTTGTCTCATTTGAAAGGCAGAACATATATATATACTGTGTGTGTGTTTATTTTGTGTGCCAGTCTGTGTGCACGCTATCATTGAGTTCATGTACTGTATAGCCTGGCATCTGTGTGTGTGTGTGTGTGTGTGTTTGTGTGTGGTCCAGAGACACCAAAGTGATCGCTCCCTGCACATGCACAGTCACTTTTCATATCAAGTCTATTTAAACACGGTCCTACCCCCCCCCCCCCCCCCCCCACACACACACTCCTCTGCATGTCTCGAAAGGAAATGCTGTCCTTTTATTTGAAGGGTGCATTTTTCACTCTCATGAATAAACCCACCACATCTCAAAATAAAACTGTAAAAAGAAAAGGTCAGATCTCCAGCAGCCCACTGCTGTTCTCCACTCCATTGGGCGTGCCAGTCTTGTCATCTCCGTTGGCGATTTGCTCGGCGCCGGGATTGGTGGGCACGGTGCTGGCGTTGAGCTCTGCTGCCTCTTCGCTCCGGGGATCGGCCTCTCCGTCCACAGCTTTCCCTGGCATTGCAGCGTCTGCGTGGGTCTTCTGGTGCTTGGAGAGGTGGTCGCTGCGTGTGAAACGCTTGTTGCACAGTAGACAGGTGAACTTCTTCTCCCGCGTGTGCGTGCGCACGTGCCGCTCCAGTTCGTCTGAGCGGGTGAAGCGTTTCCCGCAGAACAGCCAGTTGCAGACGAAGGGCCGCTCGCCGGTGTGCCAGCGCAGGTGGGCTTTGAGGTGGGACGCCTTGCCGTAGACCTTCCCACAGCCTGGGATGTGGCAGCTGTGGACCGGCTTCTTTCTCAGGGATGCAGCTGAGGCCCCAAGCCTCTCCAACTCCTGGCAGTTGGGGCAGTCACATGAGGACCTGGTGGGGGCACCACCGCTGTAGCCCCCTGATCCCCTAGCAGGTTTCAGGCCCATGGGACTCTCAATCAACCCCGCGCTCGGCACAGGCTTGGGCTTGTACATCTCCTGGGGCAGCATATGCTGGGAGGACTGGAGGAGGTGCGAGGAGGAGCCCAGCCCCACAGAAGGGTAAGGAGCTGGGTTGAGTGGCGTGAAGTCGGTGGTGTAACTGGGCAGCTGTGGGCTCAGGGAGGCCTGTGGCGCCACAGGCTGCAGGGAGGCCTGGAGACCTCCATCTGCCTGGGGCTGGGTGGCTGACAGCCAGTTGGAGTTGGGATGGACATCCCACCAGGAGGACGTGGCATTGGCCGGGGCAGCAGTAATGCCTGGGTGAATGCCAGCTTTATACCAGGATCCATAGGGGTGCGTCATATCCAGCGAGGTGTAGACACTGGTGAGGCAGTCGGCCGTGGCATGAGCCTTGGACACCAAAAGAGACGGGTCCTGGGAGGCGGAGGTCTGGAAGGAGTGGGAGAAGGGATTATATTCTGTAGCGTAGCCTCCAGCAGAATGAGGGGGGCTTCCACTCGGGGTAAGCAGCCCACTGCCTCCTCCTCCAGCTGCAGTGAAGGAGCCAGTGTAGGAGTCCGCCAGGCCACTGCCGTCTGCGGTCCGTCCGTTCTTCGCTGTCTGAAGGTCAGAGGTCATGTTGTAGGGCTTCTTTACTGGAGCAGTGCTGCCGGTTTTCCCAGGTGTAGCTGAATCCCCGATGGGGCTAGTGCTGCCAAACTTATTGCAGGTAGCGGTTAACATAGCCAGAGGACTGGAGCCATAACGCGGGTCTTCCTGGGACAGGAGGAGACATGGGAGAAAATGAGACTGTGTGCAGGAAATGGCTGCTTGCTGCTGCTTGCTGCTGCTGCTTCTGTCAGTGTCAACTCTAATAAAACAAACTCATGTCTGACTGCCAGCGCCGCCGTTTTCATACTCTCTCTGTTTTCAAAGTGATCAGAGCGGTTTCGAGCGCTCAGGTTTGATAAGGTCCTGCTCAATGAAGTAGGAGTTCTTTATTATCAGGATAAATAAGATAACATTTTCCACTTTCTAAGAATTTGTATTAGGGCTCTTCTCTTTGGCACGTGGCAGGTCACTGACCTCTTAGCACATCACTGAAGAGTTCTGCCGCTCTACTGTTCAACACACTGCGTGTGAGAAATCATATAAGAATGAAAAAAAAGAAGATTTTCCCAACCAGGCATCTCTTGTAATTCCTTTAGATATAATATTCACTCAATTAGTAACAGAAATCAAATGATCGTGGCTCAGACTGCCTCTCCAGTCACTGGTCTCTCTTTCCCAACAAGTTAATGATGCTTCAGTGCAGCTTTAACTTTAACTTGACAATACCGTCTGTCCATTTCATGTCATTCTCCGTTTCATTGCCATATGAGATGACTTGACATCCAGATATAATTCCTCTTGCATATAGAATTAACAGGATCTTTTTTCTTTGCATGTGGCAATTCTTTAGACTGGAATTCTGGAATTACATTTCAGTACACGTAGAAGAATAAAGAGAAAAATAAATATATACTTACAATTACATTCCCTACCTCCAGAATAGATGCGGCCATCCCTGAGAAACAAAATCCTATAAGGAAACTGAGGGGAGTGGGGAGAAGCGCAGCTCTGAGTCCCGGGACAGTTTGGGAGAAGTTGGGCTCCAACGCGGGGAAGTATTTTGAGGCTCCATGAGCCCGCCCCCCTAATTACAGCCCCCGGGGCTCTTTGAAGACACGCTAAGAGGCAATAAAAACCCAGAGATGGAGGAGAATGGATGGCGATTGGTGGAGAGACGGAAGACAATCCCACCTCCCCAAGCGGAGGGCGTCCAATCCCTTCTCAAGATAAATGCATGAATGGGTTTGCTCATCAATCACCGTGCCGACATCATTTCAGTTATACACCGGTATTATTTTTTCCACTTGGATTAGTCCCGTGGAGTCTGACGGGGCTATAACATCATCTCACAAAGAATGATCTCGACAGATTTCAACTTAAAGAGCGTGCTGTAAATTCTGCCCCAGCCATTAGACACGTCGCTGTAAATAAGAAGTGAAAAGCGATTAAAGCAACAGTAGAACACGCAGCCCCGGCCTGCGCCGCATAAATCACAAAAATTACGTTGACTGAGTCTGTGGCTTCCATCAGGATTTTATTATTCTGGTTTCAACCCACTCTCTCTCTCTTTCCAACATTCTTATAGAGTTAACTGCCTTTCAGACACTAGCTGTGATGGTTAAAGAGACTGAACTGTAGAGACAAGTGAAAAAAAAAAGCCATTAAGTCAAATAAAGAGGAGATTATTGCTTCAAATTAAATGAACTCAAATGACGGATTCACGAGAGGGAGGGGAAAAACAAACTTGTGAAGCTTGTTTCCTCAAGTCAGACCGTTGATGAAAAGAGGAAAACATTAAAAACAGGAAAGCTGTCTTGTCAAATAAGCCTTTTTATTTTTGTTATTTATTATTTTGGCATTGTTGATTTTCTAGTATGGGATGAAAATTGAGCTACTCTGATCTCACTTTTTTTTTTAAGCAACCTTTATTTAACCAGGTAAGTCAGTTCTCATTTAAAAAAATGTCGACCTGGCACCTATTTCATATAATACAGAATTATGGCTCCACATTAATTCAATTTAATGCTTCACCTATCAGTTACTTGAAAAGCTCAATTTAGTTTTTTAGTGTTGTTTTCCAATGAGCAATTATAATGCTGACAACATTCTGTCACAAACTATTTTCCCTTTGCTAACAAATATAGATTAAAATATATAGAATAAACAAACACATTTTTAACTCTATTAAAACATTTGGCTATGAAATGCATGCATTTAAAAAACAGTTCCTGTAATGTGTTACATTGCTGTTTTCTACGTTACAGGAATACATGGAAGAATACATGGAAAAAAACAAACTGTCACAGGAAAAGGAGACTCACATATCCTAATACTGGGACAAATAAATAGGTTTATAGCAATAACATTATTTACTTTACGTAACTTGGAAATGTCTAAACTCAAGACACACCAAAATACGGCAAAGAAAACAGTCACATTCATTCTTTTACCCATTTATGTTTGGGAAAAGTCAAAAACTCAACTTTCAGCCATGAGACAGATTCTCAGTGCTGTTTTGTGGGAGTCTCGTTCTCTGAAGGAGGAGAGCACAGCAGATTAAAATTGTTGTCAAAAATAAACATATAATTTCTGTCCTTATTTTCTCCTCAATTACAGGGCATGGTCGGCGCTGGGCTTGTCGTTCTGCAGAGTCTAGCCCTCACATGAACACGGCAGCTATATTTGGCAGTCTGCTCTCCGACTGACCTTCATCGCTTTATTTCCTTATTCTAGAAGGTGCGTGAGGAGAACAGAGGATGCTATCTATCTATCTATCTATCTATCTATCTGTCTATCTATCTATCTATCTATCTATCTATCTATCTATCTATCTATCTATCTATCTATCTATCTATCTATCTATCTATCTACATATGTGTTGTATGTGGCAGTCTTTTCACACTTTCTTCTTCCCCCTCTCATTTGACACATGCTGCTTTACTGTTGTGTGTCTGTAAGTGAACCGTTCCTTCTCTTCTTAGTCTTTCTTCATCAGCGCTTTATGTTTTACATTCAAGTGAAATGAGAGGGGAGGTAAAAGAGCTCCTATCCTGCTGTAGTGCGGTCTGCACTGGGTTGCTTTTCCTCATTTTTTATAAGACTTGTAGTAATGTAAACTTTTGGCGTGTTCCCCTTTACAGGTTTCTTCAAAAGGGAGCAAGTGAGATCTATAATTAGTGAATGCGTTAAGCTCTTAACAGCCCCTTCAAAAAGCTTTCTCTGCTTTATTTACTATTTTCTACTCTGCGCGGTTTAGATCTGGGATGTGCACCGTAGGTTGCTGCAGGCTTGATGAGCCCTGGGGCGTTGGGTGGGCACGATTAGCACAATTACCAAGTCTGATTACATGTTTCGTTTGGACAGATTATTAGTAGTTGCAGTAGTTCCATGTGTTGGTAGCGCTGCTTGCTCATTAGGCAAGCGACATGTGATTTGCTGGATTACTAAAAAAAGCCTTGCTTCAGTTTTTCATGAATTACCCAAATGTTCACTGTAATGTTCTGGTTTATTCTGGCCCAAGAATGACCCAAGCAAACACGTTACACCTTTGTCTTTCCATGCAGCCAGTATTTCATCATTTTCAGGTGAGGCCTCAGCTCTCTGTCTTTGAGCTGCGCATCAGGCAAGCACCTACTTAGGTTTTGGCTTGCTCAATGTGTTACTTATAGTGAGTGGCCTTTATAGATTACATTGAACTTGGCTTATTATAAAAGGGGAAAACAAATTGCAGCACAATGAGTGTAATTAATGGCCATCAAAAGCTAAAAAAATAATCAAACTATCACGTAAGAAAGCTACAATGTCATTAGAAAAAGATGAAAGCCTATTATGACAATGGTCTCAAGCATATGTAATGCATTTGTAGTTTTTTCCCACGCTTCATGTTCCTGTTCATCCATGGTCAACTTTTCCATTCAAACCTTATAGTCAAGCCGTTTTCACGCTGGTCACTCAGCTCTGCAGAAAGTAAACCGCTCTCTGTAACACATATAAAGGAGGGATGGAAGTGGGCATGCTGTTTGCTTATACCTTTCAGTCTCTCTGATATTTATTTAGTCATACTTACCCCTGTAGCCATGGCGCCGTACTGAATGTGTAGAGTTTCAAATGAAATGCATCTCTGGAATCGGATGTTTCAAACTGTCTGTTTTCAAAGTGATGAGCTGTCGGTGAGATTAATTTTCTGATACAATCCTTTTGCAGTTTAGACTCAACTGATCTCAGCTTTTTCCTTTTTCAGCTCTTGCACAGTTGCTTTGTGTCGGGTCAGTAGAATTTTTAGAATCCTGTTTACAGTAAATTAAATGAAATGCTTTTTGCCTCACCAACTACACAACTGTTTGACATCTTACATTTATTGTAATTTACATCTTCTTTAAGTATTTTAGTAAATTTTATAAAAAAAAAATAATTTTTTTTTTTTCGTTATTGTAATTTTTTATGAACTATTTTTACTCACTACATAAGTTAAATATTATGTACCCCAAGCAGTGCAGGCATGCAGAACTTCAAACAGCTTCCTTTTTGTACAATTTAGCACCAGTAAATTCATCCAGCAGGCATTTTTCTTGAAATAGCAGTGAATAATACCAGATCCTCTGCCTTGGTTGTGCCATGAAAGCGGCGCAGCGGTACAAACAAGCAGGAAACAAAAGCAGGAAACTCCTCTGATGTCTACATGTTGCTTAGTTTGTGTGTGTGTGTGTGGGGGGGGGGGGTGCTCTTCTGTTTTTTACATTGGATTTAAATTGGCCTCTCGGTATCGTTAGGCCATTAAAGCAACCAAATAAGTGTGTATAATGGTGGATCAATGGAATATCTCACCATAATGCATTTCCCTTGACATTCCCCTCTGGGCTGCAACCCTCAGAAAATTAACAATGTTAATAATACTGTGACGGAGGGGGAAAATTGAAATGATTAGATGTGTTTTACTTTGCTGCTGATGGAAATGTGGTTAGAGGGAATCAGGGTCAGGGATATACTTGCTTTGCAGCATGACTCTGTGCTATTTTTCCAGGCTGTGTGGTCAAAGAATCAGAGCTTTTCAACGGAAAATGAGAGAGCAAGAGAAGTGTGTGTGGGGGGGGACAACAGAGAAAGAGAGAGAGACAGAGACAAAAAAAAGATGGATAGACTGCAAGAGACAGAGAGAGACAGACAGACAGCGAGAAAGAGAGAGGGAGAGAGAGGTGAATATTGTGTTATTTGTACTGCTGTTGATGCTGTTGATCATTGTCTCCTCGTGCGCTATGAGTCAGACATGAAAAAGCAACAACATGCTTTTAATAAAATGACCTGCCTGGCTGGAGCGGTCTGTCTCATGTTGGTGGGTTTTCACTAATTCGGCCACAAACAGGCAGCATTTCGACCGTAGAGCGAACGTATTCACTTATCTGACATGGTGGTAGTCACATGTAGCAATGAGAAAGCAGCAAATAGAAATAAAAGAAATAAAAAAAAAAACATTTCATACAGAATTCCTTTGAATAAGGTCTCTAAAGATTCAATTCCAATTCCAATCTGACAGCCCACCTCCAGGCAAGTCGAGTTTCCCCTCTATAAGGATTCTTTTTTTTTACTGCTTGCAAAATGAGAACATTATCCTCTAACTTTGAAATGTTGTGCAACACGCTTAACATGCTTGCATACAAGTATCAGCTCTTGAAACACAGAAGTCCGTCTACTCCCAAACAAATCCCAGTCCTCCGCCTTCTTGGTGTATACAAGCTGAGATCTGGTCTGTAATCTCTCCGTCTGTCGAGAAGACCTGTGGCCGCCTAATGACCCTGACAGGCGTCATGCATGCAATTGCTCGGGATGGCACAATGACAGTCTCGTTTCAATATCTCTTTATACATGCAGTACTTTGTGAAATGAGAGGGACTTTGAGGTGTGCCGTGTTTTTCACTGGACACTGCTGGCCTGCCGAGAAGCAACATGCATGCAGTGCGGATGTGTAATAAGCGCATGAATTGTATCTGATAAAAACCCAAAAGCATTACACTGTCCATGCTTGGATTTATATTCTAACGAGTTTATGGTTGTTGTGCTGATAACATTTACTCTTTTGATGAAAAAAAAAAACTTTGCCTATAAAATACTTGATCTTTTGGCAGGTTGCTGTGTTTGACATTAAGACTTAATTATTTACTTGAAGCTAAATGTACTGCCATGTTTTGTTCTCAAAGGAATATATCCATTCAGACCGCTAGCCATGCAAAAATAAAATAAATAAAAATAAAATAAATGCTAGCAGCTAACAAGGTAAGCCATCCAGAGCTATAGACAATCAAAGTGTTGGGGGAAAAAAATAAATACATTGACTATAATGCACATTTTAGCTGATTATGCAAAGTTGTGTCCAGTGGGCAGAACCCACTGGACACTGGTCCAGAACCAATATCCTGCTGATCAAGTATCTGCTTTTTAAAAGTGTGATCATGTAACCCACACCCCGTCCGCCATCCTCCCCTCTCCCCCACTGGTTTATCCATATTTAGTCGGAGCCCCCAGACCCTGACAGCAGCTGGTGCTGAGGTTTGGGTGGGAGCTCATTACTCGTTAGTGGAGCCCTGCCAAAAGGACGGGATGTTTAAAGGGAGTAAATTGAGGTTTTCTTTTTTAAGTTGCTTTATTCGTATGTGCAAATCCGACTCCATACATTGTGTGATCTCTTCCATGTGTCGCGCGTGTGTGTGTTTGCGCGCGACCAGCAGTCTTTTTCTACTCCCCTCATCCTGGAAATAACTTCCGTTCTCCTTCATTTTAATGAACTCCCCTCCTGAACGTGAAATCATCAGTATTTCTCTCACCATTTGGAGTCTGTGTCTGTGTCTAACTTTGTTTTTCTTAGAAATAGTCAATGCTTTAATACATTACCATTAACAATTATGCCAAGCCGCAGTCTTGAAATGTAACAAAAAGCTTAAATATAAGTTAAATACCAAAGTATTTAAATTTCAAAGGGGCCGTCTATAGAGCTAATTGCATGTATCTCACTAAATCGGCTCAACATTTGTCATCTCTATGCTTTGGTTTGCATATGTAGTAAAGTTCTTTCAGAGAAGAAGTGGACAAAGGAAGACTAAATGTGGCCACTGAGCTCGGCTATGCGTGAACTGGTGTAATGTTTGTGGTCACTGATTATGGATTGTTGTATTTAAAATGTTGCAGACATGTCCGTGATTAGCTTGTCTACGCATCTTTACATGGAATTTAAATGTATATTTACTGCTAGTACACATTTAAATTTCATATTGATATAATTTGTTTCCTACGTGTCCTCACTGATTTGTACATTTTATTTGTTATTTTTTTATTGTAAGTTTAAAGAGAATTATACTCTAAATTCATTGGTGGAAAGAAATTCACTCACTGCATTTTAGAATATTGTACTTTTTATACCACAAATATATTTGACAGCTGCACTTAATAATTACATTTCAGACTACATTCTTGACATTAAAGCATATTAAACTCATGAAATAAAACGCCTTGTTAAAGAATAATTCAGTTGCCTTCAACCTATTTGACTCGGGGGGGCCTTACAAAAAGGTTGCTGCCCATGTTTGCTTCAGATGTCGGTTGTTCCATCAAAGAGCGATTTCCCTCTAAATTTGTCAGATGGTTGCATTTGAGTACTTTTCTATTAAAGGCTTTCCTTAATGAATTCTCCAAAAATGCAAACCAGAACACTGCGCTGCAGCTTGTAAAATAACTATTACTGTGAGTGTTTCTGTCTGTGTAGACCTTGTTTTTAATCGAATCCGCTTTGTCACCACTCAAAGGACAAAGCCTCTCTGGCTGCTTTACTTCAAAGAGACGGTCGTTCAAAGCTTCACACTTGATGTTTTGGTGCTATAACAATGTGGTTTGGAGGACCGGAACAGTTGTTTGTTTATCAGACACATATTGGACTGCAGAATAGGAATAATATATCCAAGTTAGGCCGAAGACAGGCCTTCGTTTTAGAGAACCTGGATGAGTGACCAGGAGTATCCGGTGTCCCCGTCTATTGAGTGATTGTGTGGTACCGAAGTGAAGTGCTCTTGACTTGCGTTTCCTCTCTTGGAGAGGAGACTGGTACTTCCTGGTGATACTGATCAAGAGACGAGAGGGGGGGGGGGGGGAATCAAGACATTAAAGCAGGCCTCAAATATGTCAAAACCTGTGCCTGACAGATGCAAAAGGTCCGGACTTGAAGCAGCCGGCTGGAGCTGGAAAAAGGCAGTAAGGACTCAAACAGAGAGGGGTGTGGGCAGGGCATGTCATACAGAAATAGAACGACATTATAGGTAGGTAAAATAAGCATACCTAAAGGAGACTTTATTACTTATAACCTGAAACCCCCAAAAGCAAAACAAAAGGGCCTAGCCGCACCACATGTGTGCAAGAGGAAGCTACAAGTCTTCTCTCCTTTAGACCACCCAACGCTTCACCCACACGGTCTCCTGAGAAACACCGCGCAGGACTGAATCAAACATACTTCACCCGTTTCGCATGATCTCGAAACGTAATGCATTAAGTTGATTTATTTTTTTCATGACTGTGTACTTTCTCTTGAATTTAAAGGAATGAAAGAGGTCGTGCCGCTACACAAAATTTGGTACCAAATTTAAAATTGGGAAATTAGATGAGATTTTTTGTTGTTTTTATTTGAAATTAATTTTTACGTCTCAGTTTTTCAGTTTAAGACGTGATCATTGTCTCCGTGCTCGCTGAGACTACTGGAGCACAAATGTCAAAATTCTTCTAAAGTCCTTAGCGCTTTCGCTGAAAATAAAGAAACTGTCCTTCCCCCCACTTGCTTGAAGCCACAGCATGTGGTCTACTCTGTTCCTGCTCTAAAAATGGATGTCGGGCGGCCTCGGGAGAAGCCCAGAACAGCCTTCACCGTAATGGCCGTGTGGGTGTGGCCCCTCGTAGATGGCTTTTGAGGGGGCCCCTCCCGGACGCCCGCACCCCTTGCCAGTGCCCAAGGGCTCCAGGCTGCCTGACCAGAGACACCACGATGTGGCCCACGCTGAACTCAGGCTGAGCCTGGCTGGGGTAGACCCGAGCCAGGACAGGCCCAACTGCCGCTCAATGGCAGGTTCCTGTGCTCCTGCCCTCTGCTGGGGTCACAGAGAACTAAGACAACAACAACATTTTTTTGTGAAAAAATGTATAATTTTATAAACAAAGAATTAAAACACGCTTTGGCTTGTTTTAGTGTTATTAAACTCATTGCCGTAATATTAAACTAAGCTATTTGTATTACTGGGATATTCATCAGCCATGTCCTCAGTGGATGTACAAAATACAATGCACTGCAATGTATTACTATTCACATTCATTCATTCATTCATTTTCCTGACCACTTTATCCAACATCCGGGTTGCGAGTATTGCTGGAGTCTATCCCAGCAGTCTACGGGAGAGAGGCAGGATACACCCTGGACAAGCCGCCAGTTCATCGGAATTACATTATTCATTGAATTACATGTGAAAAATCACTGTTTTATTTAAAAACTCAGGATTGATTCAAGGACCTTCAAAGCCACACTCTTCAACCTGAGCTACTTCAGTCTTCTTGCATCCAAAAAAAGCTTTAAATAATTAGAACACTTCCAAAAACTATTTAGGAAAAGTTGATGAGTAAATAATGCTCTTAAATTTCAAACTTGCTTTGAAGGTTTGGTATAATCAACAGGGCAAGACCTGAAGCCGGTCTGAGATTCAATGGCAATTATTCTGCAGAAATAAGTTTAATTTTTCTTTTAATGCTGCAGAAAGTCAGCATTGAACCAATGACCTTTTGATCTGACAGACTTGTAAGAATTAACTGGACTTATCTCAGTGGAATTGAAAAATTTAGTAAGTAGTTGCTGAAACTCGGGCTTGAACCAAGGACCCTTAGATCTTCAGTCTAACGCTCTCCCAACTGAGCTATTTCAGCTCCGTGTGTGCTGCTTCTTCCATCCCATGAAAAAGTGACCTCAACAATATAAACCTTTTTAAATACTTAACCTGACAAAGTAATAAGAATCAAAAACACTGAGCACAGTACATTTTATGTGAAAAATCACTTTTATGCTGCAGAAAGTCAGGATTGAACCAATGACCTTTAGATCTTTAGTCAAACATTCTCCCAAATGATCTTTTTCTGAATGCTTGCTCAATGTTTTTCCAACCCAAAATATAAAGTCATCATTAGAAGATGAATTGAAAATCTTGTCTTGTAAATTGAAAAGATGACAAATGTTTTTTTTCAACTAGAAATATGTAGAAAATATTTGGGATATTTGATAAGGCTAAAAGTACTACATTTGGGAAATACAATGGAACTTTACTAAAGGTAAATAAAAAAAAATCTTACACATGAATGTATCAGTAACACTTTTCTTTTATGAAATATTTGCGAAGAAATTTATCTGAAAATAACTAAACTCAATTTAATTAAAATAGCAAATGCCAAACTTGGACTTTTTCCCAGCAAGGGCTTGACTTCCACCAACATTACATTTAAAGTAAAAACAAACAAAATGGAGACAATATTTGCAGCCAGTAGGTTCTTGGCATGACTGATGCCAAAAAAAAAAGACAGAATGAAATGAGCTGGTGAGCAGCGTACCATCATTTCCACTGTTTTAAAGCGGTGAAGGGAAAGGCTTTAAACTTTTAAAGGGGCTCTGGCAGGTCAAACAAACACAGCACAGCTTCAACTCCGCATCCTGTAGAGGAGCAGCCTGTCATTGAAGGAAACATGCATCACCAAAGCCTGAAGGACATTCTCAGACTAAGCTCAACTTAGAAGCCTGTAACACCAGAGAAAACAAAATTGTGCTCTCATGCTAAACTTGGAATGTTTCAACGTTTGCCATCAAAGTTCCTCTGCTGCCGATCATCCTTGCCCATATGGTCAATATGCATTAGCAGTATATAATAGATCACTGCATCTCACATGCAGAAAGTGCAAATCTGATTGTCGTGCGGACGAATCAGTGACAATGAAGGATAGGGTGAAGCCAGTCAGTCACGTTCTGGTTTGAATCAGCGGAAGGGGGCTGGAGGGGGTTGCTCCCGGTAGGTTGGCTTTTATTGCCTCTCCCCTTTGGTTTTAAACAGATCTGCCTGTTTGTGGAAGTGTGGCTGGCGGTCGGCTCCTCAGCTGGCAAGGCAGCGGCGTTTAATTGCCCTTTGTTGTGGTGTGTGTGTGTGTGGTGGGGGGGGGGGGGGGCTGTAGTCGCTGCAGCACAATGGCGCTTTGGCCTATCAGCACTCACATGCACACGGACACACAAACTGGTACACACATGGCTGCTCAAACGTTCACCTACACACTCGCACAAGTGAGCTGTGCATACTTAAACACACACTGATGGACAAGGCGGATGTCTGCGTCTTAAAAATTAAAAATAAAATCACATTTAATAGCTTTATATTCTATATTTTACTGCATTTTGCATCTGGAAAAAAAGGAGATATAATTGCACACAAGCCGCTAAAATAATGTTGTGCATAAAAACAGCAAAGCGTTGCAAATGTGATGGTTTATAATGCATTTACTAAGTGTTGGAGGAAATACAGGAGGAATTACAGGGAGAATAAACAGAAGCAACACGGTTTGTAGATTTGTGCTGTTCTGTGAATGGGAAAGCATATAATTATCACATTTACAGGGAAGAGCTGCTGAATAATGGGTCACAGTGCATGCAGTTGCAGGGCAGCCATGCTGATCCGCCCCCTCCCAGGGTGTGTTTTGTGTGTAATTGCTTGAACATGAATGCATCTGATGAGCAGTCAGCGATGACGAGGAGTTCCTGTTTGAGTAGAGCATAACAGAAAATGATGCTCTCCTCAGCCAGATCGCGTAAATGTGTCCATCCCCCTTCTCATAATTCTGATGCATTCATCCCAGCAAATTATTTTTTTTAAATCTCTTGTTTACTCCCCCAGCACGTGTGTTTACAAAGCTAAAGCACCCTTTTTGTTTCTGCTCCTTCGTCGCAGTGACTTTTGAGCGCCACTGTGGTGAGTTTTGTGAACGCTTGTGTAATTTACTCCTACAATTGGAGAAATGATGTGCTCTGACCACCCCTCCCCTGCACCGCCACCATCCATCCTTACCTCCCCTTCTTCCTCCCTCCCAGAGAGGCTCTTTTCCATTGATGCACTTACAGTAAAGTGTTCCCTCTGCCTCCATCGCTGACCACATCAACTTGGCCAATCACTGATGACTCATAACGCACACATAAACAGAACAAGGCACAAACAGTCATCATAGGGCTGCTGCATACGTTTACACATGCAGCACAGCGAAGAGTCTCTCAGCCCCCCCCCCCCGGCTCTGCTTTTCTTCCTCACCCTCCCCTTCTCTTTCTCCCTCTTCATATCTCCCTGTTGCTCTCTAATGCGCACGTAGCGTGGATGTGCACAGAGTGAACACAAATCTATGCCGCTGTAGTTTTTGGAAACGAAAATGGAAACTGGCACCAATTAGGGAAACCAATAAAGTAACCTCAGTTCTATACCTCTGCCAAGTGGTAAAGGGGATTCAACCGAAGAGTTTAGAGTTACATTCAGCCTTTAGGTTATCATCCCGATAACATCATCCACTTTTATTATTCCACGGATGCAATTACGTCTCTGCTGCTGTCCTCCCCGCTGCCGCTGCAGAAGCAGGACGTCATATAAAACAGATTTTGGCTTCCCTCGGGATGAGATTGCTCTTCATTGATCTTTTCATCTTGCATGTCAGTTTGCGCCAACAGGACAAATTAATTCAGGCAGCTCGATAGCCTTTAATTAAGTCAATCCCTGCTAATGTCCGCCGGCTGCCCCACTATGGCGCAGTGGAGTAGTGAGAGGAGCAGGTTCTAGTGAAGATCTTGCTAATTGTGATCCTCATGGCTGCTGCCATTAATTGCTTCCTGCAGAATACTGCAGATACGAAAGACGAAGGAAGGATCAGATGGGGCAGTGAGCTTGATTCTGCCTCATGCTGGAGACGCAGTAATTGGGTAATGGTTGTGTGGCCCTCTGGTGCCGATGCGGTGTTGAGAGAGCAAAGGAGAAAGGAAAAGAGGGAACGAGAGAGAGAGACCTGAGCTTTTGGTAGAACCACTAAATGCTGCCACATTCATCCACCCCAGTGACGCCATGCCGCACGCCAGTCACCCGATCAGCCACATGCTCATGTATACCCATGCACACACACACATGCTCCCATCCTCTCCTCTTTATAACACATGCACACACACGTCAGGTACAGCGGCCGACAAAGTGACAAAGAAGCTCAGTGAGTGTTTCATTTTTCATCATGTTTACAGGTGATGCTGAAATGTGGGACAAACAAAACTAACATGAAGCAAATGTAGAAAACAATGCAAGTCTTATACAGCAAGGTTTGACAGATGACTGTATTACAGTGTCTCAAACTTAGAGAGACACCGCATCATAAAGCATTTGTTTTTCCACCATGAAATGTTCTTGGGAGACAGACAAATGGTGTTGTCCTGCTGAGATGAGAAAACACCTCCATGATGTCACCGAAAGCCCAGGAGAACGCTGCTACGCGGACCGTAAAGGCTGCGGCATGCTAAGATAGCATGAAATAGATGTTTCTAGATGTTCAGAACACTTACAGCCATTTTAATGTCTCACTGGAAGCATTCATCTCTCTCCAAGAACTCTTAACTGCTGTATGTCTCTGTAGCCTCGTCCGTCTCTGCTCAGAGGTATTCAAGGCGGCGCATTTGGTTGTTCACGTAAAAAAAAAAAAAGACTGAATTCGTTTGAGAAAAATGAAATAAGAGGTCAAGCGAGAGAGAGAGAGAGACATTTAAACACTGTTTACTTTCTCAAATTTGTTTTGTAAAGTCACAGAAAAATGTCATTCTTGTGTGTGAGTGAGCGGTTTGAGTGGAGTGGGTTTCTGACCAATGCATTTCAGTCGTATTTCAGCTTCGGAGGTCCAGAAATGAAGCCACTGTGCTTTTTTAAGTTACTTTTCACAGATGTGCATCCTGTGCATGAATATACACATGCTGACACTTAAAATATGCAGAAACCAGACCATCTCAATGCAGATTTACATTAAATAGTTACACTTGTTGTGCCTTTAGTACGCAGACACACATAAATACCTAACACACAGCAAGAAAAAATAAAACAGATGTTCAAGCATGCAGTCCACAGCAATATATGCACAGTCACTGGCTTCCTGTGTATATCCTCCCTCACAATGACTCCTGTATCCGTTCAAACATTTTTGCATTATGAAAACATTTCCACCCCAGACTGTAGTTTGTTTTTCAGAAGGAAACGACCCAGAACCAGTTCTCAGTGGCTCTTTGTGAGTGTCCATTTAGCCATGTCCTGATGCTACCGTCCCTCATTACTCCTCTGTTCCCCCTGGGCTGTCACTTCTCCTCCGCTTCTCCTCTATACATCTACCATTTCCTGTCTCCTTTCTCCTTTCCTGTCTCCCATCCCTCCTTCAGTTTCATCATTGCCACCACCCCCTCTGTCTCTTTCTTTCAGTCTCCCTCTCTCAGTTGGACTCATGTGGGACTGATTGAGCTTGAGGATCCAGCCCTCATCAAAGGCCGAGTGTGGTTAAATGCGAGCAAGCCACTGAGGCTCCAATCTTGCACTGGTTAATGAGCCCCCTATCCCCCTTCTCCTCCTCTTCTTCCTCATCTCTGCCCCCCCCACCTCCTCCCTTGCTCCTCAGCTCCTTCAAACTTAAGTAACTCATACTCTCTCGTCTTTGCTGCCTCTTTGTACCCATTCAGTTTATTAATTGCGACTGCAACTTTCCCCTCTCCCCTACCATTCGTCTATATTTCAGATTTTCTCCTCCTCTCCTCTCTCTTGTTCCTCGGCTCCTCCACGCTCCATCAGCCACAGTCCTCCTCAGGCTCAGGTCCAAACCAATGCTGGCGTCTGTCTCTCTGTGCGACCCCCCCTCCTTCTCTAACCACCACCACCCTCACCGCGCCGATGATACTTACACTCTCTTAGTCTTTCACTGTGGACTTTAATCACAGCACGGACTGCAGCCGCACACTTGCGCAAAGTGCACACACAGTGTTCTTACACAAAACCAGAACCTGGACACAGGTGGGCAACTTGCAGCTTTATGCACACATGTTTGTAGACAGAGGGGATTGGCATAATTTAGCTCCAGTATACAGGACATGAATAATTTATCATTTCTGCCTTTGGTTCTATTTTTATGAAAGTGAACAGAAACTTAAGAGGAATAATTTACAGTAATTCAGTAGTACAAATACCTCACTTTTGACGGTAATGGGATTTTTTGTTTTTATTATTGCAATATATTATTTACTCCTTAACATTATTGGAAAAATGAGAAATGGTTGTTTATGTAATCTTGTGATTTAAAATGATTAATAATTTTAAATACAGAGGGGTGAAGGAAACTTTTCATAAGGTATGATACAGTACTTGTACTTGTAGTACGTTCATGAAGAAGTGAAGCATCAGATGATTAAATCAGGTTTTTTTTTATTTGAAGGAAGTGATAATGTATTTCCTGTACTCATCAAGCTTTATAAGTTAACATCAATATTTTATGAATGTAGGTTAATCACAGCAATATTTTTCTGTTACAAGTCAACTCAGGT
Organism: Brachionichthys hirsutus; assembly: GCF_040956055.1. Classification (NCBI taxonomy): domain Eukaryota; kingdom Metazoa; phylum Chordata; class Actinopteri; order Lophiiformes; family Brachionichthyidae; genus Brachionichthys; species Brachionichthys hirsutus. The sequence goes on along the minus strand of NC_090904.1, from coordinate 4,930,786 downwards.
TAACAGCTCTCATCTCTCTGCACAGTAATAACACGTGTTGTCTCTTTGTATATTCCCTTTTTCAGATGTACACATCATTCTTCCACTATGGGAAAGTATAACAGAACTTTAGCAACCAAACTGTGAGGTGAGCTACGTAGATTCCAGCAAAGCTGTTGTCTCATCCTCTCATACATTATAACTTTTTATAATGCAATTAATAACCTGGTTTTTCTTTGATGAATATCAAAAACCAGAAATGAAAAAAAAAAAACATTACAATGACAAAATCTTTGAAATTGTATTTTATTTATTTTTAGTTAGTCATTCAAATAATTTGGCATTAATTAGAAGAAAGAAATTTATTGTGACGTTTGGAAGCACTCATTACATATGAGTACTAAATATGGATTAAATATCCATGGAACTAAATAAACCCTAAATCTTCCGTTTTAAATTGATAATGATTCAAAATGCTGATATCACAATCATAAAGTTGGCCTGAGAATCTCCTGTCAACTCCTTTCTTTGCCCCGTTAGTTCTCTGTCAGCAACATTTGACTTCTACCTGACTAGTTTCTCCCGTGACTAGTGACTATCTGAGGCACATTTGTCAAATCACCTGACTGAACTGATGAGGTGCAATCCAGCCAAAAATAGAATAGGGTTCAGACACTGGATGTGGCGGCTGATGACTCTGCTGAGGCTGATAAGATCATGAACTTTGTAGATCTGCATTGACTGAGGATGGAGGAGGATGAAGGGTGGATTAATAAAGTGTTCTGAATCCTGACAGCCGCATGAAGAACTTGAGATACAGATAGAACCATATTGTAGAGACAGGAGCGCAACGCTATACTAACAATGGAATTCATCGAGCTGTCGGTTAGAGGCAACCAGCTGTTGATCACAGCTGATATCTCAACTGACAGCGCCAGGCAACGACAGCAGGACATTATACTGCAATGTCTGACATGCTTAAGTGTGCAAAGGGATAATCTTCCTTTCTGAACTTTCAGTAGAGCTTCATTTGTTCTCCCAGCCCTTCTAAAAAAAGGCCTAGACAATCTATGAATATGCACTATATGAATATTTTGTTACACATAAAACCTCAGACTGCTTTGTGCGACAGCTGTTATTCCCCTTCATACAATGAGGAAATGATTTTTGGGGGGGTTTCATTCTGCCAATAAACAATATATGCATACCGTACTTGTCAAAACTATACACAAAAGAAACCCCAGCTATTCTTATTTTCATACAACACAATACACAATCCAATGTGTCTTCTGCATTTGCTTACAGCGTTTGCTGGTTGCCATCTTGATTCCATAAAACACCGCCAGTCTGGAGGAAAACACTGGCCAACGTATCATCACCTTCGCACTCAGCCTCACACCATTTCTGGCCCGTCTCCCGTCTTTGTTGTGTGCGGTTGTCTGGATGAGGTGGTGGCGGGGGGGAAGACCAGCAGTCAGACAACGGCATGTGTTTCTAATTCCCTCTTTCAGACCTTCTCTTTCCTCTTTTGGCCTCCCTGTGCCCTCTCCTCTCCTCTCCTCTTTGTGTTCCATCCTCTTTTCATGTCCACCAAATGGCCCATTAGACTTTCTATCTGCTGTCTGCCTGTCTGTGGTGTGGCAGCCGACTAAAATCATCCTCCGGTCTTGCTACTTACACCATGGGAGACCACTTCTAACATTTTACATTACATATCTGCTGCGTGCACACACACACACACACACACACACACACACACACACACACACACACATGCATCACAGACATGCATGTGCTCCATTGTACTGTATTTTCTAAGCATCAACAGAATCCCTCATGAAGACATGATAAACACGGCGTCTTTCAAAAGGTTGCATTTTGTGTTATAGTTGAGGGATTTGTACCTATTTAATATTTGTGGACAATAAAGTACCTCATCTGTCCAGTTTCTGGTTTATATTCATCATGTAGCTGAACGTAAAACTGTAAAAACACAGTTCATAGGGGTATAATGTTACATGTGGTTTCTGCACACAGGCATACATACATCAACATTCTATTCCAAGAAAAACTGCCTGATCAACCTCACAAATTTACAATCCAAGACGGTGACCAGGAGAAGTCAAACGATGCGGTCGGCTGCTTAGCCAAACATTGTTGTTGCATTCTGTAATAAAGAGAAGTAACCTACAAAACCAAAGCCCCTTTGAGCGAAATGTATTAATATCCTGTCAGCAGTAAATTAAGTGTTGGTCCCTGCTCCTGCGCTTTGTTTTGTCTAGCGATGGTTCTTCCATCACCGTGACTTGCTGACTGGATGCCCCCTTGTAACGGCACACTCGTAAAACTGGAGAACAAATGAACCACAGATATAGAACATGTGTACATGTGTTTGCCTCGCGAAAGAATGATCTATAGTCAATACCGGGACGTGTTGCTATTCACTATACCTGTGTGTGTGAAATAAGCCGAGGAATGATTTAGAAAAACATAAAAAACATGGCTGACACAAGACACGGTAACAGGAGGAAGATGAGAACAAAGAAACAAACAGAACCTCTGTCTGCACCGAAAAAAATAATGTCAGAGCAACATGAACAAGATGAATGAACAAATGGTGCCAATATGTGTGAAGCAATGCCACACACAGTGAAAGGATCCTTTCTGACAGCGGTGAAGTCCCACCAATGACAGGGGTGTTTTCCTGACTACAGTGACTGCAGCACAAACTAATTAGAGACGGTCTCCAGTAGGTCACAGTTTAGTCTGTCGTGGCACTAAAGGAGACAGAGTGGGAGTGAGTACACAAAGAAGAGAAGAAGAGCAAGTATGCAAACTGCAGGTAAAATGTGATGACGATCGTCCATTGTGCTGCAGAATTGTGATAGTAAATAGTGAATGAGAAAGGGGCTATTTCTACCGACCAGCCCACGGGGAATTACGAACTGACCCAGTTGCCCTCAGCTCTAAAAAGCTTTTAATGTTTTCAGGGATCCCAGCAGTTCCCAGCAGCAGCAGGCAAGTCAAACAACTGGCAAGATGTACAAGTTTCCCTCAGGCATGTGTGGAAACCAATATATATCTAAGAGGAAAATTGATATTGTGCATTGAGGGAAATATGTCATAATAAATACAAATTCTACTTCATGTTTGTTTATGGCGGCAGCAGCTCAGTCGACATGGACTTGGCTTTGGGACTGGAGGGGGGGGGGCAACGGTATGGAGTGTGAAATGGTAGCTGGAGAGGTGTCAGTTAACCTCAGTTACTGCCGAGGTGCCCTTGAGCAAGGCACCGAACCCCCCCAAAAAACTGCTCCCAGGGCGCCAGCATGTGTCTGCCCTTCTCTTTACCATCTCTCCATTGTTGCATGTCTACAAGCCCTTTGTGTGTGTGTGTGCTCCAGCCTGTGTGTGCCCTTTGTGTGTGTGTGCTCCATCCTGTGTGTGTGTGTGTGATATACTAGGGTGTAAAAATAATTTCATTGTTGCAATAGGTTGAAAATGACATAGTATCAGATACAGCGTATGTCAGAGCATTATATTCATGCATTTATCAGATCATCAGTAACTCTCAAAGAAATGTAGAGGAGTACAATACTAACACTTGACATTCTGAAAGTATACAGCGGTAAAATAGAAGTATAAAGTAGCATAACATTATAGTTCAAAGGGCACATACTGCATGTCCTAACTGTTGTTGAGGACAGTATTTTAATATAGATACTGGACCTGACTGGGAATATAAAACAGACACTTTGAGGAGCTTAAAAATATGGACTCAACTACTAAAGCGTGCACCCATTAATAGCAAGAAAGAAATTCAGATTTTTATAATTGCATGCTCTAAGTAATGCACAGACACGTGAGCAACAAAACCCAGTGCTGGAAAAATGAGGCTTGTTGGAGATTTCTTTCCCTGGAAGTGGATCAGGCGACATCATCCGCTCACTGTGATATATTGGAAGCTATACAGCTGAGGAAGTTTACTCTGCATGAGTGCCATCCCTCAGTGCTGATGTGGGCTCCTGCTGAAGTCTGCATATCCAGCTTGCCGCCTTGTTAACCCAGAATACCCTAATGACTTCCCCTCTCTCTGCCGAGCCACGCTGTGAAGTCACCCATGTTTCCATGTATGCCTAACGGAGGAGGGGACAGGAGTGAGGAGGCAAGGTAAGGAAACTCCAGTATGGCTGACAACTGGTACCTTTAATGAGGTGCGTTCTGATGGAAGACATCGTCAGAATAAGCCGAATAAGGACTCCTGTCCACCAATAAACACCCATATATACAGTCCATTACACTCCCAGGACCAGATCTCTTTAGGTTTTAATATTTCTTCTGACGCCACTTGAAGTGTGGAAAAATAATTAGAGAACTTAATATTCTCATTTCTTGCAATGCATTTGAAGGAATCGAAAAAAGAGACAGAGATGGTGGAAACGTCACCACTGCCTTCACAAGCCACAGAAATGTTTGTTGGGTTTTATCGCTGTTTTACATCACTGTCAGCTTGAGAAAGCTGACATACTGCTTCACGGTTCAGGGAGGACCAGTGGAAGTTGAATGTGAATACATAATGAGCCCACTTTCACAAAAACTGTTATGTATTTGTATCATTTTAAGAGTAGCACATATTCTATTCTTTACTATATTTATTTATTTTGTGTTATTAAATTTTAAGTCAGTGTGGAGGTCTACAGCAATTGGTCGTCGCCATCTAGTGGCTGAATCTCAAACCTTTGTTATTTTTGAGTATACGATTGACAGTCTATAATAAAAGCTTACAATAAAACAAACACAATTTGTAGACAGATACAATTTTTTTTTATAAATGCACAATAATGCAATACTACTGTCCAAAGCATGCACAGCGATAACTGTTAGCAACAGGTCTGTTCTCTTCACACAGACCGAGACTGAGACTGAGACCAACACCCTCAAGAACTGAACGCCAGAGAAGGTCTTTTCTTCAATAAAATGTTATTGCAATTAATTGGCAATAAAATTAAACAATGCATCATTGTAAACATTATATTGTTTCTATTATATTTCTATCACTGTACTATGTGCGTATAGTTCCTAATCAGGTTGTATATCCACTACTATGCAATGACAATAAAGTCTTTCTATTCTAGTCTCAATTTCTTATTCCTGTTTGTTGAATAGAGGACTGTTGCTAATAAAATTTCCCTCTGGAATCAATAAAGTGTTCTGATCCTAATTATTTAGAGGAGTTTGTATATCCGGTGACTTCATGCTATTCGGTGCAAATCTGGAGCAAACACATTGTAAAACAAAAAAATCCAGGGTGGACTTGGTTTGTTTTCGCCTGGCGCCCCCTGGCGGTAGACTGTTAGTGTTTCACCCCCCCCCCCCCCCCCCCGCGTTATAATTATTGGTTCCAAACGTCACCGTCGCGTTCTTGACCAATGGCAGCAGTTCCTCCTTCTCTGGGAGGCTTTAGCATACAAGCCCCTCCCCCTCTCATTCCCGACGCCCCCCCCCCCCCCCCCCCCCCCCACTGTGATGCTGAAGCGCTTCATGGCCGGACCGGACGGCACCGTCTGTTGAATCGAAGCCCGGCCTGGGAAACGCGGCAGGAGGTGCGTCGACCGGAACGCGACTGCGAATGAGAAAGGTGATCCCACGTACAGCCGTGCATTGATACCTCGGATGATCAATAGCTAGAATCGAATTGTTGCATAATGTTATTTCTTTTCCTCCAAATAATCCCATCGCGTCTGCGGGTTTTTGTTTGCAGCCTGCGTTTTGTCCGCTAATCATTAATGAACTATGATCGGCGATAAGCGATCAGAAGACAGAGAGGCGAATCTTCATCGGTCGAATCCGGCGGGACGTCGCGGGGGAAGATGAAGATGAAGATGAAGACCTCCGTGGAAACGACGCTGCTTGTGCTTCTCCACTTGGGTGAGTGAGTGAGTCTGCCCTGTTGTGCGCGTTCGCTGCGCAGTTTGTGACCGTGTCCATTCATTTGGACCCCCCCCCCCCCCCCCTGCACTCTGGTCATTTCATGGCTGCTCTAACTTGTGCAGGATCTTTTACGACACTCTTCTGGTTTGCTAGACTTCTTTGCACATATATTATATCATCTGCTTTGCAGACATTCAACCTCCTGCTCAGGGCGACGTTGATCCTATATGAAGATCTCTCATTAGAGCACACCTTGTAGACAATGAGATTTAAGTCATTTTGCTTCCAACTGTAAGCAATGCACTTAAATACTTGATGAAAGTACTCGTGTTTTAACTGATTACTTCATTTCATGCTGTGGATGTCCCCTCCCTGCTTTCAGTGTTATTGATCATGTTAATTTCTGCCCTGGTGCAGAATCCTTCTGCTGTCTGACGCGCGTCTCTTTGAATGTCCTCTATCAGACGGCCGGGGCGCCCTCTTTGTTGCCGTTTCTAATCCAGACATTATTGACGCGGCCCCTCATCCCTATCGCTCCGAGCCCGACGATAATTAGGACTTGATCCTCTTAATCGTCCCTCTTGTCTCGCGTGTCCTCGTCCACATGGGCGTGTTGTTATGAGGCTACGGCATGGCCGTGACAGAACTCCGGCCGTGCTCCGCTCTGACTCACAGTCACGGGAGGGGAGTGCCGCAGCACGCCCGTCTGGTATTTCTGGTTGCCCAGGTAGTTATCAGCGTTGGGTGACGTAAATCCTGCTCGGCGTTGATCTTGTGTTCAGTTTCACTTTGCGGATGTCAGTTTGCTGAATGTGTTCCCAGCTTCTTTCCTCCGTCTGGCCTCTGGCTGCCTGTCCACTAAAATAACTCAGCATTAAATAACTTATTTTAGCATTCCTTCATTCCCACCCATAGATCTACACCTCTGGTCTCTGGTTTCAGCAGGATGTTTTATCCAACCGAAGAACAAGCCGATGGATTCTTCACTCCTGATTCCTCATTTAGAGAAGACTTTCCCGTTCATGACGCAGCCTATATAAACAGCTAAACCCAATGTGGTTCTTAATGACTGCGCCTCCGGCCGGATGCACTTACATGCCAACAACAGAACAAGTTGGCGGTCACATCCTAGTCGATTGCATGTTTAATTCTGGCAAAGTTTTACGCCGGATCCCATTCCTGCTGCAACCCTCGGTATTCATCCGGGCTTGGGACCGGCTCAAGGGAGACGCTACCCGTGCTGCCTCCGAGGCTGCATCCTCAATTAATATTCTGCCTGACAGATGAAATAAATAGTTTATAAAACTACGGCGAGTCTGTGTGGGAAAGGCGTAATGAGTTTGTGTGAGCGATGGGGGCACAACTCCAAATATAGAAAATCAATATTTGCAATGATGATATCATTTCAGAATTCCTTAAGTCAGTATTGATTTGCATGAGGAATTTGAGTTTTATGTAATTTAAAGTATTACTAACATATTCTTGTGTTCATTTTTTTCCCCCCAAATCTCTTACGTCTGTATTTACATTTGGCTCGATCATCATTTTATTAAAAAGGCGGTAAATGTTATATCCCTGTTGACTATTTGTGTTCCTCTCAGGACCCATATTATATTGCCTTTGAGTTCTCCCTATTCCACCTGGGGATGCTCTGACTGCCCTTATGATGAAAGAGTTTCTACTGGAATGAGGAGTGCCTGTGGCTGGAAGACAGATCCAGGATTTTGATAACCTCGTTGACAGAAAATGAGCTAAAATCACATTTTAACCTGAAGCTGGCTTTTCTCGCTGCAGAGGCCGTCAAACTGAATATTAATGCTCGTTATGAGGAAGTCTTTGGGCTCCTCTTAAACAGCGAGGCCACAGAGTGCATTGATATTTTATTTTTGGCCTGAGGGAAGTGGATTCACTCCGTTTCTTTGTGATATGCAGTTTGGAGAGATCAGGTTTACTTCATTCCACAACGATGCTGTCAAAGACCTTTGGGCTTTCCTGCACACTAAAAAGTGCAATAATTCATCAGCAACATATTTTCCGAATAGAATAACACAACAGCTGCTCGCAGCGACCCTCAGACCAGCTTCACAGAGCTTTAGCGAACACCAGCGAACCACCTGCTGCACCTCTGGAAGGAAGCCACCAGATGTTCCGCACGAGAGCAAGTCTCTGGAACCGGAAACCATTCTGAGAAATGTGTTTTAATTCTTGGATTAATCATTTGGTTCTGGACTAATTGGTCAATGTCATTTCTGTGAGTGAAAAGCAAAAAAAAACAAGGCAGGCCTCACCCCTATTTATTACCCACAGCTATGTAATGTATTGATCCCCTGTTAGTCGGTCATCAGCTCAGAATATTGATTGCTGAGTCCATCCATCGAGCATGCTGCGATGTAAGGCTGTTTCCAGTCTGTCTCGATCACTCATCAATACCTTTCTCTTCCTCTCTCTCCAATTTTCATCGACAGTGTTCCAGTATGCTGTGTGTCGTGATGTAACCCTTCCCCCCGGACCCCTCTACCGCGTCGCAGGGTTCCCCCTGTCCCTGCCCTGTGTCGTGTCGGGCTATGAAGGCCCGCGCATGCAGGATTTTGAGTGGTTCCTTTACAAGGACGATGCCGGAGGGAGGCAAATGGGAGTGGTGTCCACCAGAGACAAGGGCTTTCCTTACGCCCCCTACCAGCCCCGGGTGAGGAATGGGGAGGTGAGGGTGGAGAGGGACTCGGGGGACAAGGCCCGGCTGGTCATCCAGAGGCTTCGGGCTGAAGATCAGGGGAAGTTTGAGTGCTACACGCCCAGCACGGACGGCACCTTCCAGGGCAACTACAGCGCAACAGTGCATGTCAAAGGTACAGCAGCGACTTATTACACTTCTGTCTAATCACTTTCTGACAACAGGAGACTTGAAAGATGCATTGTGATCTGTTAATGATTGGTTTTGTCTCTTCATGGAAATAAAAATGGAAAATATAATCAGATTAATGAAATAGCTTTAAAAAATCAGTTCCTCCAGGAGAGCTCTCGTTCTGAACAGACATAGAATGTGTGAGACAGAAATGACATAGAAATAATCAAATACGAAAGAAGCAATGATCAAGTTATACTAATAACTCCCGTAATAAACACTGACAAGAGAAATGCAACTAATGTAGACAATAAGATGGACTAAAACCCAATGCTGCTGATTGTAAAATATCCCAGAAGTCTGATTGGATGAAGACTCATCAGGATCAGCCTCCGCTTCTGTCCTGCATTGGTAAGGGTGGAAATGTGCTGATAAAATGTCATCTACCAGAAGCTGACTCTGGATCTGCACTCCTGGCAGTCAGTGTCGCCCCAGGGCCGCTCAAACATGCGTGACTTCAGGAGCGCAACTCTGACGGTGCTGCCAAGGCGTCAGACGGACGTGAGCTGCTATCAAACCAATAGCGACGATCTGTCAGGGATAAATAGTATTGATCACGGCTTTCCGAACATTTCCTCTGTGGATTTCTCTGTACAACGTAGGCCAACAGCTACGCTGTCCTGTCATTTTATTGATGTTACACAGCTGCTTCTCCTTCAGCTCACGTGAGTCCGGCTTACGTTTATAGAAGTTAAGCTGTTTTACGGCCACAGAAGCGTTCGGTGTCTTCGAAACAATGAATTGGGGGGGGGGGTTGCAGAAAACATGCTTAATGTTTCTTCAAATATTGACTCTGTGTCAGATTCAGAACAGATGCATGCTATCTTTCATTAATAAACCGTTCTGTGTTTGACTTGGTTCTAATCCACCATCTGGAGGGCGTGTTCCGCTTTCATGCTTCCTGCTTCTCTGCCTGGGCCGATCCGATCGTTCCTGTTTTCACTGAATCTGTAGCTCTCCACGTCTGTGTGCTCTACTGAGGTTAAGTGTGAGGCATTCTGGGTGTCGGTTTTAACACTGATGGGTGTCATCTTTCTATCAGTCAACTAATCCTCCTCTCCTCGGTAAAGCCCAGAGCCAGAGGTGGTGACGGCGTTCGGTTTCCCTCAGGAGCCCCGGCGAATGATTTATTGTTCTAAACATAGAAACGTCTAAACAAAGAGACGCAGGCCACACATATTAGATTTGACTCATCTCCCCCCCCCCCCCCCCACCATCTGGCACCCGTAGCCTGCTGATGTAATAGAATTGTCTGTGTCTCTACTCCCAGTGATCCCAGACACTCTCCGGATCAGCTACACCCGCGCCCTCACTGGGCAGCCCGTCCCAGAGGGGTCTGAACTCACGCTGACCTGCTCCGCCGGTATCCAATCGGATGAGCTCACCCACCTGTCCATCACATTTGGGAAGCGCAGCAACGGAGAGGGTTTGGATAGCGTAACGGGGGCCGAGGTCAGCACCGCTAGAGAGCTCATCTCCATCGACAAAATGCTGGAGGTCGTCCCCGGACGCTCCTTCAGGAAGAGGTATGATGACGGAGAAATCACGCTGGAGAAAAGGGCCGGGGACACTGGACTGGGCGTGTACGTGATGAAGATGAGGGCGGTGCAGCCGGACGACGGCGGCTCGTATTACTGCGAGGCCTCTCAGTGGATGCGGGACCGCGATCGATCGTGGCAGAAGATTGCACAGAGGACCATGGACATCGGGAACCTGACTGTTCGGCAGCTAGGTTGGTGTGACCCCCTGAAGCAGGTGCCATCGTTTGTGCTGTGTGAATTGTGACATCATCGCAGGCTAGACTGCTCCACAGGTAGCACACAGGGCTGTAGAGCGAAAGCCGGCTGGTCTGGTTTACGAAACAAACCGGAGACAAAAGTAGAGCGGCTGAGGTTTTGTTTCTACAAGTCAGTCGAGGACTCGTCATTCTTTCCCAGCAGCCTCAGCCTGCCTCAGCCTGCAGGATGCTTCCAGTTTGACTGGCAGATAGATGAGCTGATTTAGTCGCCATGGCGCTGTAGTCTTGTTTGTTGCATCAGTAACTGACTGGGAAACTGTCCAGCTCTGCTTTGTCCATTAAATTATAGGATGCACGAGGCAGGATGTCTTTCTCACAGAAAGGATAATGCAGTGCTTGTTAGAGGTTTTCCCACAAAGGAGGATTTGCTTTCTCTTACCAGACTATCTCTGCTCTCCTTTTTCCATTTCCCAGCGGAGTCGCTCAGTGTAACGTCCTCACCCAGAGGGGAGGTCACCCTGCAGGTCGGCTTGCCTCTCATCCTGACCTGTGAGGTGTTGGGGCTGCCATCCGAAGTCAGTTCGGGCCTGCTGGTTCAGTGGATGAGGAGAGGATCTGTGAGCAGCGATGTGGCGGGAGCCGGGGGAGTCGAGGTTCCACTTTTCATACTTAATGCTTCTTTGAATAATACAGTTTACATGTCAGTTGATTGAGGTTCAGAGGTGGATAGCTAATCCATCCTACTCACAAATAAGCGCCATTTATTTATGTCAAGGTTACATTATTGTTTCATGTAGTATTTTAATGTGTGTTGCGTTCAAGTGCTGCAGGCAGAGCTCTGAAAAATGACACTTAAGTGTGTAAGTGGAAAAAAAACAACGTTATATTGTCACTGATATGACTCGCATTAACGTCATCAATCTATGAAGCTATGACGCGCTTTAGGACACAGCTGCAATATAAATGCTTGAACTGAATCATTACGTTTACCTTTGAAAACAAAGACGTGTGTTTTACATGAAGGTGGAGCTGGCCCGAATGAGCCCAGATGGAGTTGTGAGCTGGGGGGATGACCTCAGCCGGTCTAGCGTGGGCTCTCTGGAGAAAGTGGCTGAGGGGAGGTATTCCCTGAAGCTGTTCTCAGCCCGCCCCTTGGATTCAGGGCTGTACCGCTGTGTGGTAAGTGTTTACGCTGGAAGAACAAACCCTGGCCCCTCCATTCCTGCAACGCTCACCCAGAGGTCCGATGGAGTCACAGTCAACCTCAAGACCAAAGGTGAGACACAACACTTGGGGGACATCTGATTGGCCACAGCTGATATTCATTCATTTCAGCTTTCTTCTGAAATGATGCCCACAAAGGTTTCAGTTTACCCTTGAACGCACCCTCTACATCCCCAGATGTGTTGGTTTCGGCTGTGGCTCGTCTCCCTCGAGGCCCGCTGTTAAAAAGAGGGAGCACCATCGTCTTGATCTGCAACGCCACCGTCACGACCACAGGCCCCACCCAGGCACAGGTGCAGTGGCTGCGCTGGCCAATCCCGAATATCAAGGAGAAGCCAGCATCCGACGTTAGTCTGCCGGACGCCGCTGTTAAGGAAAGCCCTGCGCTCGTCGCTACAATGATGCACGACGGCGTGGCAAAGATCTACGCTAACGGTAGCGAGGTTAGCGTCGACCGCCTGTCTGCTGTCAGCTACAGGCTGAGGGTCCACACGGCGACGATGGAGGATCAGGGCCTTTATGCTTGTCATGCTGAGGCGTGGGGTCGGGACCCACATGGAGGCTGGTACAACACCGGGGCCAAAGCAGAGTCCAACACAGTAACGGTTTACCTGTATGCCAGAGGTGAGCTTCAGTAGTATTGGTGTAAAGTAATAGATTAGAAATACCAGGTTGTTTTAGGTGTGTGGAAGCTATCCGGTACACCAGCCATGTGAGCTTAATAATAATAAACTATTCCCTTGGATATTTATCATCGATCAGGCATACTTCAGGATATTGTGTGCAGATTTCCAGAGTTAACTCTTGACCTAGAGGGGCGCCTACACATTTTAAGTACATTGATTAATCCTCCCTTGTTGATCGTTGATCACGGCTTCTCTGTAATTGCATCCTAAATATGTAGATATTCACCTTGTTATGGCCTCATGTAGCTGTAATTAAATTCTGTGGGACTCTTTTCCTGTTTTGGCTCCAGTTCAAGCCTCACTTACAAGCAGAACTGACATTAGCAGCCATTTTAATTATCACTGAATGCCCTATTATAGTGTTGATTGATAATCTTAGCTATAAAACCCCAAAGATATTTTGTTTTCTGTCCAATGGAAAAAGTTAAGCAGTAAAGGAAGAAATATTTTCTCATGAAATCAATCAAATCAATCAAATGTTGAATTAGAATCTGCTCATGGTAATTTGACCAATTATCATATAAAAGTAAAAATGGCTGAATCATATCTTGAATGAAAGGACTGTGGACTTGCGTCTGCCAGAGTTCATGTATTGATTATTTTTATCCATTTTAGTCCCATCCAGCTACAGCATAAAAACTAGAGGGCATTTGTTGAAATACTTTGTGCATCTTAACACAGATCATGCTTTACCAGTTGGTCTCCTTTCTACTCTGTGACTAAATGAAGTTAAGACTAGATGTATTTTTTTCTTCCTCAGCTATTGACCTCCTCCTTCTCCCTTTGGTTATTGGAGTCTCTGCTGCCTTGTTTGTGGGCATCATCATCATCGCGACAGTAACCTGCTGCTTCATGAAGCGACTGGCGAGGCAACGCGTGCGAAAGTAGGTGTTCGCTGTTGCAAGCCCGTCTGAAGTCGAGAAGCTCACGAAGAAGTGGCACACAGAAAATATCGGATGAGACAGAAGGCCTCCCGACCCGTAAGACGAGCTTCTCTTACGACCTATTCGTCACTGCCAAATATTCTATTGTATTTTTGTATTCAAACCTTCCCTGAAAACCAACAACGACAATTCCTGAGATTATTGAAGGCACCAAACAGTGGCCAGAAGATCTCATCTTCCCATTTACTTCCTACCGGAAAAGAGTCAGAACAGGAGGGCAAATTAATGTTACAAGATCAGAATTAATTTAACACAATGCAGATGAAAATAAAATAAAAAATAGATTGTTTCGGTGCGAACTTCCCTCCAGGAGTCATCTTTACTTTATGATGCTTTCACTGATGCGTTTATTTCCACACAGAAAAAAAAGCATCTTAATGTGTATGTTTTTTCACAAATTGTTGAAAATAGCGTTCCAGTCTGTCTTTCCGGAAACTACTTTTTTTTTAAGTAGTAGTATTAAAGAACCTTGTTTTTTGCAAACAAGGTTCCACCAGTGCCACTAATGGTCACATGAATGCTGATGGGACCAGTTTAGTCACGAGAAACCGAACATGAGCGGCGCTGCCTGCAGTCTAGAACCAGGCTGTCTGTCTTGAATAAGGACAGTGGCGGTGGGGGGTGGGGGGGGGCTCTACTGACAAGAACCCGGTGAGGACGAGATTTAAACACAAGAATTTATACTGAGTATTCTTTACAGATTTCTATAGATTCGATAAAGACAAACACTGAGATGAAATATATAAACAAAAATCCCTTTTTGCTTGCTCTTCATCCAGCGAGACCGTTTCTTACTTGCTGTGCTTGAGCAAGAAGTTTATTGTTTGTTTTGTTTGTGTGCATTTAATGCTTCCTGTTACTTTTGTCAAGTGACTGGGCTTTAAAAAAAAAACAGTACTGGGAGAAGAATTTGTCTCTTTGTTCATGTGGTGTAGAATGTGCTTCCCTGATGCTGTCGCCTGACCTGACAGATGTTTCAAAGCCTCCCTACAGTTATCAGTCTTGTTAGGAACATCACCCCCCCTGCTTCTAGATTGTGCACTTACCATGAGCAAAATCCATTATTTTGAGAACAGCACTCACAAAAACAAAGTTAACTCACAAGACTGGCATCACTGAAAGTAGGATACGTGAGTGAGTGATTTCCACGGGAGGCTATTTCAGGTGGTATTTCCCCACTTTTCTTCGCGCTGTGCTACAGTTTGGTTGGTCTTGTGCCTCCTGGTCGGGTTTTGATAAATCTGCCCGTCCTCCCTAACCTGTGCTGTTTAAACCCCCGGATTATTCATGTTGTTCACTAACATTTGAGAATAAAACCGTAGCTCTGCTCACATCCTGAACCACTTTGTTCCCGATCATCTTCTCAAAGCTGATTTGGTCCCTCACATACCCATCCAGCACACGATTACACACTTACACACACACACACAGCAGCAGCAGGATAGCACTGGCTGGTATTTCTGATAGAAGTGTGTGTCTGCGCGTTCACCTCTAATCCCCGTTTACAGCTGCAGCGTGTCCTGATGCACCCCCCTGCCCCAGTGAGAAATATGGCCAGCTATAAAAGAGTGTTACACATGGCATGCAAAGTATGAGAGCTGCTGCTGAGTTCACCCCTTTGATGAAGGTGTTATTCTTGGTTTGCATTGTCTTAACTTCCTTTAAAACCACTGTTCTGATTGCATCTTGCTGCCATCGAAGTGTTTAAAGATGTTTGTTTCTTACGGTGCTTTGGCAAACCTGCCAGTTGATAAACCATTAAACCACTCTGGATTTATGAAGCCGCTTGCCTTGCTATTTATTCCACTATGCATCTCCTGCTACGACAAGCGTTTCGTACCGGAGCCCTCTGCAGACAGCAGGGGTACTGTGGGACATTCTGTGTGGAGAAAAATAATCCGCTCTGTCTGCTTTGTGCATATTTTCCATCTGAATAGCATGAAAAAAAACCCAAATATTTCTTGTGGTTTTACTTGATTTCCCCACGACGACCAGCCAAGCAGAGGTTTGCGTTTCAGATCCAGTTAACTATCAGCACTTTGTGTTGCAGTTTTAGAGGTAAACATGCAGAATGGCCTGAATGTAAATGACTCCATTCACTTCATGCCAGATTTTTCAGCTCCTTTTCATACTTGGTGGTGAGATTTGAAATGATCAGCATTTGTTCATTAGCAGCGGATCAGTTTATAAAGGGGTGAGTCTGATTAACTCATTGATGATGATGAGCGGCTGGCCCTACAGTCTATTTTTTTATAGATTTTGGATTTATGGTCCCAAACGACTTCTTTTTTCCCCATTTATGTCATGTACATTTATCTGGTTCCTGGATGGAGACGTGGGCTTATTAATGGCTGATATGGACCCTTACTTCTATCAGAGAAATCAACAGAAACATGCATCTACAGCCGTTTCGAGTCGCCAATTCACCTATGTTGCATGTTTTTGGCGGTGAGAGGAAGCCAGAGAACCCGGAGGGAACCCACACAGACACGGGGAGAACATACAAACTCCACACTGGTCCTACCTGACAACAGGTATGTCAGATGAGAGAAAAAATAAGAATGTTAAACAGTAGAAAAAACCCAATAACAAAAGATTATATTTTCTATCATAAGATTTGAATATCTGTGTCAAACGTACAATCATATGCAACCCAACGGCCTACTCTAAACCCCTCTGAGCTCCTCTGGTATTACAGTATATCGGTTTACAGAGCATTACATCACTAATGTAAACACAGAGGCAATGCTAATCCTCTTCCTGTTTGGATACAGAGGGAACACTCAGTCGTACAGAGCAGTTCTGATAACACGCTGCTTGTCATTGGATGGTTGGCATACCTGTTCTACCTGCCTGCCAGCTGAGCGCCGCGGCTGACTGGACCTGTGGCACGTTTTCTACACGCAATAGAAAGAAAGGAAAACATGCAACGCTGCTATGAGATGAGAATATATACATGTGTTAGGACTTATTTTCGCCATGCAGGAAACATAGGTTGGTTTTCCTTGCTTAAAGTAAAAAATAAAAACTGGTAACAGCTGCTAAACAGTCGGGTCGACTCTGTCCAAAGGTCAAAGAATCACTGATTAACACGTCTGTCGTGTATTTGAGCCAGACACGGAAGCCATGGACACATTCTTGTTGATTAATGTGCAAGACTTTTCTCACAGTACTATTTTATATTAACACTTAATAATTACTTTAGTGCAGTAATAAAAAAATAAAAAAAACATCCTGAATTATTCACAACGTGCAATACTGACACTACAAATAAAACTTAAATACATCAAAGTTGTATAAGAATACAACAGTACCGCCAGAAGTCTCAACACTGACAATATCAAAATGTCCATCTCTCTCAACTCGTCCTTCACTGCTCTCTGAAGTCCATCAAGATGTCCAGACCGCTGCTATCATTCTGCCATTGATCCGGGCAGCCCTCGAGGAAGGGCCGCTTCATCTGCAGGACCACGACCGCGGCGTCAGCAGCTCCAGAAGACTGCCCTGCTGACACAAAGTGCAAGAGGTGGTTTAAATATTCACACATCACTCCTCCTCCGAGTCATTGTGTCTTTATTTTATTTTCTAAGTCTAATTTAATGTCCACTCATTACTATGGGGGGGGGGGGGGGGGGGGTTCTCACTTCAGGAATGACAGTTCTATATTTAGGCAACGCTTATCCGTGTTAAGCCATGAATGATGCCGCTGGCTTTAGAACACGCCTTAGCTGCAGTCAGATACAGAGAGGCATAAGTTCATAGTAGACTAAGTATGTTAAGTACACATCTGTCGTGTGAACTCTTCACATCTATGGCTTCAAAGACAGGATTAAAAAAAAAATGCGTGTCAGATTTTCACATGTCTATTAAAATGTGTGATTGTCCCACTTCAGTGTATATGCTATATTAATTTATTATCCTACTCTTTTACTCAAAGATATATTAATTCATTCATCTTCTTATCTGCTTTGTGGGCGAGAGCACGGGGCGGGGCACACCCTGGACAAGCTGCCAGTTCATCGCAAGGCCAATAACAGACAATCAATCACACACACACTTAGTGTCGCACATTTAGTGTAACCAATTCGCCTAGTTTGCATGTTTTTTGCGGCGGGAGGAAGCCTGATGCAGACACGGGGATAACATGAAAACTCCTCACAGAAAGGCCACAAGTCAGATTTGAACCTGTGACCTTCTTGCTGTGAGGCAACAGCGCTTACCACTGCGCCACCATGCTGCCCTTTGTGGTGATGCAGTATGTTATGTCACTGTAGTACTGCACTACAAACAAACTGTTGGTACCACTTGATGCATCTGAGGTTCTGTCTACAGAAAAGATTTTCAGTCATGTAGCCGAGGCGAACCGAAACACAATCCAGTACCAGAGTTTTACCGTTCAACCCGGCGAACACAGCATATTATCATACAGTCACAGTGAAGTTGCATAAGCCTCACAATCTGTTCATAATCAGAATGTTTTATGAATTTATTCCAATCAAATCAAACATGTTGCAGATAAAGTCCTGAAAACTCATAAAACCCAACCACAAAAACAGGTTTGACCATCTTTTTTTTTTTTGTCACCTCGTCAGATCAATCTATTTATCATATGTCTGTATCAATCTATATCTTCCACACAGAGTAAAGCTAAACTTAAAGAAAACCAGTGCTTGCAGGTCGAGTACGGTACGTACCCCCGTCCGAGGGCAGCGCATCAGTGCGTGCCACTCCTGGCAGTACAGACACACCTGGACCCCCTGGCCGATGAAGAGGCACATCCACATGATGACGTTGAACACCGAGCTCTTCCGCTTGTCATTCATGGTGAAGTTGAACACCACTGAGAAAGGAAGAAACAAGGAAATGTTCTAACAGGGTGTTTTGTGCTACATTTGAGGCATGAGCTGGTGGTGGTGGTGGTGGTGGTGGCGGTGGGGGGGTCCAATGAATCCCAGAGGAAAAGGATGTAATACACAAGACTATGTTCTGTAAATATAATGAGAACTGCTTGTGTAAGGAAATAATTGCATATTTTAACCTTGACGACTTGAAGTCAGCGAGGAAGAGAGGATTTCTGTATATTTAAGCAGTGAGCAGAAAATTCAGAGACAGCATTCCTGCGGCACAGCATTATTTTAAAATCAAGGTCAAAGTGTCAGATGCTAATATTTGCTCTCTCCATCACTTTGGAGATTGTTCCCCAGATAATGAGCGTAACTCTCACCTCCAAAGAAGGCGAAGAGAAAGAACATGATGGGATAGAAGAAGCCGAAGCCCATGGACATGGCGTACTCATGGACGACGGCAGAGACGATGAACACGGAGAGCATTGCAGCTGTTCGGAATTTCCTCTCCGACAGCTGCATGGATCAGAAAGAAGACAGATGGCTTGGATCAGAGTGACATGACAGCTGTCGAACTACTACATCCACTTCATCGCGTGACATGCTGCAGTGAAATACACGCTAAACCCACATACAGTCTTGTTTTCTTGGATCCACCATTTATTTTTTTAAGCAGGAAAAAAGCTACCAAACAAATACTGATGCTTCCACCAAGATATCAGGATCCACCAGCTTTAAATAATGTTTTTAGAGGGGGGTTTCCGGTAAATAAAGTATATAGTATGCAACTATCTATAGATTTTGGTTAAAGGGAGTTTGTGTTTGCCTCAGTTGAATTAAAGTGGACTGTAATGTTTCGGTGGAGGAATGAAACCTAGTGAGATATTCATGTTTAGTTTGCTGTGATGACATCACCCAGAGGAAATCTCTGTATCCATAGTAGTAGAGCCAGTCATGAACCACCACGTTCCAGGTTCGGTAGTAGTTGGTGAAGGATGTTGAATTCCACCAGTCCTGGAAATAAATCAACACGGTGAAAGGAATGTGTTGGATAAACAAGAACAGAGACAACCAAACCTGTTCGACCTTAATTCCCATCGTTAAATGTGGCCTGAAAACGTTGGAGGTTCTATCGCTGATGGCCTCCAGCCTCTGCAGAGATGCACTAACTGAGCTGAAGGAAGAGGAAGTTTTTTTTATTTTTTATTCTTATATATTCTGTATATTTGATATTGAGTGTGTTTTATGTATTTAAATGGATAAGTGGATCAAGTTCAGGTTTTAGCACCATGCAATTTGTAAACCTGTGTCCACAGTCTGTCTGACTAAGCAAAAACAAATCTGGAACTTTATATTCAAACTTTTCGTAAAGCAGTCGCGTCTTTTGTTGTAGATCAAAGTGAACCAAAGTGATATGGAAAAGTTCACCTGCTCTGGGATCGTTCCTGTCACCTGACTCCAATCTTTTAGCAGCCGTTTTACCGTCCCAAGCGAGCATGTCTGAAATAATGTGTCTACAGGAGAGTTGATGGCATGCAGAATCATTTGTGACACATACACACCTTGTAAAACATCCTGTCAGCAAAACGCAGCAGCTCCCCAAAGAGGTTGAGCCAGCAGTGCAGGAATGCAAAGAAACACAGCAGCAGCAGCATTATACCTGAGAGGACAGACAGAGAGCGAGACTTGAATTCTGGGCGTTGATCCAGCTTCACGTCAGGGAAACTTGACACTGATGATGCCCTCATATCGGCTCTTACTTAAAAAGCTATTGACATAAGGAGAGTTGTAAACACATCAGTCTTGAAAGGAGCATCTGAGTGCATCGTAGCATCTTCAATCGTATCACACACACTTGAAACCTCTGGGGACTCATGTCCTCTATTACCATATTAAGCGATACATTAACTAGTGATGAGTCGTACACTGGAGCTATAATGGAGGATATAAGCAGAAGTGATGTCGGAGATGGCGCCACAGATTTGCGTGGTTGTTTTGCACATGAATTCCTCTGAATATTTCCTTCATAGCTTCCAGAAAAACAGATGACATGTTGTTAGAGAACAAAGAGTCCACTACCTGGTAGTATCGAGTTGAACACTGCCAGAACGAATGCTCGATTAGTAAAAGGCTGATTGTTCTCTGCTTGGATGATGGGCACACAGAGGCGGACCAGGATGAAATTGCCGTAAAACAGACATCCCAAGATCTGCAGGATCAACGATAACAAGCAAATAAAGAAATGAAATTACACGGGTATTCTTGGAAAAGAAAAGAGCTAGACCTTTGTGTTGGATTACGTCGCTGGGCTTGTGTACACTTTCAGCCCACCAACACCCAGAGGCAGAGGATCTTGGATGAGCGGCGAAACGTCTTTCAAGCTTCAAGTTCAGTCGAGTTGATTAAACACAGAGATGAAAGCATGGGATACTGAAAATGACATCAACGATCCAAGTAATGAGTTTCATCTCACCATGCCAACCGTGACACCAACATATTTCCATCTTATGTGGGAGTTCCTGTGAAGGACAGGCAAAAAAAAATTCAACATGAATAAATATACAGTTTGATCTGTGAATAAAGGAACGATCTGTAGTAGTTTAACGTATCTAAACTATGATGCATGATGTCTATGACAAAAACTATCTGTGTTGTGTTCAAGTGTTCCAGAATGGTAGTGTGTTAGAAAAGCAGCATGAACATGGAATTAATCCATTATACATTTTACTTATGTATACACATGATTTGCTACTGTAGCTTATCAATATATACAACTCTGACCTCTCATCATGAAGATGCCTGAAACGTTTGGTAAAATGCAGTGTCAGGGATTGGGATCTAAATGCAAATGATTTCTTTAAATCCTTGGATGATTCAGTTTGTAGTGAGATCAATGGGGGCAATGTGTTGGTCATCATCTGCATGGGCTCTAAAATACAGTATATCACTAATCGCCATCTGAGAGCAAAAGATGGGTTCCAGGCCGGAGCGACGTGGATTCCCTACCTAGGATAGGATTCTCTGTAGATGAGCGTCGGACAGAAGAGGAAGTACAGATAGCTGGATAATGTTGGGAATCTGGGACTTTGTCCTGAAAAGAAAACACAATTTAGTGAGCATGGATCGTTTTTCCCAAAATGTGGCTTTCTGCATTTTCAGACTGGCGCGAAAAAGGCTTTGGTTAAAAATAAATAGGTTGCTGAAATATCTACGGTTCTACTTATTATTATATCATCATCATCAACATATGAAGCATAAAGCCATTTGCTTTCTACTTCTAGAGATTTGCCATGCCCTTCCAGAGCCCTGTTTACAAATTATTGTTTTTCACATTAAATAGCAGTGAATTTATGATAAAATCATTAAGCCATTATGTCCTTGCCTCTATTTGAGCTTTTAATCTATTTGGGGAAATTAGCTGCACTTATTAAAAAAAAGCTTTATTACTCTCTTATGAATACTAGTGACATTTAATGAACTCATTGCTGATTTGTGAAAACTTAATTCACCTTGTGAAATTAACCATAGCTTTGTAGCCCCTGGCTGCGGATCCATTACTACATATTCGGAGGATAAAACTTCGGATGGTGGAGAGATCTGTTTGAGTTATCAGCACGAGAAAGACTTTCACCTGTGATTATGAGCTTGGTTCAGTCAAAGTCAGGCAATATTGAAAAAAATCCTCATTAAAAAATTCACACATAAAGTACAGTACAAGTGCAAACTTTAAAAATGTTATTTTGGGCTGTGTCCTGTTTACCCGGTACGAGCTCAGCTTCTTTATGTAGTCTTTCCACTGAGTGAGGAAGAGGAGGGACAATATGAATTACCTGTGCTTCTTTCTGCCACCGTCTTAGATCATCTTCTTGCACATTATTATGGCCCCAGACTGTAGAAAAGAAGAGAAAAAATGGCATCAACAATACAACATACTGTAGATTATCATTAATATGAAGTACAAAGCTAAGGAGCAGTTAAGACATAAGTTAAATTAAGATATAAGTAGCATTTCTACACTCAGCTCAACTTCTACAAATTCAGGAATTTTGAGAAATATTTTCATATTTTGCTTTATAAGAGCAGAGCAGACTGGTGTGTGCACATCCAACGATAATATGGGTGCAGGACAAAAAACTGGAGCAAAGTGAGAGAGAGAGAGAGAGAGAGAGAGAGAGAGCGTTCTGCTAACTGGTCAGCTCCAGAAATCCAGGATGAAATAATAATTAAAAACCAAACTGAAATCTATTATTATCTGTAAAAAAAAACACACACAAAGGAAAATATGTTTTTATATGGATGTAAATATATTCTTGATTATACCAGGGCTGGGCATCTGTTCTGACTCAGGGGGGTCAGTGTTCCGGTGATGCAGTCCCTTCGGAGGCCCTGCAGACCTCATGGCTCGATCTTGACCTAAACACTTTTCTGCTGGGACGCACACAAACAATCCTGCGGATATGATATATGCCGTGGGTTAGAGTCACACTCATAATAAATGGTAGCTATCACAAGTTGATTTGGAATCATGTTTTGATACTTGACTGATAGGAGGTATTATTTCAGGTTATGGCAACCTTAGCATGACGCTGAACAATCGAGAGTTGTTTATTGACCCTTTGAACTCAGACAAATCCAGGTTTTAGCTTTCAACACTTTGACTGGAGATATGGCTCAGTTCCTGGTAAATCTATACTTTATCGTTTACACTTTAAGTGTACAGGAAAAACGTTGAACTGATATGTTTGATGCAAAGCTGCCCTTTGTTAAAAGTTTGACGATGAAGACTTGAGAATCTTGAACTACAATTTGAGAGATTAAACGAGGTCACATGCCCATTGCTGGCAGGTTGCCTCATGCAGAGTCTTAATATTCCCAAGGAGTTCCCAAGGAGGTGAGAGAACCCGCCTGAATCCTAAACTCGAGTGAAAAAGCCAGGATGAATGCAGTTGCCACATTACCTTTGTAGGCCTTCAGTCTTTATTTTGGAAATGTTCCCGGTGGTTGAATCAGATCCATACAAATTTGGATCTGATTGAAAAATAACACAATACGTTATCTTCCTCTGGCAGGGCGTTATCGCCAATCATTGCAAGTTAGGCTAAAGCATGCAAACATATGGTAAAGATGGTCTAAGATGGGGGGTGGGGGACAACATTTTTCACTGAGGTCGAAACATCAGTGAAGAAGTTGAAGTTGTTATTGAGCTGATCAGCCTTAGGTTTTCATTCAAGTTGAAAGTGAGAGATCATTGCTTGATCAATTCTCCACATTTATCTTGTAATCTAATTATTTGGGAGTTGAAAAACAAAATCCCAGTTTTTGATTATTGTGCGCTCTTCACGAGCATCCATGATTAAAAATGACTATTTCCTGGAACAAAACAACAAACATGTCCACGGTCCCTCTGCTAGTGATGTAGCCTATACTTTAATTATTGTATTTCTTTGTTTTTGTAAATTAAGAACAACAACAAAATGATCCATCGCTGCATTTTTAAAGCAAACTGAAACCATTGAGATGACGTCAGATAGATACAGATGTCTTAGGCAGTGGTGACATGCATTATAAGCATTGTCCCTCTTATTATACTCACAGTTTTCTTGTCTCGGGCTGCTGGTGGTCCACGGTGGAGGGGGGGGGGGGGGGGGGGGGGGGGATGTTTCACTCGATGAGTCCGACTGATGGAGAGTTGTTGGCGGGGATGAGTAAGACTGTGACACAGGTATCTGCTCTCTGTTCTGTCCTTTTGTCAGTTGCCATTTTGCACTTTGCCCTTTTTGCCTCCTGCTCCCGGGCAGGATGGGCCCAGAAGTATCCAACCCTATTTCTGTTCTTCTGCAACAAAATATAGAGTTAGCCTTAAAGTCTCTTCTTTTCTGGGAGACGGACTGATATTATAACATATTCACTATTATATTACTGCTACTGCTATTACAGCTATTTTTTTTTGCACTTTCTACTTGATGAGTTTGTGAATATTATTTCATTTTACAGGTTAAAGGTTGTTTATAACTACTACGTCAGAATAATGGATGTGCACATTTTGATAAATATTTACCTGCTGTATATGTGTAGCATGCGCAAACAATATTTCATAATTCATATTTTTATTCTCAGCTTGATTCTCTGAGTATTTATAACATGGAATTGAGATCGAAGAGGGAGAAGAAAAAGAAAAACATCTCAGAAATGATCAAATATCCAAATATCCAGAGGAACATTTTTAAGATGGAATTATATATATGTTTTAAATAAATGTACCTCTTGGAACCACATTTTAAAACGTAGCGTTTTATTTCCGGCTCATGAGAACCACATGCTCATAACAGCAGGCTGCGATTCCGATAAAGCGACAAAGGCCCTAATAGTCTTACGTGATTTGATGATCAACAAATAAACTGGCTGTACCCCATTGTGGTGCGCTCCTAAAGCTAAATGGGCACCACAGCATCAAATGATCTCGATCTTTCTCTTTAAAACAAACAAGGGGCTTGAGGACATTGCTGTGCGGGTCTTTCACAGGTTAGTTAATGAACAGCTTGGGCAAATAGTAGAGATTTGCATAGAAACATATCAACTTACAATGATTACACGACTCATTTACTAGATATGAGAAACGCATCAAAAAGCACAGCAAGTAATAGATAAGACATCAACCTCTTGACACGAGGCTGACTGGCAGGACTGACCGTCTGCGTTGTTTCGTAACCGCTTGTTGACTACATTTCTTTTGTTGGGTGTCACAATTTAATTTAATTTTTTGGCTTATTTATTTATTTTATTTTAAACAATATTGCTTTTTGACACAACAGTCTGAAAATCAAGCATACCAGTCCACCCCTAGGATTTATTGACAGCTTATTGATCATCTGCTTTCACATCTCCATTATCAAATAATTGAATTAAGACACGTTTGTGTTGCTGTGCTTCTGTTCTGTTCTACTATGCTGAAAACACAAAGTGCAGAAGTTTTATTTGCAACACCAACAATAATTGATTTACATTTTATTTTATTTTATTCTAAAAACAAATAAGTAATACAACAATATATGCAGTTATTTGCTATTTCTTTATAACAATGGCATGTTAAAAAATTTAATGTGTATTTTTGTGTACTTGAGGGTGAAAATATGACACATTTAGAGCAGCATAGAAATAACCAACCAACACAGCATTGCTGATATGTACACAGGAGGACTTTTATTGGGCAGTTTCTTTCGATAATACCAATGTTTCTCAGCCGCTACAGAAAAATATACTGCATGCACTAAATCACACGCTACAAACACACTAACCACTGCACCAAGATACAGACAAACAGCCTCTTTTTGACCACCCTGCCATTCCTATAACAGTTTTATTTCTGCATATTTAGGCTCCAGCATCCCATATTGCTGTGCCAGGATATTTTTAGATTGGATACACGTACTGTAAAACAAAACGGACAACAATAAGACTGAATATAACCTCTCGTCTCAACCATCCCAACATTTAGAGTTCAGTACACAACCACGGAGCAAGTCATGAGGATCATTATCATCATCTTCTTGGTGTCACTGATTAACAGCAGATGGACAGAAAATAACATTCTCATTCAACTTGTGGTTTCTATAGGCCATGCAAACTCACTGAACTTCAGTGATAGTGTAAAGTTCAATGACCTGGTTCACCTTTCGGAGGAAATTACACTCGACAAAGGAAACATTCAGTCTAAAAATGTTTAAGGATTAACAAATAAAGTGATGCTGTGCTTTATTTAATTCTGATAGGCCCCATTTTAGCATGAGCAGACGGGGTCTGTTAGTAATACGATTTGCCAAACAAGAAAAGTTCAGTCAGCTGCTGATATCCTATAGTAAACCTTGGCTTGCGTCAGCATCAGATCTCGCTCCAGAGTCGTCTATGTATAGACGAATCTGATGTGGTTAAAAAATAAAATAAAAAATCCTTAACAATTTCAGATTGTAATGACATTTGCATAAAAGTTTGTATGTTCTTTCAGAAGAAATCTAAAGTCTGAAGCTTCTGCTGCGCAAGAAACAACTTCAACATCAAACTCACAACAGAAACATTTACACAACAGCTTCACATTCAACAACTGTTGCAAATGAAAAAGGAACAGCAAACAAAAAACATTTCAAATATAGCCAATGATAATTTATATATATATATATTTATTTCTTTTTTTTAAAGTTTAACTTGCAATATAAAAATAGTTGCAACTCAATCCTTTTTTCACTCTGCCATGCTTTTGTTGATGTGACAACTGAATATCTGACATAGAATCCCTGACAGGCTGGTTTTTTTTTAGGGATGATTCTCAGTTTGAAATTCTCTTTACTGCGACGGTCTTCTGAAAACAACAATCGGGTACAGTGTGTTTTAGACTTCACTTCATGAGTTAAATGGAACTGCTTTTCCAACCACTGAAGTCCATTACAGTGCCGCAAAGGTCAGATGTGCTAATTGATGTTAACCAATGGATGTATGTTTCTCTTCTCGCACCCCTCGGAAGCTTGAGGAAAGATAAAGCCGTGTACAAAACTGCAGAGAAATGGCTCTAGATATGGATATACAGGGGTTATTCCTCTCAGTTAAAGAAGGAATTTAAATATCTCAAACACAGCCTCCAGGTATATCAAAAATAAATAGTTGTATACTGTAATGTACTGTAATGTACTTTACTGTACTGTGTGTATACACTAAACTTGACTTTTCTTTATTTTGAGAAAAAAGTTCAAATGTGGGAAACGCTCTTGTGTACATATTTTACTTTATAATTACTGACATTGTTTCTAAAACTTAATATTCCTGAATAGAAATTCCTGTTTCGATTATAAACTATTACAATGCTGATTTTGATGGAAATCTGATGATGTTCTATTTTTTTTTTAAATGTGAATTAAATTATTTTGACAGACAGAAACCGTCAACACCCACTGCTAAAGACTCATCTCTTTTGACTAGTCTCTGCCGCTTCGTAAAGCTATCAGATCTGGCAAGGATCTAAAACAAGTTGCATTACAGGTGTGCATGTGTGTGGCTACCTGTAACAGGAGCAAATATAACAAAAAGATCTCCTTAAATTTAGGGCAGTTGGACACAGCAGTGGTTCATGGACATTTATGTGGACATTGTACCAGGAATCTGGTGTCCTGAAATTTGTATGGATCTGATTCAACCACCGGGAACATTTCCAAAATAAAGACTGAAGACCTACAAAGGTAATGTGGCAAAGTTGAAGTGATGAGGACACTGATAAATATTCAGGCTTTCTGTTTTACCTCATATTCACGTCCCTTCCTGTTAGAACAATGTGAAACTGTGAATATCAGTTTGATCTATGCTGACCTTGTTTAGGCCAGTTTTTGCTTCTATTTCTTTTGGCTTTTAGTCGACTGTAGAACAAAAAGTTCACATAAAAAAAAAAAAAAATCACCTTCTCAATGACACTGCAGATCAGTCACGCAGTAATAACTTTCGACCTTTCGGTGAGAGTAACTGCAGTGACTTCAGCAAACTGTGACGGCGCATGCATATACTCTTTAGGTGTCGGTCAACAGCAGCAGGCTGCAGTCGGAAAAGACTGAGACAGAGGAATGCATAATTGATCTGGGTCTTTCTGCACAATGCATATGGAACAAGAACTATTTTAAAGTCTGATTTGTCCACCTACAGCTTGTCCTGTTAGACAGAAAGATTGCATGATGCTTTTCATGCATAGACAAGATTCATATGGGGTTTCTTGGACTTCACACTTTTTATGATGATTATGTTTAACTCAAATTATTCAGATTTATGTGCACGCTGAATATAAACTCACTGCCTTAATGTCCATTGTGATTCCAGCGCTAAGAAAAACAGCACTTCCTGGTGGTTATCTGCAGCACTGCATCGTATTTTCTCGTCTCGCTGTGTGCAGCAATACAGATGTAAGTTGTCAAACTAGGAACTTTAGTTGCAGTGATGTCACGGATCATAATGATACCCACGCATGGACCACATCACTGCACAAGAAGTAGATGGGATTGAAAGGGAGCAAGCAGGGGGAAGACGAGGGACGCAGGACAGTTCTGTTTACAGTCGGTGAGACGGGAGAGGAGGACAGTGATTAGCTGCATGCAGATTTACAGAGGAGTTTTCAGAAAGAAGACATCTGCCTGGAGAGAAAGAGACAGGCACGCACACACACACAGAGTGAGCGAGAGGGACACAGAGAGAGAAGAGTAACAGTCAGGTATATTTGACAGTAACAGGGCGAGAGCATCCGATGAGACGGCAGCCAGTGAGACATGCTAAAATTTCCAGAAGGAACATGTCTTGAGTCATTTTATTTCTGGTTTCATCACTTACTCATGTTTAGGAACTGCACTGCGAAGTGCACTCAGAGGCTAAATTTAGATTTCATAGGATTTCCTTTTTTTTTTACCAACCCCGTTGAAACGTTACCACATCACCAGTTTATGGAGCTTGAAAAGTCTCACAAAGAAGTCTGGGATATCAGCACTTTACATGTTTTACCTAATAATATAGTTATTATGTCTTGAATTAAATTACAGCACTACTTCTGTAAAAGGGGCCAACACACTCCCTGTGTGCATGTGACAAGTGCTGCTTTATTATACATGAAAAGGAACTAAATGAACCCTGTGCTGAAGTAATGGGATGAAGCAATGACTTAGAGACAATAATTTAATCCACCTTTCTCATGTGGATCTTTCCCTGAGGAATGTTTTCATAGAGTGTAATTTTAAATCCACTGCTGGGATTTAAAAATAAAATCCAAAAAGGTTCCTTTCTGAGAGCAGCTGCTTTTTTTGTTTGGCTATTTTTGTGTCTCACAGAGCAGTCAGGGATTGCAAGAATTTTTAATGCGGGACTCTGCAGAAAAATGTTATGCTCCATTTATTTCCGTAATTTTTCATTAAAAGCAGGGCTGTCTATTTTTGTATCCCAGTAATCTAATAAAAATGTCATACCTCTGATTCTGATTCTATGACCTGTGCATTAGCATGCAAAAGCCCCGCAAGACTCTTAAATGGGTCTTCAATCTGCTGCAGGGAACAAGCATGTGTCAGACTTGACATTCGCATCAGTTAATACACGTGACCTTGCATTTAGTCTTCAATATTTAATGCAACCATTTGAGGCAAAAGACCAAAGTGTACACACATCGTACTGAGTGCATTTTCAATGACATTCAGTGCAATTTAGTCGCATCTTAAAAATGGATGAGGTGCAACATTACGCAAATTAAAAACCACTCCAATTGTCATAACATGTGTTTTTTTTTAATGAAACCAAATCCAGAGGCCCAGAAGAAGGGAATCAACAAGCAAGTACATTGTGATTTGCACATATGAGGATTTTCCAGGAATAATTCATGAAGCTGTCTTCAAGCAAACTGAGTATCTGCTCTGTTTTTCTGTGGTTCTTACCTCTTTGGGATCATTAACTGGCTGGGGTCTCTGGCTGCAGGCTGAGGAGTTTGGCTGGGTCCCGATTGTCGCAGACGTCAGTTTGGGACACGGAATTCACATTCAGACACATGCTACCAAACGCGTCGCAGTCAAGGGGCCATCACGTGTGTGATCGCAGCAACATCCACAGCAGTAGCAGCAGTAATGGAGCGTGGCGGCGGCGATGGAGAAACAGCAGTGAGCAGGAGGCAAATCAGTGAGGTTACAGCAACGGGGCTCACTGCATGCAACATACATGTGCTAGTGTCTTTGTTCAGCATGCTCTATTCCAATAATTTATCATACTGGAGGCTCATTTCCTGCTTTCAAATGATTGTTGATCAGCTTTTATCAAAAGCAAATATTTCAGGATCCTCAGTAAGACAAGTAAAAGCAGCGGGAGTTGCGCAGTAACGATGCACCGTGTCTTACCTGTTGTCATTGATATCTGTGGTGTTTCCTGTGGATGGAAAAAAGTGCATGAGGAGGCAGGCAGGTGCGCAGTGGAGGGACTGCAGTGTGGCGCATTAAGGGGGAAGTGGGTTTGTGAGAGAGCACAAAGCAATTCATCACACAACTCTGGAACAATCTGAGGTGCTGGTTCTGAGATAATAACTTCTCATAACATAAATGATAGAACAGGATGTTTGTCACTGCGTTTGCAAACAGCCCCAATGTGCTTTTTTACGAATCAATGACCCAGCCAGACAAAGGCACATTGGCTTGAAGGAAAGAGGATGTGGTCGTTCGATGATGGCTCTGTAGAGCTGGTAGACGCTGCTGACGGCGAGAGAGAGTTAACCCTTTGTAACGTCCATCGCCACCTTCTCCAGTGGAGCTTTTACAGCGGTATCAGACCATCTGCTGTTTTGTATGAACTATTTCATAACGTATAAACAAGCTGCCAAGTCAGCGGTTTTTATTTGCATGCCTGTTACAGTAAAAACCATCTGTCTTTTCTTTGTTTTGTGTTTAACACAGTTTGAACAAATGCTGACATTTTTCTGATGAGGACAATTTTACTTCTGACACAATCTGTTCCACCATCCCACGCAACATAGTGGTGCATTACCACTGGAGCAGTACTCGCATGCAGAATTGGGCCATTGGGTTGTCTCTCTGTGTACTTCTTGCATCAAGATCGCACGAATTATTAGCTGGATTAACGTTAATAATTTTCCAAAAACACGTGCAGATATGATCCCTCTGGGCCCGTGCGCTGCCTGTTCCACCCTGACAAAGAGAATTTGTGATGCAACATATTGTCACCATCACTTATCAGAATATGTCAGATGCTTCTCAATTTTCAGCAGCTGAGAAGACTGTATGCATTTAGTCGCTGTCATTCACAGAAGACAGTGTATATCAATTTTAGGAGTAGGCTATTATCAAGGGGCCTCATGCTCGGCTGGATTATATGGCTGCTCAACTTATTCTATTAAAAATGACAGTTAATAAACGGAGCTGTCAAGGTTACGCCTCTGCAGAATACAACCAGCAAATAAGTTAGGCTGCATGAATTACCAAGCTGTCTAACCTCAGTTTGGCCCTTTTGCATAAATTTTTATTAACACGCAGGACACAATGTGAAAATTACTGTCCATGCTGAAGGAAGGACAGAATGCCATATTGAAAACAAAATCACACTGATTGAAAATACTCTTAAACACTTGTTTACAGTGCAATTATGTGCAATTTTGAACTGATCATTATTGATTATTTTGAGTGTTCTTATTCAAGATAGAGACGTAAATCTTTGCTTTTCCTGATGTTCACAGGGTTGAGCCCATCATGGGAAACAAAAAAATAAAACCAGCCAGGTTACATTCTACAAAGGGTCACTGTACAAAGAATCACTGATGTCTATCATTTAACCCCTCCCCCCCAAAAAAGGCTGGCGTGTTCTATCGTGTCTAACAGTGTTTCTGACTTTTACTGATATTCCTGTTGAATCAAAGAGACAACACAACTCGACACCCGTCATTATGGGTAGCAGGCTGAGGTGGCCTGTCTGACTGGCTATCTGTCTGTCTGAGCAATGATGCTGCAACGCTAATCGATTTCCTCTTAACTCTGTTGGAGCAGACCCCCCCCCCCCCCACACACACACACACACACACACACACACACGCACACACACATTTGTTGACACTTTATCTAAAGGATTTCTGTTTGATGCTGAGGGCGCAGCCCTCCCTCATCAACGGTAGAGTATTAAGATCAGTCCTGCTGACTACAAGCGCATTATAAGAAGATGAAAGAAATAAAAAAGAGGAAAACAGCAGGAAATATAATTACAGTAAACTGGTTTAGTATACACAAACAGTAACAGCGATTAAAATAACATTCAACTCCATTATAAAGGCTGGTATAATAGTACCACTAAAAATCCGGGGTGAAGTGATTTCACCCCTGCTGATGATCATAATATTCCTCGTTATTTTAACAGGCTTCGTTTGAACAGGGCTCACCATTTTCTGAATCAAGCGTCTCTGAAGCGTTCTTATCTGATTGCCTCAGTGGTTCAGCTGGAAGCCTGCAAACAGCAGAGAGAGATATTTGATACACACGCAACTCTCAGAGTTGGGCTTTAAACATATCGATATTGGCAGTCTGTGATTCAAGTAGAATGACATAGAAAATATAAGTTCACACAAATGCTCAGTCAGCCGCAAAAGAATAAATCACTGTTAAAAGAAATGCTTGTTCTGAAAATACACGTATGCACACTAGACTTTAAAATGCGCAGTTTAACAGTTTTTTCGCTTTTAGAGCGCAACACAATATACTGCAGTACACAGATATCTTGAGCTAGTTAGTGAGATTAGTTTTACCCACGGCTGATATAAAGTCAAGAACGCAGATGTGATTCAAAGCAATGGAGTCGTCCAAACTCTGAAGTACAAAGCCATGCGACCATAATCGGCTGCAGTTCATTACTGGATTCGACCGTGTACTACTGCTTACTCACATTTTTCCCTGGATGTCATTGGGTGACTGGGAATGTCGGGGCTCAGTGTGTTTTTTAGGGCTGTTCTGGTTGGAGCAGGTCTCTGTCGTTGCAGACGCAGCTGCTTCCAGGTTGTTGCTGTTGTGGAAACCAGCTTTGAGGAAAGGGATGTGATCACTGTAACCTCGGATGAAGAAGGGGTTGGCAGGAGATTGTGCTGGGAAGTGACCCGCACGAACAGGCTTGGCTGTTAATGAGAAATTCCAACCGGTTTATCGATTGATCCATTCTTCAAGAAAAGACAATGGATTGTGTTGTGATGACAGGTCTGAGTGGAGTGGCGGTCAGATCATCTGCTCATTTGCTTTAGATTTAGGGCTCTCTGGAGACACAACCCTAGAGGATGAATGGACACTGGATTCTGCCTCAGGTTATCTTCTCTCAGGCTTATCAACCTGTCAGTGCAGTAAGAGCTGTGGAGCCGATGACCTCCATGAACTAACTAAGGTGTTATTTATAATGGAGGCTAAAAGCACTTGTGCAGAAGAGAGGAGAAAATGAGAAGACTTGACTTGAAAGTCATTATTTTCAAAGCGTCTGTTTGAGGTTTCACAGGGTGGCCACAGCAAGTCATTCCAAATTGCACTGTATAGACTTTAGTTTTACACCCCATGCCATTCCTGCTGCAACCAGGATTTTTGCAATTCTCATTTTCAGATTTTTCCATAAACTATATGAGAAACAATACATCCAGAGAAGTTTGGATTATACAGTGAAAGTTTCAGAAATTAATTAAATAATCAGAAAAATGTAACCATCAAATACAGATGAACTCATGTTCTCAATGTGGGAGTCGAATATCAGTCTGTATCACAGTCACGTGAACAAAATGAGCGTTTTATTGTCTTGACAATGTAGGCGGCAGCTGTATTTTCCAATAAGACACCTATTGGATCTCTGTTGGGACCATGAAATGCAGAAAACATGTAATACTCATGGGCTTTGTGTCAGAGCGGATGCGCTCCTGAATTTGGAACTGAAAGATATGAAAGATTGCTGCAGAAAGACCCGTCACGTCTCACAGCTCACTCATGCACGGGGAGGCTGTGTATGAATATGTTACGATCTGGTAAAAGGATAGATAACGGGTGATGGAGCTGAAGGGAGGCACATCCAACCAGGGCAGTTGTATGTAAATCCTGCAGCATGCCTCTGGCATGAAACATATGTTTGAACAACACTGCATTTAAAGGGCAAATGTCAGAAAAGCTACAGACTGGAATGGTGTGAATGGATAGACAGAATAGTGAACATATGGTGGTGCGGAGGATTTACATTTTACAGGGTTTGATTTCGACTCCAGTTCCTCTAAACTAATCTAACATGAATTTTGCAGTATCCGGAGACATCGCTCCATTTCTTCTTTGCATATTACTGCCGCTGTAAGAGATACTGTCAAGAAATTAGGTTTGGTAAAATTCTGCATATGAAAGTCTAAGCCAGCTCAGTTGCAAAGGAAATTAAACATTACGAGTGATTTAATTTTGAGAAACAAAATAAAGTTACTGTGGCCTCGATAATGTAGTGCCTTTTAACTAATGAAGAAGAGCAATTAAGATGCACCAGCTGATGGATTTAATGTCTCGACACATGGAGCTTTTCAAAGTGTTGAGCTTGAGATTGCATTTATGGATTCTGCTTATGCAAAGGATCTGAGTCTGAGTCTGAGTCTGAGACCACCAAAGGATTTAACACCACTATAAATGTAAATCATATGGCTTCAATGTGAATGTAATACAAATATTAGAATACCGCATTTTAATACCATCAGATCGGATCAGATGGATGGATTCACGGGGAAACCACCGATGTACCAATCGGAGGATAGTGCTTTGTTCTCATCATCTTCTCCAATTAAACAGCTTTTATGGAAATTGCACATGCAGCTATTTGGCATGCAGAAGTTTGATGCTGAAAGCGCAGTGCAGGTGTTACCTATTTGTGCTGTATTAGGCCGACGGAATGGGGGTCGAGCCCTCATCACGTCCTTGATGCGCTCTACCTCCTGCTGGTAGCGGTGCCGTTCATTCATGGCGCTTTCTTTGGCCTCCTTCAGCGCTCCCTCCAGCGCCTTCACCCTCTCCGCTGTAAACTGAAGATGTTTCTCCAGTTTGGGAAGCTCACAGCGAAGATCTGCGTTGTCACGTACCAGCTAATCATGCAACACAAGAACAGACTGAAGTGATATCACACTCGAAAGTATTGATGGGATGTATTACTTGAAGAAAAGAGTGTATTTCTATTGGTAATATATCACATGCTTCCCTTTAAAATGCTACTTTTAACAAATTAGTCTAATATCTGACATGTTTTACTTTTTGTTCTTGAATTCAAGTTGAAAAGCAAGAATGAGAATAATAATAATAATCTTGGTTTCTAACATAATGACTTCATGCATATTTTCTCAATCATTCTGGTGATATACTCCTCCAAGAGCCTTCCTCAGATTTAATAAAATGAGAGTGATTTGAAGCTGCCCTGTAGTTAAAAAAAAAAAAAAAGACTTCAGCTCACACATCAACACTCCACTGCTTTAGTGCATTGAAAAATATTATTGAAAAATGAGGAAGCGTGCATGTTTACAGTATGTACAGTGTTTTTGAACGCAAGGCTGCAGTGAGGAGAACGATGCAGGATTATTGCATGTACCCATGAGGTAAATTCAATTTGTGTTAGTCAAATGTAAAGAATGATTTTATTTTGTGTGGGTTCCTTTTCCTCAGACGCTCTCGTGAGATGACTGATTTTACCGGCGAACATTTTGCCCATAGGAGGCTAATGACAAATGGTGCACACTGCTCTAATTTTTTATTTAGCCTGCTGTTTTTGTGCCTGTCTCATATTCTTTCTAGCTGAGCCACGCAACCATGCCGAGTGATCATGTGGCTTCTGGACGAAAGAAAAACAAAAAGACGATTTATCTTGAATTTTAAGAAAAGGGTGTCGTGATAAATGTTATTTTTTGTCTCGCACTATAACAGTTTGATATTTGTTGCTGTAAGTTGTTACCTGTTTATGAACTTTAGTAAGCTGCTCCAGGTTGTTTTCCAGAAAGGATATCTTCTGTTTCTGGATGATTAATCCCCCACTATAATCCTCTTTTCCTGCACTCTGCAGACAGAAGCAATAAAGATCTTCGACACAAATGTTGCAGCTACAGAATTGTCATTTGCATACGATAGAGGTAAAGACAAACATAATCAAGCTACAATGGTTATGTGCAGGGAATTAAACTTTTAATTGAGTTCTGCAGTTCAGTTTGTGTTTGTCTTACTTTTCTAACGCGGGTTGTGAGGTCTTGAACAAAGAGCTTGCGAAGATTATGCAAAGTGTGGAGCTCACGAGCCTTTGTATAACGGGAAAGACAAAGAAAATGAATGGAGCAATTAAAGTAAATTGACAGTGCAGTTGAGGGATACCTGTTAGAAATGACTTACAACGGTCTCTTCCAGCCCCTTGAGGTCCTGCTTTGACTGCTCATGCCGCTCATGCAGATATCTATAGACAGATATTGCCAGGAAGGACGGATAGAACAGTTCAAATTATATCCCAGTTAACGAAAATGAGTACCGGTGTCCAAACAATTTCTAAATAAAAGAACAAATGCAACTTGGGCCAGCTGGCCCACTTCTGGGACGCCACCATCTGCTGCTCTGATGTAATATGCTGCAAAGGTCAGTGGAGAAAGCTGCGTATGAGCCAAAAACTCCATAACGGAGGTGCAAAGATAGTCAGAGAAAGAAGTGAAGAGATCGTGTCTAGATAAGCCCTCGGGCTATATAACTGAATTACTCCATAGACAGGCATACAGCATACAACAAACAGGAGGAGAGACAGGGTTAGGGCTAGATGTGTATTAACAGCAACAATTTGAGTCCAGGCGGCGAAATGTTTGGAAGTTGGCCAAGACAGTTAAAGCACAGACTCACATCAGCTCTTCCAGCTGACAGCTCTTGTGATGCTCCAGGGTCCGGAGATGTTCAAAGTCACAATGCAGTTGGTCCAACTCCAGCTGCTGCTTCTGGTTGCAGCTGGAAAAGTGGACAACAGCTTCTTCAGAGATTCAAAGCATGAACAGATTTATGGTTCTAAGTATTGTCATTATAGTAGTTACTATGCATTTCTGTCATTAGAAAGTGTAAGACTTTAAAATGCGATACGTACAGATGCTCCTCACTTACGTACTCGCAATTATTGGACATACTCGTTTAACAATAAGTTAAAAATAAATGTATTATACGTATTCAAATATAAAAAAATCTTTGGACCGCATACACTGTCAGCCAAGTTGTCGATCAATGGGGGTTTCCGTTTACCGACGAGAACCCCAGCGCTCATCTTTTTTCTACTCCCACAGAAGTGAAGGTTGGAGTCTGAGTTAAGAATCCCCAAATTCATGTGTCAAAGAAGAACGACAACGAGGCACTGACTCAGTCAAGTCGTCGATGATCTTCTCCTTCTCATTGATCTCATGGCGCAGGCGGCCGAGCTGTTTGCTGTGTGCCTCACGATGTGACTCCATCTGCTGCTCCAGAGCCCTCTGAGGTGTGAACAACAAGAGGAGGTGACAGTCACACATAGAAAAAGAGGAGCGGCATCGTTCAGAGGCAGGGAGAGAGGGAAAATTAAATGACTGACAAACAGGAAAGGATAAAATTACAAACACCAGTGCATCTACGAATATAAAGGGTTGCGTGAATACGTAACACTGACACTGAGCACGGCGTGAGACATGGCTAATGAAAGGTAACACATCACACACTGACATGGGATCAATGAACCTGTCAAACAACAACATAAACCAACAACAGCAAATACTCCCAGCTGCACGTGAGTGACTAGCAGCTGAAAGCAGAACGATTACAGCTGAGAAGGAATCGCTCCTGGGGGGCCCTCAAGAACCACCCAGTTCAAGGTTTATAATTGACCTTTTGAATGTTTTCATGCCTGAACAATAAATATTTAGTGGCCAGTTAGCTTTTCCTAGCTTTGCATGAGGACAGGAAACCGTCCCCCCCCCCCCCCCCCCCCCCACACACACACACACCAGCTGATTGTTGAAATGGCTTGCTAAATGATTGTCATGCCATGATTACCTTTATATCACAAGTGCCTTGGCCAGATGTGCGACTCTCCTCCCTGGTCACTTGTGACATGCTCTCTAAAACACACGCAGACACAAAGTTGGGAGAAATTACAGTGGGAAAATATTTTTGAAAGAAAAGTAAGATATGACAAAAATATTAGGAAGAAGAGGAGCAGGCACGTTTACGAAAAGGAGAATTGATGGCATTGTCTTATGCTAATCTGGTGTGTTATCAATGATGTCTGCTGATAACATTACGGGTCTCTCTGCTTCACATCAGACTGTGAGTTCCACATCACCTCCAGCACTTGGTTCTAATCTACCGCTGTAATTACCTGGGCACTGTCTGGCTTGACTGTGGAGTAGGGCCAAAATTGATTTACTCTTAAATCCACAAGTAATTTAATGTAGTACTGTGTGACTCTTCAGGAAGAATGACCGGCATTGCCTTCGGGACTGGTTTGCATCCAGGGAGGATCTGCAGACAGCTGGACTTCACGGACATTTCAAATATACATTAATACATTTTTTGCTGGTGCTATAGACTGTTTTGGAAGCCTAAGTTGTTCATCAGTGTTTATTCTTGTTTTTCGCATTCTTGACAGGAAAGACAAGCCTCTGGCATGGACTAAAATTATCCATTGAAGCCAGTAAAATTGCTTCCAGTGAAGAGTCAAAGGCAGTTTTATTACCAATAAAGAAAGTGCATATTTTGCTGTCTCTTTTCATTTTTATTTATTTCAAGGTGTAATCATTCTACCTTGAGCTTGGAGTTTGGCCACCTCCTCACTCAGAGCGTCATAGCTGTCCTCCAAGTGTCTCTTCTTCAGCGCTACAATCTGCATGTAGTCTGTCAGAGAGCGGATCTTTGCCTCGTGCTGAAAGTCAGAACAGAATTTATAATAATTAGTAGAAAAAGACATATCATTGACTGTGGAATGGATATAATCCATAAAAAAATATGATCATTATTCACTTGGAAACTGGTTAAAAGTGCAAAAAAAATGGTGACAGCGAATATTTCAGTGGCTATAGGTCTAGGTTTTTCCATGTAAGTATCAACATTTCGCTCTGGATTGAGAGATTTATGTTGTTGGTCCTGCCAATCCTCCCTCACCTGTGAAACAAGAAGATGGCACGAGGACAGCTCTCTGCCCGTCTCCTCCATCTTTCGGTGGCACTCCATCTGAAGACTCTCCAGGTGACGGCAGCGCTTCACCATGGACTTCACCTCTGACTTTATCTTACTGATATAGAGGCGAGCAACTGTGAACTCCTCCTCGATCACACCAGTGATCTCCACGGGCTAGAGATAAATGAAGTGGGAAGAAGTGGTGATAGATGAAAGAGCTGCGATAGGGTTTGGTTCAGATTGAGTGTTGGGGGGGGGGGGGGGGGCTCTTTCTGCCATTATAGCTATGCCTCCATTAAGTCAACAGCATACAGTTTAAACACACACATATTAATTAGACATATGTCTGTATGAAATGATGCAGAAGAGATTTAGAATCATCCACTCTATCTTGGGTCTTAATATTTTACAGTGTGATACGGCTTTTCTGAATGAATCTAAAGTCCCATCAGATAAGTTTAAGCATCCCACCAGCATTCCCGTTCCTCGTGTTCCAAATCCAAGATAGTAATCTAAAATTGGAAAGTGTTTTGTCCTAGTGGAACCTGGACACTTGAACTCTTGGTCAATTAATCTACATGAGGGTGCATCTTGACTTTTCCATTAGATTTTATTATCTAATTTTCACATGATCTCCATCACAGTGGTTGCAATCACCGTGCTTCAGATACCGGTGTAGATTGTCTTCACAGCAGTTTGAAAGTCTATTAAATTGTGGCAATGGCAGTATTAGCCTGTGGGGACCAAGTAACTCTGATGGGTATCAGCATTGTTGTGGTTTCCAATCATTGGGTAGCATCGGATCTCATGTTAATTACTTTATAAATGAGATGCTAATCTTATGTTTGGGCATTTATTTATATTCAGACATAGTTTGTGTTCAATGTGAAGGTCCCAGAAGTGTGCATGTATGGTGAATAGGATTTTTTTTTTTTAAATAATGTTTTTTAATACAAATGATATCAATTGTAACCAAAAAAATAAAAAATAATCTTTGGAATGTGACTGCATAGAAATATGGGGATTAAATATTTAGGCATGCTTGTTTGTCTTGTTGTCACTCACCAGCTTGAGGTCTCGGTTTCCAACAATGGTGCTAAACTCGCTCAGGTCCCTCATCATGCCGTTGAGAATCTCAGCAATACGTTTCCTTTGGTGGCTGCTCACTTCCTGTATATGCGACAGCTCCATCTCTAAAGCCATTAGGTGAGCCTGTTGGAAGACAGGAGTGAAGCGAGAGAGCAAAAAAGAGACAAAAGATGAGTGTCAAGCAAAGTATGTAACAATGAGTATGAGAGATGGAGATGGGAAAATAACAGGGTAATAATAATAATAAAAAATTGTAGCCAAGAAACTGAGATAGAAGAATTGAGAGTCCTTTAACTTGAGCGCTCCCACGGCTATGAAACACTGACCCGACCTCATTCTCGTCCAAGACGTCCAAGAAGGAAAATTAAATGGCCTCCAAATTACAAATCAATAAACAATAAACGATCAAGATGGGGTTTGATAGCATCAGCACAGAATAAAAGAATGTTGGAGAGTGACTGATGAGCTTCAACACCCCCATCGCCTCCTCTAAACGGCACTGTAGCCCCAGTGGGCTTGAACCCAATGAAATAATTGGGGTTCAATTTATACAGGTCTGATTCAAAGACAATTCAAAATCAGGGAGGGCAATATTGTCATAAGTGGAAATGTCTGTTTTTGGATGGGACACATCTGTAAATAATCCCAGTGCTACCCCAGAAGAAAAAAAAAAAAATCAGCTTTCAAAATTACAATTTTGAAATCATCAAAGAGGATATCCAAATTCAACAGCCTGGTACTTGGTTTAGTTCCGTGCGACCATGAGCAAGAACCATTTCAAATATATCAATAGCTTGGGAACTTTTTTGTCCAGTGGTGGCGTGACACACACCGTGAAGGTTTTCATTTTATATCAGTGGATCGGACAATGCCACAAATATTGTACACAAGCTCCTCTCTAATGGAGTATTTGAGTGACTGCCCCAACGGATCATCAGTCAAGCGAAAGGAAGCCGTTTTTCATTGTCTCCACATTCCCATAACTCAAAAGGGAAACAATCACCAATTTAAAATGCACTTTTTTTCAATACATTAAAAGCCTCCTTCCTCAAAGATTGACATATGTCTGATTATAAATTATGTTGTGTTAAATAATTATTTTTTAATTTCCTTTTTAAGATTTGGCTTTGTAGGTTAACTGTGCCAGATGTATTTTACAATTTAACAAAATGGATCGCTGGCCCCCCATGTCAAACTGAAGTTATGAGCTAAGCTTGAAGCAAAACCTACCATTTTCTTTGCAAGCTCCTCAGCCAGTAGTTTGTTCTGGATGCTCTTCTCCTCCAACTCCGCGCTCTTCTGGTCATAGTTGACTGCCAGCTCCTCCAGGGCCTGGAGAACTTCCTTCACCTCAGACTTAGCAGATTCATTCTCCGTCTGCAGCCTGCCAAGCTCTGACTGCACCTTTTCACTGTCACCCTTGGATGATGCCAAAAGCTATAAGAAACAATAACAGTTTTAAAAAAAAAAGATTTGAATGCGCATAGCTACTCATAAAATATCTGATTTAAAAAGGAACACAGATGGTCGACTGTTGAGCAGAATCCTCTGCTGTCTTCACAAGACAAGTTATTCTATCTCGTGTTGTTAATTAGAGGCAAAACAGTGTCACGCCATAACAGGAACAGATGAAAAACAGTCCAAATATTGACACAGTCAGAGGTGATAATGTTCTGTCCTAATGCTGCTGGCTTGCATTGGTTCTGCTGCCTCGCAACATGGGTTGGTTTGCTGAATGGAACTCATTAAATGTGGATGTTCCTCCTCCCAGGCTGCCCGTATGCACCATTGGGCGCACATTGTGCTGGAATAAATGGATGTAAAATGATATTACCATACACAAGCTAAGGTTGGGCAGTTACCATGATGTCAGTTCAAACCCCAGCAGGCTCATTTTTGGAATATGAATGAGCTTATTTATTTGGCGGTTTGTACTGCATGGCAAACCTCGCCTCAGGACGCTTAGCTCGCTGTTTTAGCTCCTGCTATGAATGCATGCAGCATGCACGTAATTACATCTTAACTCTGGTTCATCCAAAAACACACAGTCAGACCTGTTTACTGCAGATTTATGTGAGAAAAGGGGCTGAAAATCCTTCTCTCTAACATGCAACATTTCTAAAGGTAGCGATCTCTTCCTTTATTCGTTTATCGGCCGTTATGTTGCAGCTCTTCAGTTGCTCATCAATCTTTTTATTGATTAGTCCAGCAGTCATTTGTTTCTGAGCCACCAGTGAAACCTCTATTTTAAGTGATGTGAATGCACAAATCACACTCAACAAACAATACAGTTTTATGTGTCTTGAGTCAAATGCTCTCTGCCACCTGAACACTGCTTTTTTTTTTTTTCCTCAGCCACCTTGAAGGTGAGTTAGTATAGCTCACGGATGGGTTCTATCCGATCGGGCTTCTGATTGCACCATTTTCAGCTGCTGCTAACTACGGGCCATTTAACCAATCTGATGAACGGATTTAAAAACGAGGGCTTCTACCTCTTCCTGGTCGAGCATCTGCTTCTTCAGTTTCTCCACCATCTGGCTCTGGTGATTGATCTCATCATCCTTCAGAGGCAAAGAGACATATGGAATAGGAACAGTTCATGTACAGTGTTATTGATTTACATGCTTTGGTTACAGTACAGGCACACCTGCTTCAAGGTGTTGAACATGCGACATATTTTATCAGACGTTGTATTCTACATCTTATTTCCCATGTGAAAAATCTAGAGAACAACAAACATAAACCGAAGCCCCGTTAAGCACAGCACAGATCTGTTAGTAAATTACATCTTTCATCCTTTTTAATGCAAAACATTACTATTCCCTCAATGACACCTATTCCTAATAGTAACTAGATTAGTTGCTGCTATGTGCCCGATCCTCAATTCATTATCATTTATAATACGTGAGTGGCATGCATGACTCTACATCACCAAGCGTCATCTGTTCATCACCTTATCGTCCATCTGTTTGTAAAGCTTGCGGATCTCCTCCTCATACTTCTGCCTCTCCTCCTCAGAGATATGAACCACAATGGAGGAGGCAAGTGAGCAGGGGCTGCAGGGGCTGCAAGGGTGGCAGATGTCAAGAAGCGGCTCCTCGGATTCATGAGGCACCAGGGGGATATCCTCTGATCCTGGAGTCACATCCTCTAACTCAACATCCTCACCTAAAGTTGAGGGACGAAACATAACATTTTTGATGTTGTTCTTATCTCTTTGTATATGTCTCTGGTTTGATTGTTTTTCTTGAAAAGCATTAACAGACTTATGCTAAAACAGTAAATCTGTTCTGTTGAATTGAACAAAATAAATATAGCCCCCTCAAAAAATAGTACATATACAGTACAGCCTTTTCTTATTGATTTCCTGATAAATGCAAAGATCCTTTCACATAAGCTAAATATTTAACATGCCAACTAGTCATATTATTCACGAGGACAGACACAGCCATACTGTTTCCCAAAAGTACGTTCAGTTTTATTAAATTGTTTTCTGGCTTTTTCTCTCGAATGGCATACAAGGAGTTAATAGTAGAAATCAAGAGTTTGCATCTTGTTTAGGCAGCCAAGCACTCGGTTGGTGTATTCTGTTATGCTACAGTATTTTATTTTGTGAGATCAAATATTCTTGCAAGCACTAAATGCTGACATATCAATCAGTGTTTTTTTATATATATGATCACTATGAGTATTTTTCCACCATTATTTCAGTGAGAGATCCTAATGCATTTGTTTCAAATGCTAT
Source organism: Brachionichthys hirsutus (assembly GCF_040956055.1). Taxonomy (NCBI): domain Eukaryota; kingdom Metazoa; phylum Chordata; class Actinopteri; order Lophiiformes; family Brachionichthyidae; genus Brachionichthys; species Brachionichthys hirsutus. The sequence continues at coordinate 4,887,017 of NC_090904.1, read as the reverse complement.
TGCTCTGACAACTATTGTATTGCATTGTGTCAATTAATTGTGCCTCCCTTTGAGAAAAGGAAGAATAAATGAATAGTTAGACTCTTACAGTAAATCTACCTTTCACATACTCTCGTCCATTTTAAAGTGCCACCTGTCTGCAGGGGGACTGGAGAAGATGGAATTTAATTTACTGTGTGAGACAGCTGTTCCTGCCTTCAAGCCATGCCTGACTAAAGACTCGTGTAATGCGGTGCAGTACGGAGGTCAGCAGCATTCATCCCTCGATGCTCTTAGCCTAAGAGGGGGGTGAGTGGAGGCAACTGTGTTGTCAAAATGATCCATTACGAAATTAAAAGCACTAAATTGTGAGATGCATCGATGAAAAAAATGAAAGGAGAGACTAAGTTGTTGTTTTTTTGTGTCTGTTGGAGACTGAGCGTAACTAAGGGGGATGAAGCAATACATTAAAATCATTTTCAGTGATGGGTGTTCAATAAAGATCTGCAGGAGCTTTTCAAAAATTCAGGGAAAATAAAAAATACACACAAAAATCTTCATAAAAGATTTATTACACAGCTTTGAATGTCAGCCCATCTCTACCGATGAGAGGGCTGACAGTCGAATGGGCCCACAGTCCAGTAGGGAGGGCGCTTCGAAAGGTGAGCACCCAAATTAAGAATGAATGTGTTCAACCTTTACATATGCGTGCATGTGTGTGTGTGCACAAACGCAAGTGTATGGGTGCTGACAGAGCAAAAGGATCAGAAGAGGTTACGACGATCCCTAGGTGTGATTAGCGCTCACTGCTATGAGGATGATTTACACATAATAAGCCATAAATCAGGCATCCACGGTCGCCTTCAGCACGGTGTATGGGGAATGAAAATACACAAAGTGTCAAATGTGAATAGTCAGACAAAAACCAGACAAAAAGGGATTTTTAAGTTTACGGTTTTTGGCGCAACTTCAGCAAGTCTGTTTGGCTGCTGTCCTAAATCATCCACTGTCTGGCGTGCATGCAGATGATATCACATGAAGTTAAATTCACACTTAAAGCAACTGAAAACTAATGTCAACAAGCCATGATGCATCTGCCTGCAATAACAGGCTGATTACATATCCCATTTGTGGAGGTAATAATATTGTTGCTTATTATCTTAACTGTTAGATATAAAATGTTTATAGCGATGACTGTGCTTTCCCGACCTGAAGACGCACTGATTCTGTGTATCAGTAACAGTATTACCGTTCCTCCAGCGGTTCAGTTCAGCTTCCAGCCTTTGAGCCGTCTCCTTCAGTGACCTGTTCTTCTCCTTTTCCCTCTCATATTTCTTCTTCCACTGCTCTGCTGTGAGCTCCAGATTCACTGATACAGTATTTCTAATGGTCTTTGCTCTGATTGATATGGAGAGAAACAGAGAAAGAGCGGAAAAGAGAAGAAGGGGAGGAAATGGTGTGAGGGGGGAGACGGAAAGGAACAAAGAAAGAAAATGTGAGAAAACAACAGAGCGCAGAGGAACTACCAAAAGAGATTTAGCTGCTCAATGGAAATGATGTTCATGGTTATAAATGTATATGCAAATTGGCTTTTTGTGACGCATGTAGGGAAAGGGAGGCACTAAGAGGCAAAAACCTTATTGCACCAGACCTCATTACACATATTAACATCAAATTGAAATCACACAATTCATCAGAGGATTGGGAACTGTATGTGTTTATAAATTATTACTCAGTTGTGGCGTTATAGATGTCAAACATTCATAATTCTGCAGCTGTATCATTCTGCTCCAAATGTGAAATTCATATCACTTAATTTTACTCTGTTGGGAAAGTACTCAGTGACATTTAAAATATCTGCTGTGGTTTCTGTTACTTGCTTTTCTTCATCATATATTATTTATTTCACCCAACTGTCATGTCAGTCTCTGTTGAAGAAACCCATAGGTCAGGAGAAAAACAAAAGACTCCAGATGCATAAAAATTCTCTTCTTTCGGGAAGATGTCTTTCTTCTCGTCTGTGCATTTCTGTGATTTGACAGCAAACTGTAGGAATGCAAAGTTGGCAAGAACACAGATGTCTGCTTCTATGACTGCAGAAACTCCAGAGGATAAAAGGAAGGTTTTTTAAGCAATCTCAGCACAATCTGAAACCCAATTACAAGGGAGCCCTTGCCTCTGAAGAAGGCTGAAGTTGATCAAAGCAAAGTTCTCCCTGTGTCTGCGTGGGTTGTCCCACCACCAAAAGCCATTCAAATTAGGTGAATTGGTTACACTAAAGTGCCCATTGGTGTGTGTGTGTGTGTGTGTGTGTGTGTTAGGAAGATGAATGAATGAATGAATGAACAACATATCTGAGCTGAGCATAAAAACATCCTGAAAGCTGAATCTCAGTGAAACAAACATAGAACTTGAAGCATGGATGCACGTTACCGTTGGCCGAACATCAAGGTGGATTTGGTCTCTACATCGTTGTAGCTGGAGGGAGAGCAGCATATGAACATGGTGGTGCGACAATTCCCTCCAAGCGAGTCCTGCAAGATGCGCGTCATTTTGCTGTCACGGTAAGGCACGTGGGATTTCTGAAAAAGAGATCACGGAAAGAAGAGAGTGGAATAAAGATGGCATGACAAAGACATTAAAGCATTAAAAGATTGAGGATGAATCTCAATTTCTGCATCAATATTTGCACACATTTCTTTTTACAGGTGTTCTCACGCAGTACTATGAGCATCTTCAGGAAGAGAGAGAAATATGTATTTATCATTGCTGCAACATTCACTGTATCACCTTGAATGACACCATGACCTTGCTTAATGAGTTCAGATTGAAAGCCAGCAAAGCTCTGAATTCTTGTGAGGGATTCAGTCAGAGCCAATTCATTGGACAAGGAATTCCATGTGAGGTACATTGTAGGTGATGTAATGTTTTATTTGCTACAAACTGGGAATAATTTAGGGGTTAATAGTTAGCTGGCATGCTAATAAAGCATTATTCCAAATTAAACTGCAATGACTCCATAATAGAAATAAGAGGATTTTGCAACATCCTGGCTTATATCCAGCAACAACACTTTTCTTATCGCTCTGCCACTTTTGAAATTATTACTTTCCATGCATGATTGAAAGCAAAATATTGTGTTTGACGTTTGCATTCTTCCACAGACTGCAGTGAAAAGGCATCATTCACCTGTGCCATTCTCATGATTTTCAGGTAAAAAGCTACCTCCTTATGTGCTATAGCTTAACACAGGCACTGGTCAGTGTCCCAGAGGCTCACTGAACCCAACAAACGTCTTCCCCCTAGTTTCTGCAAGTAAGCTAAATGTCGACAGATGGACATGAGTACTGATAACACCTCAGCGACAAAGTAAGTAATTATATTCCATAAAACATTCAAGGCATTTCTCTCAAATAGGTTTAGCTTTATTCCTATAAATAGACTGGGCTTATTTACGCAATATGACTTTGAGCAACCACTGTCGCTTAAACAAGAGAAAGACACTCATCTAATTTGTTCAATAACATCACTGCAGCATAATGTCCCTCTTGTAAAACAGATTGCTTTGGCAGCAAGTATCACATCTGTTAAAACAAAGCAATTACAAGGTAAAGCATGAGGCAGCTGTGGTGCTCCAGAGGCCTAGTTAAGAGGCGGCGAGGATGTTTCCAACGCACCGTTCCCTCAGCCAAGGCTGAGATGACGTTCCCCAGGGCCGATAGAGACTTGTTGATGTTCTTGGCCTCATCCAGCACTGCTCCCTCTGCACCCGTCTTACTGACCTGACACATGAAATATAGGAAGAATGCGTTCACAATGTGCATTAATCAGCATTAAAAGCATTGATCTTCCTGTTATACTTCATTTAAAAGGTACTATAGTTCCTTGATGTTCATCTGACCATTACCACTACTACTTACTATTACTGCCTATGGCCTCCATTCAAACAAATAAAATTACTGACTCAGAAATCTCTATTTGCTGTCATCAAACTTGACCTTTTTTAAAGAATATTTGACAGAAATAATAGGCCCATCAAAGAAAGCACATTCAGTCTGCCTGGCATTTTAAAAGTCAAAAACAGATGGGAGGCAGAAAGATTCTTCTGCCTTTTGAAAGCATTGATGCAAGACTCAAAGAAGAAAGGCATATCACATCATGGCATAATTCTTTTGCAGCTCTCAGATTTCATCCTAAAGACACTGAAACATGGGGACAGATAGTTGTCTGTTGCTCCCCTCAGTTTGACCACTCTCAGCTGAAACCTCTTTAAGGGCTGAACTGAATGGGGATTACAAATCAGTTTCTCTTTTTCTCTGAAAATATTTGTCTGGCTCATATTAGTGAAAATTATTGGAAAATTCATAATGATCAAACATAAATCTTCATAAATGCATCAGAGAGCCCTCCCTAGAAATAAGGACGGATCCTCCCGTCTCGGAGACAGATCCCTTATGAAGCAGAATTTAAAAAAATATATAGAGCACTGACTGAGAGCATAAAAAAACCAACAATAACTGACTGCTCTCAAATGCTTTTAGGGTGACATGCACTGTGTTTCTGGTTCATGGGTGTCTCAAAATGCGTTTCTGAGATGAAACCCAATGGTTAAAGGATCAGTGAATGCTGACAGCTAACAGCATTATTGATGTCTTGAGAAAAAAATAGTGCATCATCCTACCTTTTCGCTCCCAGCCAGATCGACCAGGTATAGCTTTCCACACAGCTTCTGCTCTGTCTCCACATTTTCTTGTTTAATGTTAATGAGGAAGATGCTGTGGCTGCGAGAGCTGTGCTCATTCATATCTTAAAAAAAAGCAAGTAGAGGAGAATTTAATGATGTGTATTAGAAAACAAAATTCTGACATGAAGCTTTCCGAGAGCATGAGCATCAGAACATTGGATAGGTCAAGTGTTTGACTCACTGGTGACAGCAACATGACGGTTGGCCTTCCCTTCATCTATGACATCCATCACTTCCTCGGGGCTGGTGACAAATCGCTCTGTGCAGCCCTTAGTGAAAGACGGACACACAAACATTAACTCGTGCTTTAAGGAAATTAATATATATGTCCCTCTTACCCCCTCATGGGGTCGTATTTGTATCATCAAGCTCAGGTCCTCTACCAGATGCCTGGTTAATATTTATGTGCCGTATCTTGGCTCTTCCTAGAACTGTGCTCTTCTCGACTGAGGCTTCCGATGTTTTTCCTATAATCTGCTGAAGCCACCCTCTCAGTTGGAGGTCCACCGCCCCGAGTGCTCCTACTACCATGGAGACTATGTTAGCTTTGACCTTTCACATCTGTTCCAGCTGTTCTTCTATCCTTTGGAACTGTGACAGAGCTCGTATCGCCACATTTATCACCACCGCCCCCTTTTGCTCTTTGCCCACCACTGCTATGTCTGGTTGGTTAGCCATCAACTGTTTGTTAGTTTAGATCTAGAAGGTGATGTCCCGCAGAGCCTTGGCTCTGTTGTTCTCAAACACCTTTGATGGTATTTCCCATTTGGATTCTGGTACTCCTAACCCATTACAAGAGTATAATAGTGCACTGTTTTCCTCTATAAATGTGTGAGCAGTCGACCCAAATCTTGCCAAACGGCGCTTGACTCACCTTCACATAAGGGACTCTGTGTTTGTCTTCATGCACTGACAGGTTGGTTTTCGTCACTAGAATGTGAGGGCAAACGAAGAGAGGTCATTGTCTTACTCCAAACATTATCTCCAAACATTATCTGATCTGTGAGTGTGTGTTTGTGTGCAAATGAGAATCTTCATATATTCTTTGCTCTTCAGGGTGGGGGGGGGTGTAATATAATCAATTCAATTCAATTCAGTTTTAATCAGACCTGTCTATGCCCCCGCTGTATAGGGAAGTCAGTGTTGCATGTTTTCAGTGAAACTAAATTATTTTGAGCCACATAGAGGTTAAGCAGATTCCCCGGAGCTAATGCAGTGAACGGACAAGTAAATGCTGCCGCTAAATCCTGCATTAGTCTGCACGGATACTAAATCGCATATGTTAATTAAATCTAACAACAGGGTGGAGGTTTCTTCTTTTCCTATAGCGAGTGTGTTTCTTTTATCACCATACAATCACATTTTCTGGGTGCTGTTCTCTGCACTGCCTCAATCCATCTTGTTTGTTGTTGACTATTTTTTGCATTGACCGCTTACATGTTCCTCGGCTACTACAAGCTCACCTGCAAACAAATGGAAGCTTTACCACTGTCTCTGACTCACTTAAAGATGTAATCACAAAAACGCCACCGACAACTCCCTGTCCAAGCCTCGCTGTCATTTTATACTACTATACAACCATCTGAAATTTTGTGGCGCTTCTGTGTGTCTACACGGACAATTATGTGTCATCTAAAACAGATATACACATGTATAAGGATGCTTGTTGGTCATTTAACTTTTAATTTGAGAGTTGTCCTAAATCACAATTATATGTGTGACAACAGTGAGCAAGGGTTCGATTCATTTTTATTTTACGAACAAAATATGAAAACATGGTGAAGGCACATTTTCATCCTCTCAGGCTCTAATCATCCGCAACATCCTATATAAAATAAAAACCAGACTGCGTGCGCACTGAAAGTTAAAAGCCAGGGCTAACAAAGTCCATAAATCTCTGCTGCACGACGGCAAGGTTACTGTACCTAAGTGCAGCTATAGGAGATTTAATTGCTAACCGTTTGCTAGAAGACAAGTGTAGAGTATTAATAATAAATGGGAACTGTGCAAAGCCATGCATTTCATGTACAAACGCACCATCCAAGAGGTCCCGAATTTTATCCATGTAGATCTCAAAGTAGGAAACCTGCAACAGCAACAACAACATGGGGACACTGATTACATATAGAGACTAAATGTGCAGGCTGTGTGCAATTTTGTAAAATGATGTTGCAGAAATCTGCTCTCATCTATGTTTGAGGCGGTGTTGTCATCTCTTATATGACTACAGTGTCGACGGCAGAAAAGCACAACAAATATTACAGGATTAAAAATGGACAAATCCACATTCACAAATAAGCTGTCCAACATGGAAAGCGAGGCCAACCTTTATGTGGAACTCCAGGTTCTCATCCATGGAAAATATATGTTCAAAAATGTCCTCTGAGATTCGGGGGATGATTCCCATTTCTTCTGAGTCATGAAGGTTCCCCTATGAGGAGAGCGGGACAGGATAGGAATGACATATTTAGACTGAATGCTGATTCTGGAATGAATTAGGTGGAGCAAATTGTAAATGAAAAGAAGAAATCCTGCTTTTTGACATGAGAAAGGGAGAGAGGTTATTCCCCAGAGGGAGTTGTAAAGAAGATTAGTTCTAACAGAAGTACGATAAAATGAGAGAGGAAGACATGGCAATGATGGATGGAGATATGTATCAGGGCCAGCAAAGGAGCAGATACTTATACAGTAGGTACTACACAAATGTTTGTGGCACAGCAAGAAGTCTACCAGTTAAAATATTTAGCTCCACTGTACCTCCATGGTGTGTGTTTTTCCAGAGCAGGTCTGCCCATAAGCAAAAATCGTCCCATTGTATCCACTCAGTATATCTATAATTAGAAAAGAGCGGGGGCGGCATGTTAATTATAGAGAAAAAAATATATAGAATAGCAATAAGACACCAATAAGAAAACGGATTGTAGTGTGTAAGTGTGTAAAGTCAGGAAGGTAAAAACAAAAAAACGTAAGACAAATACGTTGATGTCAAAGTCAGCTCAAGCTCTGCCTCAGAAAACCTTTATTTGATTAAACTTGGTCAGATATGCAGCATCTACCTGTAATATTGACGTCAACAGCAGTGCAGCACCAAGGAGCAACTATCCTATGTTATTCCCTCAATTAATGTAATTGGAGACACAGCGACTCTGCTGCATGCCTGGATGTCATCGTGCTGAGAAGACAATTAAAGCCATGTATAATGTAAATGAAGAAAAACATATCAGGCTAACCATAAAGGCTCTCATATCGAAATAGGAAGCGCCCTCACCAACAAGAACTAAAGAGGAGATCACTAAACAACAGAGACCCAGAGGGAAAACACGACAGGGAAAGACCAAGCATGTTTAAAATGAAGACAGACAAAAGGACAAGAGCGCAAAACAGAGTAACAGATAAGTGTCCAAATATTTATCTGTCCTTGCTTACTTCCATTTTCCTCTGACAGATTCCAGCTCTCATTTTTAATCTCAGTCTCTCACTTTTCTAAAGGCCCAACCATGAAATTTTCCAATACTAATTTCCAATACCAAATTTATCTTGCATTTTGATTTCCTTCTCCCTCTGCAAACAAAGTAATCTTCACACCAAATCAGTCTTTGTCATGAATCCATCGAAATAGTTCCACACTCGAGCGTGGCACAGAAAAGGGCTCTTAACAGGAGGACAAAGAGGCAAGGAGGTGTGCTGAGGCTGACAGGGGATGCTAATGGACTCATTGTGAAAAGCGTCTTTTTCATCACTGCATTTTGATCCATGATATGATAACCATTATGAAGAGTGCTTTTCTCACTGCTTGCAAAGAATGCAACCATCGGCTGGACCCAGTAAATTGACAACGCTGAGGAGAACCTGAGGATGCTGGGATTGTACTGCCAGCGTGTGCCGTCTGTATTCAAAAATGTTAACATGCTTGTGACTCACCTTTGACAATCTGCTTGGCGCAGACATTGTAGATCTGCTCTTGACTGGCGTTGGTGGGGAACACTTGGTCAAACACATATGACCTTTTCTGTGAAGACCAACACAAACACACTTGGCTATATGACAGTAAAGGAATACTTTATTCCCAGCACTCATCCACCCCTCCTGTGATTTACTATGGACTCCTGGGCAGCTTGTGACATCAAGCTGTGTCCATGTGAGTGTGTCAGCCATTAATGGCAGAGGATGCATACTGTAACCCCCCCCCTCCCCCCTTCTTCTGTGTCTCTTTCCACAGGCATGGATACTGACTGAAACATCTGATTTTATATGCATGTATTCTCTGCCGCATGAAGCTTTGGGCAAATCTAGACAGAGAAGGAGAGTGCTATCATGTCTAAGGTGAGGCCATTAGCGGCAGCATTGAAAGAAAGGAGTGAAGAGCAGAACTAGTGTGGTGGAGTAGAGCAGAGGACTGATGGAGTGAACTGGACCGGTCCACCTCCACCCCTGCTCCATCTCATTCCCGTAGTGGGATTTGAAATCAGGGCCATTTGAACTATGCCACCGTGTTGGTGAGGAAACCCCCCAACTGTAGCAATAACAAAAAAGTTTGATCAAATCTGTATGCTGCACGGACCCGGAACCTTCTGGCTGGGAGTCAAGTGTGCTACCCTATCAAACATTATGATAAATAGACAGTAGCATTGTTGACTTTAGGCGAGGCACTGGTTTCGAATCCAGAGACGGGGTACACCCTGGACAAGCCGCCAGTGTAGGACAATAATGGACTATAAATATATCTTATGTAATCTGCATGTACAGTATCACAGACAGGACATTTATATTGGCCACAGCAGCTTTACAGTAGTCCTAAGGGTTTCATAGTGAGTGGGAGCATCATGTTGCATAAGTAGGGCATTAAATCCAAGCAAGCTCGGTGAGCCTTGTTCTACTAATATCCTCGTTCTAGCAGAGAGTAGATTTCTTTCTACTGGGGAGAAATTCTTATGATTATTTGTATTATTATTATCAAGATAATATCAATGTTGATGATTCAACAGCAAGAACGAATACTAAAAAACAAACAAACAAGGATTTAAACCATTAAGACATGAAAAGGAAAGGAGAAGTGGAGCGCTTCAATGAGGTCCCACTCATTGCTCACCATCTTTCATGACATTTAGATTTTTGATTAATGTTACATAACATAGTCTCAACAAAATGACATTTTAGGACATGTGAATCCATACAACACAAGCGAATGCTGTAAACCACGCTTAAACCAACATGATCTGGGATTAAATACATCCTTAATCCCCTGCCTCACATAAGGCCCTGCTCCTCTCACACCGTTTTGAATAGCAGAGTCAACAAGGAGAAACAAAACCCCATTGCACACATATTCATCATGGTCTTCCTTTGATTAATGAGTTCTGCGCCGGGCTTTCATGGATGGCTGCTTTGATGGCTTGACACCTGATTTATCGACCTCCTTTTGTTTTCAAACACATTTATTATGATTGTGTTTTAATTTTAACAATTCGTTGTTGAGGCAAATTTGCAGAGACAGCAAATTCACAGTTAGAATTTTTTAGATGTGAGATGTGTGTTAATTGTAATGCACAGTTAAATCTTGGCTGTAGCAGAAGACACCCATCCAACAGACTCACATGCACATGGGTTAAGCTCAAGCCAAAATGTACAATATAAACATGAGTTGAAATAATATGAATGATACTCATCAAAATACATAATTATAGATTTTTGATTTCTTTAACACTGCTTGGCACTATTTGATCAAATGATATACTGACGCAACAAACTGATATCATGTCAAAGAAGTTACTCCGATTTGATTTAGTCTTGTGTTCATGTTGCCCCATGACTTCCTGTTTTATTATAAGATCTAACTCCTCTCATTTCAGGCAACTTCCTTCCTTCCCTTGTGCATTTCCCTGCAGTGTGATTGCCCCATCCTGATTGTTTCCACCCCTTCACCTTGTGTATACCGGTAGTTCATCTCATTTGTCCTATGCCAGTTCGTCTTGTCCCATCTGTCAGACTACCGGTGCCGTTTCCATGCCAACCTCAATGCCAACTCAGATTTTGTCTTTGTTTCCAAGTTCCAAGCATTGTCAGGTTTTGTGTCTTTGTTTATTATTTTGCTTTGAATCTACAGTTACATTTTGTATTAATTAGCTTTTTGTTTTTTTACTTGTGATTTTTATTTGTACTTTTTTAATAAAGATTGTTTACTTTGCCTCGAGAGACGTGCATTTGGGTTCAAGTCCTAGTTTGGTTGTGTTGATATTTTAAGCTTAAACTTGTTTTTTCAGTTGACAAAGATAATGTTTTTCTTTTTTTTTATATTGCCACTCACTATAAACATTCTTGTTTCCTGCCCACAAAGCAGGAAATATACAAATTGTCAGTCCCAAGAGTCGTAGCTGAAAGCCAGGCGTTACTGAAAGACATCGAGGGGGGAATATTTCCAGAAATGTCCTCCCACTTTGCAGTATTAGATGTCCGCATAATGATTTGATGATGAACCAGAGTGGAGAAAGCTTGTCAGAATCCAACTATTTCTCCTCCTTTTCTTGATAAGATGAAAGAGCTGTTAAATGTTGTGTTCAAGTGCTTTTAAACACTGCTGCAGGTATAAAGAAGCTTCCCATCAGAGCTAATTGGCGCTGGCTCGGTTAGCAATGAGCTACTTGTAATGCTGCACACATCCAGGGTGGGGGGCTGGGGTGAGGCGATGATGCAGTCTGCAGTGGGCTGGAAAAAAAAGAGATGCTTTACCTCTATCTCTTTTTTCTGATAGCCCACCATTAATGTGCTAATCTCATTATGTGCTGCATAAATACGATAGAATACTTGGCACTCTGTGTACGTGTCCATCAACCTGTTAATTTGGGGACACATGTTTGTCTGTATATTTTAACATTTACTGAATTATGGGCAGTCACAGCACTATACGTGTGAGTACAAGTACATGAGAAGCTAATACATCCAATAATGCTTGACCATGTTGAATCCACATGCCCTGTCAAGCCTTCAATCTGTGTGCAAAAATACAAAGAAGTGATGGGAGGCAAGCAAAGAAAAAAAGGAGGGGGCACAAATGAGAGACAGAAGAAAGGCTAATTAAAAAACTGAATGTCGTTGTCAATGTGCAAAGAATAGTTGAACAGAATAAAGACACTGAGTGAGTAGAAATTATGGGAGCAGAAAAATAAAAATATCCATGCAGCAGAAACAGAGACATGCAGAGGAGGTGGGGAACATTCACCGAGACTGTCGCCTGAAGCCGAGGAAATGATTTCACAAGACTCGAAAAAAAAACAAAGAGAATGCAGGGATAAAGGGTCACTGGAGCAGTGGAATCTAAATGGAGGTATTTTAGTTCACGGCATTTCAAGATGTTCAGTCAGGACATTCGGCCTCCATTATAAGTAAATGGGAAAATTCAGATTCATTTGTATCCGAATTGCTCTCAAAATGTAATTGGATCTAAATTAGACAAAGACCCATCTTCAGATTTATTTTTCATCAAGATCCATTCAGCGTTTTTCCATAATCCTGCTAAAAAGTATGACAGACAAACGCAGTCAAAAACATACCCTCCTTGGCGGAGGTAATGAAGAACTGACGATTTTTCCTTTGGCATGCTGCATAAACATCCCTAAAATTAGGCGTAAGCAGCAAAATGTCCTTTCTCTGCATGTGAATACTTGGTGACTGCACTTACAGAACTAACCACACACATTTAATTCCCATTCAGAAAGGTTGCATTCTTGTCTCATCCCTCCTGCCTATAGTTCCATATGAAAACCCCCTTCCCCAAAGAAGGAGATGTAATGCTGAACTGAATGAGTCGATAAGAAGATTAAGCATACATTCACTCCTCCTTCATGTTGGTGGGCTGTCAGGCCAACGGCTGCTCATTGTTTGGTCCGTGGTTCCTTTGCAGCGGATTGGTGTTTGGTGTGCAGTATCACAAGAGAGGGGCTGAAGGAAAGTATTTTCCCATCGGATTCCAAATCAGGCTGCCCCAACAAACTCATTACCGCTCCTCCCTTCTTCACGCACAAACACACAAGCAGTGAGACTGACAGGATGATGAGCCCAGGCTGCCAGTCTGCACCATTCGTCAAGTTAATCAGGCTTCAAGCCTCAGAAAACATCATTAGTAATAACAGAAATCCCAGCACGAATGAAAAAGCTCCAGTCACGCTGAATTACCAAACATTACTGTAGTTCTTAATTTACCCTGCTGACAAGCCTGCATGGGCAAAATGGACTGATAATGCCCTGAGGGCAAAGCAGCCTTGCCTCAGATACGCAATTCAAATGCAATGATGGGCGATAATTTATAAGTAACAAGTTATCTCCAATGCAATACATGATGCCTGGTTGTTGTTTTACTTAATCACAAGCTTAATGAAACAAAGTTTACCACTGAAGATTGTATTTTCATCTCTCAGCTAATAATCTAACTTATTTTCCCCCGACTCAAGTTGTTCAATAAGGAGCATGTTGAACTGGAGCAATTAGTCACCGATCAAAGTGGAATATCCTGCATAATTTACCAGGATGAATGAGGGAAGCTGGATACAGACGAGTGGAGAACAGAGGGGGGGGGAAGGGGACGAGGCTTCATCCGCTGAGTTTCAGACAAGAAAATAGGAGCGGCATAAAACTCACGATGGACATAATGGAATAAGAAACAGAAAAGAGCGTTGGAGCCTCTCATCAGCATCACTGTGAGGAGACAGACCTGGCAGGAACTGATGACGATAGTCATGACAGGGAGACAGAGGTGGAGTGAAGGCAGCCATTAAATGTCTATTCATGTTAATGCTTTTTGTTTCTGTGCCATTTTCTTCAATTCATCCACTTTTGTTCATTTTATTTTAAGTTGTGTTTCTCGCCACTTTGTGAACGGAAGTCAAAATTCACTCTGTCTCTGTTTTCATCTCCACCAACTCCTGAGGGAAATCTCTGGCTCTTCAGCTGCTAAATACTCCTCCGCTATATATCCCACCTAGACCCAAGGGTGTGCAAATGGGGGGGGGGTCGCTGAAATAAAATGCCTTATTATGAGAAAACTGTAGAGGAACCAAAACAGTTAACTGGTCAAACAGCTCGATTCAGGAGATAATCTCTGCAGGTTTACCACTCATACCCTTTTATATATACAATTACACATTTAGGGTAAGGACTAATTCAAGAAATGGGTAGACATGGGACATTTTATTTTTCTCTCTGTTGCTAAGAATTAGATGAGATTCATCCCACTAACCAACAGCTACTTTGCGGAAATGAACGCTAAAACTGCCTAAATACTTTGTATCTTCTGCGTTTAATCATGCAGTGTTTAAGTATAAAAATGACACATTGGTCTCTGCGAGACGTGACTTTGTCACCATGAGGATTCCAGGCAGCCAGTGAGATACAATATGCTAATGATCAAGATTTAGAGGTGCTGATGAGCAGAGTGTATTAACCCTCATTTCCATTCTTTATGACACGCTAATCTAAAAGGCTCGCCTGTCGGCTGGACCATTTAAATAATTCCAATTCAGCAGCAGACGTTCACAAAGTAAAAAGATGTGAACATTTACTTCTTCAACGGAGTCCAAAAACATCCAAAGTTCTTGTACATTGGATTTCAATGAAAACAAATGTCAAGGTTGAGAACTGTTACATTCTAAAGACAAGCACGATAGAAAGTCTTATTTTTCAGCTGGCATAGATGCTGCAATGTTATTTTGACTCGAAGATGCAAACTGCGTTGAAAATAGGTCAGGATCACATAAACAGCCGAGAGATCCCAGAACATCATCTAAAGGCAAAGGGCGTCCAAAGCAAAAACCCGGTTTTGCAGTGCATGCAGTGTTCCTTTTTTTGCCACCCTCTCAAGGTCTTCATCAGGATAAAGAGAACAAGAGATGTTTTGTACGGAAGGGGAGCTCCATTACACATTTGTTTAGAAAATAATTTCTGCCATAGGGAGATTGAAGTGGATACCAAATTAAGACTCGGGCCTCCCAGGGGAAATATCATGGAATATATTTAAATAAACTTGACAAATAAATGAAATGCTTGACAAGAACTGTGATCACGAGCCTCAACCTGGAGCAAAGAGGGTTAGGGTTAGGGAGTCAAATCCAGAATGGGGTAGATCATTGTTGTGACCTGGAATTTGAGAAGAAATATGGACGATAAGGACAAAAATATGGCAATTTTTAATAAAGAGCCCTATTTTATAACATGGGACAGTCTGTGAGCCCACCTTTAGCTGTCCTCCCTCTGAAACTGAATAAGGAATGGACTTGAGGAATGCCAACTTGAAGTCATTACCTCTCTGCCAGCCTACAGCCCCCTCCCTTCCTTCAATACAGCCTGCACAGTCCAATCAAAATTAATTAACACACTGCACAGGATCACTCCTGGTAGCAGCTTTGTCTCAGTGTGTGTGCTGTTTGAACGGGGAACAATGTCAGGCACATTTATCATTCAATTCAGTATTGGATGATAAATGTGCCTGGGTGTTTTTCTTCTTCTCTCAGGCAAGTAAAACCAAAAAAAGGCTGAAGTGCTAATATAGCCCTGAAAGTGTAAAATATCCCAAACAACACCAAAACAGGTGAACTGGAAATTGTATCCTTATGTATTAAAGGGTGTATGAAGTCATCCAGGAATAGTCCACAAATATGGACTGTTGGCGAAGTCATGTTAGCAAACAAAGCACTTAACTCAGCCATCAATCGACTACCAATAATTCAATCTATATGAAACTGAGTCAACTGCATTGATTTAATTTAGGTAAGAGCTCAGGTGGAATATAATGCAGGCAACCATTCAAGCAATGAATGCAGATGTCCAGGTCTGCTAAATTTAGAAACAGAGGTCAACCCTCAACTCTCTGATCCTCGAAAGCCAGAGAGCGGCACAGGCAGTAGCCCACTAATTATGGCAAGAAACGCCATCAAGTTGTTATTGATCACATTGTCTGAGTGAAAAGGATAAGAATAGAATGAAATAGATCATAGGAGAATAGGTTATAGTGAAATATATAAAACATATCTATCAACACCTGCATTAGCCAGCATTTATTAAAGTCTGTGAATATAGGGGAATAGCTGGTAGAAAATGAGTAATCGAATAAGTAATGTTAAGTAGTATTTAAAAAAATAGGCACAAAGCAAATTTGCAGCATGGTTATGGAGCTTTTCTACTTAATTAGCCACAACTAATGAAAGGGCTGTGCACTGAGTTTTGTCATTTGTATAATAAAGAGCCTGTAGAAAGTCAAGCAAACAATATCAAGAGTTTGCACAAATGTAATTAATTTTAAACTCTGGGAGATAAAAGCATTGAATTAAGAGAGTGAAAAAAAAAAAGTAATTGTGTAGTGATTATTGGTGTAACTACCGGTAGCTATACAAAGCAATAGCTTTCTGCAGCCTGGAGAAGTGCTGTCATTGTCTCGGCTTGGACCCAGACCAAGCTTGAAATGAATGTTTGCTATGTAGACATGCTGTTTAATTACAATCCTTAAAAGTATCAGTCTCCCAAGAATGGCACATTATATTTTTGCCTCTTTTTCTTATGCGCAATCGCGGCAATGTAAATTGCTTCTCAATCTTACATTGTCTATGGTGAAAGTGATTTTAAAGGTTTACTCCTTGATTTTTAGTGCAAGCAACAGAATCACCTCAATTTAAATTATTGGATAAACGTACAAGTTTATAAAAGGAACTCAATCATTTAGGACAGTGTACTTGAAATCATGGATCTCCTGTGACAGTTAGAGGACTCAGTGACCTAGCGGTAAATGTCAGTCGTCTCAAGTGTCAAATCAATACATTGCGACTACTTGAATGAAATCGGCGTCCTTGACAAGGACAGGATGCTCCTTTTGACTCCTTGGAATTTTACTCATTCCTATCTGAGGTCTGAGGACTAGCAGATTGTACAGATCAGTGTTACATAGGATATAAATAGAGATAATTGGGTTCCATTAAAGAAAAATAAAAGATGGAAAAGGATTACAGATAATACTGATAATCAATAGGGGATTTTTGGTAGGGATATAATATTTACTACCAATCTTGATGATTATGAGCCCAGCACCTCACCTCCACCAACTCCCATTACCTTCAATAACTCACATGATTCATTTGAATGCACCAATCCACCAGCAGCAATCGCTCAGGACTACTGTGAAATATATGCTAATAATTAGAAACTTCCATTTCCCCTTAAATCTACAGTAAAATAGCCATTTGTGTTTATTTTTCAGGTATTATGTAGAACAAATGTGCTTTTGTTTCATTGGGGGTATTTGTTTTCTAGGAAAAAAGTATTATATTTTTCAACTCCTGGTTGGAGACTTAGCAAATCGCAGAGCAGCTGCGTCTATAATCCTAAATTTAAATCTAAGATGAAAGACATTTTCCTGACAAAATATTGACAAGAGGAATCATTTTTGAGTCCAATAATCTTTCTTTTCCCCATTTACTTTTCTAACATTTTATTATTCCATTGTTTTATAAAGGTGTTAAAGTAAAAAAAAAACATCTCATTGAAATTCTCTTGCATCTTGCGTTTTGTATTTATTTGTACATTTGGAATTGAGGTCATCCAAATGTAAGGAAGAGTGATCTGGTTGCATTACCAGAACGCTGTGATACATGGATGACAGTAACAAACATTTTTTTCAACAGGCTATTTGTGACTAAATTGTGATATATTTATAGCATCAACTGCTTGAGGGGCTACATGTGAAAACACGTGTGTGAACACGTGCACTTGATTACAATGCACTGCGCACAGAGGGCAGACATGACGAACAGGCAGCATCATGGGCAGGACCGTGGCTAATGAGCAGAGCGCAGCCCGTTAACGTTCCCCAGAGCTGAAAGCCTGGTATTCACAGCCTACTTCTGTCACAAAAGGAAAAAAGTGTTGGCAAGCTGGTACATGCTTATCTAACCCCACCGTGCATGCACGTCAAGAGAAAAAAAAAGATAAATAGAAGGAAATGAGAGCAAATGGCAAAAGAGTGTGGCTGCTGATGAAATCTGTGTCAATATAATGTTATTTATTTGTCATATATGAGAGGAAGAACTGGCAGCCATCACTAGTATGGATTGTGGATAGATAAGTGGGTCCTTTTATTCACTGAAGTAATGTTAATTAATTTTTTCCCCCCTTGAAATATATAAAAAATTATCTCAGCATGTTGTTTTTTTCATTTTGTACATTCTCAGAGCTCTCAACGAACAGCCGTGAAAGAATCGTTACCAAAATCTCCTGACATTTGTTCTCCTGAATGACAGGAGCT
Organism: Brachionichthys hirsutus; assembly: GCF_040956055.1. Classification (NCBI taxonomy): domain Eukaryota; kingdom Metazoa; phylum Chordata; class Actinopteri; order Lophiiformes; family Brachionichthyidae; genus Brachionichthys; species Brachionichthys hirsutus. The sequence continues at coordinate 4,869,015 of NC_090904.1, read as the reverse complement.
TCACCGGCCTCGACACCATTAAAACCAGCGAGCAGCCTCTGCTGATCTCACTGAGACCACAAACTGAGCTCAGTTGCTCAAGTCCTCCCCAAATTGCTGCTGAGTCATGGGGAAATAAGCAGCAGGATCATTGTACCGTAAAATATTGAAAAAGAGGGAGCGAGAAAAGGAAAAATAGGGGGAGAAGATGAGGTCTGATCTGAAGGGGCAGCTGGTTTGATGGGAGATACTGTATGTGCACCTCAAAGACGTGCATTGAAGAGGTGAGCCCTTTGGATCCTTTGGTTAGCAACGCCCGTTGCAAAAACATATCAATCACAAAGTTATTGATAAATTCATAAATTAAAGAATGCAGGTAGATGACTTTATGCTGAACCGTTGACTGTTGGTTCCAACAGCAGCTGTTTTGTCTTCTGTTCTTTACCATGGTTCTTTGTCGAGATACATAGAAGACAAAATCAGCTCTCAGGTGAGGACAAAAAAGAGCCAAAGCACGAACAGAATCCACAAATAACATTTATTTTACGATTAGAAATCTGTGAAGTTTTATCATTAAAAGCTGAATTTTGAAAACTATAGCAGATGGAAAAAAATAAAAAATATAATTCATTTTCATAAATCAGAGAAAATGCATTCAGTAGACCACAGGATAATTCTAGTGGAAAGAGCAAACCCGTAAATGAAATGTATTATGTTCAGTGCAATATACTCACGAGTCAAGATTTTTCTAATCCTCCTTTCTTCCTAAAGATGTACCCAAGGCCTTTTTACACCCTGGAGTTTCTATGGTTAACATGTAAGCAAACAAGAGAGCAGCAGCCTGGGAAAGGGAATCCATCAAATGACAAATGGTTCTTTAATGTGCTTTTATCAGTTAGACTCAGGACTAACTCCTTATATCACACTGTAGTCATATGTGCAGTCATTCAGGGTGATGGCAGACAACTTGGCAAACAAATTGCAGCCGGATAACTTTTTTATTTGCATTTGGTATGTACCGGTACACATTGTGCCTGCAAGCAAGAAGCAAATGTCCCACACTTGGGCTGCCTCTGTGGTGGCCTTGATCTTTCGTTTATTCATAGAACTGGGTCAAAGGTGAGTTTCCTCATGGCTATCTTTTTCTGAACCAGCAGATTGGAAGAGACAGTCTAGCCTCTGTGACAGTGCACCTCTTTGCCTCTGTCAGTTAAAAACTTCTGGGAGGACTTGACAAATGTTGGGCCATCGACACTGCAGAGATCCAAATTGTTTTTATCAGCATAGTGCAAATACACAACACAGCTTCATGCCCATTGGCCTGCTATTTTAATTCCTGATGCAATCTGACGCGGTGCATCATTTTAAGCTCTCATGGGCTGTATGTTTATGACTTCCTCAGAGAGTATTCCAGTGCTACAAGAGAAATGCTACAACTTGAAAATTCACACCCCTTTGATTTACGTTCATTCAGACAGATGAAGATTGCTCACATTACTTTGTTATTAAATCAATTAATCTGGAATTTGCAGACCATATGTAGTACAAGAATGACTAAATATGTTTGTAGACATCGCCTGATTTGAAGCCTTCTGCTACTATACAGACGTGTAGCTGGGGAATTACAGCGACACAGCAACAACATGTTGTCTTTATATTGTGAAAGGTAGCAGTTATCTGACTTTATTTCTTCACGCAGTTTCCAGGCTTCTCATCTGACCCTCCCCTTCCCTATTCAGTCTGAATGGAACAGAAGCAGTGACATCAAATATACCAGATGAGACAGTGATGCAAGAGTGGAGTGTTGAATTTAATGCTGAGGGCGAGCTCGCACAATCTACAAGAATGAACAACCAAATGAATTTTTCATCCTTCTGCTGCCTTTAAATGCACCCAGAACACATTGTAATAAAGTCGCTAGGATCGACAGGGCAATCAATGATTTCAAGCAGCAGCGATGACAGCCTGTCATCAAAATGATGCGAGCATTCAATCTGCTGGACATCCTCTTTATACAACCAGAATTGTGTTGTGTGTTAGACCAAAGAAAGCTGATGGCTGGATCTCTCTCCCTGGCTGTGTTATGGGGGCAAAATGCATGAATAATAGACAGTAATATGTGCATATGTGCCAATTTGTGTGTGCATGTGTGTTTGTATATTCCATTGGTATTAAGAGCACTCAGAATGATGAACATTTATATGCTGGTTCATTTTCACTACTGCTCCAACAACAGTTACAGCAACCATCAGCTTTTATGCATTTTTGCACTAAAAACCTGTCTCCTGGACAGATAAAACAGACACAGCCATAATTGTGTTTCTCATTGGGTAATGCAACGCCACACCTGAACATTCAAACATCCTCTAGTCTAAAGGACTGCAAACATCTGCAATCAATCCTGCATCATTCCCTCAGTCATGAAACGCGCTCAAATTTAGCAGACAAATGAAAAAAGGAAATACGGAACCAGGGCAAGGGATCACAGAGGTGGGGGTTTACACACCCAAAATCATTTGCCCTTCCCAAACGCATCATTTTGGAGTTCAGTGCACTTGGTTTCACCAAGAAAGGAATGATTCTGACAAATCAGCTAAAGACATGGATGGCATGTAGTATATCTCGTCATTCAAGGCTCCTGGATAACAGGTATGGCTGTCTGTGCCATCTGACAGCTGCGTCGCGCTTTAATTGCAATGGAAGCAGCAGCACACCTGAAAGACGCAACGTGCCGATCAGAGCACGGAGGCGATACTCCGTTTGATCCCCGTCAGACACCTTTAAATAACGCAGTCCTGCGTTTGGGTGTTTGTTCCGAACGCCGAGCGTCACCCCTAGCGTCCATCGTGCGCACGGAGAGGGGACGGACAAGGAAGGGATCGTTACGAATAATAACTTACCCCGAAGATCACAGTGTCGTCCCTCTGGAATATTGGGATGAACTTATCTCCGCGAATAATTTCGGACTTGTTCAGCGGACGAAATCGACACAGCACCTTGATGTTGCATTCCGCGTTAGCGTCAGCCATCGTCGAAAATAAAGATGTAGAAAAGAAAAAGTGGGTATATACGCTTCCAAAAGCTAAAGAGAGATGTCTTTATTTAACTGAAAAAGAAAAATACCCCCCCTTTGCGAGGCTTTTCCCTAAAGCACCGGGAGGTCGGCTATATCCACACGCGTAACGAGGAAGGCGGGGTGGAGCGTTTGGATGAATGGGCACCGCGAGTTTTTTGGAAAGACCACAGCCAAATGCATTAAAGAGACGTGAAACGAATGGGACAGGAAGCCTGTTTTTTTTTTTTTTTTTTTTGGGAGAATGCCTCTTGCTTCCGATGCCTTCGAAACAAACTCAGGTGCAGTTGAGAGGCGGAGAACAGACGTGGATGAAGTGCGTAAACGGGAGTATAGTCCAATGTGGTCCGCTCGGCTGCGTCTGGATCGGCTGCAGGATGCTCGGAAGCATGCCTTGCATCACCGCCACCCGTGCTCTCTCACTGGGGGGGCGGGGCGTGAACAAGTAGTGACTCTCATCAGCACCACTGGGCACGGGGATCGAGGAGTCAGGAGAAGAGATGCGACTCTGCATTCTGCAAACGCGCCAGCACCGACCTCTAGAGGGAAGTTCTCACCGTTCACTTTCAGTCGCACACAAATCCTCAAATTATGAACGGATATATTTACTGTGATTGATAGTTTACGAGAAGAGCATATGATTTTTTTTTTTTTACCACAGGTCTGCACCAGACTGGTCGTCATGGCAATGCTATTTTGCATGACAAGCATGGGGAACCAAAGGCTCAATAATGTGTGTCCTGGGAATTAAAGAGGTACTCCAGCAATGCGGCACCACATTCATCAAGCTGAAAGGGAAAGCTTGGAAGCCAGATTGAAAGAAGAAGATGCAGAAAGTCTCCTGATTGCTTGACCTTTAATTATATGGGGGTCAAGCTCCAAAAAGATGGAAGGGGCTCGACTGTATACCTTTCTATAGATGTTATCCTGAACTCTCACACAACCGTGGTTCATAATGCCATTTACTATTTATAGCATAAGAATAATAACTGTGCTTTGACAAAAAGTTCCACTGCTCTTGAAGAATTCTGACCACGTAGCGAAGGGAGTCAAGGCTGCTGTCCAAATGGTTGTTGTTACGCAGCTGGAAACATTAACATAACCTAGCAACAGTGCCATAAGTTCACTGCTCTCTGATTGTTGTCTATTGTGGACTTGTAAGTCGGCGAGCCCGTGAGGCACCGGACCAGATCAGGGCGAATCATTTTATTAAAGAGAGTGGGGAGAATTTATTTGATGCTTTGACCATGTGCATCATGGTATTTTATACATCCTTACATTTTTAAAGATGTCTTGTATGATATTGCTTGATCACTGCTATGTTTTTCTCTTGTCATAATCAAGGAATCGTGTGAGCTTTTTAAAGTAGATCACTGAACAAGTCTGGAGGGAGACTTTAACACAACCAACATCTGATATTATAGGAGGATATTGGTAACAACACATTAATTAATAGAATTAATAGGATATATAAATAGCAGACATGCTAAAAAAATGAGATTAATTGATATTGGATAAATAATGTGAATAATGGAAATGCAGTAAATTAAAACATTTAAAAATCATGACACGTACTTTAACATGTGTGTGTGTGTGTGTGCGGGGGGGGGGGGGGGACTTGTGTACAGATAATGCTATTCTAAATAATTACAGTACAGGTAAATATTGTTGTTTTCAGGCAACAGTCCAAAAAAAGAGATGGCCAGCCAAGCAGAGACCTGGAAAGATCCAGAAACTACAAAAATAGACACATACATCAACATTATCTACACGAATGTTGTGGTAATATCTGGATGTACCTCGAAACTTAATTACCACTTTTGACAAATAAGAAAAACAAGTTCTACACAGTGAAACATCTGGTAAATCAAACATTTGTGACAATTGAATGGTGTTTAAATACTTGTTCCTATAGCGCCACTGTGTGACGATTTGCTGCACTACCCTTTAAAAATGAGAGATTAATATTGGTGCTATATCAAATTATTTGTTGAAAACATTATAACTGTTGGGAAAATCAAACAAAACTCGAAAACAACGGGCAAAAACATAAGGCCATATAAAATCATATTGGTCCATCAGTGCGTCGCACACGTTGTTACGCCGTGTGCGTAACACCGTGTGCGTAACGACGCGTCATCAGGGGTATGTTTGTTTCAATGGTTTGGCTGGGCCGGTCGACGCGCTGTCGTGGATGAAGCAAGCACAGCATCGCGCTCTTGACTGGCTCCTCTCACAAACCTAACGCACCCTCAAGCTAGTGAATTCAGCTAGCCTGAAAACCTTTGCCGGCTAAGAGGACACTGCTGGTTCATCTTTCGTTAGCATTTGATACGATACGATTTGATTTGGTTAATCGATCATTTACTTAATTTAAAAACTGGTATTGTGATTTATTTATCTACTCTTTTCTTCCCGTGGACAATGGCTGATCCTAAATACGCAAACCTGCCAGGAATTGTAAGTGGCTAACCAAACGCAAGCAGACAGGCTAGCTAAATCATTTTGCAATGCTAGCACCAATCTATGATAAGCTAGCTAATATTCCCATTAACCCTTAGGTTATACGTCGTTTGCATTTGTTATATATTTTAATTATATAATTGTAGATTCCTATTTGCATATACTTGCCATGCAGTGTTGTTTGGTGTGATTCAAGTCACTGTAAAATAAGAGTATTTGATGGGACGGGGCGTTGGCCGAGCTAATGACAATAAACTATTGTTTCCTTGTTCTTCCAACAGGCCTTCAACGAGCCGGACGTGTACGAGACGGGAGACCTCCCAGAGGACGACCAGGCTCAGTTCGAGTCGGTGAGTGGACGTTTATAGCACGACCCTGGATGTGATTGTTGAATCTGAAGCTAATGGTACTAGCTAACAAATGTTTACACTCAATAATTTCTATCATGCTCATAACTCATGCACTGAATAAAAAAAAAAAAAAAAAACACACACATACAGGAATGCGGCTTGATTTGATTTGAAATGGCACATCATCAATATAAAGTTTCTGCTGTGCTAACTGTTGGATATGCATACAAATTAAACAAAGGTTTATTTAGACATAAAGATTGTACCTCCAAAAAGATGTTTATTTTGCTAATGGTTCATCACAGAGCCGAGTTGCCCGTTCATGTTATTGGTTAATACATCATCTTTATATGGCTTATGGTGGTATATAGTATCTGCTTATTTATTTTGAAGGAGAAAGGTAAAGAAAGCGAAGCACTCTCAAGTACCACATATTAGAAAGCCGGTTGATGACTTTAGATGTATCTTAATATTTTGTGTCTCTTTGAACTGTCTGCGCTCACCGTCATCTAACTGCAGTCTTCAGAAGTAGTTTGTGGTCACGTTGCCACAGTCTTTTATAGATATTTATATATATTATTTTTTTAGATGCTAGAAGGCACTCTACACAGGGGAGGGATGCTGGGCTGAAATGGCTTTGAAATAGTTTTGGGTTGTTTACTGATCACCTGAGTGGATCCCAATTGACATGTTTCCTCACTCGTTCTTCCCGTACCCTTGCCCTTTTTTGACTCTTCCCCACCCCTCCTGGGACCCTAGTTTGTACAAGTAAGGCATGTATTCTACTCCGTGAGCTTAATGTCATGCTCTTTATGCATGTTTTTAAATATCATATCCACCTTTCTAACCTTTTACTGACTGGGATGATGAAATGAGAAATTGATCAATGTGACAGTTTTTTAATTCATCACTTTTTTTGATTGTTGAAGTGCAAGGAATTGATTATTTTCCTCCTGTTGGCCTTGTATATTTAAGCTCTTGTGTGAGTGTTGTTATGGTGTTAATGGGTCTTCAGAAGTACTTTAATTCCCTCTTTCACGCAGCGATGCTTTAACAAAGCAGTGAAAGGCTCAAGTATTTGTTTCTCTGTGTGTGAAATGCTTGCAGGAGAAAGAAGTTTGTTTTGGTTTGTTTTACCTCTTTCCATAATTTAGCTTGTCTTCAACAGCTCCTCCTACACTTTACTGTCTAATGGCTCCTGTACCGTGTGTCATAACATCACGGAGCTGCACTACTACACTTAGTGTAACACTTAGAGGATAATAATATATGTTTTTGACACATGTCGGACTGTAAAATCAGTTCCTCGTGTATGCGTTTGATCCATTTGGTGGTTTTGTCTCATGTTTTATTGTGGTTCTGCAACATTTCCTTCTTAGTTTGCATTCCACAAAGACCCCTTTCCCTCTCCATCTTTGATTGATGTCTGTTACATACAACATTTATACTTAAGATCTAATTTCACATGATATATCAGATTAGTATCAGCACCACTATTGATGTTAACAAGTGGATTTCAGCCAAGCATGACGAATCCATATTAAGCTGACATTTTGTTAGCTTCATTATAGAATTCACTGTTTCCATAGTAACAATATGTGGCACTAGGCTGCAGGACACACATTTGTTCCCCACTGTCTTTGACCTTGTGGGTCCTACGTAAGTTTGGGAAAAGGTTTCATCACATTTTGCAATTGGCCAGTTGGTTAATACTTTAATGCAGAGCTGCTCATGGTGGTATTTTAATGAATGAAATTTTGTACGTATTCAATAACTCATGCAGGTTGCACATTAAAAAAAGAAAACAAATTTTAAACTTTATATGCCTGTTACATTTTGCTGCTGTTGTTGCGATATTGAACCGTGACGTAACACCCGTAAGTTATTTTATAAATCAGCAGCAGCAGGTGGGCTCATAGCAAGAATTTAATTCTATATTTCTGACACTGTCCTCTGTCTTTTGTCACTCATGGTCATAATCAGTCATCATTAATATGGTAACCATCAGTGAGATCTAAAAACAGCATCTTGGATTAATGAACAAAAATCATCTCATAACAGAGTTTATCGAGGTTCCACCGCACACTTCATTAGCAGATGTGGTTTACTTTAAACTAACTAACGTTTATTTTCCAGTTTAAGATTCTTAACATCTTACAGACACCTTGAAGCCACTTTCAACCCTTCATTCTAACCGATGGACTCGCATACATAGAATAATGACGTGCGTTCCATGAGAGCATGTTGCTCAATGCGGTATCAAAAGAGAAAGTAACTTGTTGGTGTCTGGGGAGCATCTCGGCACCCTGAAACGGAGAAGAGAGAAAGAACTGCAGATGTCAGCAGTGTGATCAGTGCGTCTCCAGGCTTTTTAGCAGCAGTCCCAGAACGCTGCTTTCTTTCTGGTCTATCCTGACCCTGGCCAATGTTTCCCCGGTGTGTGCATGGCATGTGATAACCATATTAATCTGTGTTGTTTCTCTCTCTCCCACCTGTGTGTGTTGTTTTTCTCTCCCTCTGCTCTTCCGTTGCTTTCTCTAATTCTCTTTGGAAAACCAAGGAGCTGGTAAGAGCCTGACTAACTCCCCTCGTCACTCCTCCTCACTACATTAGTGTAACTGTGTGTTTTCTTGGTCCGGCTCCATGCCACATGTCTGTATTTGTCTGTGGGGAGTTAATATTAGTCAAAGCCTTGTAGTTCATCATTGATCGTTTGCAGCTTTTGATCGATATGTGCTCCCCATAATCACTAATCAATCCCCCATTCGTTTAGTGAAGGAAGTGACCATGTCCCCCTTCTTTGGCTTTACTTTTTCTTTCATGTGCCGTGCTATTTAATGTTACTAAAGCACCAACAATCAGGCCTGGGTTTAAACTATGCATGTAAATGTCATTTTGAGTATTTATCTCTCGCCTGCTGATGCTTCACATTACGATGGGATAAACTGGATCTCCCCAAAATAGCCTCTAATAATGGCTGATTTTCACAAGTCATTTCTCCTCTGGCTTTTAATTTATGAGAAATAAAAATTCTAATTTGTTGACTTGACTGCATAATTCCTGATCTTTTAAAGTAATAATGGGAGCAGCGAACGAGCATAGAATGCCTTTATTATCAGTCTGCCAAAACCTTGGGTTCATTGATTTCGATTTTTACATCTTTGCCATCTGGGTAGTTTTCCATGCCCTTTTAGGATTCTATCCATCTATGTTCATTGGTGTTTCAATGGCAGGAGGAGCTCTGCAGTGACAGCGTGGAGAGGATTGTTGTCAATCCCAACGCAGCCTATGACAAGTTCAAAGACAAGCACGTCACCACCAAGGGACTTGGTCAGTTCGTGTTCGGTTCATCACTATCTGTTTACCACAAAATCTTAACCAGTTTATGAATTAAGTGCTTCTGCTATTCACCTTACTCTTAGATTATATATTAATATAGCAGTGTAAGAAATTATTAAACCATAAAGCACCATAAACTCCAGCATTGACTTTGGTTAGAACCAACCAAAACTCTCGAATACAACGGCAGTAAAAAGTGGGACAGTCTAACCTTTGACGTACAGATCTTTGCTGGACGGTTGTATAAGAGACAATAAGTTTAGCTCATCAGCTGGCAACTGAGTCCATTTCCCTCATCAGTGGCAAGGAGGTTGAGTGTCCGCTTAAATTCATATCGTCAGAAACATCTTTTTGGGATACAATTTACAAAAGCAACAGATTAATGGATGTTCAGGCAGCAATTTGTGCAAGTGATTTTTTTTTTTTTATGAGAAATATTGCACATTAGATGCTTGTCATTTTGATGTAGAAACTTTACGATATAATGTGTGGAGTAATGAATTATTGATTACACTGTTTTAGCCTTCCTTTCACCAAAATAACCAACACGAGTATGACTAGGCCTGACAGAATGAATGAAGGCAATATTGATTGATACCAAGTTATTCTTGTTCGGTTTCAGACATTACACTAGCAACCAATTTGCCTTGTCAACTTCTCTAACAACTGTCCCCCCCCCCCCGTTCAGACTTCTCAGACAGAATCAGTAAAAGCAGAAGAGTGGGCTATGAATCAGGAGAATTTGAAATTGTGAGTACTGTCTCTTCAGCGGAAGTTCATTTCTTCAAAAATGTTCAGAAGATAAACGCCACTGTTACATTTGTAATTTTTGCTGCTACGGCGTTTGGCCTAATTGTGGGATTGTTCTTGGTTGCTCTCTGGAATAGACTCACTTTGCTGTTGTGTAATATTCATGCAGCGTCGCTGCTCTGTCCTCTTTGATTAGCTCGGAGAGGGCTGTGGCGTGAAAGAGACTCCTCAGCAGAAGTACCAGCGCCTGCTGAACGAGATCCAGGAACTCACCCAGGAGGTGGACGCCATCCAGGTAAACTGCCCGCCAGTTTTGCACAGGTTCAAGACACACTTGTCTTTATGCCAAGCTGGACTTGTTTCAAAATGTTTACCTCACGATGCGCTGGAGACACTTCCTGTTTATATCCCGCCTCTCGCTCATAGAGAACCTGAGATAGGCACGAGCAAAACACCTGTGACCTGGAAGGTGCAAAAAATTGATGGATGAAAAAGTATTTGCATACGTACAGGCCATTTATACTGTACATGTGTGCGTCCTCACTCGCACTCAAACTAACAGCGATTCCTTGTCACTTAACACAAATGTTTACGCTTCGGGAAGCCCGTCGTAACTCAGTACGTCAGTAAGGGAGGACCGTCTGTATTACTCCAGAATACTGCATCACATCGTGTAAGTAATAATTGGAGCTAAATCAACTTAATGAGTTTAGTTTGATGTGTTAAAGCGTGCCAGCAGTTGTAGGCAACCCTTTAATGTAATTTATAAATGGCAAGAAGCCGACCGATTGAGATCGTAGTTGGTGTTCGTTAGGGTGCCTGATGCTTTATTAGAGCTCATTCTTTTACTATCCCTCCACCTGCTGGACATGCACATGATGAATGAACAGGCAGTTAACATAATGGATATTCTGTTCAATTGTAATGCAGGATTCTGAAGTATCCAAGACGATGTGCCGGTACTTGATTTGATTGATAATGAGCTTTGCTTTGTTCTTATGAATGTTTTCTAGCAGAAATCTTATGGGGTCTGAATGAAAATATTTTGGCAGTTGCCGTCTGCGTCAATGAGATTCAGGAAGCACGAACAGCAACACGGGTATATTTGGGAAAAGCAGGTCAACCTTGTCTGAATAGAAACAGATGTAAACACACGAATCATTGGATTTTGCAAATTACATTTAAATAAATTTCTGTGCATTTTATCCTCAACAGGGTTTGAAGGAAATCATTTATCTTGTGTCTTCCTCTGCTTCCAGGCAGCTACAAAAGAAAGCAATGCAGAGGAGCGCCTGACCCCCGTGGTACTGGCCCAACAGGCAGCCCAGCTCAAACAGCAGCTGGTCTCCGCCCACCTGGACTCGCTGCTGGGACCGCAGGCGCACATTAACCTGGCCGACCCGGATGGAGCGCTGGCCCGGTGAGCTGAGAGGATGGTGGTGGGACAGTAGATATGACGCAAAAGGACAAGCATGTGGAAACTGAAACGTGTTTTTCTTTCTGCCTGCAGACGCCTGCTCACCCAGCTGGAGGTGGCCAAGAGCAGCCATGTCAGTAGTGCAGGAGACGGGAAGCGAATGGCTTCAGCTAAGGGCCCAGATGGAGTGGTTCTCTATGAGCTGCACAGCAGACCAGAGCAGGAAAAATTCAACCAGTCTGCCAAGGTCGAGTACGGAGGGATGTGAATGAATCATTCGGTGCTATGCTCACCTGTATTTTGTCTCGTGGGGGGTCTGTGTGCTGTCGCCATCATGCCTTGCCTGGTTTTGTCCATGTTAGATGGCGGAACTGGACAAGCGTCTTGCTGAGATGGAGATCGCCGTTGGCTCAGGATCAGAAAAGCAGGTACGTCCAACTCGCGTTCTTTACTTAGACACACTCTGAGAAGCACCCGGACACAGATCTCAGAAGACTCAGAGCTTCCACGTGATTTGTGTAAATGATGGGGTTGGCCTTTTTATCTCTCGCTGAGCTGCACTTTCCGTCTTTGTGGTTGTGTTGCAGGGACCTCTGAGTTCTGGCATACAAGGAGTCAGTTTGATGGTGAGTCGACCTCTTTCTGTTTGGACGCACTGTAAAAGCACGTCTGACGTGCAACTCGAGAACTGGGCCTTTATCTAATCGCCCTGAGTGGGAGCAAGAACAAACGTGTTGTCCACAGGCTTGTATGTAACTCAAGGTGTGTGGGGGGTTCGTGTTCATGCAGGACACCATTGAGCTGCTGCAGGCGAGGGTCAATGCGTTGGATTCTGCTACTCTGGATCAAGTGGAGGCTAGACTGCAGGTAACGTAGCGAATCAATGTGCAGCATATGGAAGAACCTTTTTGATGTAAAATGTATTTGAAACATATTTGTGGCAGAGGCACAGCCCAAATCCAGCGCTTCAAAAAGTCAATATCTTTTTTTAATGTAAAATATGAGGCAAGGAGTGATATTTTCTTCCTGATCTTAGCCCTTTGTCTGCATGCAGTGTTGAAACGGTATTTGTCTGTTGTTAGAAACACATTTAACCTTAGTTGTTTGTTGTGTTACACCTGAATGATTCCAATATGCTGCTTTTCTTTCAAAATAAAAAATATATGCCCCCCCTCTCCTTTAGAGTGTTCTCGGGAAGATGAATGAGATTGCTAAACACAAATCAGCGATCGAGGATGCAGATACACAAAATAAGGTTTGTAATCTCTGCCTCCATCAATGTGTTATGATTGTAATTATTTTTCAGAATTAAAGTCTTAAAAAGTAGGATAATCATAAGAAAATTGTAATTATTGGGCATATTCGAACCACTTCCATTTAGTCCACCTGGGATTTCTGTCACAGTAGAGGTTTCCTACAATTATGAGAACTGACCTTTTACAGGAAGTATTTATCTGAAGAATAATTACGATCAATAAGAAATGGCAGCAGGGAGCGTTAAGAGCTGCATCATATTTGTGCTTTCTGTATTTTTCAATATTGTCTCAGTTAATTTATTCAATTCATTATCAGGAACGGAACGGAACGTTTTTATGACGTTCATATCTCTTGTTTTGAAGTGCTGTATTCTTAAATGGCCAGTAGGGGGCAGGGCATGTCATGATGTTATGATCAGTGGGGATGCCTTTGTATGTTAAATTAGCTGCACGTCTTTAGCTATCAAATACAGATAATCAAATACAGGTCCTGCGTATTATAATAAATGGACTCAGTCCCTGTTGACGAGAGAGAGTAGAATGCATTTAGCAACCAGTGTGTTCTCACAGTATTTCCTGCTCAGTAATTATTGCATCAGGAAACAATGAGTGGCCTTGGGTGAAACGAACATGCTTTTTTTTTATGTACCTGTATGTGTTTACTTGCCAGGTGTCGCAGCTTTATGACGTGGTTCAAAAGTGGGATGCCATGTCCACCTCTACGCCTCAAGTGGTGCAGAGGCTTGTTGCTGTAAAGGACTTGCATGAGCAAGGTAAAAAACAGAGCGCTAAAATGTGTGTTGTTTCCTCATATAAAGGTAGTTATAGTGTGGCTCTTCACTGTAAAAGGTCTTAAGTAATTAGTTCATTTCTAATGTTGCTTGAGGCCAAATGTTCTCCCAGTCAGGATAATAAAGAGTAAAAACTGGATAATTTATGGCCTGCTGTTTTCTGTGGGGTAAGAACCTTGAGATCACGCCCATGAGAGTTCAAGGAGAGGATGTATGTAGGTTAGTGGGGGGGGGGGGGGGGGCTTAAAGATTCAAAATATGTAGGATGAAAAACAAGAACAAAGTACTGCTCTTAGGTTTGAGTATAATCTGCGAGACAAAGGATGGAAACTAAGAGAGGATGATATTCAGGCTGATCATGTGATCTTCCAGAACCATGCATTTCTATTAGATGCCCAAAATATGCAATGAGAATAAATCCATCAGTCCTGTTACCCCCCCCCCCCCCCCCCTGCACACACACAAACAGAAGGAGATGCTGCTATTGTATATCATATGATCATCTTGATATTATTTGGGGCAGAAAACCAGAGCCTTGGAATGAATAGATTATACCGATAATTTGTTTCGGAGCGCTGCAGAAGGTCATTTATCATCCAGACTCTGTACCGATCTGTCACAGTCTGCAGCTGAAGTGTTCTCTGCTCAATACGGCTTTTCCTGATGTTTCTTTATAGATGAAGGTAAACAACTCAAAGAAAATATTCCTTAATCGTCACGCAGTCAGTAATCCATTTCATGTCGCGTGCATTGCTCTATTTGTGTCTCCTCCCGTCGCTTTGGCTCATTTTTATCCCTTTTTTAAACCTCAAATTTATAAACGTGACGGCCAATATTGAATCCTTATTTATTACTTCTCTTTCTCGCTGTGCTTCGCCCTCCTGATTCATTCATCCTCTCGCAGCCATGCAGTTTGGTCAGCTGCTGACCCACCTGGACACCACGCAGCAGATGATGAACAACTCTCTGAAGGACAACAACACCCTGCTGACACAGGTAGGAAGAATTCCTATTCCTATTCCCCCCCCCGCCTTTGTGTCATCAATATGTGTCTAGCGGGCCTTTCCAAATCCTCTTTTCCTCCCTCTCTCACCTAATGTATTTATTTTCACCCTTTCTCCAGGTCCAGCAGACGATGAAGGAGAACCTGGTGGCTGTAGAGGAGAACTTTGTCGCAATAGATCAGAGGATTAAAAAGCTCTGCAAATAAACGGTGACGCAGTTTGGACCGATCTAAGCGTGTAGGACATGGACAAACGACGGTGGCCGGAGAGCACACACGAGCAATTTGGGTTTTCCTCTCCTGTCCTCTTCTTCAACTCTGCCTTTTTTTCCATGAAGTGGAATGTTGGGAAAGTTGGAAGAGATGGAATAACAAAAAAGTACACCAAATATTCTTCTTGTCCACTCATTGGTATAAAATTTATATATGGAAAAAAAAGATCCATACCTGTCCACTTGATCGATACCAAATGAGTCTGCCGTTCAGCTGAGACATTTAGACCGGATTGTTTTTATAAGTATTAGTATCAAATACTTTAAATTCCTCCATTTTGGAACCTGTCTATTACTGAATTTGCACTGTACATTTCGATGAATACAAATTGAATGGATTAGAGTCATGTTGGTTTTCATAGATGATGCAACAAAGATCAGGTTCTATTGTTTTTGGAGCGTTTTATCTGGTGCCCGTCTGTGGGAGCGCCAAAGAAGGAATGCCTGTAAATATGCCCGTGTACCTTATCGTTTCCTCACGCTCGGCGCTTGTAACTATATTATGACTACAACCAGACACAGCTGACAAACTTTCAATCTGCGCCGTCACCGCCTACATGTCACCTGTATTATTCTGTGTTCATGGAAACATCAATAAAACAATGTGCAATGAGCTCGACTCCTTTCATTTTATAAGATGAGGATCACGCCATAATTGCCCTCGTGAAAAATGTGGCGATATAGATTATGTTGATAACATTGTCTGGCCAGATGCCCAAATGACTGAAAAACAACTGAAGAATGAAGGGATGATGTAAGAGTACAGGTAAAGGAGTCACCAGCCTTTGGTACGACAAATTATAGCCGTACTTTTACACAGAAATACGTTTTATAAAGGGGATATGCTTGAAAACCAAACATGCCTTCATCTTTAATCTGTAAAAAATACAGTTTTACATATAAAAGGAAAACATTTCCATTGTGATGAATTGCTATGCCCCTTGTGAACACAAGGGGGCAGCATGGCATCTATTAAAAATCCCCAGACGTAGTTATTCCACGTTCAAGGACATTAAATACCATCAGGGTAAATAATTTATATTTTAAGGACTCTTTCCTAAGACAAAGATTATTACACTCCTAAAATCTTAAATCTTTATTGATTAAATCAGTAAATTGAGATTCTTGACCAACTGAATTAAAACATTGAGAGGATGATTTTAACACACTGCTTAAAATGTAAACATGATGTTCAAATTGAGGTTCATTTAACTGCTTATTTGGTTTTATTGCACTTAAACATTTCATTATTCCCATGGATCAAACTTTTCCCCCACTGTGGACACAACCACAGTTACTGTTGAGAAAACCAACAAGTATCACAGAGTCCACGGTCAACAAGCAAAACCATCATTGTCATTCAAAGTCTAAAAACACAAGTCACTCAGTTCATCTGTTAAGTAAACCTGAATTCTTTTTGACATTTATTTACTACAGGAAATCAGACGATTAACAGATAAGCAGAGTAGAGGTGAAAGCTCAGACGATTCTGATGAGTCATCCACACAGCTGTCCAAAGGTCAGCGCCGTGACAACTCAAGTCCAGTTCAAATTTAGAAGCTCCATTGACTGAAATGTTACAGAAATATTCAAAGTGACCAAGAATCCACGATCTCTTCTGGATTGTCACCAAATTTTCGTCATCCGTTCCTGGTAACATTCCCAACATTTCCTGGACATTTCATCAAGATCCATCCAGAACCTTTAGAGTTATCTTGCTAGCGGACCGACAAAGACAGAGATTACAATACCTCCGCATAACCTAGCTGGAGGTAATTAATTAAATTCAAGATGCTTTATATGAGGTGAACAGAAGGGCACTGTAGGCCCAAGAAACAATGAAATATCTATATATACTGTATGTATATACACTTGTTAAAGAAGTATTGGACCAGTTTGTGTCAAGGTTCAGGGGGATCATCAGCATAGAAGTGAAATTATGGGATTCATATACACACACACATGGACCCTCATGCCACACTCCGGAAAAAAGGAATCCACTGAGAAGAGAAATCAACTACACAGATAAAAGGGATTCTATCAGTGTGAATAGACCTAAACCAATTTATGACTGCCGTGGATGCTTGAGGGTGGAGAGCAACATCTGATGGACCACTGTGACAAATGCAGCAGTAAGACCATAATAAGAAGATCAAAAAAATACACAAGGACCATCAATGATAAGAAAAGGGTCTTTAAAAACCTTTGAAATGGTTGTGTCTGTGGAGAGTAAATGTAAAAAACCAAATTCTAAGCAAATGTTGCAAAGTTATGTTGAGATAGATCAGTGGGGTCCAAACAGAACATGCAGCTGCATTTTTTTTTTAGAACAGATAGACAAAGCCTTCAGGAAAGAATCGATAAAAGATCAAATCACACCAACAACCACTTTGAGGAGAAACTATGTCACAGATACATTTAAAGTTAAAATGGAAACTCTTTCCAAGACAGCCGGTGCCGATAAAGGTAGAAGCAGAGAAAGATCGAGTGACAGGGTGCCACAGGTAACAGACATATATATAGATGAATACTTTAATATGTTCTGGACAGGTGAGGAGGTAAGCAAGTAAAAAAAAAAAGGGACACCGTTGTGTGTCAGAACGAGGCTTACATTGCACAGAATAAAAGGAGGATATAAACAGCGGCGAGGTAAACACTGCTTTTATAGACTTAACAAGATCGTCTGTAAAGTCGTCCTTAAGCTCCCTACACAGAAACCTGAGCAGGTGAGACGATGCTGTTAAATCTGGACTCAATATTCAACTTTCAGGTCATTCCAATTCGGTGTCTTCTTTTTTTTTATTTGAATACTAGATATTGGATAAAGCAGAACCCCCTGAGGACATAAAATACAAATGATTTGATTAATGGGCCTCGTCAGACGAAAGAGAATTGCAATATTGACCTTCCACTGAGACATCGATTGACAAATGAGATGAATGTTTGAAGACGAACCTAAAGCTCAACGAACAAGTGCCAAAATATTGGTTGGAAAAAAACATATTATTCATATTCTAGATTTGTATTTGTGTGTGTGTGTGTGTGTGTGTGTGTGTGTGTGTGTGAGGCGGCATACACACATCTCATCGATCAGCCAGAATTTATGATACAATGAGGAGGGTCTTTCTGTTGGTTGTTTGAGTCCCAAAAAAACAAAGAGAAAAGATAAAGCGTGTGCCAAAAGACAGAAAGATGACAGCTGTATCAGTTGAGACTTAGTTGAGAGAGGGGAAGGATTCTGACAGCTGCCGAGTGTGTGTGTGTGTGTGTGTGTGTGAGAGGGGGGGGGGGGGGGCAGGGTGTGGATCTCTGACCAAGGGCACAGGACAGACAGAAGATACTGTGGCGGCTGGAAATTCCACAGACTTTTTCCTGCCTGTGAAACAAAAGAAAAAAACTAAAGCTGAAGTGTGATTTAGGGGGGGGGGGGGGGGGTCCACAGATTAACACATTAACAGCCACCGCCGTCAGCGTTGAATGTTATCTTCATTCCAAACACCTGCATTGTTCTATATACCGCAGCATAAAAAAAAACCACACACACACACACACAAAAAATAAGCAACTAAAAAAACAATCCTCAGTTCACACTCAAACACTTTCGAGATTTAAAATCAGTGTCTCTCATTTGTAATCAATTTAAATCCAGCAAAAATTGAGTTCATTTGATCGCTTGTGTCTCCCAAACATATGCGTATTTAAATGGGATCTTTTTCTTTACTCCCCTATAAAAACTGTGTTTGTAATTGTAGAATAGGAATAATGAAGGTATACTAAGCATATAAATTAATACTATAGGATTGTATTTGGTTACGGGAGTCTAGACGGATAAAAATGAGTAAATGACAGTGACTGATATCTCCAAATACAACCACCAACACTAAATCTAATTTCAAACTAATCCACGTGATTTGGAAATAATCATTTTAAAGGGCTTGTTTACTTCAATTCTAAGTAAACAAGACAACAAGTGAACGACAGAATAGAGAATGAATAATATCTCAATAACATCCAATGTATTTGTTCTTTGCATCTTTTTTTTTGGAATGACAAATGAATATGTAAACTGACAAAGAGGCATCCTTGATCTGGGCTTGTAAACAGTGTTTTCTAATGAGTACAACACAGACGACGGAAACCGACAAGATAAACAGAGGGCCGGGATGGAGAGGGAGGGGTGCAGGGGGGGGGGGGGGGGGGGGGTGCGTGCTGAACTACTCAGCAACAGCCACTCAAGCCGTGACGTGTTCACGGTGCTTCCTGCAGCGCTTTAACCCGGGTCCTAGAGACAGTATTTGAGCTTTCTATTCGCTGCTTGGCGCTGTTGCTATGGGGCTGTGCATGTTTAGCCGTGCGCGTTGCGGCGTGCATGGGAAACACTTTGCGTGTGCTGAGTTTGGGATTAGGGCAGAAAGTGTCGGGAGCGTGGTGAAGGGCGCTTTTATTTCCGTGTCACTAGAGTTGCTGCTGTTTGCCGTCCTGCTGGTCATCCAGCAGCACTTGAACGCACCACAGACGGAGCGACACCCAGAGCTTTGTGTGTAACTTGTCGAACTGTGTGTTTAGATAATAATCATGAATTATATTGTGATATAAGTTTATTGTGTCGCAGTGATGTTCATGTGAATCTCTGTTAACTCACGTTAAAAATCAAATCTCTCCTCAGATATTTATATCTGTATATTTACTGGGCGACATCCTCTATGGACAAACAAACACTTAAGGGATCTATTAATTTGTTTTTTATAAATAATTTTATCTGAATGGTAATCATAGTGATTGTTTATATTGACAAATGTGTCGTTATACAGACTTAATTTGGATTGGGACAAATATTTTTAAACTATATCTCTGTAATTAACACCATAATGTAACTGCATTGCTTATTTAAAAACAATATTTTGAATTTTTATATATATTTGTATCAACACATTCCGATACACTGCTTGTTATCACGTGCCAGCAGACACGTGGAGTCGCTCTTTAATGCACGTAAAAACATGATAATCACTTGATTTACAACATTTAAAAACGATGGCGATAAGGAAATTATAAATAGGCCTGTGTAATAAATAATGTTCTTTTTCTTTAATCGCAGACTAAAGAAGATTCCTGCTCAATTCCATCACCAACAGCTTCAAATATAACCGGACACAGAGTGTTGTATCACGCACCGCCCCGCACCGCCCTGCCCCGCACCGCACCGCACCGCACCGCACCGCACCGCACCGCGTGATGTCTCGCGGAGCTGCGGCAGAGCGCGCGGTATGAAATGAACGAGAACGCGACACCGACTCCGAGCATCGCGACTGCGCCATATTAGACATTCCTGCCGTATAAAGGACATCTGCCCTCCAGACAGAAAAGCGCTTCTTCTACGGGGAGCATTTATTTTTTCCCTCTCGCGGATACTGGAGTGAAGGGGTGTGTGTGCGTGTGTGCGTGTGTGCGTGCGTGGGTGCGTGCGTGCGTGCATTGTCCGTGTCCCAAACTAACTTTAGACAAGCCCAATGGAAGCAAGCGAATTACAGCACAGCCATTAAAAAACACAAAGTCAGCAGTAAATTGACACATTATATGTATTTATTATAAGATAGTTCGTGAGAGAGAAAAATATACTTTTATGTGCGGAAACAAACAATTCTTCGACATTAGATATCCATGCATATATGTATATTTTTAGATTTTTAGTTAGAGCCAATACTGTTTAATAAAACATGTTCTGATTCTGCTGGTGTTATCCCCAGCTAGAAACTGGTTGCCAAGCATTGCATCATTCCTTTCATGTGACTCCCATACGCCCCAAATTCGTCCTGGCCGTCTTACGACTGCATCACAATTGCTTTCTCACACAAACTATACAGAAAGAACAACCGCACGAGACACTTCTAAGAACCCCGCCCTTAGTGCTGATTTAGAGCAATGTAATTGGATGTCGCCAAGGGAAAGATCTTAACTTCGCTGTCCTGATTGGGCCATCGGGAACATCTATCAGGCTCGCGCTACCCGGTTTTGACGGCGCTCACTTCCCCATGCATAGTTCGGTTGGCCTCTCCATCCTTATAAACACCGCCGGGAGTTTCCGTAGAATCACATTCAGCCGTCAAGACTGAACAATGGTTAACATGAGCCATCAGCAATCTTTACTAAAATATCCACATTCGATTTCGAGACGGTCGGGAAGGCGAACGACTAAAAAAAAAGGGGTAAGTAGCGATTCGTGTCAACCGTTTTCTCGACTTCTCCGTTGAGTGAAAGCTTCTTTTACGCAGCCCCGAGTGGTCTCCGAACCGGGGCGAAGGAATTCCGGTTCTGGCAGGTGTCCCGGTGCCGTGTTTAGAACAACAGCTGTCTCTATCCGTTTGCGTCGCCGAGATGTTTTCATGCGTTTCACGCTTTGTTTGAAGAACTTTTGAAAGGAGTTTGGAGGGTTTTTCTTTTCGACTTTTCAGATATTATAATAAAACATACTATTAAAAAAAACAAATTAGTGAATCATGTCGCTTTGACATCTGACACGGAGAAATTTAAAGCGTGTATTTCCCCGCACAGAATAAAATCACGCACGTTTAAAACACGTCTGTCATTGGTCCGGCTTGTTGACGCGCTTTCGTTGTTTGTTGCCGCGACGAGCCGGTCTGAAGTCGACATTTTAGCGCTGGATCGATGGATCTTCCTTCGGTCCCGTCGCTTCCCAGCCAACTCCCTTTTTGTTTCGTCCATTCGTTCTGCTGGACTTACATTTCCATGACGTCATTCGCCTTGGCGCACGCTGGACAATGTAGTCCGTCAATAAGCGAACACCTGAATCAAGGTGGAGAGCTGTTGAAGCATTTATCAGACTGTAACTTTGCTGCCAACGCTGCCTCTCATTGGATAATATTATCTTTCAATTAGAGAAAATACAACATTCTTATGTTTTAGCACGAGGCTCATTCAACAATAACCATAATATTGGGACTTAATGAGATATCTTGAGTTAATTACTAAAAAAAAAAAAAAGGAAACCTGTCAGACTGCCTTCATTCATTTAAAGATCCACTTGTTTTTCGGCCCCTCGTGGAAAGCAGGGGGCGCAGGAGAGAACATTCTGGTCTTTGTTTACAAGAAATACATTTTCTCAGTCCTCGCTCATCATTTTAGCAACAAATGAAAATTTTACACTTTTATAGCCATTTAAGATTTTGATATTTTTTTTTCAAACAGCAATTAGTGTTAAATTTTTAGAAGTCTTCATTTTTTTTTGCTATGCATTTGTGCAAATAATTTTAATTCTGAAATTTTAGCAAGTTCCAGACAACGAAGAGATTGTTCTCACATTATGTTCGACTAATCAATCAATTTTGTGTCTTTTTTTCCTTCTTCTTCATTTCAGAATTATTGGGACAAGTTGTCTCCAACAAATCTGCAGACTTGATAAACTGAGACTTTTATAAAGGTAAATTGGATCGTACTTGACAATTTGAAGTCTGCATGTTGATTTTGTAAAATTTAACTCAAGTATTTTACATATTTTGAATCCTCAGATTTCCTCTTACGAGCAATTGTAAAGTGGTGAAATCATTTTGTCAATTTGAGCAACTGTCATTTATTTTCTTTACATTGAAGCAGATTAAATGCACTCTTTGTAATGCTTTTAATATTAATAAAGCTTCTTTTTGCATGCCTACATACGAGACGTAACTAGAATGGATGAAACGAACAGAGCAGAGATCGATCCGACGCGCGGCTGCGATGCCTTCCTCCGTTTATTGTTCTCCTTTTCTCTCCCCCCCCCCCCCCCCCCCCCTCTTCAGGTCCAGTGTGAAACGCGTGGCCGAGTACCTGTGAGTTGCGACTGCCTGGCGAGATGACTGCCGAGTGGCTCCACCTGCCCCCGCCGTACCCCCCTGCCGTTGGGCCGTTGTGTGGTGCAGAGTTGGAGGCGTGGTATGAGGACCTGCAAGATATTCTGGGCTCGGATGCAGGAGGGGCGAAACTGGCACGTGCCCCTACGTGCATCGAGGTCAGTCGATGGAATGAAATTGCTACCACAAACATGAATGAGAGCGTTTTCGTGAGTTTGCTTTTCGCTAACATTTCTCATTTATCTGGTTTTGTTTTCGTGCGACAGGATTCTTCTTCTTCTTCTCCCAGCGATGCGACCCGGCTTTGACGTTTCTGTTTTGTGCTTGTAGAAGGAGCCAGAGTTCCTGGATGTCCTGGAGAGTTGCTCTCTGACGTGGCTGACTGACGGAAACCAGACATGGGGCGAGGGCGCCCAGAGGGCAACGGAGGAGGTCCACGACGCCCAGTCTCTGCATCACACCTCATCGTCATCCTCATCTTCCTCTTGCATGAGTCCAGCTGTGACGGAAGAGCAGCGAGCTGAGGCTGAGGGTGGGAGGAGTAGAGACGGGTCGGCAGGAGGGGGCAGCGATCTGCTGCCGCCTGAGTTCTTTGAGTTGCTGAGTGAAGGAGGAGTGGGAATGGTGGACTCGAGTGGAACGGTGCTGAGCGGCGTGTACTGTTACCACAACCATCAAAACCACCCGGCTAGTGACGCGCAACCCGCGTCTCCCTCGGCCAGTGAGGAAGAGCTGCCTTGCGTCCCGGATTCTCCATCCTGCTCCTCTTCCGCCTCCCTGTCGCCGTCTCAAAATTGTTCTTCTCCATCCTCGCCCGTCTCTTCTCCCTCGGTCTACCCGTCTGCCCGCCTGGGGAAACGCAAGCGGACCGCCAGCGAGAGGGTCAACAGTGCCTTGTCCTCCTTCGCCTCATCCACGCAACGAGCGACCTCGTCTTTCTCGTCTGCCAAAAAGAGCCGCAAAGAAAGAGAGCAGGACAACGAGCGGAAGGTACAAGAGCTGACGGAGCAGAACGAGCGTTTGAAAGCAGAGATCGAAAGGTTAGGAGAGGAAGTACAGCGGACACGGAGAGCATTGATAGAGAGGCTGGTCAACACCAGGAAATGATGGTAGGAAAGGATGGATGAAGATGGAAGGTTCTACAGAACTAGAATTAGCGATGGTGGGGCGAGAAGTCTGCCTCCTTAAAAAGGACGGGATGGAAACCAAAGATTTTATAAGCAAGGTGATTTTTAGAAAAGATGGAGAGCTTTAGAAGGGAAGAAGAAAGAAAGTGACAAAAGTCATGGTAAGGAAAGGTACAGAGAGGGGGGGGGGGGCTGCAAAAGAAGTGTGGCAAATGAAAGAGAAACCGAACGTTGAAGGAGAACAGAACGCAGAACAAACGATGCAGGGATGTTGTTGGATCTGTCGTTTTAGAGAATGTCTCACTTGAAGTCTCACCAAATATGGCCGTTTGATGATTTATGTCTTGGACAGAAATGATCTTGAGAGTGCGTTTCATTGTCATCCGTTCCCAGCGTACTGCAATAATTGTAACTTCCACGTTAAGGGCTGCAATCCGGCTCGCAGAGATTATTTGCCCCATCAGTGAGGAGTTAAGGAGCTCAGGAAAAGTATGAACGTGCCCAGTGCGGTGTGAAAATGAGAGTTGAGTTTTTGGGAGAGAATTCACATTCTTTCTTACTTTTTTACAACCCGTGACTTGGGTGTATTTGTATTTAGATAAAGTAGGACCCGGCTATACTTTCTATGGTGACCTTTTCTATCAATATGGACATTTTTGGTAGACTTATCAGAATTTATCCTGCTCTGATAGACTATTTTTATATTTTAACTGTAATGTATATATCCCCATTCTGTTATTTTCTCACTGTAGTCCCGTTAATTGTACAATAATATGCATGGCGTTTATCTTTGATGGCATCATATACATGTTTTACCATACTGTTTATTTTACCTTTCATTGTAATCCTGAATTTGCAATAATAAAAAGTGCAACTTTCAACTTTCTTCATGTTTATTGTCTGTCTTTTTAGCGACCATTACAGAAAGGATTGTACACCGGAGGTAACTGAGCAACAGGGATGGATGCAGACCCGACAGAACTTAATTTTCTGGAACAAAAATTAAAAAGGAAATATGAATCACAGCAAAAAAAAATATTTTTTGAGGATATAAAACATTTTTTTTTAAATGCGTAACACACCTTCCAAAGCTAATATCGCATGCTGACTTTATCACAGGGAGACTATAAAATCGGTTTCTTTTGGTGTAGGGATTTGGTAAAATCCCTCCATTCTGTAGCTGCATTCATTTCACTCTCTTTATGCGTTTCCGTTTCCCCGCCGGCCTATCCAGCATTTCATTAGTCCTCAGTGCCAAAACCACATTGTCTTAGATCCTGTCACGGCTTTGCCTTGAGCTAATACCCTTACATCTCTCTCAGTGTACATCTTGTTCCCATTCCCCATTATCATATCTCAAACATTCCACTCGCCTTCCTCTCACTAGGTTCCACGGTTCCCACTAGTTGCCCTTCTGTGGGGCAGCAGCGAGCTGCTTCTTCAGGTCCAACAGTTTTGCCACTTCTGCCGTGATCACGGCCTCCTCTGCTTTCTGGGTTTTGAGAGCGCGCACCTTCTCCCCCTGTGAGAAAATATTTATTATAGACGTCTCACGCCCGCGTTTGGCTTTGCATTAACACTTCGCTTTGTATAGACAAAGAGAGGTTTGGCAGCCTTCTTGTCAAACAGCACACTGTAAAACAAGGCGACAATTTGCAGATGTCACAACTGTAAGAGATACAAAACTAAAAATACTTACCAGTGAATTTATGCAAGTGTAAAATTATTAGATGCATACATATGCACCAGTTTATTAAAGAAAAAATAAATAAATAAAGAGTTGCTGATGAATTTCCAGAGCGCCGCTCACGGAAATATGAGCGCCGCTCACTTCGTCAAGCGTTAGAATATAGATTGCGTTTGATTTTTCTAAATTGTTGAATTTTTTTTAAGCGAAGATGATCTAATCCAAAACAACTGAAACAATCCAGACAATTAAAATATTGTAAAAAGACAAATCTCTACAAATACACGAGTTTATTGCACGGCTCGACAACACATTGGCACCAGCGCGCTCACCTGCTCTGCCACAGCCCGTGTGAGCTGCTTGGCTTTCTCTGGGTCCACGGCGTTCACCGTCTCCACCCCAGCAGCAGCAGCGGCGGCGGCGGCGGCGGCGGCGGCAGGCTGGGAGCTGGCAGCGTTCTGAGCCGTCTTCTGTGGGAGGAAACGCACACACACGTCTGAATTTGAGACGTTTTCATGGTTATTATTTCTAGGGATTACTTACTTCATTTCACATATAATAACACTCATCGCTCAAAATGCTATACGAGTCAGACGTCTGAATGGACAGTGGTCCACAAACCAGGACGGGCAGGAATCAAAACAGTGATCGGCTCGTGTTAGGAAAGTCGTGCATTAGGGAAGAGACATTGACACAACAATGCAACTTCACACACGGAGACCACTCGATACCTTCTGTTGAAGTGTTTCGTCTTCGAGCTAGAGAGAAGCAGTTGGGGATGAAGGTTCAGTGAGGGATTATAATAATAAAAAAATTTTTTTTATCCGAGATGAGTTGTTTAATGATTATTCAAACAAATTAATAAAAATATTAAAAAAAAGAATAAGATAAAACTTTAGGATAAATTCTTATTCACGGTGTCAGTCCGACAAGCTCGTGATCAGCTGTGCATCACGACTTCTTATTTCAGGATTCATAAAAGCCCCGACTGAACACAGACCATTAGGCATCATAAACATCAAATACCTGCTGTCCACTAAATCTCTCCTTCAAAGCCTCAATCTGGTCCACATCCAGCTTCTGGAACAACGGACTGACCTGGGAAAGACACGGGTTAACAAAGGAAAGGGAAAAGAAGAAACGAAAGTGCGCACACAGGCATGCAATACGTGAGCATTAAAAAGAAAATTTGTTGTAATTGTGGATCCAGCCTAAGGAAAGCGTAGCTGGAAAAAGCAGATTATGACAGATCATGCTCTGCTCCTCCTCAGCACAGTCGTGACATGAGGCTGATTTTGTCAGATAGCTCAGGTGTGCATGAGCATCGTGCATTATTGTGACATGGGTGTCTTTTGCTGCTCCTTTTCTAGAGACCTCGTTAGCGGATTTGTGATAGCCGTGGACACTGAATGCAGTGGCAGGACGCTGCTGAGACAGGTCAACACAATTTGGCCTGAAGGAAGCCTGAGAGAAACGCTAAAGCCTGGGAACGCCATTATGTTTAACTGGGGGGGGGTGAGTATGTGTTCACATGATGACAATTTCCTCCAGAGCGCTGACATATTGACAGACGATTGCATCCTTATTGTATCACCTAGCGTCGACATACGGCTGGTTTTACTGATTTGTGTGTCTCCACATGTATGAACCGTGCGTGAATGTTTGTTTTTTTTCCAGGTTGTACTCACAGCGCCGATACGGTGGCCAGCTCTCAGGGCACAGACGAAGGTGCCGGTGCCTTGCATCATGGTATTGACGCAAGACTGAGGGGCGTTGAGCTGATCCCGGATAGTTTGACTGACCGTTGGCATGTATGGAAATAACATCACTGACAGTAAGCAGGCGATATTCACGGACACACCAGTCACCGTGCCAGCCCGCTGCCTGAAGACGAGACAGATCAGGCCGTCAGAAAGATCATTAATCTAAATGATAACAGCAGATATTAACCAACAGGAATGCAAAAAAGAAAGTGCAAAGAATTTACTTCAGGTTATTTTCTGGAGTCAATTTTTGATAAATTACTTGAACCTTTTCAGTCATCAGAGATACATAATTGTAAAAAAAATAATAATAATAATAAAAAAAGGAGTCCTACACATCTGAGTCACAAAGTGCAACATAGACCCGTCCACCAGTACGGAACTAAACGGTCACATATTGTATAAACCTGATCAAGACCACCTCACCGATCCACATCTCCTCCCTTGATCTTCTTCCAAGGTTCATTGACCTGAATGTACTGGTTGCCATGGCGAGAGATGTTGAGGATATGTCTCAGAGCATCGCGGATTCTGGTGGAACATGGGAGAGAAAATTTGATGACAGACCAATCTTAATCTAAACGGAGGAAAGTGGGCAGCAAAAACGCCAATATCCAGAGTAATGAACTCATCTACCCGTTTGTTTTCCCTTTAATAGCAAGATAAAGGAATTACCAATGACAGGAGAGTTTAATTAAAAAAACAAAAACAAAGCATGACATGCTACGAATTCCATGATACGTTCAAATTAAAACAGACTATTTACACTTCAATTAAATGGCTAAATCCCAACACGATCCTCCCAACAGGTATGCGACTAGAACACTCTTACTTGACTTTATCCATGAGCTGGATGTATTGCTGCAGCTCCCAGCCCACCACAGCAAGGAGCTTCTTATCGTCCTGCTGGTGCTCCATCGCCGGCACGCAGCCTTCAAAGAACTTGGCCACAAACATGCCAGCTCTGGAGGAGAGGGGGAGAAAGGCTTTCAGAAAACAAAACAAAAAAGACAAGCCAAAAGGGGTCAGGGAAGAATGTCGGCAATGCAGTGAGAGAAACGATGAGGGAGTAAAATAAAAAAAAAAGGGCAAGTTGACTTGCTAATAGTTTATAAATTATAAATGTTGTTTCTCGTCGTAATACGACGAGTGGAAATTAGCATAACAGTGTGCTGAATCCCTTTGTCTCCACATTGTAGCTGTGTCAGAAGCACTTTGTCATTTTTTTCAAGTTGTGTGTATTAAACAGGAAGTTATTCCCACGGTTTTTGTCACACGTGATGCAACAGACCAGTCTATGATTAGCACATCTCTGCCTCACAGGACTCCCAAGCTTACACTGAGCCATGATTCTGATGAGTGCGAATGTTTGTGTGACCTATATTCTGATTTTACGAAACTGCCAAGCCGTACGGTTTTTCTCATTCCCATCCTCAAAATAACGGCAGAACTCCAATCAATGAAGCCATATTTTCTCATGCAAACTGTTCATCGAGTTGACATTCTCACAGCCAGTGTTTGAATAGTGGCCTGAGATGGGCACATAGCTGTTAATGATGTAATGATTTAGTAACTGGATCCAGGAGAGGACAGACTTCATTTTCTGAGGCAGAATACTTTTCTACATCTAAAACCTCAGGCTGGATGCAATCTACGAGACATTTTTGAGCCAATTAAGCATCGAAGTTGTTACCCGAGACCAATATTTAAAGATCAAGGTACTTTGAGGAGGGAAAAAAAGAATTTGCGGCGAAAAATCTTTGATGTCAGATTTAACCCTGATCTGTTAAACTCATTTGAGACTTTGTAATTGGGGCTAAATTACACCATCCCAAACAAATTTAGCTAATAGGGTGAGCGACTTTGAACAGTCATTGCTCCAACCGTTCATCTGCACTGGGAAAACGTAGTTACTAATGAGACTGACCGTTATGCCGTGATTTACTACTTTACTTCTTGTGGTAAACCCTCCATTTTTTTTTGTTTTAATTGGTGATTGGTGGAATTCACCATATGACATGCCACTAATGCCAACCTGTTGATGAAGTTGCCCAAGTT
This sequence comes from Brachionichthys hirsutus, assembly GCF_040956055.1. Classification (NCBI taxonomy): domain Eukaryota; kingdom Metazoa; phylum Chordata; class Actinopteri; order Lophiiformes; family Brachionichthyidae; genus Brachionichthys; species Brachionichthys hirsutus. Next base: position 4,839,840 of record NC_090904.1, on the reverse strand, counting down.
GTTGAGCAGCTCAGAGTTGTTCTTGGTAGCCATGTCAGACCAGGAGAAGGAAGAATCCTGTCCCTCTGGCCGCACATACAGGAGGTAGAACCGCCACACATCAGACGGGATGCCCGTGTCCTTCGCCATGTCTCCAAACACGCCAACACCCCGGCTCTTGGAGAACTTGGTGTCCTCATAATTCAGATACTCTGGTGGGGGGGGGGGGGGGGGGGGGATTCACGGCCCATTATTATTATATATCAAACATAAATTAATCAATAATCAACTGGTGACACCTGCCAGTCTTACCTGTAGCGACGAGGTGGCTGACCAGAGTGTAGTTGTCTTGAGCTCCCAGTAGGGAGCAGGGGAACACCACACTGTGGAACGGCACATTGTCTTTGGCCATGAAGTTGTACAGCTCCACCTGATGGCACAGAAACAGTATTGCACTGGTAGGATGACATCATATTAAATCATCATGACATCATGCAGTTCAAAGACAACTTATCAGCTCCCCCCCCAGCCCCCCATCTCGCTCTCTCTCTCTCTGTGTTGGGATATATAGGCCATCACGCTCAATTCATGTGGTTTAGAATCAGAGACTGAAGTAGATATGCTACTTATTTATCTATAGGGTGCATCAAAAGTCCCCATGTAAATCAAATACAGAGTCAACTAGAATGTGTCCAGCTGGACACTTGCTGCATGTGGGGGACATCATGTACGTACAAATTGAGTGCACATTTTAGTCATGATCTAAAAAGCTTGTACTTTTCATTTCATTTCACATTAGGGATACGTGGTACTAGGAATGATGTCGTTTAAAAGGAGAATGCAAAAAAATAAAACTTAATGCTGCAATAAAAAAAAAAAGCAATCAAACCCATTCTGTGTTGACAAAAGCGGTGCCAAGCTTGTGCATCAGTTGATACATTGAGTGCGGTTAAGGTTACCTGATTAGGATTCTTCCACCACTTTTCCCATTCGTCAGTATAGTTGGCAGTAATGGACACATAACCAATGGGGGCATCAAACCACACGTAGAACACCTGCAGGGAGGTGGAGGAGACTTCAATTGAATTTCCTTGTGCGTTGGTGTTCGGGGAATGTTTCAGGAGAACGCATTAGAAAGCGCTGCAGTATCATCAGTCGCTGCAGCACCTGTAAACACTTAATGAAGTGCACGGTCATTTTCAATGTTTAATTAGGAAGCTGACCTTAGATAATACGTGCGTGCATTATTTGTCTTGTCAGCCGTTAATTAGTAGGTTCAACAGCAGGGCTTAATTATGCTTCAATACAAGAGGAAACCAACAGTGGTGGTTCCATATTTTCCATTGTATAATAAGATACAACTATGGTTTGGAATAAAAGTGTCTGTGGATTATTATTTTTTCTAGTCTGGGCAAGAAGCAGCAGACCTTCTCTTTAAAGTCAGGATGAGGCACAGGCGTTCCCCACTTCAGGTCCCTGGTGATGCAGCGAGGTTTGAGTCCGTCTCGCAGCCAGGAGCGAGTGATCTGTTTGGCATTAGCAGTCCAGTCTCCTGCGCTGGTCGACTTACCAAGCCACTGCTCTAACGGAGCCTCAAGCTGCATGACAGAAAGAGGAGAATGACAACGCTGAGGAAAACAGCCATAGGTCTTAAATCTAAACTACTCTAGGAATGGCTGTAATAAATCATTACATAGTTTCCCAAGGAATTTGTTCGATCCAGACAACTGCAGTGAGAAACTTACCTTTGGCAGGTCCAGGAAAAGGTGTTTAGAGGAGCAGATGACTGGCGTCTGCCTGCAGACCTTACACTGCGGTTCCTGGAAGGGTGCAATAATAATAAGCACAGGTAAAGCTAAATTCTGTCAGAGCAGAAGCATTTGCTAAATTTCCAAATGCAGTAAAAAATAGGTAATCATGAGAAAAGGTTGACGCATCAGTCTTCCTGGTTAGAAAGAGAAAGTCACTATTTGTAGACTTATGGTTTTTCAAGAAGTGTAAACAGATAGAGTTTCCAACAGAGTACCAGTTTGTGGTTTCTGTACATACAACAGCACGAATAAAGAAAAACGTGCTCATTTGTTGCCTCCACTTCTGGGAAAAGCCTAATTTGTGCTGATGCGATTAAACCATCACCTCTATCAAACTGTGCAGCAAACAAACAGTAATACAGCTTGACTGAGCTCATTCTCCTCCAAACTCACCCCGAGATCGACGGCATTGATGAGCCGCCCACACTTGTCACACTGGTCGCCGCGCGCCTCCGGGTAGCTACAGTGAGGACAAGTCCCTTCTACGAAGCGGTCGGCAAGGAAGCGCTGGCAGTTCTCGCAACGCAGCTGCTCCACCGTGTCTTCCACTAAGAAGCCATGTTTGTGGAGTTTCCAGAAAATGTCCTGGGCTATCCTGAAAGCATAAGGAAGGACAACAAAGGATAAGAAGGGATAGCGAGGGATGAAGTTGGGTCAAAGATCATGTAGATGTTGAGTCTGGGATTCAGGAGAACATGCTTTTTCATGGTGTTTTGGTCTTTTGACCAGAGTTATATGGGAACAACTGTTATGTAAATGTTATTAATAAATATGAAATCACCAATATGGAGAAATATATTATAAGAAGATGATGTAAAATGTATTTATCTGTGAAGAAAACCATGAAAAAAAACCCCATCTTTCTTTGTTGACAGTAAATCGATAATATAACACCAACCGTCCACAGTATGTTTTATGAATAAAGTCATAAATCTTTAATCGGCCGATCCTTTTCATTTCAAAGAAGTCCATTCTGGTGTTTGATGTATTTTATGTTGTACTCTTTACCTAATGCAATCCTTTTTTATGTACAAGTCCAATAAATCTTTTTTCTCTTTGCTCAGGAAAGGAGCTTCACTTTTCTATCCCACAGCCAAGTGTACGGTATATTGTGGGAAGACAAACCCTTTGAAAATCCGTCCATCTTTCTTTAGCACGATACAACTAAACAACAGATGGCAGCTCGTCCTTACACACAATGGTAATATGTCAGACTCGCTACATGCTCTCACCGTCTCAGGAATCGCTTAAAGCAACAATGCATAAGAGTCTTAATTTCTCTTCCAGACTTGAGCGCTTCCTAAAATTAATCCGTTTCTACATTATGATGTGACCAATGCACCTAATTGCATATTTTTTAGAAGGTGGGAGGAAAGCCAGAGAACCCGGAGAGAACCCACACGGGCCCTGTGGAGAACAGAAAGGAATCAAACCCAGGACCTTCCCGCTCCCAGCTTTAACTTACTCCGTCTGCTTCTCCGTGGTGGTTCTTCCAAAATAGTCGAAGTCGATCTGAAACCACTTGTAGATGTCGGCATGAATGACGTGGTACTTGTCGCAGATCTGTTGAGGTGTCAGACCCTCCTCTCTAGCCTTGTTCTCTGTGGCCGTGCCGTACTCGTCTGTTCCACACAGATACAGGACATTCCAGCCTCGCAGACGGCCGTACCTGAAGAGGAGCACGAGCACGGAGGCAAAAGCGTAAGGCATGGGAGACGCTCGGTGAGATGGATGAGGAAGGTGGGTCCAGAGAAGAAAGTGAAAGAATTGCGAGAGCATAAAGGAGAGATGGTGATATAATGTTATGGATACTCATGGAATTTTTTTTTAAATGTGCCGGGAGCAAAAATGAATAATTTCTAGATCATCATTTTAAGATGCAGAAAAGATTTACTCCCTACCTGGAAAAGACGTCAGCACTGAGGACGCAGCCGATGATGTTGCCCAGGTGGGGGACATTGTTGACATAAGGCAAGGCACTGGTCACGAGAAGGTTTCTCTTGCCCTCCTGTGGCAAACTGACAGGAAAGTAACAGCGGCGTGTTAATCTGACTAGAACTCCTGAAAGAGTCTGGATGCTTTTAGGGACTGCACGTGAGGGCTGAGGGTAAGAGCGTTGACTGTCTCACAGAGAGCAGCAAGAGGAAGCGTGATAACAGGAAACATCACTGTATTGGCCTGGCTGGGCTGTGGAGCAGATGCTAACAGCCACCCGGAACATCGTTGGTGATGATGGGGAGATTGTGAAGATAATATGACACTTAAATGCAATATTTAACCCTGGTCTTTTTACCTGGCACCAGACAGGGAAGAGTCTGCTGCTACACCAGAAGAATACTGGGGAGCTTCCCATCCTCAGCAGAAGGGCAGCATAGGGAGCTTTTTCATCCTACTATTAAATGAGGTGGCGTCCGAATGAGCACGCATGTATACCCCCCCCCCCCGATCGGCTTCAATGTTCCAATCTTATTTTATTGAACTCAAACCAAACTTGTGCAACAGGTTACGCTGCAGAGCTGTTAGAGCCTCTCACTAAAGATAACGTGCACAGCAGGATTCATGCTTTTACAAATACAAGGGAATCACAAGGTTTGAGGTCGTTAATAAAATAATCATCTACAGGACAAACGGACAAAACAACCGAAACCACCAATAAGGTGTCCTGAGTTTTAGGTGTTCTTTCTTGTAGTGCAAACAGAAAAAAAATGCTCAAATGCAGCAGCTTTGTGACGATTTCAATGTAAAATTGTCAATCTAAAAATAACTTGTAACAAGCTTACAGGACAGAAGCTCCTAAAAGCTAAACATTCTACAAAACAAATGGCGCAGCATGTGTAACGACAGGCTCGGGCAGGTAGGCGGACCTGTCGGTGAGCTCACGGCAGAGCAGAAGGAGGCAGTGGCCGACTTTCAGACCTTTGGGGAGGTAAAAAGGATCGGTGGATAAGATCGGTTTCTCAATTAAGGAAAACGCCGCCGATCGATCTTGCTTACAGGGGACACACTGGTATCTATTGATGTGTCATGACTTTTGACCAATCTTGAATCTCCACACCATATAATGCTCCAACACTAAGGCACGCACACACACACACACACACACACACACACTGTGACTGTAGAGTCCTTACATGGGGTGGAGTCGGTCTGGAGCAGTGCAGGCAGTCAGACCTTTATTCCACATAAGAGCAGCTTCCTCCATCTCTTGTACAGACACCACCCGTTCACTCTCCTCACCCTGAACAAATATAAATATTCGTTGAGTCATTTGACATTTGTGTTTTAATCCTTCTGTCTATTGAGTTTTATTTAATTTGTTCTCGGACTCTCCTTGTCCGCTCCATTACCATTTCTCCAACTCACTCACCAACCTAAAGCCACTGACTCTCGTCTCATCTACATATCTTCTATTAGCTATTTCACTTCTGTTCATGTAAATAAATCAGCAAATTCCAATGCAACTATGGCGATTTCTCTTTATTTGTCACGGCCAGTGGAGCCGGACATCTCTATAAAGGGCTTTTGTGAACTGAAATGGACAAACTTGGGCAAAACGGCTGAGCAGCTGCTGCTATATCGTTCAAATCCTCCAATGTTCACGTACAAAAAGAGGAAAGTAAATAAAAAAAGTAACAGTACTTTAACATGCTGCATCGCGTAGAGCCATTGTAAATCTGGCACGAAACCGCTTTCTGTTTTACATAAGAGCCTCGCTCAGTTAAATCAAAGTAAATTCAATATTTGTAACACTTTGAATGAATGCTTGGTGCCGTTCGTGGATCTGCAAGGAAAATAAAGACATTTTCTTGGACAGCTCACAAGACGTGCATGTTTCGTGAGGAGCGGCATGAATCACAGCTGCTATATTTAGACTGAAAGAATGCCTTTTGTTCCACGAAACAGAAGTGAAACAGTTATTCCAATGATCAGGCTGATACCTCTGCAGGGTTGCTGCTGCAGAGCTGTGCGTCTCTGCACTGGCTGCTCTGAGGGGCAGGCTGCCTCTGCGTGAAGCTCTTCATGCCCTGAAGGCCTTTTCCCTGCAGCACTATCTGAGCAGCAGATTCTAAATTGCACACAGCAGCGCCACGGTCAAACCAAGTCTTCACAGACTTCAGCTCACCTGAAGAAGAAGAAGAAAAAAAAATGATGGAATGGAAAAAGAAGACATTTAACTGGATAGACAAATAATAAAAGACCAGGAGCAAAGAATTTTGTATTTCACTCAAACGTACCCGACACTACTGAAGAGTCAGATAAGATGGGATACAGCGCAGCCCATAAAACAACATCAGCGACAGAAACCGCCTCCTGAAACACAGTGTGGTTTAAAAATCTAAATGCATAAACAATACAGAAGGATCCAGCAGACTCCAGTGACTTCACGTTAGGAAGACCATCTCCAGCAGGATTGTTTAACGCTGCATCTCACTAAAATAGTACATTTGTGTCTCGTTCTGTGCGCTTTTCATTTTTACATTTTTATTTAGCTTTACATCGTGCCGCAAAGCCACGGCAGCAGAGGCTTTAACTAACCGTATTTGCGCACCTGCGAAATATATGATAAACGCAGATGAGTCGTCACAAGTGCTGCAGACGTCACCCCGTAGGACTCGCTAATCTAATTACCCGCCCGACAAAATCAGACACATCCGCAAAGTGACGTACGGCCTTCTCAGATAAATCCTTTTAACTTAGCCGTGCGTCGCCAGCTTGGCATCAGCAGCCAAGGAGAGGAAACGTTGCTGGAGGAGCCCGATGTGGCAGAGGAGCGATAATCTCAGCTCAGCTGTGTTTCCAAAAAGGCATCGTGAACTTTTGACCTAATCTTAGACTGAAAGGGTTGTTCAAGTCCATAGAATGGTTAATGGTGTTAATAGACACACCAGTACACCGTCTACCAGTGAGAAAATATGATGCTAATGCAGTACCCCGGTTAAGTAGGGTGTGGTCCCCTTGTTCAGGCTTTGGTCCAGGTAGTTGAGGGGTCCCTGGAGGACCCTGGACATGTCTGCTTCTTTGCCCTGCAGCAGTGCCATGTGAAAGCACCGCAGCAGTGCAGGCTATGCAAACAAGACAAAACAGGGATTCATGAGAATGAATTGCATTAAACGGCGGGACAAGCATTTGGACATTTTCTTTCATCCACGTTGTTGTTAGTCAGCACCAACATGGGACAGTGCGTGATAACGACGACTGCGTAGAAACGATGTCGGCACTTTGCTGTCGACAGAAGACCATCCTTGCAGTCCGATAACATCAAATTGAAACGTCTGCTTTAGGTGGGGCTCACCTGAAGATCTGTGGCCTCCCATTCAAGCCACTGATTGCAAAGATCACTGGAGTCTCGTCCACTCACTTCAAACAGATATCTAATGCATTAAAACGGGGGGGGGGGGGGGGGGAACACAAGGAAGTCCTGTCAAACAGCTCCACCTTAGTTACAAAAAGAGTCGACACTAACGTGGGACAAACGAACACACACAAAATAATGTCTTCTCATTTATACCTGATGATATATATAGGCATGGTTATAGTTTTGGTTTTTATTAGCCCAGGATTTCATACGTCTATTTCAGTGATTTAGTTTTGCAGTTGAATTGGTCTATTATGATCTCTGAAATCCACGATTCCTATAAACTTGGCACTGCTGTTCATAAAAGACCAAGCAGGAAGGACAGTAAGCTGCTCACCGGCAGATGGCATTGGAGCTGAAAAGGTGCGTTCCGCTGGGCAGGAGCAGGACTGGCACATCAGGATGGCTAAGGGAGGGCACCACCCTCTCTGGAAAGAAAAAAAACACACAATGGCTTTTAAGATCACAGAAAACAGATAAGATAGTTACAAAGAAGAGAACGTTTCTCGACAGGTTCCGCCCGATTGTTCACCTGTATAATCCTCTTTCTAAAGCCGTGCTTAAAGAGAGAGAAAGCATGAAAATATACATTCATTAAACTCAATTAGTGTCAGTGCATGGACAGCTTAATGCTGTATCTTCATGGTCTACGAATAACGTCAGATTCCTCAAACGCTTCACGGACAATCTTGGGACGACATTCTCAGCTTTAATACTTCATACTAATGTAGAAGACAGAGGTCAGAGGGGGGTCAATGGCTTGATCTCCTCGGTCTGGAATTCAACAAAGCGGAGGGCAGATAGTGATCACAGAATCTCATACCAATAATGGTCTTACATATTGAAGGCCATACATCAAAACAAAAGTTTTTGGTATTACGAAAGGAACTGATATTTTTTTTTAACTCAGAGGGGTTGGATTTTTACAGGCATAACGGTGCAGCTTCATGGAGGTATATTGTACAAGAGGTCAGGTGTGAGGCTGCACATTGCTACACAAAGCGTTCAAACACAGTACTATATACACAGTACTATATCAAAATACAAAAAGCAGTAAGAGTGCTCGAGTTTCTTCTCAGATGCAGAGACAGAGAGAGACCGTTCATTCCACGCATTAGTGAAGTCTTTCTCAAACTGCGGGACTTTGCGTGCGGAACTAACTAGCAGGCGGACCCTTTGGTCTGGCGGTATCCGGGACTCATTTTAGTGACGTACAACAACAAAGTCGAGAAGTCTGTGTCGGCTGTTAGTCATCCAAGTCGAGGTAAATCAAGAAGCGCAAAACAAAAAGTATAAACAATTGGACTTGGCCTTTCAACCAACCAAAAGCAAGTTCTGTCAAACTATTGTCAGAAAAGTGAAACATTTGATGTTTCTTTCAATAAATGTTATACTTGACGCATTATTACTATTAAGGGATTTCTTGGCTCTGTCAGGATGCTGAAATATTGCGTTAGCTTTCCACGTAACAGCAGCAAGAGTACAAACTCAATTTAAACTTAAATCACGCTTTCTGTGGACACAGTGTCGCTGTAATCACTTTCTTACCTTCGTGGTTGACATACTGGACGTCACACGTAACTGCGGACACTTCCAAAGCAGCGAGCACCTTCAGGCAATGCGGATTGCCTTCACTGACAAAGAGCTTCATCAGGATGTCTGTAGATATTCCTCTATGGTGGGACTGAAGACCGGGTTTAACTGGGAATATTAAAAATATTAAAAATATTTTACAACAACACGAGCAACTGCTGGAACAAACTTTGCCAATGAGTGGCTGATGCAAGCAGCGCTCGTCCTATTACAAATGGCGGCGTTGTAGTTTTGGAGCTGCGTCTATGTCGCTACAGGGAAATAGAGCGATGTTAAATGGACCACATTTCCCATAAATAATTTCCTGGCGCTTTACAAGGTGCGCTTGTTTTATTTACAGCACGGTATCACCGGGCGGTATATGTCTCTTACGACTTATATTACCTACCGGACAACGCTGTCCTATCTAATAATGCGCACCACGTCACCGGCGATTCAGCGATCTTATTGGTTTAGGGTAAAATCACATTGGATGTTGGCAGCCAATCGTACACCACCGAACGCACACGGCGAAATCTATTTTTTATCCACTTAAAGCGCCAGAGGGATTTTAATAAAACCGTCTAGGTCGGTTAGGCTGGTGGTCTTGTGTGACTTTTAATTTTCTTTGCACGGTTGAGTTCTTCTCAGCTACCGTCACCTGAATTATGTGAAGCCATCAGTAGTTTTATTCTTACTAGGAAAAAAGACTCAACTTCTTGTTTTTTCTGCACTGCGTTACAAAAACACAATTGAGCTGTCATCACGTCGCTGCGAGGTGAGTGATGTTGTGTCGCTAAATGCAAAGATGATTTCTGCTGAATTGTTTTGTCACAATTTATTTTTGCTGTGAAATGTCACAAGTTTGCTTGCAACATCAAGCGTTTCTGTTGTTCGTTATACAAAAAAATAAAAGTAATTTAGATTTTATTCCAGATTTATTACCGGTAGTCCTTACTCAAAATTATAACTAATTCAGAGTCATGATACATGTAATTTATATTATTGCTCTCAATACTTTTTTATTTTTACTGTGTTGTCACTATTTTTTGTCCATTTACGGAAGCTGTTTATTCTTTATTTTGGAAAAGCATAGTTGGACTGATCAAGTCTAAACCTTTTATTCAGTTGATAGAATTATGACATTATTATTGTGTTCTTATACAGAAAATTGAAAAAACGTTGTAGACCAATGGTGACTTTTTAGTATTAAGCTACATACAGGAAGGAAGTACTTCCTCCAAAAATACATCATACAAGTACTACAATAACCAGCCTACTTTTCAAAAACAGCTAATTTTTCCACAGTATAGATGTCAAACCACAAGCAGCTCTGTTGTATTGTAACCACAGCTAAAAAGCCAGAAAAGGCCCTCTGAAGTGAAAACAACATGATCAAACCATTTCTTAGTTTCCTATGGCCCGTCCAATACACACACACACACACACACACACACTTTTTGTCATCTCAAATTCATTATTTACTTTTGAGCTATGTAATCAATGATACATATTCATATATGGCATCATCACAACGGTACTGACTCCATGACCTTATTTTTAGACACAAAATAAATATGTGATGTCAGCACTTTACATACAGATCTCTATTGATGCAGAAATATTTGCATACTGCTGTGAGTTTTTACAGAAAGTCAACCGATGGGTTAACCACAGGCCTGACAGCCTGAGTGACGCTTTGCATTTTTGGCGTTACATAATCTCTCTTAAATCCACGCAGAACAGAAGATTTGCTCCTCTTTTCACCAGCCTGCAACAACACAGGCTTGAAAGATTATTCTCCAGTTACAACACAGGCTGATTAAAAGTGCCCTGTACCATGTGCAGCTTTAGCAGTGGGGGTTACAAGTTTGCTGTAATTACTTGCTTCACTTTTGTGGATACAGTATTAGAGACAGATTGAGAGGCTCAAGTGTTTTACGCTGTGTCGTATTATGAGTTAGATTATTGAACCGAGTCAGCTGTGGAACAAAATGTTACACTACCAGATCACAAAGTGAAGCAAAGCATTTCTTTTTTTTGTTTTCATTTTATATTCCTGTTTTTGAACTAACCATTTAAATTTGTTATTTTATTAAGTGCATTATCCACTGCTATTGGAGCATACTGGGTAATGATGACATGTTTGTCTCATCTCTGTATATTGGGGCGACTGTGGCGCAGGTGGTTGAGAGGGTCGTCCTATGATCGAGGTTGGCGGTTCGATTCCCGGCTCGGGTACATGTGTACACTGTTGTGTCCTTAGGCAAGACATTCACCCACATTGCCTGTGTGAATGTAGTGATCGAGTGAATGTAGGTGGGGGTCAGGAGGACTGGTGGTGCAAATTGGCAGCCTCGCCCCTGTCATCTGACCAAGTATGGAGTGAATGAGTAATGCACATACGATGTAAAACATCTTTGAGTATCTAGAAAAGCGCTATATAAAATCAATGCATTATTGCAATGGATAAACTGAAGAGAATGAAGATTGCATGGTTGACCAACTCACATTGTTGCATTATGACAGACAGATTGTGTTTAATATAGTCTATTGCCTATAGTCTATTGTCTTTTTTTAGTTGGGTTTCTCCAAAGACATTTGCCTTAGTAAAATAAATCTACTGGACAGAAAAGCAAAATGAATGCAGTCGGATGCAGTTTGTGTCCAGTAAGAGTTAAAGGATCCTGCTGGGTTGTCTGTAGAAAGAGCTTCCCTTATTCTGTATGGAATAGTAGCTCCGACTACAGCAACATGTGTGCTCTGTTTTAATCCAGTTTAATCCTGCGATTACTTTGTGCATAGTATTGTGCTTTCACTATTATATGCACGTCGTCTACACTAGAAATATCACCCCAGATAATCAAGAAGATGATGAATTCTGGATTGAAACAACATTTGAAAACTAAGGACACTGCTGCATATGCTGTCACCAATTTAAGATAAAGCTGCAGGGCCTCAAGAAAGAATTAAATATCACATTGTTTTTGAACAAATACCCCATATCGATCTATCGGCCATCCAGGATGTGGAATGTAAATGTGTGAACGCAGTGGTTACATCAGCTGGAATAGCTTGATAAATTCAGAAAATTGCTTTGCTTTGAAGCCCAAGATCACACTTTAATGTGAGTCAAAATACAAGATGATATCTAGACTCATATCACAATATCTTTCAAACATCAATTCACATCCCAGGCCTAATTTAAAAAGCATCAAAGCTTGCATTAATCCTGCACCAGTTAGTCTCTTATATGATTGGCAGAAACATTGGCAGCAACTTGTGAAATGAATTTCAGTGAATTATCGAGCAGATGAACTGTGATGACAGCGTGCTGCACATTTCTAGTTTATTCTCTCGCCCTTTAATGTTTTACTCATCATTCTTATTTTTATAATGCTTTTATATTGAACAAATAACCCCTTCAACCCTGTGAAGCCGTCAAAGTTCTGTATGCGTGTTTCTCGTCTCTATAGTCTTTGCCTTGGGAGGCTTTGCTGCGCTAACCGCTCTCTGTGCCCCAGCAGTACAATTCTTCGGCTGCCCAGGAGTGAAAGTGGGTCTTTGACTCGCCTGATAGCTTTTGACAGCTCGCTCTCATCCCCGGCGGATCAATGGAGCTCAGCGCTCTTCATCAGAAACATCAATGTTCCACACATTCCCACAGGCTCAGCAACAAACCTACGAGCCCAGTCGGAGAGAGCAGGTTTATTTTGCTATAGTCTCTGAAGATGATTCTTTATGTCTGCGGGGCTTTTCATATTTGTCAGTTGGACAATATTGTGGGAATATGGTGGAAGGGGGGAAATGGGGCTGTTTATCTTTGGTTGGAACTTAACATGTGAATATGATGTGAACAATGTTGGATGAATGGCCCTTATAGCCATATAAGTGGATTTAGCAATCTATAGAGTTTCTCCCGGTGCCTTTAGATTTATATGTGGCACAATTTAGTTAAATTTCTTATTTGTAGAACATGAAAATGAAATCCCTTAAAATATTAAATATTCCTACTCAAAAAATATTAGTTGTACACATTTTCCAACTCTGTCAAATTCTGACTTAAGCAAATTTGCTCCTCTTTGTTCTTATTAAATTATTACAAATTTCATATGTTTAGGTTTTAAGAGCATTTTTACGTTCTGGCAAATAATTAAGAGGATTTTCCACACTTGATTAAATAGTTGATTTTCTATTTATTTTTTATTTGTAGCCCTGATTCTATGATAATAATAATAAAATTATGCAGAGAAGAATCAAGAGGTAAAATATAATTAATGCTTTGATATTATTTAAAGGTAAAAGCTTAATGTGCCACTTTTATACTGAAAGGAAAGGCTGCTTATGGACATGAGCATTTTTCATAAGATGATCTCTGCTGCTGAATTAGGCTCAGTGTAATTTAACTAGAAGTAACTAGTAGCGGTGTATTTTTCACCTTCAACTTTTCACATAAAAAGCATAAGCCAATTAAAAATGTGACGCTTGAATTAATTGCAGCCTCTCAAATGTTGAAAATGGCCCCTAAGCAAGCCTCCCAACTGTTCTGTCTGCTTGTGGCTTACATTGAAAGGGGGGCGGGATGAGACTATGAATGAATATTATACAAGCAAACTCTCAGAAAAAGTTTGCAATGTGTCGATGCAGGCCGCGGGCGTCATTGTAAACACAAGTGTTGCATCAGCAAACACTTGAAACGATGGCATCACACACACGAGCTGTTATGAGCCACAAGAAACAAATAGCGCGCATGCCGGAGACGCTGATGATGGTAGATGGTGACAGAGGCTGTTGTCATGATGATAGTAGGGGGCATGAGCCAATGGCTGCTCCACTGTCATCATCCGCTGTTTGATTGGCTCCATTTACACAGCTAATCACAGAAAGAATCCAGCCCACCTGTTTAGCCGCATACACGACACATGCACACACAGATGTGCTTTCAGACACGCGTTCGCACAGCCAGCCAGCGAGCCAGCCAGCCATCACACAGGGAGACACACTGTGTGTTTCAGCGTCTCGCTCTGTTCTGATCATCAATAATTCATGGCTTTGGGAGGATGAAAGACTGTTTAGGCTTGAGGCATGTGTCTCACATGGAGCGAGACATCAGCACCACTATTTTAACTGTGCATCCATACACTGCGTGAACGTCAGGGCTGCTCGACGACCCGAGAGGGGACTGATTTCTGGAAAATTGATGAGATTATTTACTGATGAATACCAGGAAGTTCTTACCTTTTTTTGGGTTTTGTTTTTTTTACCGGAGAGCTAACACTTGATCGTGTTTATACATTTGATAAAGAGTGCTGTAAATCATCCTGGATAAAAAAAAGTTGATGATTTCTAAGTATTAAACGATCTGGGGAAGTCAAAGTTTAAGCTTTGATTTTGTGACTGGATTTTAGGAGGAGTTCCAGGCACTTTAGATTCCTATTCTGATATACTGTACGCTTCTGTTACGACTCCTGTAACCCATAATGCATGACGTGGATACGTGATGCAATACTTCACCTCTCTGCCTCGCTTGGTTTCAAGATGGGACTTTAAGAAGGACTAATAGCAGCCGTTTGGCTGATACAGACATGAGCGCGGCTGTTTATTAACATCCAGTCACACGTTTTACATATTTGAGTGATGAACAAAGTGACTGAACAATGTCCGCCGTGTGGATCAGCCCATTCTTCTTCCTCGTTTTTCTGTGAGCCCGTTGGTTATAGACATTCATAAGTAAATACCGTACAGTCTACGTGCAAGCGCGCGTGTGTGTGTGTATGTGTGTCTGTTTGCTTTGTGTATTTGGATATGGTAGCGCGCGCAAAGAAAAGGCCTTTGAAGTTCCTCATTCATTCGACTCCTCTTCCCCATGTCTCATCTCTCTTTGAAGACCATGTAGCCATGATTATTAAAGCCACCCTCGGTTGACTTCAGTCGTCTGGAATGAATATGGATGTGATACGACACCAAACTTTCCACCGGCGCCATTCATTCCTCTCCTGTCCTGCTGAGTTTTGATTGGTCCTGAGATCTTAACCTCTGAGGGAGTTGAACTGTCATCTAGGGGATTGCATTGTAAGACCTTTCCCTTCATCCACATAAAATGTGGTGCTCTTCTCTCATGTATCACCCGCCACTTTATAATCTATGTGCTGCTTGTTTGCATCCATCCATCCCTCCCTCCTGAGCTCAGTCTAACCTCAAATAACATCGACACAGAAAGTTGCCTGCAGCCATTGTACCATGTGATGATGATTCTACTTTGTCCAGCGGATTGAAAGAGAGAGTTTTTTTTTGCTTCACTTTTACCTTCACTGTGCAATGATGCATGGGCAGGGTTTTAGCCATTTGAGTCGCTGAAGGGGGGGGTTCTCTGTGCTCACCTTAAATCTATGTTTTCCATGTGCAGGCATGCAGGGAGAAAACAAAAACACCAATCGTCTCCATCACATTAACATTAGAAGAGGACCTTTAAGTGGAGTCATTCCACATTTCGCATCACCTCATTTTCAACAACTTCGAAAGGGTTAGATATAAAGTCAATCACATCATGCACCAATCAGGAGCAGCTGTTTAAGCTTTTATACAATTACATGTCTGCAGGGATGGATTATAAATGTCAAGAATATTTCTCGTGGGTTTTTTGACCATTGTGCCTGAACTATAACTATAAAAATTGATGTCTGCTTTGCAAAATGTATGACTAAAGCAAGAAAACCTACCAGGAACACCTAAAGCCTCTGAAATATTCCATCCAGGGACCTTTGGGATAGTTGATCTGACTGAAAAATTGAAACGCTGCTGGTTCAGAATTACACTCTTTACCCTGGCGAGTCTGTTTTGTGTATGAAGATATTTATCCATGTTTTATTTCTTTATTAATAATATTATTTAATAAGAACTCCTCTCAAAAGTAGAACAAACAAATGCTGTGATCATTTTAAATGGACATCATGTCCTTTGCTCCTCCACTAACATTCAGTTAATCTCTGATGCCCGATCTCTGATGCCCCCAGTGTTGACCAGTCGGCTCTGTGTAAGGATCAATAGCTCAAATCAATCAATTGGATCGCTGGTTGCTTTCACGTGAGAAACACACAGGTCCTCGTTATGTTCCTCTTTTTCCATGTTCAAACATCGTTCACCTATGAGTGCATGGTATGCTGGTGACACCGTCACCCAAGGTCAGGTCAGCAGAGGTTGAACGCACAGCGGCAGGAACGCTGTGTGTGTGTGTGTGTGCGGGCATGAGAGATGCGTGTTTGTCTGCAAGATTTGCTTCCTTTAACTTTGTTGCCACTCCTGCTCAACAAGCTCGTTTGTGTTTCCCCCATGCTCTTTGTCATCCCGCTATCAGTTACCAACGCTGCCTGTGCCTGCCTTGCAGAGTGGAGAGACGACCACGTTGAAATAGAGTCACTTCAGGAGTGAGTGGTGAGTTGCCGTCGTTCTCTCCCAAATTGCATTGCCCCTGTTTCTGTGGTTCAGCCTGACCTGCAGGCGAACGTCTGAGCTGGAGTGAGAGCACTCAAGCAAAGACAGACACTCAGCTTTTCTCCACTCCCCTTGTCCAAGTTCGCTCTCATCCTCTCCCATTCCTTTCCCCCCATGACTTGTCTTTAACATGTTTAGTGTGCTGTTGGTATCATCAGCCCTGTGCCCTCAGCTCCTGGCACAAACCATCTTTGCCTATCAAAAGCTTTGATGGGACTGTGTGTGTGTGTGTCTCTGACACCATATGGTCCCCCACCCCCCCTACCATTGGGCGCATGATGCCAGTGTCCTCTCCACTGGCATCCAACCTGCCAAAAAAAAAACATGCCTTCACCTTATTCCCCATTTTGTAGTAATTAATGATTCTCCATTATCACAAATGCTCTTTTAATGTAGTTAATTCTCTTATGCATTTCCTTAAAGTAGCCTTTTAGACTTCTTTTGGGAATAAGTCAGGAATAATTGAAATCTTGAGTACGGTAATGTGCTGAGATTGGCCTGAATTCCCTTTTACAAACAGAGCCCGTTGGGAGTCTTTAATGTACCTAAACAGTGAATAACACAACCCTGCAGTAACTGTCTAATTTGCACATCACATCTCACGATGTAGGCTCCTCTGCTTGTGTGAAGTGTTTGTGCATGTGCAGGAACTGTGTCTAATTCAACACATGTTCAGTTGGATGAAGCTGGACATAATTCTTTTATTCTGTGCTCTTTTCCCGCTTCTTTTTTTGTTTCATCTTCATTTTTTCAGTAGTGAAGAAAATAACTCAGTTTGTGGGCAGATTTTATGAATTAGCGCTGCTGTAAGTTTGAGCACTTCTTTGAAGCCGTGCTATGATGTAATTCTTCCTTTGCCCACTCAAATGCTAAATGACACTTTACCATATGCGGAATCAACCGCTGTGCACGCGGCTCATCTTGGATGGAATTGTTGCTACTTAGTGTAGTCCGTTGGGACAACAGAACCAGCCAGCATCACTTTCTGTATTTAAGAGACAACAGACTCAATAAGCTTTAAACGCTCCGTGTCAGAACCGGAAATGATTCTAACAGCAGCTGCGGTTAAACTTTCATGTTGCGTGCAGCTTCCTGTTTGCCTGCTTTGTACGTCTGACTTCTGCCTCCGTCTGCATGTGAAGGCAGTGAGTCGTCATCTCTATGTTTCACCTGAAAAGAAGGCTGCAGGCGGGTCAGACATAATTTTAGCTTCACTTCCGTGGCTGCTTTATACTTGTATAAAACCAGTGTCCCCTTAATCAATGAGGGCTCATTTAGGTGTTTACGTTATTGGCTATTTGTCCTTGCAAATATATATAAAATATAAATTATTGCGAAGCTGGCAATTAAGTGTAATCCGTTGATGGAATATGAGTGCAGAGACCTCAGCAGATGCCAGGCGTTTCTCTTTCTAATGTCGGGGTTTTGTACACGTTCTTTGAGGAGGTGCTTTGGAAATGCTTTTCCAGTGAGTGTTGTCTCCTGTAGCTCCCAGGCAGGCCGGCCGCTCCTCTGTCCATATGCTGGTGTGGAGGGGGGGGGGGGGGGATTTTACTGTCATTCTCTGTCACAGATTCTGTGATTTAATAACAGTAGGATTATCCAAATTCAGCCGGCTAACTCTCTCCTCCATTTCATCGCCCTCACATGGCTCACAGCTCTCCACCCAACCCGAGCCTGCTCTTTTTTTTTTTTTCCTCGACTGTTTTGGTGTATCCTTTTTCTTCTTCTTTGATTTATCTTGTCCATCTCCACTTTCTTACTCCCCTCTTCTCCCGCGTCCCAGCCCATCAACACCCCCACTCAGGTCATGCGTGTCGTTCTTGGATCTCTCTTCTTTGCCGTCTCTCCTTCTATCACCCGAATTCAGACGGGTTGGCCCCAACTGTGACTGAGGAATTGTTGGAAGATGCCAAGCGCTGATTCTCTGTGAGTGTGTGTGTGTGTGTGTGAGATGCTGCATCACTACAGTATACGTTTGACAGAACGTTAGATGTGCTCTTATGTAAGCAGGCTGGGCAGAGCAGGCTTTGGACTGGGCATGCTGGCTCAGGTGGAGCGATGGAGGCAGAGGCTATTTTGGGTGTACTGCAGTCTTTACATGCTCCAAACGCATGACTTATTCATATTCATTCGTATCTTTTACCTACCAGGATTAAAGGACAAGAGAAAAGTAAAGCACTCCAGGCGTGCACAAACATGCTCAGTGATGGTTCTTCCTAAATCGTGTCAGTCAGACTGAAAGCGCAATTTGTTCTCAATTAATTCATTTTCCATTAATAGTTTGAGCAAAATATCAATCAATATAAGATACCACCCCATTTATTTTTCTTTTAAATTCATTTAAGACCTGTTTCTCTCCATTACAGGGATTAATATGTGATTTATTTATTTTTAGTTTGAATGAATAGATTAAATCATAAATCAGATGACCAAATATCAAATCAAAGTTAATCTATAGGTATCGCTTTTTTTCTTTCTTGAAAATATGGGCGAACATTTGATAAAAAAAGTTTGTTTTTTTGCTGATATACAAAGTGTATTACAATATTTACAATGAATGCTAACATGAAATATTTATTTCTAATTAATTTATTAATGCAGAAGTTCGACATCTGTGAGATACACACACTTTCTATTGGACAGTTAATATCTCTCCTTTTTGACAGTATCAAGATGCCGTATTTTACATAGCAGGGATTGTTTTTCTCAGATTAAACCCATATCCATTTTTAGCACTAAAATGATTCGGGTTCTCTCCCCTCACATGACATCTTTTCATTGTTCTCTGATGTCCTCCGTAATCTCTCTCTCTCTCTCTCTCCCTTCTGATTCAGAGCATGGCGCTGACCAGGCTTCCGTCTTGCCTGTCATGTGCTGCTGATCTCACCAGCTTCACCGGTATTACCCATCAGTGCTCCTCCAACAACGCTTGCTGAGCTTCACAATGCTACCCGGGACTTGCCGGCATTCCGTTGGCGGCCACCAGCAGTCTCCGGCAGCCCCTGCGGTGGCCTCCATGGGGGTGACAGTCTGCGGAGTCCCCAGCGGTACAGTGGTCTTGGAGGCCCAGTATGACTACAACTATCGTGGTTCTGATGGACGACAGGTCTGCATAAGGGAGGGAGAGCGATTTATTCTCCTGAAAAAGACCAATGCTGACTGGTGGCAGGTTAGAAAAAAAAAGTTGTTTCTTGTGTCTGTGGAATTGTTTTTGGAAACACGTCGACGTTTGCATCATCTGCAATGTTCTATAGACCACGTGTGTGACTTATAGCTTGAACCCCATTTAAACTCTCAAGCATTTGAATTCAAAAGACATTTAAAGCGCTATCTACACCGGATAATCTCAGGGAAAGATGAGAAAAAGGTGACGTGCTGGGTCCATGGAACCTTGTGGTAAATATTCACTTTCCAAAGGGAAGTCGTGGGTGTTATCAGTCCACTCGCAGGAGCTGCAGCGTAATCAGTGTTTGTTTGGCACTTGGTTGGACTTAGTAGATCTTGAACGTATTCTTTGACAGGTGCGGAGGATTGGCGCAGCCAGTAAAACGAAGCCCCTGTATGTTCCCGCTACATACGTGACAGAGGTGCCCATTGCACCGATCGCCTCTCCACAGCGCCTTGTCATGTCTCACTCCTTGAATTCCAACCTCAAGGCGTTTCCAAGGGTGCCACTTGCTCCCGGCCCAACAGCAGCAATCTATAATGAACAGCATCAAGGTGAAGTATGCGCAGGAATGGATTACTGTTTGTTTGTAATGTGCATTTGTGTGTGTGTGGATGTTTTTCTTGAGTAAACTAAAACGATTCCTCACTTTACGTTTCTTCCTCAGTAAACAAACCTATGTATCGCTCCATGGAAAACCTCAACTCCAACAGTGCCTTCCATGGCCTGTACAACCACACCAGCACAGGTGGAGGACACTACCCCACCCTGCCACTCTCTGGATTTACCTTTACCCCCAACTCTTGCACCTCCACATCAGGCCACCTCATGGTCCCTGGCTGCACGGCAGCTGCCACCACTCGGACAGAACCCCAGAACGCCAGGGTGGTCCCCATGATCACCCGGAGCCAGAGCTCTAGCAACCTGCCTGAAAATCTGATGGAGAACCCTTATGATGAGGTGGGCGGCGGCTTCAGCAGCCGGGTCTACCATAGGATGCCCAGGAAGTCTTGTAGCCAATGGGACATGGTGGAGGCATCTGGCAAGAACAACCATCTGCAGGTAGGGATGGCTGGCAGACGGAATTTAAGATTCATGTTAACATTTTGCGGTGATCAATGTGATTTATAATGAACCACATTGTTTTGAAAAAAATGATAAATTCTCAGCGTTGCTAATCCATCGTTACAAGATCTTAAGGAATAAGAGTTGAACTTTCTCACAATGAAGTCAAAGTAGGACATGACTCATAGCTGTCAAAATATTTGAGGGAAGTTATCTGAACAAATATGTATTTTATTTTAATTTATTTTAATTTTAATTTGATTTGCAAGAGACCGAACCGCAGTCTGGGACTTGATTCCTTCTCGAATTCTTTCTGCAATTACTGTAGTTTGAAGAAATTAAATCAGGTCAAGCAAATCCATCGCACGAAGTTTGCCTTGCAGAAAATGTGTGATAAGATTCATTGTGACTTCCTCTCCTTGACAAAATCTCTAATCTGATGGATTTACAGGTCAGAGCTGCAACACTGTAATAAAGCAGATGGTGGCATCTAGTAAACCAGATAAAGCCACATTCGAAGAGCATTACATTTAATAATAATAATTTAGATTATTTAAATGTTTTTAGTTTTACCTTCATTGATGAGAAGCAAATCATTCTAGTAATAATAATTTGGAACAAAATAAAGCAATCTTGTGCAGTCCAGATTACTGAGTACAGCTGTGATCTGATCTTCGTTTGTAGCTGACCTCAATAATCCTCCACCAGCAGCAATCAAGTTGCCGTTGTCATGACGTCAGAGCCGGCGTGCATTACATCATTAGAGATTACACAGGATCCTGGTGCTGAGATAAATACTGACCGCTACTCATCATCTCTGGAGGAAGCGCCTACTTTCTCGTGAAGGAGCTTTGCTTCCATGGAACCAATGAGGCTAGCTGTGATCTCAGCGGAGATGACAGCGCTCTTTGTTTCTCTCCGTCTCTCCTCCTTTCTGTGTCCATCCATCGCTCTCTTTTTGAGGTCTTATTTGTTTGAGCCTTTAATACCGGCAGGCAGGATTATTGGAACCACATTCAGGTCATAACTCTGTTTCATGTGGAAAGACTTGCCCTCGCCATACATTTCTTTTTATCACACTGACAAATCTTTCTGTTCTGGGGGCAAAATTCAACTTGGAGTCATAAGACAGTTACTAAAAGGTTGTTTCTATGGTATTTTTTCCTGTATTTGTTAATACACAACATTACACACAACACCCATGAACAATGAAGTGACATGAGCTTCTACCGCTCTTTCAGTGCCGACCTTCAATGCATTTATTAACGCAGTGGTGATGTGTAATGTTGAAGCCTGACTCTCAGTCATATTTATCCTAGAGATGCCGGATGATGTTGCGTTCAGGGCTCCGTGTAATTCAATGCAATTCCTCTACAACGGACATTTGTGGGCCTGCTTCTGGACACAGAGACAACATCGTGTTGAACCAGCGGAAAACCTTTGCTGAAGCGTTTCCACGCGGTGACGGGGACCAGAAACATAAAACGAGGGAGAGAGAGAGAAAAATAACAAGGCAGAATCCAGATGGGATTATTGTTCCAGGATTATCATGGATGTGTATAAAACAAATAAGGCACCCACTAATCACTGTTTGCTTTTTGAATAATATGAGGTTTAATTGACATATAAGGCACAAAAACAATACTTACTTATTCTTGTATTTTGCAACAAAAACCTGAAAATGCTGCTGTTTACATTTCTATTTGTAGACCTTTCACACAGTGAATATCCGGACTTGTCATCGCAGGAAAGGATTCATATTTACGATGATGCCATTCTTTTCAGTTGCACAAGTAATCCATGCCAGAGAGCCAGTATGTAACAACAGAGCGCTGATAGTGGTGCATGGGAACTGAGCGCAGCAGACAGAATTGAATTAGGATGCATCTTCAAACATGTTTGGCTTTCAGAGTCATCTTTGACCTTTGTATTCACTATCGAACTTTTTCTTTGTTCCTCTCCTCTTTTATGTACATTCTGTTGCTCTTCCTGCCTACAAGGTCCCAACTGAGTCCTATCTGTCCCAGCTGACTTGGCAGGACTCCCCAATTTACACAGAAATGCAATCAGAGAAACGGCTGTTGCGTCCGGAGCCGCCTTGTCCCGCCGTGGGTCAGCAGCCTCTTCAGACCGTGGACCTGTGGGAGCGGTACTTGGACACGCCCTCGGGGAGGAGCTACTACGTCAACAGCATCACCAAGGAGAGGTCCTGGAAACCTCCGCGCCCCAGCCGTGGACACACCATCATCAAAGTAGGGCATCCATCACAGCCAGCGTTCCCTTTAACTCTTTTTTTTCTTTTTCTTTGTTTTGCTTAAATGTGAATATTGAAAAGTGAATATTGCACAAGTAAATAAATAAATAGATAAACTTGCAATCTCTAATGCATTTGATCACTTCAGTACTCAGTACCTTTGTAAAACTAGGCCTTAAGTCTTCATGGATCCTATTTGAGCCTGTTGTTAATAGTACAGTATTAATACATCGACATACAAGCGCTTTTCTACAAGGAGCAAGCCTGCATGCAATATTTTTGCTTTGAGATGCGCGCACGTTTCCAGATGCTGGTGCTCGATGGCCGCTCCGAGCGCCCTTCACTCGTTCAGTTCAGGTGTATTCGTCTCCTGCACGTCTCCCGTGTTGTGTTTCCATTATTGACGTGATTTTGGCTGGATCTGTGAGCATCTCTTATAAGCGATGGCTCCAAAGAAAGCGAGTGGTAATGCTGGTATTGACAAGAAAAGATGCGTGATGTTGACGATAGAGATGAAGCATGAAATTATCGAGCTCGGTCCAGGAGCAAATGATCCTCATCTGTCAAGGTATTCCTGTAATGTACCTAAGATCTGTCCTGTTTCACAGTCTATATGCTTTGACTCTTTCTCTGGCAGGTCAGTCCAGCACATCGACAGGAATTACCGAAAGAAACCAAACATCTGTCACTACCGCTTCCTGAAGCTGGCAGCGTAGAAACACGCAGGGTAAGAGTGCACTACCTCCGAAAATGTCCAGCGTCTTCGATGACGTTTTGAGTGATTCAGCAACTGGACCGCTTCAACGGCTTCGGTAATTGGAACGTCCCTCACATTAACAGGATAAGCCTGTTGCTGTTTCCAGGAACTAACCCCAGTGCATGAAGTGTACACTGTACACCCAGGAGCAGTGTCCTGCAGACACTCTGTTTGACTTGTTCTCTCTCCTGCGGTCTTATCACTCGTCACACACAGTCATCTCATCTAAATGTGTTTTGAGATACACTCGCATCATTAACTGTGTTAAAGAGAGTTAATAGTTTGTGTGGTTTGTTTCTGTTTTATGATTAGTCATTTGGTTATTCAGAATTGTCCAGAGGCCTCCTAACCTTTATTCTGTTATGTGATATTCTTACTTCCTCCACCGAGGAGGTTTTGTTTTCACTGGCCTCTGATTGTTTCGTCTGTCTGCAGGACTGTGCAGCATTTAGTTGAGGCCTGATGGAATGGTTTGGCCTTGATAAAGGGGTGAATCCAGGAATATTTTTTCTCCATTTTTCTCCATGATTTTCTTCACCTTCATTAACATTGTCAGCTTCTGAAGGCTGCCGTTTCTTTTCACCCTCCTGTCGTGTTTGTTTTGTGTTCTATTATAATACCATATATTAAAAACGAATATAGTGTTTTATCTTTTAATCAACTCAAATTCTTGTGAATATTTTACGTTTTGAACCCCCTGTAAGACTCAATGACCTGAGCCCATGCAACTTCGACACAAATAAACTGTGAACTGTGAAGCCTTATATGGGATAGGTTTTTAGTGACGAGTCATTTTTGAAATTAATGAGAGAGAAAACCTTTAAATGGGTCAGATTTGACCTTAACCAAATGGAAGCATTACATTTAGATTGCTGTGAAAAATCAAAACCACTGCTCATTTCCTGCGGATGAATTTACATGTGGGCTGTTACCGATTAAAACACAGAGAAATGCTGATTATGGACTAAATAAAGAGGATTACATCTTTCGCTGCCCTGCTGTTTACTGACCTACTCTTTACCCCATTTATATATTTATTTATTCAGTCAGTCAGAATATTTATATTTTAACTGCCACATGACATAATAATAATTGTTGGGATAATCCTTGAAGGTGATGTTTCTGGATCCGATACAGATGAGCAGAGGCCATCGCAAGACTTAAAGCCGCTCACTGAACATTCTCCTCAGGATCAATGAACTTATAGGATCTGTCACAGCTAAACTGCAGTTTCATTTATTCAACCTTCTTGTTTTTCTGAGTAAGTGAGTCAGGGTTGTTGCAGACGTAAACGATTTCGCGAAGGGATTTAGCGAATCAGCTGTCAGGAATTTAACCAGACCTGTCAAATGAATCAATGACAGCATCGCGCGGTGCAGGGACACAAGCGACGTGCTTCAGATTGTTAGAGATAAGCATTTTACATCTCAAGGTTGCATTGCCTCAATATTGCATCAGTATATCAAATGTAATATTTCTCATTGGAAAAAAAAAACACCCCATGATCAAAGCATTGATTCCCCCCCCCCCAATCAAGTCAGTTTGAGGTACATTCTGTTGACCTATATGTGTCACTTATTATTCCGTGTTACATGTATTCCCAAACAGGAACTTCTCCAATCGTGTACAACATAATACATACTTCATGACGCAGGTGTTAAAACCTCAGTGACCCATATTACTTGCTTGCACTGGGAGTTCTTCATTGTGGAACTTTATTTTGAAAATACATTAACATTTTAAAAGCAGCAATTGAACTTGCAATTCTGAGACTAGACTTTCTTTATTCTACTGGAATATTGAGCTTTTGAGGCTATGGGGGCTCTGGACTCCCTCAGACCCCCCCCTGACTGATTGTTTAGATTGAATGTGCTGGATTCTCTCAAGACTTTAATGCACTAGATGGTTCTGATTGGTTCACAGACTCACGTTCTACTGTGAGAATAACGAAATGGCAATTTGGAAAGCAAATAAAAGTTACCTGCTGCAGATTTGAACTCACCTTTGAGTAACAGATCTTGCCGGCTTACTTTTTTTTTTTTTTTTTTACTTTTAGTTGTCTCTTGACTTCTCTGCCTGTTGTCTTACTGACTGATTGCAGCACTCTGAACTGCTGCAGGCGTTATTAAGGTGCCAAATTTACATCATTTTGTATGGAGGTCTGTCTTATGTAGTCGTCGCTGGTAGAGTACTATTGTTATAGACTCACTATTGTGAGTCTACAACATTTGTAGATAATAATAATTAGTATTTAATGAGTTCAAGCGTAGAATGACTTTGTAGTCGCCTACACATTTGCATACAAATCCCAGCTGGTCAGCAGCCAATGAGGAAATGTTTCTCAAAGTTCCACTGTGTTTTACGTGACATATGTAATCGCGCTTGGCTGACGAAGCTGGCTTCCCTCTAGAATGGGGAAGTGTTTGCGGGCCGACACCGGAGGAGGAGAAGACTGATTGAATACACTTTGGCTCTCGGAGTTATGACATGAAACACCAGACAGCAGGCTGAAACTCAGCGGGACATTATATCTGAGAAGCGAGAGTAGATCTGGGTGATCAGGGATAATGAGCACCTATGTTGTAAGTTCATTTTATTCCTTCCACAGTGTTATTTAATCTGTTGTTGCGTTTTTCCATTCCGTGTTATTGGAGTGGGATTTGCTCATCACGTTGGAGTGACTAGTGTTGAAATGAAGCTGAATATGTTTCAGTTGATTCTTGCTGATGGTCTGCTCAGAGGGGTCGGTGCTGCCTTCATCTTTGCCCTGACAAGCTGGCACGAGTGTTTCTGTGGATGTGTGTGATTCATTCGAGTGGATCTCTGTGCTCAGCGTGGAGCTGGCAGGATGTAGCACATCCTGTTTTTACATGGCAGTGTGAAATCTCTCTGAATAGCAGCCATAGTGGAAAAAATATTGGGTCACACAAATAGTGACTGTGAAGTCTGTTTTCACCTAAAAATAAAAATGAAAAATACAGAAAGCAAACCGCTAAATTTTATTTGAAGGTGAATGGCGACTTCGCCTATCACCCACCCATAGACAGCTGGGATAGGCTCCAGCCCCCCCCTCCCCCCCCTGCTGTTACAGTAAATGAATGTATGAGTGACAGATGACTTCTCCAACCGTCTTCACATTCTCTTTCTTGTTTTTCTTCTTTTTTTTTTTTAAGATGTCACCTGATTTCCTCTTCGGGAGTTGCCAGAGAAATACTGGTAATGGCTGGCAGGTGAAACAGGTAAAACGCCGTCATTGCCTGAGGGAAAAAATAATAGTTACGGTACATTTTAAAAGTTAGACTGTCTTAACCAGTTCTACATATTTTCCCCACACAACGGCATGTGTGTGTGTGTGTACCCAAGCATAGCAATTGACCGTGTGTCATTGCAAAAACATCTACAGGTTAGCCGGACTGCCGACTGCTATGAACGTGTTTAGCTGGCAACTCTATTCTTGTAATTCATGCTCGCATGCCAGATTGGGACGGTAATCCTGAGTGTTTTTATCAGCGCTTAAAGGCCTTTTGATGGAGGGTACTTTCCTCATGAAAATCGATGAACTCAAGTCTTTAGATTTGCAGAACTGCAACTCCACTGTATTACTGTAGAATACATTAAACCTATGCCAGATATGCTCTTTAGATTCTCAGAGATCAGCATTTATGCATATTAAGGTGGTGAAATAGCAACTCATGGTGTAAAACGAGGCTGTTACCCAAGCAGTTCTTACTGCAACATGTTGCATCACAGAGGGGTGTGGGTTCACTTGGTTTAAAGCCCTTTTAGAGGCCTCGTCTGAGCAAAGGAGCAGATTTGGCTCTTAGTGCTAATCCTCCTTGCATGAAAAAAACGGCAAACATTAGAAGGGATATTTCGTCTGATTGTTGGAACTGGGTTAGAGGGATTGGGAAAGGTGCTTCATTATTGCTGCTGCTGCATGAAAAGTTGAGGTTGTGTGAGCGTTGTGCATTTGTGCACACGTGTATATGTGTGTTCATGTGAGACATTGGAAGCACAAGTATTTGCATGTACAGTACATAAACGCATACAAACATCAGACTGTGCTCTTCCTGTGAAGTGAAGTGAAACAATTAGACCTTCTCTCCTGCTGTTCACAAATGTAAACAAAGTTATGATGCAATGGTTTTGTTTTGTTTTATAACAAATTATTTGAACGTACTGAGGCTGGTGAGTTGTGTGTGTGCTCACACGCTGACCACAGTGAATGAGGTGAGGCTTAAACCATTGTGAGAAGGATTTCCCTCCCAGCAACCATCACCGTGACGCTGGTGCTTTCTGATCCAAAGTAATTATTTTAGACGTTTTTATCGACTCTGCTGTCAATTAATCCAGGAAGCAAAGCTGCCTTCAAAGAGCCTGTCATACGAAAACACATCCTCTGTGGGCATGAGGAACGGGGCGGGGGGGGGGGGGGGGGCAGGCTGTGTGTTTGGTGTCTATTTTTTGTTAGCAGTGGAGCAAAGGACAGAAACTGCCAGTGTTAAAAAACAGTTAAACCACCTAAAGCCATGAAAAATATTCATATCATTGTCAAAATGCAAACACACGTGACATATATGTTGCCTTGAGTAAAAAGAAAAAAATATGACGGAAGCAGCTGTTGATGAAGTGGAGCCATAGGAGGGTTTAGGTCAGTCAGCAAGAACAACAGAGCCACCAATGGAATGAGATCACAATCACTAGAGGTCGTCAAGAATAAATGCAAACAAAAATTTGGACGGACAAACACACATCAATTGAGTAATTTAATATTAGTTTTATTGGTATTGTTAAATGTCGATGACTTATGTACTAAGGACTTTCAACGGAAACAAGACTGCAAGGGCTTTTTTGAAATGCTCCTCTTAGACAGGATGTTTGACTGTACTTGTACTGCTCTAACATTCTATCTAACAAATATAGTCATCATCATCAGATACAGACACACAGTTCAAGTTATGGTGCTGAGCAAAGATCCTTATTTTGCGGATAACAAAGGATTAATAAATGACGCGAGGGGGAGGCAGTGGCTCAGTCGGCTTGGAGATGGGTTGGGAACTTGGGTTTGGTCACCGGTTCAAGTTCCAGTGCAGAAAAAAATAAATACGGCGAGTGGACTGGTGGCTGGAGAGGGGCCAGTCTGCCTCCAGGCCACTGCCGAGGAGCCCCTGAGCAAGGCACCGACCCTCCCCACCCCAACTGTTCCGGCCGTGCCAACTATGGCGGCACCCATACCTTATGCCCTCTCTGCATGTTGCTATATATATACTGTATATATATATACATATGCATGTGTGTGTGTGTGTGTGCGGATTGTTTACAGGGGCCCACTATAGGGTGTGAATGTGTGTTTTTGTACTGTGCGCATTTGCATGCACAATGACAAAATAATTAAAGATTTAAAACTGTTCAAGGCATCAAATATATAGAAACTATACTGAAAAGAGTATGTAGCATCATTGCAGCCGTCCCAAAGAAGTGGGAGTATTTTGTGCAATCTTCAGTTTCTACATCGAGTTTTCTTTTCCTTTTTTTGCATGTCTGCTCCACCCAAATGTGTCACCCTGACCTTTGACCCCTGTGAAGAGCATGCAGCGTGCTGCCTCCTCTGACACCCTGAGCACATTCAGCGCTGATGCCCAGTTCTGTAAATCCGATCCCTTGCGAGATGTAAAGCAGCCGCTCAGCCACTCCCAGTCAATGGTCCTGCCTGAGAATGGCAAGGTAGTCGCCTCAGAGCACGGACATAAAGTTTGTACAGCATTCACAGACACACGGAGAGAAGTTGAACTTGTTGATGATCTCTGCCGTCTTTCAGTTGGTCGATCAGAGCCGAGATTGCTCCTGCAATGTGACCAACATCGTTGTGGAGCCTCCGTCTCCTGAGAGCTCTCCAGACAGTGACAGCCATACCCCAGTGAGTTAACGCTAATTTTCACATCTGTGCATGAGTATAATATTAAATATTGATTTAATGTTTTGCATAGACAGAGAACTCTGGGCCTGCAGCACCAAAAAGATATTCTGAGGACCTTCTTCTTCTTTTCCTACAATGTAGTTAAATTAGCATGCAAAAGTTGATTTATACACACAGCACCCCCAATGAACTTTACCTGGCAGAAATACCCTGTTAAACTAACTATCAAAGTGAATATCATTTAATTTGTGCAAAAGCAAGGTCTCCACTGTTCGTCTGGTATTAATTGTGCTCTCTGGCACCTTAATCGGGGCCACTCCGCAGTGGGAGATTTTAGAGCATGATGATTTTGCATGATGCAACAGTAAAGTTAAATGAGTTTGCTCAGGATGTAGGAGATTACACAGAGCTATACTTTGCTGTTAACTTTGTTGAGTGATGATAATATTAGGGCTTGAGCATTGCAGCTATTAACGTCTTCTTAATGCATCCTCAGGAGCTGGAGAAAGCCGGCCTCTTGAACAAGACAAAGATTGCAGAAGGAGGCCGGAAGCTGAGGTGAGGCGACTTGAGGCTGGTCACCTTAAATACATATTTTTTTATTAGATTACAATTGGAATTTGCTGCGCTGAATCCAATATGACCAGTGTGCACGTGGCTGCTGTTTTGCAGAAAGAATTGGAGCCTGTCTTGGGTGGTTTTGGTTGGAAACAGTCTAGTTTTCTTCAAAGATCCTAAATCACAGTCTCCTTCCAGTTGGGTAAGAGCTCACAGAAACGACATGTTCTTCAGCTTGTGCCATCCTTCCAAAATATAAATGAGGTTTTTCTTTGTAAAAAAAAAACAATCATCATCAAATTATTTAAAATTTCTCAGCCATCTCTTGTGAGTTTTGTTTAAGAGCAGATATCAGTTTTCCCTGTTTTATTTCATTTTGGAATTAAAAATGTTAAGTAATTTCTTAAGTGTGGCCCCTCTCATCCGGGGTGTACCCATGACCCGCAAGGCGACTAAGCGGCTGTAGATGGATGAATGGATGAATGGATGGATGGATGGAAGTAGAAAGAAGAAGAAAAGAAAAGATGACAGATGTTTGTTTGTTCTTGTTTATTTTTGTTTGTTTGTTTTGGTTTAAACAGAAGCCAGGAAACAGTCGACCTGAGAGCAGTGTAGATTTAAGAGGAGCACAGCTTCACTGGGCCAATGAGCTGTCCAGCAAGAAGAACGTGTTCAAGGTCAGAAACGCGTAGCTCAGAATCACGAGGCATCATTTAAAACATCTGATGAAACAATGTCTTATTTGTTCGAAATTTGAATAACACATTTAGACTCTAAATGTTCTCTTGGCTTTCATTGTAATTTGTTGCTGGGAGCTGATGGACAGTGAGGACAATGTCTTCAAAACAAATGTCCCAATACATTTTGATGACAGCTTTTTATTCAAATATATAGCAGACATGTGTGAAACAACTTAGTCAAGTTGTTCCTAACACATTAATTTGGTTTGTAAATGCGTCGTAGCTCAGGACAGTGACGGGAAACGAGTTCCTGCTGCAGTCGGAGACGGACTCTCTGATCCGAGAATGGTACGCCACCATCCAGAGCATCATCGACAAGCTGGTGAGACAACGCACCAGGAAGGGCGTGCATTTAAGACGTGCTCGGCTCCATATTGCTGGATAAAGCGTGTATATTTAGGATAGAATAGTTTCACAATCTAATATTCACATATCACATATCAACACAATGAGCAGCATCTCCCTCTGCCTGCCGTCCAGGAGCGTGAGAATCCTTTGGACAACGTCCTCCTGTACTCCCTGAGGCGGGCGGGCAGCGTGGAGATGCTGGAACACAGCGGAGACGAAGATGAGAAGAGAAAATCCCGTAAGTCATCAACTCGCCCATCCTGACCGCCCTCCACATCACATCTCTTCAGGTTTCTGTCACTCCATCATCATCATCATCGCTCTTTTTTCTCTATACTCTCACACAGGCTTTTTACATCCCTCCATCTTCTCCTCCATCCTCTCCTCAATCCAGCCTACTTACATTTTCACACACCCTCCGTGGCAAATAATCCCCCCGGCAGTCCTGTCTCACCTTCGCCGTCGCCCGGCCCTGCCACTGTTCATCCTCACCACCATCCCTCCTCACTTGCTCTCCTATCCTGCAGCCGAACACCCTACGTTGATCTCCTCCTCGTCCTCCAACTCCTCCTTCTCTCCTTCTGCAGTCCCTCGTTCCTCATCCAACCTGGAGAACACAGAGCGGAAGAGAGTGAAGACCTGCCTGAAGAAGCTAATCCTAAAGAGGCCTCCTCTGCAGGCGCTGCAGGAGAAAGGCCTCATTAAAGGTGGGATTTCTTTTGGATGTTTTTATTTTAATGCAGGTGTCCTTTATTCAGCAGAGTGATGGATATGCATCCAAAATAATCTTTTCTCCACAGCGTGTTTTGTTGATAATGTCGACAGTCTCAAATGATCCTTTGCTTTTGTCTGACGAGTTTTACAAACAAAACGACCCAATAGGAGGAACTCTGCCTTTGTAAAAATGATTTATTTTGTTCTTCAAGTCAAGGTCAGAATCAATCCTCAGAACCACTGAAGCTCTTTCTGAGTGGCGGTGGCCCTACGACTGAGGCGAGAAACAAAATGCAGTTATTTAGCCTTTAAGTCTTTACAGAAATAAAACAGTTATGTTTTGAACCTTTAACTTGATCTTTAGCTCAATGGAGGGAATGATTTTTGATTAAACAGCATCCTGTAAAAAGAGGAATAAGAGGTTCTTTGGGGTTTCCTAAAGAAAAAGAAAAAAGAAAGAGTATCTTTAGTTGTTTTTGCATTTTTTTTCTCCTGTGAAACAGATTCCAGACTCAAACTGGGGATGTTTCATTTACGTGGTCAGACTCACAACACGGCCGGGATGTTCCAACACCTTCCTTTTTTTTTTTTTTATCAAAGATTAAACAGTTGTGTGGTTAACATTGAAAAGCTACAGCTTCCTTACAGCTTTGGCAGGATCCCAATGAGCCACGTAACCTCGACTCATCCTCATCCACCAGGAGGCGTTCCATCATTTTCACTAAACCACCAGATGAATGTTGATCTGTGGACTTTGGGAAATGGGGCTAATTGGGGTCATTCATTCAGTTGTCCTAATAACCCGATCCAAACATACAGCTGCAGTATGCATGAGAGCAAACCGAGTAGTAAGGGGTTGGTGATGACTTTTCATTGCTAACAGTACAGTACAACATGAGTTGCATTGCATCATCAAGGGTGGGCTTCCATCCCTGCTGGGAATGTGGCGGTTTTCTTCTATAATGAAGAGTAAATGCATGAGTGGGTTAAGTTGAGCGTGCAGCTCTTACATCATGTGTCGGCACACTTAGTTTATATATATATAATACTGTAACATAAGAAGCGTGTGTGTGTGTGTGTGTGTTTGTGCCGTCTGTCATCCCTTCTCAGATCAGGTGTTTGGCTGTCGTCTGGAGATGCTCTGCGAGCGAGAGAAGAACACCGTCCCTCGCTTCGTCAGGCTTTGTACCGAGGCCGTGGAGAAGAGAGGTAGAGCCGCCGCCGCCGCCGACACGCAGCAGTTCTCAAATTAAAGTAGACGCACGGGAAAAATCCATTCAGTTCTGTTTGGCTTCACGTTACAGTTCATCCAGGGAAGGTTCGCTGGCAAATGCTTGTGATTAGCCGACTGAAACGCACAGAGGAGTCATGACAGCTGCCAGCCGGGGAGAGATCTAAATGAGACACAATTGTTGTTTAGAAACAGTGCTCAAAATAAATAAATAAATAATACTCACAAAAGTATCAGCATTTTGATCATAAGCGCTTTTAAAATCCTGGGTTTGATGAATTATATATCTTTAGGGAAAACTTTCAGCTGGAAATATTGAGGCTGTGTCAGACTTCAAGGGCAAAGTCCAGTCCAGCAAAAGAAAGAGTCATTATTTAGATAATTTGACAAAAGATAACAATTACATTTGATAGCAGAGGAACAAAACTAGCAAGTATATGAAATATATTAAAAAGATATTTGTGAATTCTGAAGGGTGATTAAAGGAACAACGGATGTGTGCAAATATATTGATTTTGCACTTCTTGTTAGGGAGTATGGACTAGTGTTTGATTTAATTAAAATAAGCTGTTAGTATGTTCCTCATCCAATATCAGATTGCTATAAATAAAGTGCATTCAGATCATTTGAGACGAACGCACCAGTGATGAGGTCTGCCTTTAAGACGCTGAAGACTTCGTTAGATCATGCATTTTGGTTACCAGCAGCACGATGGTGCCTTAATTATCCTTTAATGGCTCTTTGTGTCTGTGAATTTAAAGTGAAAGCTTTTAACGCCGCAGGTGGCACAGTGGGTAGCGCTGTTGTGCTCACAGCAAGAAGGTCACAAGTTCAAATCCAGCTCGGGGGGCCTTTCTGTGAGGAGTTTGCATGTTCTCACCCCGTGTCGGTGTGGGTTCTCTCCGGGTTCTCCGAGTTCCTCCCACCACCAAAAGAAAAACACACAACTTAGGTCCAGGTCATGATTGGAAATGAGAGTTAGTTCTCAATTAACTCACCTGGTTAAATAAAGGTTAAATAAAATACCAACCAATACCGGATACCAACGTTCATTTATCCCTAAAGCACCATTGTTCCACGACTTCTCGGACTGAAGACTACGCTGAAAGAGCAGAAACCCTATCATGGCAACACTTGGTGCAAGTCTAACACCCTGAAATATTGAGGAGTTTAAAAGGCGATCAGTCACAACGGAACTGGAGATTTTGTCTAAAACAATCATGAATTATTTTTGCCTTCTTTTAGACAAACGTTTCTGTGCAACAAAGCAAATTTCCTTGATGCAAAGAAAATGTCTGCTCCTTTGCTCTTGGCACTGACCCTCATTCATACTCAGCAGCTGACCCAGACAGCTCTGCATGAAAGCAACTCTGTGTGGTATGTTGCAGGACTGGACACTGATGGCATCTACAGAGTATCAGGGAACCTGGCGGTGATTCAGAAACTTCGCTTCCTGGTGAACCACGGTGAGGATGAAGGGGAGGCGGGGCGGGGGGGGGGGGGGGGATGTCTGACAGTGAATGAATTCATTTTTTTGGCAGGTAGAAATTGGACTTGTCTCTCGTATTCGTTTTCAGCACACACAATCTTGCTTGCATGCACAAAGCGTCCCAATTAGACGCTGTGGGAAAGCTGAGCGAGTGACTGTTGGTTTTTACAGAGCGGGCGGTGACCACTGACGGCCGTTTCATGTTCCCAAAGGAGTTGGTGCAAGGTAGATTCAAAGTGTTGGTGGGGGGGGGGAGCCGCTGTTCACGTCGCCTGCTTGTTTTGTGCATCGTGTGTTGCGTAATGTAAAGCCCACGCCTTAAAGCACCCACCCACAGACCAGCAGTGAGAGCTGAGCTGCAGCGCGGGCCAGCCCTGAACAGTCTGGGAGCTGAACTGCCATTTGCTCAATGTGTGTGTTGCCATTAGGCTTTTAAGTTTTCTGATGGCTCGGCAGCACGTTCTCACGCGGTCCACAGCTGCCACCAAGTGGATGGATCGGCTCCGTGCGATGCTGTGCTCACTGACGGATGTTTCTCATCACTATTAGAGCCCCGCTTGCGCTATAAATAAGGAGCATCTTGATATAGAGCATCCTTCCTTTTGGTTGTCGCGCGCTTTGAGAAGCGCAAGGCAAGATGTGCATTAAATGTGTCCGTTTGTGCTTCTGTGTCTTCTCTCACTTTTACAGACCGTCTCTATCTCCCTGCCGCAGCTGCAAGCTTCCGTGTTTACACGTTAAAAAGCTTTTTCTCTCTTCACTCTGACTCTTTGTCGCTTTTTCCATATTGCCTGACTGCATTTCTCCTCTCAATCTCTCCTCCAACACCCCCCCCCCCACCTCCCTCCTCCCATTGTCTCAGAGGAGAAGCTGAATTTGGAGGACAGTAATTGGGAGGACATTCACGTCATCACAGGAGCTTTGAAACTTTTCTTCCGTGAGCTTCCTGAGCCCGTGGTGCCCTTCGGCTTCTTCGCCGACATCGTGGAGACAGTCAGTGAGTGGCCGGATTTAGGCTCAAACCAATCATTTGTTTCGCGTCCTGTGTATTCCCTCGCCCTTTTCATGAAATACTTGAATGGCGTCCAGAGAGACATTTGCAATCAATCCGAGATGGAAATCAAAGCATTCCTTCAGGTCCTGATGGCTGACAGATGTCACAACAATAATAATAATTATGTTTGAGGTGAGCTTAATCAAAATTTTTTTTATTTTGACACCACTTTTGAAAGGATACTGTTGGTTTTATTCTGCCTTTCTTCCTGTCAACAAATGCCATGAAATCAGTTATAGACAGACTTCATTATCTTGTCAACAAATGCCATGAAATCAGTTATAGACAGACTTCATTATCTTGTCTGTGGTGTTCTCAAATATATGGTTACGTAGTTTAGAAAATTCAAAATATTCCAAAATGCCTATATTTTCTTCAAATGGTACGACAAGAATACTTGTCGTTTTGTGGACATTTTTTGGCTATGAATTAAAGCGCCCTCGGTGCCCCATGTTAGTTATGACTATTTCACCAATCACAGCGTTGCGGTGTTATAAACGGCATTGCGAGATTCATCTTTTCCTTTTATCAGTTCATTTCCACAAAACTCAAAACATGTATATTAATTTTCAGTTTGAATTTCAT
This sequence comes from Brachionichthys hirsutus, assembly GCF_040956055.1. Lineage (NCBI taxonomy): Eukaryota > Metazoa > Chordata > Actinopteri > Lophiiformes > Brachionichthyidae > Brachionichthys > Brachionichthys hirsutus. Next base: position 4,803,750 of record NC_090904.1, on the reverse strand, counting down.
GTGAATCCTTGGGATTGTATTTTTTTTGTGTGTGAGTGATCATCAGTTTAATCTTCATCAAACCAGAGCAGTGAAGATTGATGCTAATCAGGTCCGCTGGTTCCCGGCCATCGGGATGTCTGTCTAATAAAGAGCCAGATTGATATGACGTGATGCAGTTGCTGTGATTTGACATGGCTCTCACTCTGTGCTGCAGAGATGTCAGACTACATGGACAAAGTGGATCGCCTGAAGTGTCTGGTGCTCAACATGCCTCCTCCAAACCACGACACCCTGGAGTTCACCTGTCGCCATCTCATACGGTGAGAATGCAAGAGTGAAGCCGCTAAGGACACCTCTGCTCATGCCGATCTTCACTGCGGCGTGTTTTTATTTGCATTTAGAAATAGAAAACTATTTCATAATGGAGTCTATTCACTCGGGACATTTTGGCATTAATGGGATGAGCCGAATGCCCTTGTAGAAATGCAACGTCTCCTCCTGTTAATTTGACTTTTAAACGTGTGGCCACAAGAGGGGGTAGTTTCACTGTTTCACTCAGTCATTCTGGTCAGTGCTGATGCTTCTCAGGATCACTATTGTTATGTTTGGGTCTCTGAGAGGATTAAATGAAGATGAATGTCATACAATACTCTGTAAGCCAGTTCCTTTAACAGAACATATAATGTGTGGGGTTGTTTTTCTTTCTCCTTCTAAAGGGATGTGAGCTCATGTTCTGAGGCCTCTTTTTATGGCAGGGTGTGGTGGGCCCCACAGATTTATCAGCTCTGCAGCTTTCTGTCATTCCTTTCTATCCTCACGCTGTTTTCCATTGATCATTTCCTCTCCCAATCACCCCGTGCTCTGCTGTCTCGCTCTTACGCATCTTTCTTTCCTCACTTCCGCTTCATTCGCATCCCACTTTTTTTTATGTTTCCCTCTTCCTCCTCCTTCTATCCCTTCCTTTCTGTTCTTCTCCGTTCTCGTCCTCCCTCCGCCCCCCTGCTCGCCCCCTTGCCTCACAGATCCCATGAGAGCCTTGTGGTTCGTCTGCTGGAAGGCATACCAACACCACCGCCGCCACCACTGGAACCTCTCTCTCTTCTCTTTTTTTGCCCTCTTCTTTGCTCAATTCTTTTTTTCCCCCCTTCTTCCCTCTCGTTGCTCTCCTTCTTCGCTCCCTCTCTTTTTTTTCCTCCGCTCTTTTTAATGTGGAAGTTTTGAGCAATTGCTGACTGCTTCTGTGGTTTGGTGGGAATGGCATTTTTAGAAGAATGCCTCATGCTGTGGCTAAATCCATTCCTACCCCCCCCCACCTCCAATCGTACACACTCATACACACAACATGCTTCTGCATGATTTTTCATGCATGGTCTGCATTAAGTTACTGAATGTATAAAAAAGATATGCTGACAACAATTTTGAGGGTATTTGGGCAGTTAGCTCTGTATCTCTGCAATCCCAGAGATCGAAAACCGACAGGAATATTTGCAGATCTGCGAGGTTGTATTTAGGCACCGCGGTGCTTCCAGCTAAATGCAAGAGTCTCACGTTTAGACTTCATGCATGAAGCCTGTTATGATGTGTCTCACGTTCACCGTCTTTATTTAGTATTTTAGCACGTAAGCATTGGCTCATGAGCGCGTAAACACAACGTGCAGCCGAGGCTGACGTTTTGAAAGCCATCAACAAAAGAATAATGACTTCAGCTTCAAAGAGCAGTTATTCCAGCTTTACTACAGGCGAGTACAATTCATCCTCAGATGAAATAAATGCACCAAATACGATGACAACGCCATGCAAATGTTGTTGAGACACTGCACACAAAACCACAAATGTCAGCCTCATGGTGGCGTCGTGTAGAAATGTCAGCGGATCATCAGGATGCATCATCTGAAGACCACAGATGTCTGAGCACAGTTTCAAGGCAATCCATCAAGTCGTTGAGCCCAGGTCAAAGCGCCAGAAACAGACGTCCTACTTTCAATGTTTTGTTTTAATATAAAATGTTAAAGCTCTGTCTTTCTTTCTTGTGCTCGTCCGCTCTCTGCAGAGTGCTGGATAATTCAGACACCAACCGAATGACCACGCAGAACATCGGCATCGTGTTTGGGCCGACCCTGATGCGCCCAGAGCGCGACAACGGCAACATGGCTGTGAATATGATTTACCAGAACCAGGCGGTGGAGCTCATCCTCAGCGAGTTTGACCACATCTTTGGATCAAGAGGCTCCTCTTGATCTTTTTTAGACAGAGGAGGCGGAGGTACCAAAAAAAAAAAAAAAGGAAAAACATTTGCCTGGTTCAGAAGAAAGCGCTGCTTCTGCATTTGTCCTCTTTGACTGTTGACTCGTGGTGGGGAAAAAAAATAAAAAATAGATTTCACATTAAACGCTAATTACCGGGTAGAAGAACAAGAACAGAGGAGCTGCTAATCTTGACATCTGGCCTCCACGCAAAGCCATGTGAAGACAATAGTAGGAAAGCAAACTAATTTTAGCTGAAATACTATGAATCCAGACGTAGAGCCCTGTCGGGGAGCTTTAGACGACAGGAGTCATGGGATGCGTCACGATAAATGAAAGTCGATGGCGCCAGAAAATCCTTGTGACCTAATAATTACGGAAGGAACGCTCTATCTGAAAGTTGTGCTGAAACAAAACGGGCCAGAACCGTCTCACTGTGAACACAAAAGCACCTGCAGGACTTCTCGCAGAAGAAATATGCAAGCGTGGAGGAAGGTGTGTGCTTCTCAGCTGAGGTTTTTTATTTTTCTTACAGACTTCAGAGCAAAGAGGAGCTCATTCATTCGTCAAAATTAAAAGCACCGTTTTGGTGATTTCATGAATGCACCATGAGTGTGTGGGACCTTCAAAGCTTCCCTTGTTGTACAAATTAGGATGTATTTTGTTTATATCAGTACAGCCTCCTTTGGATAGTTTTAAATAATATAAAGTTGTAAATATCTGAAAATGTCTAAGTCTAGTAGCACTTTCTGTGTAACACAGTGATTCTAACTGAAACGCCCTGAAATATACAAATATAATTTTAAAAAAGAACAAACTTATTTAATATATTTTATATATTTGTCCAGGATGTGGCCGTTAGGTTGTTTACTCCTGAAGTCATAAGTTTGTGTGAGACAGTAGAATTGTGGGGCGGTATTTAGGTCTCAGAGACGCGGGGGGTGGGGGGGTTGTAAGGCATCTCTCCCTGTGATCGGTGCAAATGCTGGTGCTTTTAATAACATAACAAAAGAAGACCTGGAAATATGTATGTGTAAAAAAAAAAAAAAAACACATTTCTGGATTTCCCCCAAAAGCCTCTCAGTCTCACTCTGTGGCTTTGGTAATGTTATATTGGCTGCGGGTTTGGCAAGAGACAAAAAAGAAGGAACAAAAAAAGGGGAGATTTGGGCGTGGGGGTTCATAGCTCAGAGAAGTTTTATTAGATTTATTTATTCATTTTTTATGTTCATGTTATTTCAAGTCCGGTAAGTTTGTGACAGATGGATCATCTCATCTTTTCTGTGCGTTTTTAACTTCATTTTTTGGATGAAGGAATATTCTGTAATTTGGTAGGAAGCCATTTTTGTTGATTTGCCTCCAGTGCATGTGCAATGGCCACATTATCACCTCGTGTGCCCCCCCCCCCCCCCCGGTCAGTATTACAGCTGCACAGTGGTGTTACTGTGTGGTTTGTATTTCTTATACAGAAATGAGTTCTGATACAACATCCTGATTGAAGTTGGCCGCTGTTTGTTTTAGCGTTCGTGCTTTGTCTCCTTGAATAAATATTTGTTTAAGAATGTTAAAAGTTTGCTAAATCTTTTCCTCTGTTGTATTTTTTCATCCAAGCAGCTCTCCGGGCTGGTATGCTTTTTTAACCTACCAACCTGTGTGCTCTTATTCTTACAGAGTGAGAATGGCTTTCTGTTGAGCTGTTTCATCCGTTTCCTTGGAGAGTGGAGAAATACTCTACACAGAGAATAACTTTTATTTCGTTGTCTCCTTCAAAAATCACATAATAGCAACTATAATGGCTAACAGGCCAGGGCACCTGGCCTTGACATTCCTGCTGTGGCTGACAATTATCTTTATTACAGATAAATCCATCTGTAGCTGTGTTTTGTCATTCCTTCATTCTTTCTTGACAGGCATGCTTGTCGGTCTGTACAGACAATCTGGTGTGCAATGGTGGTGATGTTCAGGTTGCTGTCTGACTGTGGAGAATGTTACACGCCTCCAACATAATTAATATCACCCGTTATAGATGATATACAGTACCGGTAGTTTAAAGTATTGTGTTGCTGCAAGGCTCCCAAAAGTATGTGCTGTCTGCCACCCAGTATAGTTTGTTACTCTAACACTCTCAACCTGCCACTAATCCTAATTAGCACACACACACACACACACACACATGCACGGGACCTGGCTGAAGATCTTTATGTCCACACTGTAAATTAAGGATTTGATAAGTTTTGTTTGGAATAACTTAATAAAACCCATTTCATAACCATTGGAGAGAAACTGTGTCGATCAAAGTGATTACTCAATAGTCTCATAAAACGACAGCAGGATGTTTGGAAATAAAGGACTTAAAAAAGCGATTTATGGAGGTTTTTAATTACAAAATAACCTGAAATTCAAAATCTAGAGATAAAGTATGTACAGTTGTATCCACAAACATGCAAAAAAAAACCACAACAACATAATATTATGCAAACTGGTTCCTAGTAAAAAAGGTAAAAACACTGCTTGATATTAAAATAGTAGTTTTCTGCCTAGTTTTGGCCAGATGAAAACAAATAAGGAGCCAGCAAGAGTAACTTGGCAGTGAGGGTGTGTGTCACATATGCATAGCTTTGCTGGTAAACACACACACACACACACACACACACATACAAACTCTCACATTCAGACCAGGAAGTGCCTTCGGTGCTTGGTACGCATGAATACTACAGCTGACCCCTTGCAGCACCTTCTAATCTCGTCGCACCAAGGCTTCATCACGTCCCTCATCAGTGTCCGGGAACAGCCGAGGCACTTTTCACGTTTTTGTTTTTTTTCACGTTGACTACACTGCAGTCGGAAAGAGGAAGTTAAAACACTGAAGGGTGGGCCCTGGGTCTGGACCCTTTCAACACACCCCAACGGAAAACCAGAACGTGTGGCACAACAATGTTCGGTGGGTGTCAAAATAAACCAAATATGGATTATCATGAGAAATAAGATGTATTTGAGCAATCGATGAAATAAAGCAGCTTTGTGTGGCGATTCCACGCATAGTTTGCTCCCACTAAGCAAGGGAAGACAATCCAAGAGATAGGCTTTGCCTTTTGTCGCTAATACAGAGCTGCAGAAATGACTGTCCCCCAGCAAGGCACACAGTTACTGTTAAAAAAAACTAAAGGTGCAGTCCACTGCTTTAAACGAAAGAACTAAATAAATGAAATAAAACAAAAAGCCAGGACTAGAAATAGCTGCGTGTGTGTTTGTCAATTTCTGACATTTTAAATGTTATTGCTCATTTCTAAAGACAGAGGTAAAGACATGCATCAAATAATAGATATTGGAAAATTGTTATTCATTTGGAGAAATAAATATACCAACTGATCTATCTACCGATTCTGGCATTATCTGTGACATTTACCTTTTCAATCTGACAAAGGTAAATCTTACTGAAACAGTACACTACCACTACTACTACAGTACTACTACTACTACTACTTTATTGGTGGACAGGCTGCAATAGTTCAAGGAAACAATTCAACTAGATCTGGGGATGTGTGATTAAGGCCTCTGGATTATGGGATGTGCCACAGCTGGCAGCAGGAAGCTCACATCAAACTTGATTTCTGTTGCGGACTGGAGCGAGGGGACCCCAGGGAACAGAGGACGGAGACGGGGTGAACGCTGAATTTGTATTTTACTGAGGCTCATCAGAAAGCTCAATGTCCTGGAGCTGTACACAGGATAGCGGGTCGGCTGGAGCCCAACGAAAATAACTGGGTAACAAAAAGACACAGCCGAGATGGAAAAACCAAAAAGCCAGCTCTAATACAAATCGCTCACAACAAAAGGAAAACGCTGCGCACGACCTGGGCGCACGGATCAGCTGCGGTCGGCAAGGCGAGGTGAGGCGAGACGAGACACAGGGACGGGGAGCGGCAGAACAACGTGATCTAAAGAATAGTCCGACAGGGAAGAGCGGGCGGAGCAGGGTTTATTGATGGCTGGTGGTAATCTGCCTCAATCCGCCTCAGGTGTGTCCGGGGTGACCGCAGCCAATCCGCACGCTGCAGGTCCTGGAGTGAGAGGCAGGCACAGGTGTGCGTAATAAGGCAAATCATGAAGTGCAGCAACATGACCCTCACAGATTTCCATGCTTGTATGGATGACATGACACCAGGTGAGTAAGCGCAATGCTTTGGAAATAAAAGAGTGAACAACAAATCAAACATACAAACGTTACAAGAACAGGAACTCTATATTGCATGACGAAATACTTTACTGTCGTATATTTTATCTGTATGGCTTCATCCACCTATGCTTTGGCTGTTCCATGAATTTTCTCATACTGTGAAATGTAACGTTAAAAAAATATGTATGGAGTGTATAATATGTAGTTAATGTACTGCATCGACATGTTTAAGGTTTTATTCTGGCTAAATCTTTTATACTCAGGTTCAGATCACATTTGTCCAAGTCTCCATTCTGGTCTTTAGTGTTTTGCTCCCAGAGTTGTCTCTTTGCATCGTGATCATGCAGGCATCCCAAATCATAACCATTTCTCTCGTTGTCCTCTGAAGGCGACTGCTGGGCGGTACGCGCCTCTGCTACCCCTGCCAGACGTGGCTCTTCCTCTTGACCATTACTGACTCCTGCCTCTTTATCTTCCTCCTCTTCTTCATCCTTCAGAGCCTCTGCAGCTCCATCCAGGCTGGAATCGCTGAGAAAGGAGTGCAGCGTTTGGGTATCCTCCATCAACAGCGGGGTCTCATCGGCGAAGCGGCCCCCGAGGTTGTCGCCGGTCCCTGGGGTGAGAGGAAGTTCCTCGTTGTCTTGGTCTGGATCCTGGTCCTTGCTGCAGTAGGCATAGCGGTGGTTCATGTGCTGAGAGTAGGAGCCGGAGTGAGAGAAGCGTTTGCCACACTTATCACATTGGTAGGGTTTCTCTCCAGAGTGCAGCCGACTGTGCTCGATCAGATGATGCTTATGCTTGAAGGCCTTGTTGCAGATTTTGCACTCATGAGGACGTTTACCTGTAATAAACATTTTTTTTTTAAAGTTTTTGTTATTTAAACAGCAAAAAGGGTCAGACTTTTCTTTTACCGAAATCTCTTTGACACAGATATGTTTAAAGAACTACGGAACTTAAACTTTTTAACCCACCCTTGTGTGAATTTATCTGAAGTTGAAAGGTGATTTCTATCACCTGTAGGGCTAGGCCAATTGTTAGTCCTTGTTTTCAGCATATATATACCTTGAAAATAAATGACAGTAATCTGCTAATTGAAAAAGAAGACCTGAACTTTAAAGACGGTTCACCTCTAATCCAAGAAGCTTCTTCAGTTCTACATGACTGGGTGAGAGTCCAGATACTTAAACTCCTGTTGGAGCAAAAACACAAAGAAAGGTCCGAAACCACCAGGACTATAATTCTCAATTCTCTCAGACAAACGGAAACCCGTTGTCATCCCCTGCCCTGGCGTTTCTGAAAAATACCGAACCCTAACCCTGCCAGTCGTTCAGAACTGAAGAAGCCTCTCGGATGATGAAGGTGAACCGTCTTCAACCAAACTTGTACGAGTCCAGTTGACTCTTTGTTTTTGCTCTTGGTGATTTACTTCAAACCGGGATCACTGAGAGCTACGGCGCCTGGGAAATGCTTTAGCGGATAGTGTGGCGGGCTACGGACCTGTGTGCTCGTATTTGTGTCGGAGCAGGGAGCTGCTCTTCTGAAAGGTTTTTTCACAAATGTCACAAGCATAAAGCCCCTCGTCTGTCTTCTTCAGTCTCTTCCTCCCTGGCCCTCCTTCTCCATCCAGCCCTTCGTCCATTAGAGAAAGATAATCCAGAGCTCCGCGGTTCAGCACCTCACCCTGCACAGAAACATTTATATAGCAGTTTTTGTTCTTCTTCCATGCAGACTTGTATTTCAATAACTCCCCAGTATTCCTTAAAACAAAGTGCTAGGAGAGAAGCCTTACTCACCATGAGAGCCTGTCTCTCCTGGTGGATCTTTTTCAGTGTCGCCTCTGCATCCGATTCCATCATGTAAGCCATAGGAGAGAGGAACCCGGGGCTGTTAGGCTGCTGGCTGAAGGGAATGGCGATTCCATCATGCCCTGAAAGCCCTAACCCAGAATGGTTAAAGATCGGAAATTCATTGTATAAGGAACCTGGAAAAGCAGGCGCTCCGGCCCTGCTGTAGACTTGGTGGTGGTGAAGGGGTAGATGTGAAGCTGGACTTGGCCTCCTAAAGCCCTGTGTCCTGAGGTCCCTCCGCTCTCCTCGGCCTGAGTTGCCATTTACAATCTTACCCCTTTGGTCTTGTTCTGGGAGTTGCTTGGGCAGGGAGAGATCTAGCGGCTCACTCTGGGACCAGGGGCTGCTGGTCTGGCTCTGTGGAGAGGGGAGTTCATGGGGGCAGCTGGTGAGGTCGAGGCAGATCGGAGAACTGAGCTCAGAAGAGGGAACTCTCCTCCTTGTTGAAGGTGATGACAGCTCAGTGGATTGATTGATTGCTTTGCTTGGGCTTCCCTTTGATTGGCGAGACCAGAACACTCGTGAGGGGATGGCATCGTTTTGGGGCAGAGGGGGCGAGTGCATGGCAATAAAAAGCTGCTGGGGTACAGACTGCCAGCCGGGCTTCTGCAACGGTGAGTTGCTGCCAGGCAATCCGTTGCTTGCTTCGCTCCGTTTGCTGTTCTCCGGTTGGAGAGCAGGTCGAGTGAAGAATAAAGGTGAAGAGGGGTGTTCTTTAATGCAGAGACTCTCAGGCAGCTCCCCGACCTCTGGGTTCATTTTACATTGGTAGCGCTCATGCCGAAGGAGCATCTCCACATTGGGGAAAGGCTGGGAGCACCAGCGACATGTCAGCCCAAGCACACCTCGTTCCCCTCCGCCTGAAACCACAGCATCTCTTCCACTGTCAGGTGAAGCCGTCCTGTTGGATCTGCTTCCTCCTCCTTCTATACCCATCTCCTCATCTTTCCTCACCTCCCTATGAAGCATCTCTTGGAGCAGCTGCTCGAACTTGTTCCCAGAGTGCAGATAAGGCAGCAGGGTGGCCCCTTTCAGAACACTGGCCCTCAGCGAAAGCTCAGCGGAGGCGTCCCAAAGCCGTGCCAGATCTGAAGCTCCGGGGAAGCCCGTGGGATCGTGGCTGGCGTTCCGAACTGTAAGCTCCGGCGTATCAAAGAGTGACGGTCCCAGAGTCATGACATCATCCTGGGTGTGTGAGGCCATCGCAGGGCCCTTATCGCTACTGTTTCTACTTCCGCCTGCAGAGGGAGATGTTGGAAATGAGTGGTTGTAGGAGCTTTGGGCATGCCCATTGAACACATTGCTGGCTCCTCCTGCACTCCCTCCGCCGCTTCCTCCGACGCTGAGGCACTTCTTGCTGCTTAAATGTGAGCTATAGGAGCCTGAGTGGGAGAAGCGTTTCTTGCAGTTGGAGCACTCATATGGTTTCTCCCCTAAAAGGACGAAACACAGACGGGATGCATTTGTCAAAAAGATGCCAGCAATGAATTGAAAGTCTAACTTGGTATCTTCTGTCATCAATTATTTTAACTTGGCTTCTGTCAAAAGATGAAATGATGTGTAATTTCACAACACATGACTGGTAAAGTCACTGGAGCAGTGGAAGCAACAGCAAACTGCAGTTATTTTTCCTCACCACTGTGGATGCGGAGATGCTCTTTGAGGTGGTGTTTGTACTTGAATGCTTTCCCACACTGCAAACATTTGAACTTCCTGCTTTCCACAGCTTGATCCAAAGTAATGGCAGTCTAGCATGATGGGACATTTTTTATTATTATTAGTTTTTATAATGCAACACATCTTAGGGGCAAATTTGTGTCACTTTAATCATAAATAAAATAATAAAAATACACTTAATAAACCCACTTGATTGTGAAGGGCCAGGTGCCGGTCCATCTGTGCCCTATGGGTGGCAGTGTACCCACAGAAGGGACAGGACACGGGGCTCCCCTCACCCTCCTGGCAGTACCTGACATGGTCCCTCAGTGAAGCGCCTTGCTCATACATCCTGTGGCACACGGGGCAGGTCTGCTGGCTCCTTCCTGCATCTGCGTTAACAGAAAGGCGACAGTTTTAACCGACAATTTTCACACATTTATTTAAACTCTTACTCACACAAGTACATTAAATTCTCTTTGTCTTAAAAACAACATAGATTTACTGTATTAAATCCTCAAAATTGCATCAACATGTAGCCGTATTAAAAATGTAATGACGAACAAATTTAGGTTCCACTAGTTTAGCTGCCATCCATCCATCCATCCATGTTTCCAGCAATAACACACATTGCATTTAAATATCGTAACCATATATATGTGTATAAAATGAAAATCCTTTGTGAATAACAGCCCAAAGAACCAAAAAACAATGCCTTCTAGAATGGCTTCTACAGTTCTGAGAGACTGGTAGAGAGTTGAGATACTTTTACTCCTGTTGTAGCAAAAAACAAACAAAGAACCCAAAGCACCCGGACAATAAGGCTCGTTGCCCCCCCACCCTCAGGTGAGCTGTTATGTTGAGCTGCTACCCAGGTGTGGCTGGGGTGGGGGGAGGGGGTTGTGGATTTTGGGGACAGAGGTCAATACTGAATTGTATGTTGCTGGCTCAACACAGGAGAGACAACTCATCAGGACAAGACTCAGCAGCCCACCTGCGCCTGAAAGACACAGGACACTCTTTTGAGGACAGTAATGTCCAGGTTTTATCCAGGGAAGACAGAATATTTGAAAGTAGGAGTTAAAGAAGCCATTTTTATCAAACTGGAGAAACCATCCCTGAACAGAGGAGGAGGATTAAGACACCATCTATTAGCAATTTACAATTCAGTCCCCAAAATCCACAACCCCCCAGCCACACCTGGGTGCAGCTCAACAAAACAGCTCACCTGAGGGTGGGGGGGACAACCACCCTTCACCTTTTGAATGCTAATGACCCCTGAAGAGTCGTATTGTCCTGGTGTTTTCTGCTCCAACGGGAGTTTAAGTATCTGGACTCTCTGCCCGTCATTTAGAACTGAAGAAGGCTCTTGGATGAGAGGTGAACCGTCTTCAACCAAACTTAAACAAGTCCAGTTTATTCTTAATTTCTGCCCTTTGTTATTTACCTGGATGACTGAGAGAGCCTACACAGACATTACACATACTATGAATTTTTTGTTAAACACTCTTTGTTAAACCATGAGTGATGACTTTTTTTATTCTCTAGTTCCTCAGAAACGAATTTGTAAAGAACCATCCTGTGTTGAGCCGCTCTGATATTCTGTCTGGCTGATTATCTAGCCTACCTGCGTCCTCAGGTGAGTGGTGCTGAGCTCCGGGTGACCAGATAGCAGGCGGTAGCTCATCATGCCTGCTCCCCGTGTGGTACGCAGCTACCGTACCGTTGTGGTTCAGATGGTCCAAGACGATGGCTGAGGTAGAGGCCTTCCTGTAGTGGGCCAGAAATTCATAGTGGGTCAGGTCCTCAAAGGAGTTCTGGGAATCTGAGTTCTTACCTAAGGAAAAAAAAAAATGAAGCAGAGGAACTGAAATGTTCATATAAAAAAAAGGAATATCTTCATTTTTAACCAAAGTTCAGCTCTTATGTGAAACTGCTTTTTGGTCAGAAGCCATGCTGTCACAATAAATATAATACAGGCAATAAAACAGACCAACAAACGTGTCAAACATTGTCCAAAGCAGCATAAAAAACATCCAGTTATTACGCAGTCATATATTGGAAATACAGAATCTCTTCTGGAGAGGGAAATTCTTTTGTCTTATATTTTTTTAATGATTGATCAGCATTCTTGCCAGCAGGCGCATCGGTGCGGTTGAACCACTGCCTTTGTTGCATTGTCACATGCTAACTCAAATTCTAGAGGGAGGGTTTGGTCTCTGGCTTTGCGTGGATGTGAATGCCTCACATATGCATTCACGTGTGTGTGTGTGTGTGTGTATGTTTGGCCACAGGAGGTCAAGTCAGATCAATTTCATTTTTACAGTCAAATCACAGCAAAAGAAAGCTCACGAAAGGTTTCGTGCAGAGCGGGTCTAGAGCCTACTCTTTAATTTGCCCAGCATTCCTGCATGAGTGAGATCTCAGCATCAGGAGGAAAAATTGCCTCAGAACAGGCAGAAACCTCAGAGCGGAGCCCCAGCCTTGGTTTCAAAACTATGCGCTTGGGAGTGGGGATAAATTGCGAAGCGACACTGAGCAACTGAATCTAATGGAACTTAAGTGTTTATGTGAGTGGCAGATAAAACAACATGCTTCCAGATGGAACAGAACAGAATTAGAGAACTCTTTCCAAGTCAACAGCAACAGGCAGGCAGGGGGAGAAAGCCACAAGAAAGGACAGGGTGTCTCTTATCACGAATCAAGCCAGTCAGCTCGCAGCGACTTTGAGGAACATTTGTCAAATGCTTGCAGATGTTGGCATCATTTGAGCTGTTTTTAATGTGGCAAAGGGAAGAGTCTGTGCGGTTGAGTGTTGTAAAAGCTCAGCTTCGCCTTCATCAGGCGAGGCGGAATCACGCGAGGCGAGGGAGCTAAGTGATTGTTAGTAGGCAAGCCTCGTGAGCCTTTGATCGCTCCTAAATACAAGGGGAAGCCTCGCAAAGCTCGGCGTGATTTCAGTGCCGTAACATCACCTCTTTGATGCGTGGAAATATAGTGACATTGTGTGGGATGAATTCTTTTGTTATGCGTTCAGAAGGCTGCCTTCTTAAATAGAAGTCGGAAAAGGGAGCGGCTTGAAGGGAAGGCATGGTTTCACAAGGAACCGATATGAAGGTGTGTCTAGAGGGCTCTGAGGAGCATCAGGAGACTGGAAGTGTGTTGCATCAGAAAAACACCGTGAAGTTGTTAGTCTCCTAGCCTGCTGATAATTCTTCAGAACAAGTGCAGAAATATTTCAGAAAATAAGGTTTTAATTTGAAATAGCAATTTTTTTTTCGTTTGTAACTTACAGTGCATCTTCCTCATTGGCTCCTGGTCTCCCTCCCTTTCAGTGGAAGATGCGGCGCCGTTGTCTCCTGCAGCTTTGGGCTCCAACTCAGCCTGGCTCCAGTAGCTCCTGCTGTCGGGGCTGAGGTTGTGCAGCTGTGTGGGGCGAGCCGGGCTGCCGGGCTCCTCCGTCCCCTCGCTAGGTGTCAGGCTTGTCTTGTCCAGGCTCTCCTGGGGCTCCAAGCTCCACAGGCCAACATCATCCTCCCCCTCAGATCCCAGGGAAGTGACTTGCTCGGCATCCACTTTGAGGAGAGACAATGAGAAGGCTCATTTAAATAGGAGACCAAAGACATGTTGATCATGGGCCAGTAGTCAGTATCCTCACTGGAGTTCAAAATATATTTATAAAATCAAATATCACGATGCATTCGTGATATTTGAATGCATCACATATTCGATGTTCTTAGTATACATCGAATGTGATGCTAGTAATAATTTATTTTTTTGTTAAATATGAATATGATGTGTTTAATGTGTTTTAATGTAATTATAGACATGACTCAAAATACAAAGTATTTTTCTTTGCATTTTAGATGTAATTTAGGTGGATGAGATAATTGTTACAAAAAACAAATCACAACCATTCCATCGTCATTTTAATAAACATGACAGGAATTGAAAGAGAATCAGAGAGACTCAACCAGAAACCTTTTTAATATGTTGTCCGTTTTTACCTCTGCCAAGAATGTTATATTTTTGACGCCGTTTGTTTGATTGTTAGCAGGATTATGTAAAAAGTGCTGGAGGGATCTTGATGAAAAGAAAATCTGAAGATGGGTCTTGGTTCGGATACCTGTCTGGATTTAAAAAAATCCGGAAATTCACTCACTAAAAAGTACAGTCACAAAGAGGTCCGATATGCACTATTGTGGAAATGTCTTCTGGATCTGATCCAGAATGAGGTCAAGAAAAATGTAACATTTTAACAATGAATCCCCATTTATCGATTAAAAAATCTGTTAAAAATACACATCAACTCCGATTCACTTTTACTTCTCATTTTACTTTTACTTTTTAAAGATACTAAGAACAATTTAGAACCTTTTGATGATGATCCAGATCACCATGTGGACGGTGTATGTATACGGTCCAATTACAAGCGGATTGAGCTGTACCATGAAGTAATTGTCAGAACAGTCTAATTTTAGGAAAATAAGGTCTTAATAGAACCTTCTGACAAATTTGTAAAAACAAACAAAGAAATTTTGGTGGACACGAAGATCGATAAGTATTTTACTTTCAGTTCTTATTTCACCTCTTTTTCCACTTCACATTTAGAAGATGCAGACAAAGACACACACTCACTCTGTTACTGAAAGACGGAGGCCGGCGCTGCTGTTGGGAGGCGAGGGGGCATCAGGCAATCACAAAATCTCACTAACACCTAAACATGTAACCGTATGCATCACAAGGTTGTGTGTCCTCCTTCAGCTTTGTTACCCCCCCCCCCCCCGTAAAAAATGCAAAACTCTGATTCAAGCCAAGCCCCTGCTCCACGCACCACTGCTTCGCTGATGAAGGGGGGGGGGGGGGGGGTAATACTCTCTCCTGGGGGGGTGAAACTGGTCATCAAATTTGTTTGACCGCAGCGGAGAATTGTGTGGAGTAACGGGTCGGCCCATCAGGCCTGCAGGAGTTACCTTTGGGCCCAAAACGAAGCCCAGTCTGGTCCTGATCATTATTAAGCCGACCCTGTGTTTTCCCTTCAGTGACCGTGAATGACAGTAAGCTGCGTGATATTAAAGCGGGCCGTGCTGGCATGGCTTTCATTATCAAGGGCCATTTATTTACGTATGTGGATGATGGATTGAGTCCTTTCATGTAGCTCTTTTGTTGTAGCAGCACACCTAAATTATGTATGTCAAGGCACACGGGCAAGCAATGAATTCATGTTTTAAGAAAAATGTCATTTAAAAAAATAATAAACTGGACAAAGGACAACAACAACACCCATCAGAGCTCAATGGAAAACAGTCCACTGCTGCTATGCCTGCACTGAATCGTGCATGGGAAGAGCGTGACTCATACAGAGACAGCAAACCGACAACGTCGTCAACCACTCGACTGCCCGTGGACCGTTTCTGCTGGTTGGACAACAATGGCGCGTTCTTTTAATTTGTCTGCCTGATAGTGGACGAAAATTTGAGAGACTGACAGTCGAAAAAGATTATGACCAAACAGCAGTTGTTTTATTATATTAGTTTGGTCAGACAGAGACAGACGCCTGAATGCATTCTTCAGCACACATGTGTGGCACATGGAAGAACATCATTTTCATGCAGCTACATTAAAATTCAAACCACACAAAATGAAGGTCGTATAAGATGAAGAAGAGGAGGATCATATAAACATTTCTTATTGTCTGTATAATTCTACTCCCATTTCAACCCGAGAGGCATCGACTGAACATTGACACAATAATCTGCATCTTATTTACGATGAACACATATGATTCGATTGACTTTGTAACTATGTGGCTCAATGGTTGGCAAATTCTTTTTTTTTACCTTGTTTGTTTCTCTCTCTCTTTCACACGGCAACAAACAAAGTCGAGCTCAATTTACCGCAGAGGGGCCTCTTACAGTTCCGAAGATTTCGACAGTTCAAGATTGTAACAGGAAAGAGAATAACTTTGAGCCAAACTGAGAACAATTAAACAAAAAAATAATATAATGGATTTCTAATAAATATATTGAATTAAATGTGTTAAAAATGTTTCAGACTCAGACCGTATGGTCATTTAAACCGCTTGGACTATTTGAGCAAAACACTGTTGCTTAGGCCTCAGTGTGCATTTAAATATCCATTAAATTAAGAAATATGATTAAAATAGTATAATAGAGTAATAGAGTACATTTGCAAATTTCTTCCCACTCCCTTTTAGGCAGAATTGGCATATTATTTATTGTTTAAATATGGCTAGTGCAATATGGCACGGGTTGTTTTGTTTGCTTTTTTGTCATTGCCTGAAATAACTAACTAACTAACTAACTTGTGCCATTAAAAAATAAATAAGGTACAATTAGAATTCAAATACATTTTCAATTTTTTTTTACATTTTGATGTTTTATTATTATGCTATACTTTATTGATCAATAGTTGACCAACAACCTGGAATAAATCACAATTAAGAGGAATCTTCAGACATATTGTATTACATTAACATCTGATTAACTTCATATGGTAGAAAATGTCACCAGAAACGAGAGGAGAGGACAGATTGAAAATATACTGATTGGTTATTTTGTTACACAACTCTCCAATAATTTTTATTTTATTTTTCAACATAGTTTAATTTGGTTACCGGCTTAACTAATCCTTCTGGCATCAGTTTAATTTGGTGATGTTTTCAGAATGTCAAAAAAAAAAAACCTTTTTGAACTTGAGGGTCATGGACGCCCACACATGGAACAAAATTCAAGTAGAGGAAGATGTGTGTGTTGTAATTTTGCAGTACCTATGAGAGCTGCTCACAGTCGAGGCAAATCCTGATTCATCTGTGGAGTCATGCAGACAGCAACGGCCTCGCTTAAACAAAATATATCCTCGAAGTCATATGTGCCACTTAAAAAGATCCCGACTGCGGCAGCTCTTTTTTTTTTTTTTTAAACTTACAGACATTTAGATGATGAGTCATAGGGGGGGACCGAAACCAGAAAGAAACACCTCCCACCTGATCTCCTTCATCTCAGCAGCAGCTACACTCTCTCTCGGGATGATGCTTCCTTCACACACCTATAAGACTGTTCTGGTTTGGGGTGTTTACCCTGCCTTAACATCACTGACAAAAAAATTCAAAGCGATCACAATGTGCCGGCTAACTGAGTCATGACATGCATAAGATGTAATTAATAGTTATTTATTTTACAGAATGCTCTGTGTGCTAGTTTTTTTGGGTTGTTTTTTTTTAGCATTTTTGATCATTTCATTTAAATTTATTCAGATGTTTAACACAATATATCATGAACGTTGACAGCAAATTGAAAACTAAATGCTCTAAATGACATGCTAACAACAGGAATGGTGATAATATGATGTCTTGCTGCACTTCGGCTGCATTTTTGCAGCTAGAGAAAATGATCATGGCAAAAATAACCGAAATACATTAACATGCAAATCTGCATCACAGTCAGGTTCCAGAGTCATTTCGTGACTGATTTGTATTAGGCCACTCAAAAGTGTACCGATGACAGCTTGTGAGACTAGATCCAACTGACTGATGTGGATTGTAGTCATATCACGATGTGAAGCATGGTGCTAGAAGGACATTTGTTCTATACCGTGTTGTGATATGTATTTTAGAGAACAGGAGGACAAGAGAGTGAGTGAGTGAGTAAAGAGACATAGATGCATGCATAAGGACAAGAAAAAATAAAAAAAGAGGACTGGGGAATTAGTGAAGCAAAAGAAAGTGTCAAATTGTCCATCATATCCTCCAACAATGCTGAACTGTGAAAAAAACATGGTACAATACAGGCAGACACACACACACACACACACACACACACACACAGTCTGAGAGAGAGAGAGAGAGAGAGAGAGAGAGAAATCCAAATAATAAAGAAAAACAAACAAACACAAATGGAGTTGATGGACATGATCAAAAACGAGAACAAATAAAAATGCGTGGCAATAACTTTGTGGGTGTGTGTGTGGGTGTGTGTGTGTGGGTGTGTATTGGTGTGTGTGTGCGCGCGCGCGTGTGCGGCTCATGCAGTGCCACAGCAGCAAAGTCACGGCTCTATGCCTTTAGATGCTCTTTAGGAGACGCCACCCTGTCAGAGCATTTAAACCACAGCGTGCAGCCAAGGGAAAACATCTGCATTTTGAAAGGCGCAAAAGGCACACACAACAATCAGATCAAGAAAAAAGGACCGGATAAATTCTCCTTCAATTGATTAGGCTGTAAAAGACAGGAGTGCACATCAGCAGTGTAATTCTGCACACTCAGCTGTTTCTAAATTGGCAGCAAACGGCATCGAGATGGTGTTTTGCCTTGTCGAGTCTGGCTTTTAATGATTCTGTTCAATTAGGCCTTTGTGACACAAAAACAGAATCAACCCTGGGCATTTTACTAGCTTCAAAGCCGCCGTGCGATTCACTGATACCGCTAACAAAGTGGATTTGCCAACAAGTTGCACTTTTAGTGTGACTGTGCACTGCTGTTAGTTTCATTATTCACATGTCAGCTCCCAGTACGATGTTAGAGGAGTCTCTGTGAATCAAAGCACAGCCCCAAGACACCGACTGCGACAAGCAGCGCTGCTGCTGCTGCGTGCAGCTGCTAATGCTGCTCTGAAAGGCTTCTGAACATCAACTGAAATCAGAGGCACAGATCTGAAAGACTACATGAAAACACACATAACAGTGAGAATGCAAACCTTCAAAAAACACGACAAAAAAAACGCCCCAGCAAAGCAAACCCAAATGATCTACCGCGAAAACCACCAAATAAATAATTAGCCTTCTGTTCATATTCCTTTATTATCTTAAAGCTGTAAGAATATGTGCACATTTCTAAATGTGACACTTCTAATGATGTGCAATCGTGTCGGGACGTGTGAAGATGGCGTTATAAAGAGTTGGGTGTAAAACAACCAAACAGAGATTACAAAGGCAGTCAAAGCGTGTGTGTTGGGTGTGATCGCTGCTCAGAGCAGGGACGGCACCACAAAGGTGATCGTCCCTGCTGGTGAGCTATCTGTTAATTAATTTAATTTGTTAATTTGCTTGTTGCTTTTCCGTTTTGTGGTGCAAATACAGTGAACTGCACATGCAAACGATACATTCACAGGGTATACTTTCACGCCTCTTTTAGGTTCCCACCAGAGCGATATATTCTTAGATTATGGTCAGGCAACTGTAGACATCCGTGATTATTTCTGTAGCCTATAATGATTGTTGAGTTGACAGCTGCCTCTGCACGAACTCCGAAATTAATAACTTTACAGACCAGGATACTTCAAGCCAGGGTAATTATCTGACAATAAAGATTATTTTTATAATCCTTATCTTCCACAATGGATTATGTTGCCTCTTCTCCATATGGTATGTTTTTTTTTAAAAACATGCAGTATTTTAGGGAGTTTCACAGCTCCCAAAGAAACTAACCGCAGAAGGACAAAAATGGAGGCGCAGCTCAATCGCAATGAAATTCCAAAAAGACATAAAAGAGTGCAATGCAAACAGAAAGTAAAGTTCATATGTCAGTTTGAACACATTCCACAGAGGCTTTGACCGTGATGAAGATGCTGCCTCGCTTCTTTTGTCTACGATGAGGTCGTCTCATTGAGTGACGAGAGGCACCAAGAAACTAAGATGCCAACCAGTGAGACTCTTAGCTCATTAATGTCAATGCGAAATACATCGTAATCAGTTTTTATCTCTGCAGAAGTGACACGAAATATTACTGCAGGTGAGTGCAAAGACCTTCTGTGGTCGCTTGTGCTCTTCCTTTGGAGGTTTCCTGTATGCTGCTGCCGAGACATTTGCCACCACGTCTACCTGTCCTATAGACCGCCCCGGGGACGCGAGTCAAAGGAAGGACCTCGTTTGACACCAGCACTAATCTTCAAATAGGCACATGTGGCTTCCTGCTTTAGTACCATTGGTGGGGGGAATACCAGAAGAAATGCAACATTAGATTAGATTAGATTTTGAGTTTTCTAGAGTTACTCTCTTTTCAGTTTAACATCTACAATATTCATAATGACATCCTCACAATATTCTAAATTACTCAAACACAGATTACTCACACACACATTAACCTACCAAAATAAAATAGAAAACACGGTTGATATCATTCTGGACTTCGTGAATTACGTTATTTGACTCATTTAGCGTGGCAATGATGACCAACAATATATGTAACTATCTATTATCACTGCGTGTGACACATATGTATTCAGTCTTGTCACCGTGACTCTGTGATCGCACTCCCCGCATGTATCTGCAAGCGCTGGAACGCAGCACTGATGCCGCTGGGAAAGGTTAGCTTGGTTATTCCGAGTTGGCCCTCTGCCTCCTCCTGTGGCCCGTGCCGGGTTTCCGTGTAGCGAGGGATCGGCGCTGGAATGCAGTAACGGTCGCGGAGGGACCCACGCACTCACCGCACTGTGAATCAAAACCCAAACTCCACTTCATTAGAGTCCTGTCATTGCAAAAACTCTCACACCACTCTATAAATACCCCTGCTTTCCCCCCTCCAAATTTGTTTTCCTTCTTTTTTCTCTGCACATGAAAATGCTCAAGGACTGTTTCAGCTTTCTGATGTGGCTCTTTATTTTGTACGTTGGTGCAAGAAACCACACAATAGTGGCTCCTTTTGAATATTAAAACTTTCTCCGACAGAGGACAAAGGTTCTGAAGTTTTTTTTTAATAGGGGTGCATGCTAAATAAAACTTCTCTTTGAGCTTAACAGCTATACAATGTGGGATTTGGTTAAGCTTCAACTTTCGGTTACTAGCTTTGGCAGATTTTGTGGGCGAAACAAAAATGCCTGGTATCCTACTGACTTTGTCCACTTCAAACATCTGCATTTAAGCTCTATTAAAGGTGTTTTATGGGGTGTTCTTATCCAAGTCTGAATGTCTTCATCTGAGTCCATCCACTAATTTGCTTGCTGCTTTTCCGCTTTGTGGGTCACGGGTTCGCTGGAGCCTATCCCAGCTTGCTACGGACGGCAGGGAGAGACGGACAACCATTCACACACACGCACACACACACACACACACACACACACACCTACACACAAACACTATGGACACATTGGCGTAATCAAGTCACCTAGATTTAATGTTTTTTGGAGGTGGGAGGAAACCAGAGAACCCAGATAGAACCCACACAGAACAGGGAGAACATACAAACGCAGCAGAGATAGGATTCAAACCCACGAGACAACAGCGCTAACCACAGCACCACCATGCCGCCCTTCTTTATCTGATTACTCGTAACCATTTTACTAAAAATGCATATTGGAAAGATGGACAAATATTGAGGAACCTACATTATAACAGATAAAAGGTCATCATGCAAAGGTGTTCACTGCAATGTAAAACTACATTTACAGTGAAATCTGAATAGAATTACCGCAGTAATGTAGCAGCACGATGCAAAATATAAAATATATATATGGTTAGCGCATGAATTCCAGAATGACATCAATTACAGTTAACATCAGAACATGATGAAGGTGGGAAGTGAAAGACAAATGTGTGTATGAACTAAAGCGTGAGATTTAACAGAGTCGCTACAGCCATTTACATCTTTTGACAAAGATGCCCAGAGCTCCAATGATTAGGCGACCTTTCTCATATAAATGGTCATTTCGATTACACCCCACCACAAGGGGCATAGGATGACACATGTACAGGATTTATTGGGCAACGATCTATGATCTCCGCTGAATGGTAGTGTGGACATTTGCGTCCTAGTTCTCCCTCAAAAGGTTTCTTTACTTGCTTACTAAGGCATTTTAAATACTTCTTATATTTCCTTGCACATTGGTATCAGCATGAATCTGGCATTCGCTTTGGGTCAAAGGTGTTATTCATTGATTCTATTAGTATCACAGTAAAGTTCTTTAATCATTTCCAACTATCAAATAGATGCAGTATGCACGGTATTAATATGGAGTAATTTACTGACAGCAGTATGACCAGTATTGCAAAGTCCTGCCTGGACATTTATCATTAATGATCATTCCCCATTAGGCTAAATATAGCAAATAAATAAAAGACAAGTGGGCAGTTAAAGCAAAAACATCTAAACCGAATCAGGGACCAGTTGCTTCTGATTCAGTCTCTCTCCCTGTTTGGCCTCATGAGGTCTGACAGCCAGGCCCTGGGTTTGTTGAACATACAGATAGGGCGCCATCATCTGGTATAAATCGACATTACACCCTCAGGTTCAGCGTTGATTTACACCGTGACCACACGTGACCTCCGTGGCTGTGAAACACAGAAGAGATGCCTTTCTCATGGGTCACTCTGATTTTATTTTCATCCTCTCCCTCTCAGTTGTTCCTTGTGTGCCAGTAAATGCTTCCTGCCGTGATGCTTCCTCTCTGTTTTGTTTCCTCGCTTATTTCTGTCCTTTGAACAAACACATACATAAACACAGACAGCAAAAAAAAGAGGAACACACATTAGTCATGTGAGTGTGTGTAGACATAGTGAGGACATGCGTGTGTTTATGCATTGTAGGGACTCGCCTTTCTTTTTGGGATAAGGCAGCATCCATGATGTGAATCATTACATTTTAAGGGGAACACTTAAGTATTAAGATTAATTTACGATTATATTAAGGTTAATTTTAGGTTAGGAAAGTGAAGGACTCTGCTTTTGAATGTGCGTGCATGCATGCATGTGTGTGTGTGTTTGAGAGAGAATGTGTACAGTGCATGTGAAGAACGAACCAACGCCTTGAAAAAAGAAACTAATTAAAGTCATGGATAAAAATGCAAAGGCAGCAGAACAACCCTGAGAGTGTGTGCATGTCATTACTGACCTAGCCCAGTGGAGGAAAAAAATGATGGCGAGCGTGAAGAAGAGAGGGAGAGAGCGAGAGAATAAAAACCTCAACCAGCAAAAATAATGTATATAAAAAGTCTCAACAAGAAGAAAGGTTTAAAAAGCAAACGTGGGGAGTTTAAGAGGATCTTTGATGTGTATCAGAAGAGGAAAGCAGCCCTGCGACTGGGACGACAGTAATTTTAAGTCGAAGCAGAAGGCTGGCTGGCTGGCTGACTGACTGGCTGACTGACTGTGGGCTTTGATGGCGTTGGCTGTTTGAAGTGGTTTTCGGGGGGATGGGAGCAGTGTGTGGTGTCAGTGGGACAAGGGAGGCGAACCTGGAACCCGGGCTGGGAGGAGCGGAGGATGCCGAGATGGAAGGAGACTGGAGGGAAAGCAGGAGGAGGTGATTAAATGCTGCGATGGAATAAAGGGGATAGGGGAATGAAAAGTCCAGGGTACATGCGGATGAAGAGAAAACAAAGGGATGATGAAGAAAGAGGCAGAAGAGAAAAGACAGAACACTGGAACAGTAAGAGAGAACAGAAGAGTGTGGGGAGAGGAGAAGAAAGTCAACCTTCCAGTTGTGTGTCTGAAGTTCTGAGCCCCATCCCAACATCAGGCCTGGACACATTCTCACCTACCTCTTACTTACATGATCTGGATGACGCAGCCTCCCTCTCATATGCTGCCAGCTAGCATTATGACTTCCTTGCCCCTTCTATCCCTCTTGCAAAACTGGACGCACGCACTGTATAATCATAACTGCACTGTTTCCTTGAGGTACCAAAGTCCACTGCTTAGCCAAAGAGTATAAATAACTCGATTCTGTACAACTTCAGGATAGGTTGTTTTTTCTTTTTTCTTCTCTCTCTCTGCCTTTTCATTTTCAGCTAGTGAATGGCCAGCCTTTCATTTAAAAATCTGCCCCTGCAATGCTGTTCGAAATAAGCATGAGATATACTCGGAAAAAGGTGCGATAAGACCGATGACATCGGTGCATGCTGACAGTTCGCTTGCTTTGCTTCCTCTCTAGCGTGAGATGCTTCCGGTGAATGGATCCTGTTCCTTATCATACCTGAGCCACCACAGATTAAGATTCGTGATCGAATATTGCATATCGCCAGTGATCACAGACATGTTAGCGTGTTACAGCTGGCCAGTGTGTTTTATGTGTTTAGGGTTTATTGGATGAATGAGAGAACACATGCCTTGACTTTAATGCAGCATCAATGAAAATGATTCCTTCACATCCTCATTGTGTCTGGGAGACAAACCGGATACTCCAAAATGGTTCGGAGATTATCCATAAAAACACAATGCAATGATTTATCAAAAAATCTTTTAACTTCACTGATTTAATAACAATATTTTTAATGTTCAGGTTTTGCTCACGTTTCTTCTCACAGGTTCATGTTTGTAGTTGGGTTGATGTTCACAACACTCAGTGTTTGAGAAGAGGACACTAATTGTAGAGTTCTGAAAGTGGAACTTTGTCTAACTCTTGTTTGATATACGACTTGAGCGGCTCAACGGTCTGAGATCTCCATTGATGTATTTTGGGTTTCGTAATGTGCCACACATTTTCAATGGGAGGCAGGTCTGGACTGCAGACACACCAGAGGAGTCGAGTCTCTTTGTCTGAAGCTACGCGGTCCTAAGGAGACAGGATGTGATTTCATTTGTCTCTGGCAGACAAATCTTTATGTGCATATCGACATTAATGGCACTATCACCCCCCCCCGATGCCATCACAGATGCCGACTTTGAACTCTGAGCTGGTAAAAAAATCTTGATGATCTTTAAAAAAGCTTAAACAGCGAAAAAAAGAAGTTGACTTTGTCAGAACGGCTGAGCTGAATTCCACTTTGCTCCAGTCCAAAGCGTTAGTGATCTATGGTTTGTCTTTAACATCAAACTTTATCTGAACTTTCATACAATAATTATTCTGAGCTGTGTTTACTGACAGCGGTTATCCAAAAGAGATTTTGAGGATATTTTGGGCTGTAAATTGTGGAATCCTCACATTTCTTGCAGTTACACATTGAGAAACATTATTCTCAGTGCCCCCATAAGCCGTTTCATGGATACCGCCATCTTGTTGACGTGCAACTTTAGGATTCTGGACCTGTTTGGGGGCAACTCGTCTGTTGCCGCTTTGCGGTTTGCGTTGCTGAAGAATATTTCTCTAAATATGGGGAAAGGAGATCGTTGTGCTGTATATAGGTGTCAAGATAGGTATGTACTACAGTATATATGTGAAATATCTTCCGTAAACTGGTAAAATGTTAATATTCTTCCAGATACCCTTACAGTCACACGTTAGTCTTCTGATAGGCTGATACTTCTCAATATTGAACAATCAAACAAAAGGATTTATGTTTAGAAAGAGTGAAAACAGTTGTAAAGTGCTCACGAATCTTGATATACTGTTCATGTGGACAATGTGTAACGTACATCTCCTTGTACACTATACTTATAGAGTGTAGAGTTCTAAAAACAAATACACATTTTATTTTGCCAGCTTGGTTGTGCAGGACCATGTCAAAGAAATGAAATGGCACTATTGCCCTCCAAAGTCCAGGTCTCTGCGGCAGCGACCGCTCAGGCCGAAGGAATACATGTATCATGTACATGTACAAGATTTATGGTACACTAAATCTCTCTAGTTCATGTAATTCCAGAAATGTTGGTATATACTTGTATTGGATTTTTTTTCTCTCAAATGATGTATGTAAATACTGCTGAATGGTGTTAAATAAAATTCACATTTTATACTTATTACATGTCATTTTCCTAAAATTGTCTTCTGACCTCGTGTTGACAGATAATTGTGAATATCAATATTAGTTAATATTCAATTATTTTCTTCCTTTATATTCACGACTGCATACTACTAATTATGTTTATTCTTGCCATCACAAGTTTCAGAAAACCACTTCATTTTTTTCCCTCTTGAGAAATATTTCTGTTTCTTTGATATCTGTCAAGAACCCAGCCAGAGCTTCCTGCTCTAATCTCGCTCCACTGCCTGCCACGCCCGTCATCAGCTCACCCACGTCACCTGTGCTGCTCTGGACACCTGCTGCTCATCTCCTCATCAGCCCCACTGCATTTATACTCAGATCAGTCCTCTGCTGTCTGCCGGATTGTCAGCGAGTTGTTCCACTCTAATCCTGATTCTGAATCACGGCTACCTGCCCTGCCTGTTTTTTGGGCTTTTCCTCCATTTGCCTGCTCCTCTGGATTTGTCTGCTGGAAACATTAAAGTTACAGTAAAGTTACGCATCCGCAAAAGGGCCTACGGATTCTCACAGTGGTGGACCTCTCACCCCCATTTCTTGTGAATGACTGAGCCATTCGAGGAAGTCTCTTCTGTTCTCAATCGTGGCATTATCACTCTAGCAAATAACCTCTTTACCAATGAGAGCAGTTATTCAAAGTATTTTCGCTGCGCTGTTCCAGTCTCTCTGGCATGTGTCACTTCATCAGCATTGCATTTAATGAAATTTCTGTAACTGTAGAGGTATGACTTTTATTGTTGTATTTATACTGTTTTCAATTTAGGTGTATCAGATAAAGGATTTGGAAATTGTCTGATTTGTTTTGCTATTTCTTTTTTTTTAATAAAGCATCTTAACTGTTTTGGAACCGGGTATTTGAAATAAACAGAGAGAGAGAGAGAGAGAGGTTGGCGGGGAGGGATCAGATAGATATTATCATAGTGTAAAATATTACAGCTTCACCATTACAGGTGGGCCTAGAAATCAGTGAAGCATATCTGCCTCATGATGGAATGTGTTAACTCCCTCCCCAGGTAGCTGTGTGTGTGCGTGTGTGTGTGTGTGTGTGCAGGTCAGAAGGAGGTGGTGGTGCCAGGTGAACACAGGTACAAGGAGAGACAGGGAAAGAGGGGGAGCTGGCTCGTTCTCCTCTCCCTTGAATTTCTTGCTTTCAGTCCAAGTGTTATGTTTTTTCTCACCTGAGGTTATGAAGGTGGAGTGGACAGGAAGGAGGAGGTGATGCTTTGAAGAGGAATCCAGGGGCGGGGTTACGTGTTATGTTACGTGTTATCTCTGCACACACACTTATGTTGAGATCTGTTGAGATTTTCAAACTGTTTGCTGATGCTTCCTTCAGTATTTCTGTTTTGCGCTGGGGATCTTGTTAGTAAAATCAAGCCTTGATTCTTGACGTGGCCAAAATGGAGAAAAGAAAATTAGAATTAGAGTTTATTGCAGATTATTTTATCAACAGAAAATATGTTGTCAACAAATTGGAGCCATTGTTTTCCTCAGACTACTTAAGTTAAAAATTTGTTTTGGCATCACCCGGATAGTGACGTGCAAAATGGACCTTGGCATCATTCAAAAATCTGTTAACTCTGATTCACTTTTACTTTTCATAATTGGTAGATACAAAGAACAATCTAGAACCTTTTGATGATGATCCAGATCACCATGTGGACGGTGTAAATTAGGAGGGGAATGAGCTGCTTGGCGGAGGTCTGTGCTCTCTGAGTGCTTTTCTCGTTGTAAATAGAATAACTTTGAGTTTCATTTGGACAGTTTGAAGGTGGTATCATTGCTAGTGAGAACTTCTTTACTGTAGACCAGGATGTTCCCAGCTACAGGATTAATTAATTAAAGTGTACCTCCCTCAGTCGAAGTAACACAATGATAGAAGCTCGTTTTGGATTTTGTGCGCTGCTTGTAATAAAACATTTAACATCAAATTTTCAGAACCAATACAGTTATTCTAAAAGTAATGAATACCAGTCTGTAGTTATATGTTCCCATCTTGATTATTGAGAGCATACATTAATTCTCATATGGCGATATCTCATTACAAAGAAATCACATACCATGGAAAACTATTTATCCATATAACCAACTGAGGCTGTAATCTGCCTGCTATTACTTTAAACAGAGCTCTTTCTCCTCTGGCGCTGCACTCTGATGTTGAGAAACAAGATCATTTTGTTTGTAGGCCATCCGATCGTGAATGCAATTGCACAACTAAACCATTTAATTGATTGTTTCTCTTTCAATACATCTGTTTAGTTCAAGAATACTTTTTATTAGTGATCTAACGGGGAGTGGAAGAACACGTCGCCCCTGAGACAAAGTAAAAAACAACAACATTTAAACGATACGAAGAAAAAGACTGGGAGTCAGAGCGAGGCATAAATGAGGAGTTGAAGCTGAAGCACTAAAAATGATGGTAAAAAGGTTTTCCGGCCTCGGCCGCGATCTAGACAAATCCTAAATGAATGCCTCCTTTATCCTGACAGTTGCTGATACAGACCACATATCAAGCTCCTCCTCCTTCGCCCTGCTGCTTCACTATATTAAGTTCCTTTGCTAAACTCCGTCACTCCCCCCCCCCATCCTCCCTCTGCCATCCATCTGGGCCTTGTAATATATGACAGCTGAAGCTGGCGTTCCAAATTTAATTTGAGGTGTGTGATAAAACAGCACATATCTATAAATTGTGCGCAGAGAGGCCCGCCTGCGTGGATCCTTTTAACCTCTACCTTGTGTAAAACATATGCAGCACATCAAACACACCACGAAAGGGAAGCGCCACAAAATAAGACTTCATGGTGAAAAGGTATTGCCAACATAAAGACAAAGAATGGAATAACAACGGTGCACATGGAATATGTTGCGAATGAGAAGGGATTAATTTACAACATCAGACTTTTACATTATGTCTACCATCTCTATTATGGTAGACATAATGATGAAAAAAAGACAATTGAATATATATGAGAAACCTCCAAAAGTACAGTCTGCTTCCACAACGTAAGGAGTGTACTTAGGTCAAACACTGTGCACACATGAGCACATGTTATGAGCACTGTTCTGTAGCACTGTCCTACAGTTTAGAAGGGAAACGTTCAGCTCCCAGGTTTCTGATTAGGATTAAATTCACCACGCTACTATTCTGTTCTATTCCAAAATGTATTCCTGATCACCAAACTGAATTTCACCAAACCTACCGACAGAGAACATTGTGATTTTCTTGAACCAAGTTTGAATTAAAGTCTGCATGGATTTATTTAAATATATATATATATATGTACAGAAAAGGTTTATGACAAAGGAGATCCAACAACTCCACATAGTCATGTTTGGGGGCTAATATAGCGGAAAACGCCTCCTGCAATGTCGCAGTGAAACTTTCCGAATAATTCCTTCTGGAGCGGATCAACAGTGTGGCAGCCAGGCAGCAAGAATGTAGCGCAAAACATGCGACTGAGCGGCTACATCTGAACCATTGGAATGAGCAATAATTGACTAAACATGTGATAAATACCAGCGGGACTAAATCAAGGGATTCCCTATTACTGCTGTGCAGATCTGGCATCGAGCACAAAGCTGGGATGAAAAAAAACATCTTTGATACTCGGAGCTGTAAGAAAGTGGAGGAGCGAATCAGGAAACATCTCCTCTGTCTCTACCCCTCACGCCGCTCGACCCCTTCGGCTCTCGTCTTCTCACGCCGAAGAGCATGCTTTCACCGCCTCGGGCCCTGTCGATCCCATCAGCTCCCCGCCTCTGCCGTCCACCTCTCTTCTTTTCTTCCTCCTCCTATACATCCCTCCCACCCACTGATTCTGACGCCTGAGCTGAGCCTCTTGAAAGGTCCTGGTAATAAACTGTGGTGCCTGTGAGCTTCATTGCTGCCTCACGCTCGCCAACCGTCATCCCAGAGCGCTGATACGTCTGCCGTTTGAGCAGGCCCGGTCCAAAAAGGCCCGGCCCTTCCGCTCTCTGCAGTACAAGCACCTCGGCCTTCACATTCAACCCCCCCATCATTCTCTCTCTTTCTCCTTTTCCCTCTGTTTTCTGCTGCTCCGGTCCTTTGTGTACAGTGTGCTATGCTCGGTGTGGCAGCGCTGTGCCAGAAAAACCCACACAAACACACACACAGTCACAGACACACAGCTGGGCCCCAGCTGGATACAAAGACTGGGGTTTGGAAATCAATGAAGGAGAAAGAAGAAAAAGGGAAAAGGAGTTTAAATAAATTGGCACTTGAAAAAAGAAGAAGAAGAAATGGGAACGAGGGATTGGGGAAAACAGAGAATGCAGTCTCCTTAAAAAAAAAAAAGCCCATCAGCTCAACAACAGAGGGAGGCTTTTCATAACCAAACACAATGAGCGAGGCAACAAGACTAAATATGTTCATGGGGGCGCTCATTAAATGCTATTTGATTTAAGAGCGAAGCTTTGAACGCGTCTGATCAGTCGTGTGGATGTCATTCTGGTGGTGAGGATGCCTGCTGAGTTGGAGGCAGGGCGGAGATCATATAAAACACAGGAGATAAATGACAACATTTGGTTTTGCCTCTGTCGGAAAGAAAAGACAGAGGGTGGGTATTAAAGGATTGCTTCATTCTTGTTTCAGTTCTTTTCTTAAAAACTGAAACAATAAATTTGATGTTCTCCATAAATGCAAACTGAATACTTTTTTTTGAAGTAAAAAAAAAAAACAATCGTATCACACATGAAAAAAACCACATGCCATCTCTGTTCTTTAAAAATCATCCATCTTTCTTTTTAACTTAGTAAAAAAAGCAGTTTTTAAAAGCACGAATGCCATGGATTTCACCACTATCTCTCGTGATAAGAAAAAAAAAAGTTAAAAGACCCCGTGATGTCATAAATCAATGAGTCCACTGACTGCGGCCTGAAGGAGGATGCTGAACCGTTGGCTACTCCCTCTGAAACTCACATCTCTCACACACACGATAAATAAAGGACATCATTTCAAATGGGTGTTTCTTTCGGGCCTGTTTTCAATCTGCCAGGAATGAAGAGTAGTAATTTCATCACATTGCTTCAGAGTGGAGAACATTGGCAGTTTTATTTGGGGGGAGACAGAGACCTAATCAATAGGCGCCTTGGAGAGAGGAGAACTCTGCCTGTGCCTTTTCTCTCTGCTGTCGGTTTGGAATGGATGCCCGAATCTTTGTCTTATGAGTCTGGCCTGCCAAATTCATTTGGTTTTATCAAGGACCTTTAACTCCCTGTTCACATGGACGACTCCTTGCCAAGCACATTCCAAATCGCACCCACTAACACAGCCAAACTGAAATAGGAATACAAACAGCGCGAGCGCTCACTCGTGCTGACTTTACATGCACATGTCTGACATACACACACACGTTATGTTCAATCATATCATCACCATCAGCAGCATGCAGAGTCACATGCGTTTCAAAACGCCGACCAAATCTATGTCCTAATGTGTCAAACATGGCGGGGAATCAGCAAACTGGCGACAACATTTCTGTCACTTTTTCATGACAATCACTTTAAAGCAGCTTCAGCAGTCGAACTAACTGGAATCTGACAGGAGGTGAAGTTTATCTTCCGTCTGGGGTCCCTGCAGGAATTAAACTGGACTGCTTCATAATAATCTGATAAATAGATGTGGGTTTTTTTTTGTTAAACATGCAGTCGCAGCAGTGGCACAGTGCTGCTTTGTTAAATAGACTGCAGTCAGTCTGCAAACTGTTACGTGAGTCAAAGGGTGTGTGTGTGTGTGTGTGCATGCACACTCAAGTACCCGTTATCACTAAGAAGCCAGAAGGGATCTCACCCTGGTGATACTCCCTCTGAGCTTCACACCTCCCCAGATTAAATGAGGAAACACTTTACAGCAAACTAATAAACTAAATAAGAAAAACAGAAGAAGTAAACAGTCTCCTCATAGCAAATAGGCTTAGGACAGATGTGTGTGTCAGCTCAGACTAACAAGATCTCTGCAAGGTCGAAAGGGATGTGAACCTCCAGACTTCAGAATAAATCCAGCAATGTTTGCGAGTTTCTGTGGCAAAAAAAATAAAAATCATTTCAGTCATAGCAAGATGTCTGGTTTTTGTTTCTGCGTTAAGACTTTTGGGGAGCGGTATAGGTTTGCTATAGGTCCTGGACTTTCTGTGCATCACCCAACAGTTTTGCACCAACTGCAGTGCCAACAGGACACAGCTGTGACGCATCACCCTTAAACCTCATTAGGTAAAAAATATGATAGAATTACTTTTATTAGATAATTAGATTTGCAGATTTAATCTCGGGGCTGCATGTTCTTGTGATGTTAGGAAGAAGTTTAGATTTAAATTGAGAGACTTTTATGTTCTAGACAGTTTTTTGTTGTTGTTTTTGTTTCTGGAAATATAGATTTTAGTCTGATGTAATTTTTTGTACTCTTCTACTGCCAGACGTTTGCGTCCATACTTCTGCTGAGTTCACGGACAATCATAAAAAAGGGTTCTAAATCACTGCCCACGCCACGCTGTTGTAGTGAGTGAAGGGATTATCTATAGATTTGGTTCATCTGAGGCAATCAATAAATTTACATTAGTTTGATTAATTACTGTAAAATATTAGTATATTAAATTGTCGGACACTTTAAATCAATGCAGTCGACCAGAAAACTGAGATCGTAAATTAGCAATCAATGATGATCGATTTTATTTACTTGTATTTTTAAATCAAAAATGTTTTCAGATTATACCTGAACATGCAACTAAAGCGATATGTTTGTTCCGATGAACTTCGTGTTCAAAGAAACTCACTAAAATCGGGCTGCAAATGTCAGATCCGTCTGCAGGCATTGATTCTGGGTTCGATATTAGCGGCGCGTCATTGAAAGTTTCAGTTTCAGAGCTTCGAGACAAAGTCGCGCTGAAGAACCGGAGCTGAAACATTCTCCGTTGACTCAAGAATACTATTTCATTCAACGAACAAAAAACGTTTAGTGACAAAGTTTTAATCTTTTTCCAAGTCGTTGATTTACGACTTCTTTATAAAAATGAAAAACGGAAATAAAATTCTCTGGACAGATATACAAAAGAAAAACAAACAACAACAACAAACAACATTCAGCTTTTCTTGCGAATCGCCGCGCGCATTTTACTTCTCGTCTTTGCTCAGGTGTGCGCACAGGTAGACAATTGGCTGACAATTTACGCAAAACGCGCGTCCGTGGATACGAACGCAGTCCAAGAGCTCGCCAATGTCTGAGGAAACGTTTCCACGAGAAGAGTTTGCGCTGCCCGCATCCTCCACCCGCTTTCTGATCGAAACTTTCACCAGCTTTTTATTATTATTTTTTTAATGGAAACTTTCACGCGCAAGATGCTTCAGAACTTACCTCGGTTTCTCCTGGGGTTGGCTTGCTTCCTTCGTTTGCCCCTGCTTTCTTCTGTCATCTTTCGTCTCCAAAAAGTTGCGCGGGGAAGTGTCGCGGATGCGTCTTTGCGCTGCGCCTGCCTGAGAATGAATGGTGACGAAAAGCATCGCCCTCGTTCACAGCGGGGAGGCTCAGACCTCCGGGCCGGAGGCGACGGAGCCGCGAGGAGGAGCGACGTCAGCCGCAGAGGTTGGCCCTGAGGTCAGCCCACCTTCCTCCCCACTGACAAGGCGTGCGTGGGTTGTTTAATCACGCTTTCATTGCCCTGAATCCACCGGAACTCCGACTCCCAGAGTTTATTTTACGCACACATTTCCATTTCTTTCCAGGGTGCCCATCAGATGGATGGAATCTGCTCTATGCTGGAATCCTTTTTTGCGCAGCCACTCACAGACCATCTCGTTGTTGCAGCGGCAGCAGCGTCTCCTGCGCCACGAGATGCAAATTTGGATGTTAACTCCATCCCGCTGCGTGTTCACCACTCGCAGCTTGTACTAACAGCAGGTTAACGAGAACAGGTATTCCTCAACCCCCCCTGCCCCCCCACCCCGCTGTGTTTTATGGATCGACTGTTATACAGGTCGCACCTGCGCTCAAGTACCCTGGAGTGGACCCCGTCCTGCGCCCCATTCACCCCTGGATGGCTGTAGGAAGTGCTCCGCGGACTGTCCTTTGTGTTGCAACCTGGATTGTAATCGGTTTTGCAACTGAAAAAAAGTATCCGAAATAAAACTGTAATGTAGCGTTCAGGACCCCCACCATGGCTTTCTACTGCCCCCCCCCCCCCCCCCCACACCTCTTTATAACGCTGAGATTAAGTCAAGCGTGCGTTTATTATGGAGTCTGTCAGTGGGGTAAAAAAAAAAAACTGTGGTATGACACAGCTAAACAAATTAGTGGGATTATCTAAACTAAATTTAGAAACAGCTACAAATAATAAACCCAAATCTTAAAAGGAAACCCCCCCAGGAGAGTGGAGTCATTTTATCTGTTAACTAGATCCTGTTATAGCACTTTAATACTAGAGGCATCTAAAAAAAAAGGTCACTACAAATCAAATTAATATCATTCCTGAAGGTAAAACCGACCTCAAGCAGAAGGCATGGCAATCTGACATGAGCATAGAGTATATCATCTACAACAAACCGATTCAATGAATAGCACCATTCAATAATAACAATTTATTGTTTATTTTTGTCAGTTAATACTAAAAGAAAATACACCCACTTTCATTCCCCCCCACCCACTACCACAACTGCTGGGGGATTGTCTCTTAATGATTCTGGAAGAGAAAGCATCCTGAAGGTGGGGAGGGAGCAGGGGGCCGCAGAAAGAGAGGGATGGAAGGGTCATCACGGCTCTTTGTGGCGGGATGGATGGAGGAGCGGGAGGAGAGGAGGGTGACGAGGAGGGGGCAATAAACCCTGCTTACAGATGAGGGTCACGGAGGTGCAGAGGTGCTTCAGGGGTCCTGGGAGCTAGTTTTAGGATTTAAGATTTATAAGATGTATTTGACTATTGATCCCTCATTGGGGACATTGTTTTTTTTCCACTCTCTAGTCTAGTATATTTATCCACACAAACAGGTTGAAACACACAAATACAAATGTTCTACTTATTTCAAACAAACAGTCATTTAAAGTAACATCCACTGTCCTCTTATCGGATGGTTTATTTATTCCCTTCTGATGAACTATAGACTTTATGAACTTATTTATTTGTTTAATAGTGTTAAAAAAGCAAGGATACAGCAATGCTGTGCTCCTCTAGTTTGAACTTTCTGCTGTCTGTTAAAATAACTACCTGGAACATGGAGGAAGCTGTCCCACTGGGGTTTTGTCCCTGGCTGTGGTCTATGGGTTCAAAGCCTCTTGCATGGGGAGGAGAGCAGAGCCCTTAAACAGCATATTAAGCAGGAGTTAATTATATGCTAACCTAAGTGACAAAGGAAAAAGAAAAGCCTCCCTCTGAATGGCAGGACAAGAAAAGAGAAGTCATTATGCTGCCCACTTCTTTGCATTTGAAAAACTCAGTACTTATTTTGGCATTTCCATTTGTAACTCTAACAGAAAAGCAGCGATCACGTCGTGAGGGGTAGACAACATGATCCTGTGCTTCATCGCTGTCTGGGGCTTAAAATAGTTTCAAGAAACAAGCTATGGTCATTGTGCAACAACAACTGTTGGCGTGAGGCAGGAGATGAAACGGGGTTTTCCAAAATCTTCCTTCAAAGAGAGGAATCAGCAAAGATGCATGTGCTACAAAAACAAATCTGTAAATCTGAAGAAACGAATAGAACACCGACTTTTTCTACGATAGCATCCGGATTTCCTTCTAAATGCCACGGATCTTGTCAACATTTGTGATGAGGGACTTCTTTAACTTCAACGAAGAGATGTCACTTTTCTGTCTGGCAATTATGAACTTAACAAAAAGACAAATAACAACACTAAAAAATCCAATTTCAAATCCAAGATTGTGTTTTGGAATAAAACTGCACATTTCAGAGTGCCCTTTTATTTTGACCTCTCCAACTCACACCTGTGGAATACTCCCATTGTCCCATCAGCATCTTAATATGCATGCGAAACCTCTCAGGTGGATGGACTGTCTCCATCAAAGGCAACTGCTCATTCAACAAATGAAACAAATTTGTGAACAAAACTTGAGGTAAATACCTTTTATGTGAAAATGGAAAAACATCTTAGCTCTTGTATTCATAAATAAAAAAGTTACATTTCTATCAAATGAATTACAAATGTATGTAGTCTACGCTTAGACCCAAATATTACTAGAAGAGCACTCAGAGAGCACAGACCTCCGCCAAGCTGCTCTTTCCCCTCCTAATTGGATTTACACCATCCACATGGTGTAACATATCCTGACCTTATTATGAATCCGATCCAGATTAAATCTGATGGTGAGATGGCGGCCCCCACCCTACATGACTGTGTCAAATTCCATAAACATCGGTCAATAATCAACTGATATATTGAGGAACAAATTTTGAAGCTCTATTGACTGCAATGTTCTGGAAAAATTGCACGTGATCCATAATTCATAATCTCTTCTGGATCATCACCAAAATGTTATCGTCTGTTCATGGTAACCTTCCCAACGTATCCTGGAAATGTCATCAAGATCCATGTGTAACGTTTTGAGTTGTGTTGCTAACAAACAAACCAACGCCAGTGAAAACATAAGCTCCCCGGCGGGGGTAATTAGAGTGAAATCAAACTCTTCACACGTTCTGCTCTCATTTGCTGCCCTTCCACTGAAACCCGCGGTAGCGGCTCGGCCATTGTTTCCAATGGTTCATGTGGATATGCCAGATTACAAATCAGCAGGGCACCTCGGAGCAAGTGAGTCAGCGGTGTCATCAATGCCAGCCTGCAGCTAGTGGCTGCAGTGACGGAGTCTGTGCCTGCCATGCCACAAACGCCACAGTGCCAATACGAGCCCGATGAGAGCACGCTGGGGCCTCCGAACCAAAACCACTTCACACTGTAAAAAGGAAAGGCAAACAATACCATTTTGAAAATGTTACTCTAAGAAGTGACTGCAACAAAGCCTTTTAAACTCACAGCACACATAAATCCATGAGGGTTCGTCGTTAGTTTCTACTGTAGGCTTTCTGAATGCTCTAATATTCCAGTCAAGGGGTATTTACTGTGGGTGTGATTAAATCCTCACTAAGTTCAATAGTTGTCTTGTCGTCACGCAGTTAAAATTAGTTTTTGAAAGATATTGTAATTTATTTTTGGTTGCGTGATACCAATAGTTGAAGAACCAGGTATCAGATGTTTGATGGTATCAATGCAACTAACAATTAATGCACATATTGAAAAAAAATACATGCAAATTTGCTGGAACCACTGTGTCATTACCCAGTTTAATTCATCTAACCTCATTTAACTTTACAGTTAAAGTACAGTTAATTAACTGTGCAGCTTTGCTTTGTCAGTGTGGCGGAGGGGCTTCATTAGGCCCAGATTATCAGGGATCACAAGGCGAAGTTAGTTTGACTGTTTCTTTTATTCAACACCAGCATGACCTGGTCACAAATAGACACAAGTTATTTTTTTGGAGCCAAACCTAACAAGATCCTTTGATATACAGTCCCATGACACATTATCATGCATATGAAGTTATGAATTTGCAGTCGAAAGATTCCAACCTCTCTCTTATTAGATGTCTTTTAAACTAGAGATGTCACGTTGACAATATTTTACAAGGAACATTTGTGAAGTTTTCCTTTTTCACAGCATTTATCCTGCATTGCCATTGACCACAGCAGCCCGTCCAGGCACTGATGTCACCAGGAGAGAAGCCATTTTTATTTTTATCATGCTAATTCACTTACTCACTTTAGCAGCCTAACAGATCACCACAGCCCATAAAAGGCTGCCGTGACAGGCTCGTCTAAATCAAATTCATAGCAAGGGGGTTTCCAAAAAGACAGGACGAAAATAATTTACGGTAAAGGTCTTCTGTTTTGTCACTTGGTTAAACTTTCAATTATTTTCTGGTAGAATGGTATTAAATCACAATTATACAGAGCAAAATAGCCACATAAAGAGATAATAGACCTAATAGCGTGTAAAGGACCCTAACCATGATATGAAGGGCCTTTATTTGTAATGAATGAAATACAGTTGGCTATCTGGGCTTGATTTGAGGCTGTGTTGCCCCCTGCTGGAGAAGATCAGTCATTGCATCAATCTGTTGAACAGACATGATTCATCCATTAGGTTAAATTTAGTTTTGAAAATGGAAATTTGTTTTAAGGATCTTGAATATAAATAATGAAAAAATACAATGGGAATGTGTCAGTGTGTGATGTATGAAATGCATCGATATCTCCAACTGCAAGCATTTGAATAGTGTCAGGGTTTGTTGTAACAAAACACAAATGCAAACCCACAAATGTGACAATCATTCTGCATCCATCATTTTTATTCATGAACTGGTAAAATATAGCACATTTGTATAAAAACGTAGAAAATTGTACACAAAATATAACACTTGGCCTTTGTCTATTATAGTTAATGCTATTAGCTTTCTGTTGCTAAAAGTGATATTCTTTTGCCAGCAAAAAAGTCAGAATAAAGGATGACAGTTATAAAACACACACACACGCACACACACACACATAGAAGGCATCGTCCATAAAGTTCATTAATATAAAAAGATAACTTTATACAAAACATCTCATACATTCTAAAAAACCGTACTATCAGTCAATGTTCATGCCATTATTGCTAGTGTTAGTGTTGTGTTAAAATAAACTATTTGTGCATTTCTTTTTCTCAGTCATTTTAAGGTGTCTTTGGTAGGTTGTACACGTTACAAAATGTAAAAAGGTTCATTCCTGCTAAATACGTAGTAAACATTGAAGTGATGCTGTCCTTTAACTTTTAGAAGTTACCTAAGAAGCTTCGGCAATACTTAAATGTGGCATTATTGGTTCTTGAACGACATAAGAAGAGTCTCGACAAAGCTTCAGAGACCTTTCTACATAGTGCTGTATTCAGTGCAAAGCCACAGTGTAAAATGAGATCTCCTGGCATGGGTTGCAGCCTTCATCTGTGTGATACAGCACATAGTACCTGAATGTACAGGCAGCTACATGTGTTTTAATACAGTGGTAGCAAGTGATATATTTCTTAATCCCATCTCCTGATTAATAATGCAGATTCTTTCCCCCAAACAGCTCCTCTTAGGGAACACCGTACTTTAAATGCACCTCAATTTCTCAAATGTGACCTCTGTTAACCAATAAAAATCAGCTGAAGCCGGTTTTATATAAAATAGCCATCACGTATTAGCTGCAGTTTGGGTGGGTGCACAGTGAATTCATTATATTTGTGTATGTCAGACTTAACATTGTGTATATATGGGCTTGTTATGCATTCTTTTGAGCGTTTTACTTATTATTCATCATATATGTACCTTAGAAAGAGCGCGGCTTTAGGAGCACTTGCAGTAAACATGTTGAGTGCAAACTCTCCAGAAAGGCAACGTTAACAATGATGTAATCTGAACACCAAAGATTCAACAAGTCCTGAGTGTCTGTGCAGGCTGTCTGTATGTCTGTCTGTGTGAATGTGAAATACTGACGTGTCACTATTAAGAGTGTGTTGTTCATAACAAGGAAGAAATCCCTAGCAATAGAGCTTTAACATTTAGTAGTACAGAGAAATGATTTCTCCGTCACTAAAAGCACATCTTTAGTCTTAACTCACCTTCAAACCATCTTACAAACTCGCGTCTGAACGTTGTCATATACACAACATATATAACTGAATATAAAACGTATTTACATGCATCCTTCTCTGCTCCCCTTTTGCCACAGCCTTATGTGACAGGAATGCCTGTTTGGAAAAAGTTCAGTGTCAGTTTTAATACCAGGCATATATCGCTCTGTGATTATAGTAAAGCACAGAAAACAGCCAAATACCAAGGCAAGGAAAGATCAACACAGCAAAGGCCGTTGATCAGGCACCTTTGGCTTCAAGGTTTTGGGCGGAAGTATGATTTTGCAGCCTTCGATGGGGGTCACAACTTCAAACTGAAACTCATTACAATATCTTGAAAAGAAATCCACCTGTACCCAGTTGAGGTTTGCTCAAACAAAGGTTAATATGTTGGGTTGATGTATAAAGACCGATGGAGATGTTGACTAATGATCCATTATATGAAGTGAATAATTCAAACGTTTATGTTACCTTAGGCTTAATTGAGCTACTTCAAAATGTACAATGGAAAAACGTAAGCGTTTATAACTCCTGGTGGGCTACCTCTGGGTAGAGGGATGCCAAGATTTCTATTTAGGACCTCAGTCCGAGCAGAGAACTGCCTAGAAAGGCTGAAGGCCTCGGCTTGACTGCTGGTCTTGGAAGGGATGTCCTGAAGTCTAAGACAGTGTATTCAGGTATTTATTTTCCCCAGCCAGCGAGGTAAGCATAGATGTCATGTCGCCCACAGCCATGTTAGACAGGCCAGAGCCTGCAGCTAGGCTGACAGAAGTCTGGGGGGTAGTCAGGCGGGATGAGGCCTGGGAGGAAGACCCTGGTTGACCCTGAAGGCCGTTGTTGACTGGGCTGAACGAGGAAGTATCAGCATCATCAATGATCGAGGTAAAGTCTATTCGAGCATTGTCCAGATCAAGATTTTCTAAGGCATTGGAGATGGGGCCAGATTCAGGATAGGGAGCCAAGGGGGAAGACTTTGCGCCACCTGTTGGGTCCAGGTTGGACTCCATACTGTGCTGCCGGTTGAGACAAGGTCCATTCTGGGGATCGATGTGCTTCATATTCATGTTTACCTGACCTGAGTAGTACATAGGGTTGTTATTTAAAGGAGTGAACGTTTCGTTTTGTGGGTGCTGTGGATGCTGAACTGGAGGAAGTCGGACCCCCCGTCTTGGGCTGGAGGTGGAGTGGACAGGGCTGAGGTGGGGTGGGCTGCCCAAGTAGACTCCACCTACCTGTGAAAGGCTGTTTTGGCGGCTGA
The DNA here is from genome assembly GCF_040956055.1 of Brachionichthys hirsutus. Taxonomy (NCBI): domain Eukaryota; kingdom Metazoa; phylum Chordata; class Actinopteri; order Lophiiformes; family Brachionichthyidae; genus Brachionichthys; species Brachionichthys hirsutus. The sequence continues at coordinate 4,763,275 of NC_090904.1, read as the reverse complement.
GAGGTTTCTGTCCCTGAGGAGGCCTTGGGACCATCATCTCCTGGCCATAACACGAGCCTTGGAGACCTGTCAGCTGCTGGTCTTTAGGTGTGGCAGAGCTGAGCCCTCGGCTGGGGGTTGGCGGACTCATGACCAGGTTCGGGTTAGGATAGGATGGATAGGTCTGGCTGGAGAAAAGATTCTGGTTTTGGTGCTGTGGACTGTGTTGCATCATCGCTGTCTGTGCACTCATATCCATGTTATCAGAGAGAGGAGGGGGTTTTATTCCACTTTGCTGGTGCTGTTCTTGTTGCTGCTCCCACATAAGTGCTTGCTGGGACTGGACATAATTCCTCACCATCATCTCCTTCACCTGCATCATGGGGGTTTCTGACCTCTGCCCATCTGAAAGTGCCTTACCAGCACAGCCCAAGCTCAAGCCCCCTCCACTAGGGAACGAGTTCTGGTTCTGCCCTTGGAAGTCACAGCTGGGATTTTTAGAATTCCTCATCATAACCTGGCCAGTCTGTGGGTAACTCCGAGTTTGCTGGAGAAGCATCCGCTGCTGTTGAAGCTTAGTGCTTTGACAAGCATCTCCACCGCCCATCCCAGGCTGGAACTGCTGCTCGGGCTTGATGACAAGTTTATGTGTTCCGTCAGGGCTGTTGAAGAGGCCAGTGTGATTGTTGAAGTGAGCCTGAGTTTGTTGAGGCTGCAGAGCAGGATCTGAATAAGGCATGACTCTATGGTTCTGGAGAGCATGACTGGGAGTTTGGATTTGTTTGTGGGCATCACTCCAACAGCCTCCAGCATCACCACCCTGCCCTGGACTAGGGTAATGGGGGCCTGACGGACTGAGCTGACAGTTGCTCAAACTGTACTCGGCCTGTTGGAGAAGTGTGTTTGACATGCCTTCCGAGTGAATGGGCCTCACTTGGCTCATTGAATTCATTCCAGCCCTGGAAGTAACTTCCCCACCCTGGTTCTGGTACTGACCCCGCATGTAAGCCTGGTCAGGGCAGCACAGGGAGTCATGATTTGGTGACAGCTGGTTTGAAAGAGGGCCGGCACCTCCTACGCCTCCTCCTCCTTGATGCTGTTGCTGGTATCCCATGCCCCCGGGAGGCATCATTAAAGTACGATCCCTGGCATCAACAGGTGCAAGGTGTGCCTCCATCCCCATAGCCTCCATCATTACATTCTCTGTAATGCTAGGTGGTCTAGGGGAGTACATGTGGCGGGCAAGACTGCTGTCAGAGCCACGGTGTTGCAGTGCATTCCTTCGGCTCATCAGAGCTACGTTGTTAAGGCTATTGAAGCGCTTGGGGAGAGCTTGTGGATCTGCTGCTGCTGATCGAACCGGGTCACTGGCCCGCCTGAAATTGTTGCCTGAAGCCTGGTGGGGGTAGATAACACCAGTACCATAATCTGTATTGGCACTGTGTCTTCGGGGACCCCCTTGTTGAAGGAAAGGAGGCAAAGGATGACCCTGGTACTCACTCAAAACTCCTCCTCTTCGAGCTTGGGTACCTGTTGGCTCCATGTTGGGTAAAGGAGTGGGCGGGGGTCCACCAGTAGCCGCAGCATATTTGGCCTTTAGGCTGTATTGCTGGGCCGGCGTTAAATTAGGAAGACCTGGCAATCCTCCGCCCCCAGTACATGGTGCTCCTCTACGACTGGTTTCAGGAGAAATAGGGTCTGCCCCATTCTGCTCTGGGCCAAGGAGGTGACATCCTCCCACCAGTGTTCCTCCCATTTGTGAGACCTCACTGGAACGCCGACTGGAGAGGTAAGGAGACACCATGGAGGAGCGACGGCTGACGGTATACGCAGAGCTCAAGCTGCTGGTGCCGCTTCCTCTCCTATCGTTGGAAGAGCAGCCAATGGATGCGCCACCGCCCAACTCGTGATTGGATAGCTCCATCACTCGTCTGTTTGAGATTAGCGGTGAAGGTGCACACATTCCGACATTCTCCCCTGGACCTAGAGATAAACATCCAAGAGAAGAAACAGGTTAGGAAAAAGTTAATGTACTTAGATACCATGATGAAACGAACCTCAAATCCTTTGACAGTCATGTTTGGCTGTCTTAAATAAGAAAAATGCAGAGTTCTTAAAAAAATAGAAATCAATATAGAACATACCAGGAAGTGCAGGCAGTTTGCTATTGGTACAGCGGGAGGAAGGAGTTGGCCTGCGAATTTGCTTCAGCTTATCAATCTTCAGGTTCTCCAGCCTCTTCAAAGCTTGCGCCGACATTCCCATTGCTCCTCCGACAGTTCCTGGCTCCCCTCCTCCTCCTCCAGCAATGCTATCCTCCAGTGCTGTGAGATCCTCCAAACTGCCTGCTGCATTCAGGTTCATCTCCACTCCACTGTCATTGTTGTTGGCGCTCCCCAGTGGTGAGCGTTCACTACTGCAGGATGATTGACCACCAGGACTTGACTGGGATTTCTGAGAGATGGAATTTTTGTTGTTGTCACGTATCAGTTAGACAGCTGACAATCCATTTTAAATAGCACAAATGTTCTGTCCATGCATAATTGATGCCCTGAAATAACTACGGGGGGGGGGGTCGACTTACGACCTATGCGACAGTTCGACTTTATGACCGTACTGGCCTGTTGTTGTTTTATGTCTGTTTACGAGGTGTTTTTACGACATACCGGAAAGCGAGCGAGTGAATCGGGTGTGCAACCGTTTTTACGGTCTCATCCACGATGTCTACCAAGAGGAATTTGTCTCTTTCGACTCCTCATTTACAGAATCATGACGCAGCGTAATATATTTACGGTAATTGAACATGGGACAACTTTTGACCCAATTGGCATTCGACAAAACCCTTGGAACCAATTGTGGCCGTAAGTCGACGACCCCCTGTATATGGTGCATTTAACATTGGTGCTTTGTTAATTTAACCCTTTGTCACCCACCAGAGCAGTCTCGGGAGCTAACAGTTTGCAGTCTTCCCTGCGTGTCTCCTCCTTCTCCAGCAGGACTTCAGAGCTCGGGCCTCCAGGGGTCATAGCTGAACCCGGGGGGCGAGGTCCTGTGTCCCCGCGATGCTTCTTGGTGATATGGGCTTCGGGACCATGTACTGTCTTCACATGTTTACGCAGAGAGCTTGGATCTGTGTACCGTTTAGTGCAGCCAGGAATCTTACATACATAGGGTTTCTGTAAAAGAACACATTTGTTGGCGTTTGCAGTCTAACATTCCAACAGAACTTGAGAACAGCTGGAATTCGTATCATTTTAAAGCTGTTATTTTGACTTCATAAGCCGCTCATTTCATTATCATGAGACACCGAGGCTTATTTTCTATTGAAGTCTGATCATTTTTCTTGCCCTCAGAAAAAAAGAACATTCTTATCATAATAAGGTAATTTAGCACAGAAATTGTGAATGCTGACATACACACTGCTGACATGCTCATACTCTCTCTCGTGAAAATAAAAGTCGGTACTTTCCTGCAACTTTCTCAACTCGTCTGTCTCTTAGTCTTTAACTGAATTAAATTTAAATGAAACATAGAACAAAAACAAAAACTTCACTTAACTTTTAACCTCAGAATGAATAAGCGTGATTCACATCTCATAATGAACAAAGTCACAACAGCGGATGTAATGACTCCTGTGGTGTGAAGTACCTCATTAGAGTGAGTCCGGTTCTGGTGCTTGGCCCGGTCTGAAGCGTTGGAGAAGGCCTTGTTGCATCCTTCATGCTCACAAACATAAGGTTTCTCTCCCGTGTGAGATCGTAGGTGGGTCTTCAGATTCTCCAGACGAGAGTAGGCCTTATTACAGCCTTCAAACTGAATCAGAAAGTTTAAGTTTAATGCTCTCAAATGCCATCGATTCTCAAATATGTCCTCGGATTTTCTCGAAGCAGCTCAACATAAACGGAGATTTGCGATCCACTCACCGTGCACTTGTGCGGCTTCTCTCCTGTGTGTCTGCGCATGTGAACCACCAGCATGTACTGGGCTTTGAAAGGCCTCTGCTCTCGAGAGCACTCCACCCAGTGACACACAAACTCCTTCTTTTCCCCATGGATGTGCTCATTGTTAATGTGCTGTATGGGCAACAGATGAGAAGTAAATCAACTCCAACATCTATTTTAGCTGTTTCCTGGTCACTTCAGGGGTTAAAGTGGGGCCTGGGTTATGGTGCTGGAATAAATCTGGCTGCCAGTTTCACGTTAAATAATGTCAAACCAGTTCTAGAAGGAGCCAAAGACAAAATATTATTATTGTCTCCAGCTCTTTTCCACTACTTTGGACTGATGCCTTCCTCCATGTTTAATAATAAATAATTGGTCCTGCATTTAATTCCATATTTCCTGTGGACTTGTCTGGGTCTTGCCAGATCCCTCCCCACCTACCAAATCCCACTTTAACTCCTCGGATTACCCATTCGTGATATTTATTGGCTAATTTTTCCGTTACATGAACTAGTTGGTCTTGTGTGTCAAATTCTTTGCTGCAGCTCTCCCAGTGACAGTTGGTTTCATATATGGCCTCTTGCTCAGGCTTGCCATCCTCCTTGTCCAGGTCATCTCTGCCATCCAGGAGACCCAAGAGAGGGTCCTGATAAAACACGTGGGGATAGAAAATGTTAAGAAAATGGTGCAGAACATATCTGAAATGTTCCTCCAGGCATTAGAACACATGCCTCATACCACATATTAGATATCAGTTATTTTTCTCGAGATATAATGGTGTTTTTATAGTGCAATAAAAGTTCAATAAAATGGTTCTCACTGCTTGCTATACTCGTGGCAAACAAGACCACAGCTGCATTAATAGAATAAGATTATACCTGAGTGCCAGTGGAAGAAGGACTGGCCACATCGCCCTCTGATCTCTCGTCCAGGCTCTTTGCATTCATGCCATCCATCATACTTCCCAAGCCTGGCTCTGTCTTCAGCTACGAAACAAAACAACATTCATATAATAATCCCAGACATTAATATTCCCTATTGTGCTCCGTCTGCCCTGTAAAGTGTGAGACAGTCGTCTTACATGCCCATGCTTGGGTGCAGCATGGAGACGAGGATTGTGGGGAGGTAAGCGAGAAGCTTGGCAGGCACCGGGCAGGTGTCCACCCAGTGGTGTCCCCCTACCTCCCACATACATGGAACCATGTTGCCTGGATTGGCAGTTGATATTGCTGGAATAGCCAAGGGACGGACTGTGGAGTAAAAAGCAATACTGAATCAACTTTATCCTGATAAAAGCTGATGTGAGGTGGTAAAATCAGTCAAAATGAATATGAGCAGTGGCCATAATATGAATGATAACATTATTATGAACATTTGTCATCTGATAATTACTTGTTTTTATTTTCTTTTAATACTGAAATGTGTTCTTTTTGTCTCCTGCTAACCTAGTTTGTAGCTCTCAAGTTGGAAAAAGAAGCTTGATTGAATGTGTTAATATCACCAGTTTTGTTTTTTCTTGAATAAACTATGATAATTTGTCTAAATGATGGACACAATATCTCATTGTGCAAAACTCCATGTTTGTACAGCTGTTTAAAAATCAAAGAATGGGCGTCAGATTGAAATTAGATACTTTACTACTGCTAACTTTTACGTAACATAGACATGGGAAGAGGCTGACCTCATCGCGCTGACAGAGAGATGGCCATAAGAGCTTGCTCCATTTGGATTGCAGCGAGAGTTAACAAAGGCCACCAGAGAGTTGGGTGATGTCCTGATCACTGTCTGGAGGTCTACGCTGGCATCAGATAGAGGGGAGATGGACAGAGCTCTCTTTTTACTCAGCTTCAGCATGGAGCGAGGGGTGGAGAACCTCGAGCCTGAAGGGACAAGAAGAAAAGGGTTAGTATTGACTGCACCAAATTATTGAAAGACGGCTTTAGCGGTCTGACTCACCATCTACGGAGCCAATCTGATCAGAACCGGGTTGAATCTGGCAGAAGTTGTGGTGAGAGGACACCATGTTGTTCTGGTTGCAGTAGGGGGTGCTGTTTCCACCTGCCAGACATTCATGATAGAAACACTGAAAAATAGCACTGCAAAGATCTTTCGCGCTTTAGTTGTGGAGTTTCTTAGTTTCTGTAATGTAACCCCCCCTCAAAAAACAACAACAACAATAATCTGGTAACCAACATCCACAGACATAGATGATTTGACCCCCACAGTGTATGTCAAAGACCAGACTCATGGTACACAGTACATTAGATGTGTAAAAGCCACATTGTCATCTACTTGCATCTCTTCAGTATTTATAGTTGCATTCATTATTCATTTCTGAGACGGGGACTATATCGGTAGAAGGATGCTGAGGATGGAGCTGCCAGTGAACAGGGCTAGAGGTCGACCCAGGAGAAGATACATGGACGTAGTGAGGGAGGACGAGTGGCTGGTGTTGGGGAGGACGATGCAAAGGACAGGGTGAGGTGGAGAAGGTTGATTATATGTGGCGACCCCTCACGGGACAAACCGAAAGAAGATGATTCACTTCTGTCATGTTTATTTGAAATTATTATAGCATATCTCTCCTCATCATTCCTATAACTCTCAGCTGTGCGGTGAAGGATATAAAGGATGCTCTGTCTCACCCTCTGGGGGCAGCATGTTCCTGTGGCCCATCATACTGTGTGGCGGTGGAGCCTGAGGGGGCCTCATATATTGATCCATGCAGTGGCCGAGGCTTTGTCCTGGTCCTGAGCCATGAGGCATACTGGGAGTCATGGGATTGTACATAGCTCTGCAGTCCTGGGGAGGACCGTTAAGGAGTGGGGCACGAAGAGAGGACACATCACTGTAGGATGACTGGTCTGAGGAGACGAGGCTGCAAACAGAAACAAATTAAAACATTATATACAGCTATTACTTAAGAGAAATAATCTTAGCTTGACGTAAAAATTAAATCACTTTTAAAAACTGCAGATGACAGAGAAATTGGATCTGCAAATGTTAAAACATCAACGAAGCTGAGGAGTTTAAGTTTGAGACATTTTACTGTTTCTCCAGACAATATATCGTAGGTTTTCCAGACTGTTGTGAATACACAGGTCATCAGTGCCTCTTGATGCTCAGACTCCAAGCTCACTGCAGCTTCACAATATTCTCAGGGCTGCAGTCGTCCCGGTTGCTTGTGCACCTTTTCCTACCATGCTTTGCCTGTCCAGTGACCCTTCTGTGAATTTGCTTTGCTAGCAATACGCTTCTTGGGATTCCTCTCATTGTGAAGGGTGTCAATGAATGTCTTCTGGACAGCTGTCAGGTCAGCAGTCTTTCACAAGATTGTGGAGTTGTGTATCAAAACTGAATGTGAGAATCATGGTGTTTTGCACAAAATATTAACATTTTTAGATTTGAGCTGTAAACCTTATTTATAAAATAAAGAAAACAAAAAACATTGATATTTTCCATGATTCAAATTTTTTTTTTAGATGCACCTGTATTTGAGAAATACATAAAAAACTAAACAATAAAATGAAAGTAAAATTACATTAAAAAAAAACCAATCAATAAAATTATACCAGGTAATGAATGGATAAAATAGATGTGTAGATAGTCAACACTTCTACGACATGAAAATCTGTATACATAAATGCCACAAACAATACTGTTTTCTTGCAAACTTTAAGAAGTTTTCCTCCATATCTCTGGTTGAGCTGCAAACACTTGACATTTCACAAAACCTAAAAGTCAATTGTTTGCATGACACATATCTATATTTACTCATATTCACGATTGGGTATTGTGCAGGTTTGTGTTTTCCGTATCTGTTTTGGCACCCTCCCAACCTGGTTTCCACTTTGAGCAAACGTGCCCATGGAAAAGGCAACAGAGCCCCAAAACTGCTCCACATGGCTGCCTTTAAGTGTGAAGAAAACAATCATAAATTGTGTCTACAGTAATACAGTAAGTTATATACGCCTTTAAGGTAGCACCCTTCTTGTAACCCAGAGATATACAGATGGCCTGTCTCTCATCTCCTGCGTTGTATCACTCTCACCACTAGGTGTCTTGTTCTACACTTAAATACTGGGCATTGAAATGTTTGGGTATTCCCCTTCCAAACTGGAGAAGGGATGCTTCATTAGAATTTTCCAGCTCTCTCATGAATTTCAATGTTTTCTCTGACCTTTCTGTAGCCTCGCCGGTTGGAAATCTGTCTCTCCTGTCCTTTACTTCTTCGTCTCTCTCTTCTCACTCCTCTTCTAAAGATGCAGACTTCATCTGCCCACCTTCTCCTAAATCGGCCTTTCAGTACTTTATTTCTTTCACCACAACGTGTATTGCACACAGGAGCTTAATCTGTCCTCTCTAATCCAATGGGTTGATTCCCCCCGAATTTACCTCCCTCACATCCTCACTCCTTTCTCCCATTCATCCTCCCTGTTGCACTCCTCTTTCTCTCTCTCTCTCTCTCTAATCCCCCTCTGTCTTTTCTGTCACTTTCTATCTCCTCTTCCTTTCTCCCTCCTCCTCCTCCCTCTGCTTCTCTGTCTTTCTCTGCGGTGCCCGGCCACCTTTCTCTCCATCTCTCTCTTTCTCCCTCTCTCTGGGTAACCTGAGTGGAGCGCGAGGCAGTCATGCAGAGCGCAGCGGGGCCTGGTCAGCCTGTAATTAGCAGCTGTCAGAGAGGCTGAGTCCACCCGCAACCTGGGTGGCATGAAGATGGGCGGGAGGGAGGCAGAGGGGAGGGGTGAGAGGAGTGACGACCTGAGCTCGCGCTGATTTTTGCATACTCAGACAAATCTGTGGGATTAAAAATTGGAACAGTTTCGAAGCCGCTCATGTGAACATCATCCCTTTCTTGCTAGATCGGTGTTGCAATTTTTGTAAATAAGTGCCCTGCTACCATACTGAATGAGGTGAGAGGAGAAGCCGAGGTTGCAAAGCAGCAAAATTAGAAAGAGTTAGCAACAAATGTTTAGAGAACTGATTTAACAGTTTTTTTTTGGGGGGGGGGGATTCATGTTCACCTTCTTTTAGAGAGTAAAATGAGAGGATTTATAAGTAAGTAAGAGTGAAAGCAAGATAAACCAGCTTCCTGGGTCAGTCTTGAGTTACAAAATATGTAAACCAAAACCATGAAATCTATGGACATACTACATAATATTAATATTACTGCTTGGGATTATTAACGGGTTTTGCTGGAGTTATATCTCAGCAAGTCAGCTCAGTGCCCGCTGGGCACTGCCCAGTCAACTTCTCAGTTACTGGGCACAAGAATACGAATACGAATCTGTCTTTACTGTCATTGCAAAGAGATTGCAAACTTTCAATTTCAATTGGACAACTTTAGTAAACTTGAGTAAAACAGCCATGTGAACCATCATGCTGAAAAGAAATTGAAATGCACCCACAGCATAATGGGTGTCACGTAGCCCATGCTAGCGGCTGTCTTACCCTCGAGAGGGGTGGCTGGGGGAATTCTCGTAGTGATACAGCCCCTGATGTGGCTGCATGTCCACTGGCATTGGAGCTCCTAGACCCACTGGTCCCCTTACACCCTGGATGTGACGCACAAGGACAAGGACACAGTTAGAGTGAGGAATGGAAAATCAAACAAACAATACCAACCCAAGCTAAACTACATCAGAAGGAAAAGGTAAATACACAAAAACAACTGTGGTTGGGGAAAAAGAAGAATATGTTGGGTGGTAATAACAGACCAAACCAAACTGTTTAAGGTAAAATAAGCTCTCTGAGTTTGAGTCATAGCTCATTTAAACAGAGGTGATAGAATACACTGTATACACTTTTTAGTAAAAGCTGACCTAAGGACAGAAATAAAAGAAGAAATCAAAAAGAAACACATACACGTCTAAGCAAAATGAAGACGGCTAGAAGTCAAGTTTCGCTCAATAAAAGTACGAGTACTCGAAATGATGTGTTATATTTTATTAGAGAGACGTATGTCAGGAATTGAAAATGGGTTTCATAACTACAGTCACGTCTGAATAAACACTAAAAAGTCTCATATAATGGACATGCATAACAAGATGACAGTTAATGTGATTTAAAGCCAATGCCCTTCATACTCTTTCTCACGCTTTGAGAGCCTTTGAAAGCCTCTGACGGGAAAAAAAACAAACAGCTGTTAATCTGGGACAAACCATAGCTGCCTTCCTGCTGACACGGCTTCAAATTTGTATAAGGAAGCATCTATTTATTTAAATGAGCGAACCACATAAATAATATGTACTTGTATCAGAGTAAAAGCAATTTGAGACTTTAAAAGCAGGTCATGGGGTACTGATTTGCCCTCCTACAGATTAGGCAAAACCCTTTGACAAAAAGTGGGCTTGGCTGTAATCCCCCTTCTCTAAACAGAGTTGTGCATCTCAAACACCGCTGACAGACACCAATAACCTGCTGCACCTTTCCAGAATGGAAAGTAGCAGTCAACATGGAAAAGGTGTATAAAAGAGCAAAGTCCGAGTTTTGCCTTAAAGCGCTCCAGAAGTTTAGGGATATTAGCAGCAGAAACACACAGAGAAAAGAAAAGAACAAGGCGACCTTTTGTATCAGGCTAAGATTGAAATTGAGATGCCATCTTTCAGCAAGTGTGCATGGGTTTGGTAATTCTAGTTGAGAGATCTTGGGAACAAGCACCTGCTCATTACATCCAACCACATCAGTGCAGGTACTAATAGCCGTGGCTTGTACATGGCTATAAATGTAATTGGAACAAAAAATAAATACAAATTTGGCTTCACAATGATGTCATAGCAACAACAAATGGAGAACTCTAAAATGTGTTCAAACTAGCCTGGATCATTTGTCAAATTGTGCTTTGCGTTGACAGATATTTTCAACAATGTAAATCCTACAGATGGTAACTCGGGCTAATGCGCTTTATTCAAGTATGTCTTCACTTTGGAGTGCCCTTTGAAGTGATATTTAAAAACATAATGAAACAATGTACTTGTTGATGACAGGAGTTTATAAATCTGATGCTATTCCATCATAATTGCTAATCCTTGTGGAATTAGCATGTGGAATTAAAACTAACACAATCCTACTGTTCATGCATTCAACCCTAAAATTGAGGAGCACTGCAGATGAAAGCAATGCGGTGTCAGTTCAACTGGTTGCTTGGCCTGTTATGCCGACAAGTGTTAAAAGGGCAGCAGGGACCTATTTAAGCCCACAAGCCATCAGGGGGGGATTTGAAATGTAAAGTTAGCAAGTGGCTAAATGATGTGGGCGGTCCGGGGCTAATTGCATATACTCGGCGTTGCCGTCGGTCGTGTCTATGATAATTAGCCGGAAGTGGGAAATAGCTATCTGGTCGAGCACCTCAGCTGTCCAGGACTAATAAATACCGAGAGGGGGGGTCGCCGGAGGGCCTGACACACACAAACACATACTGACACACCTGTCAATCAAGGGGGGGGGGGGGGGAGTAGCATAATAAACCAGTGGCCACCATGTACAGTGAAAATGAGTGTGTGTGATAGAAAGTTATACACTAAAGCTGTTTTTTCGAGAGTGTGTGCGTGTGTGTGTGTGAGAAGGAACTTTTAGCGATAAGTGTGTCTCCCGGGAGCAAGGCAGCAAGGAGTGAGTGTGTGTGTGTGTGTGTGTGTGTGTGTGTGAATACACGCACTCCACGATGTGTTATATTTATATTTGCACGGCACATTGCTCACGTTCGCATCCAGCGAATTGCTGCACAGTAAGCAACTTAGAGCGAGTCAACAAAACAGATGTTTGCTAAGTCTGCACATCCAGAAATTTGCACAGCATATGCATTGTGAATACATTTGAAAACATTATTACATTTTCTATCAATAAAAGGAAGTGTTTCAACTGAAAGAATGCGTCAAGCTGAACATTTCTGCAAATGAATAGTTTTGCAAAACATCCAAAACCAACAAATATGTTCTCATTACAATATCCACTCAGAGAAACTCGTTTTTGTCATCAGACTTAATTTCCTTTAGCATTTTTGCTAAGAATGTCCCAATGATTTTGGTGGAACATTTATGGAGTTAATTGTCTTCACTCGCTCAACTTTAAATCCAAACCACAAGCTTTCTCTAAACTTAATACGCTATTATCAGCTCTGTAAAGGAATCGTTTTTACGATTCAAAAATCCTCGGCTTCGTATGCTCACAGTAAAACATCAGAATTTGACATGGTGCCGTACGAAATAAAAAAAATAAAAACATTACTCGGGATGACTAAAGTATTTAGAATTCTTGCAAAACGTATTAACAAAAAAGTATTAAGTAGGAAACCACAAAAATGATGCAAATATGTGTATTAAGTATGCACGTATGTGCAACCCTACTACCTACTTTCTCATATGTGCACACGTAGGTGAGGTTTATTTTTGTACAGCTTGTTTTCTACATATGGGATGGATGTATGTATGTGCTGACACGCATGTCTTGTGGAACTGTGTTATTTAGGTCAATATTTTGTGACAGATTTTCATGCCGTTTGCTCCCTTGTGTAATTTTGTGGTAGTGGGTTTGAGAGGAATTGGGCAGAACTGAATTAAAAACCTCAACACCATAAATCAAATGACTAACTAAACTAAAGTCTACTTCACTGCAGCAGTGCAAGCTGGGTAGGAATCAGGACAGACATGAGCGTCCAGCCACTGAAAACTCCGTATTCAAACACTCCTTACATCACTTTACGACACAAGTAAGACAACTCTGAAAGTCCGACATCTCTGAATCCATCGTAAAAATGAAGTCTGCAGCCCCAAATCATTTTAAAGTACAGCTTGGGGACCTTAACTTGCTTTTTACAGAGACGCAAAGTCTTAGAGGACATGACTGCAGACCACCAACATGAATCTACATTCCTGCTTAGTCATCAAACCAACACAGCTAACCATCAATAAATAACGTTTTTTTTTTAGACCCGATATACATTTATACACTCACCCTCACAAGACCAGCAGCTTTGCTGTGTGTAAAAGCTGCAACTAAATGAAGGTGCACACTTTTTATTGTCTTCCTTTTATACAGAACAAGTTGTCCAGAAGTCTGATTCAAAGAATGTGGTCTTAACGGCAGGCAAGTGCTAATGTGATAAACTCTTTACACAATGTTTTAGCATTATTGTAATCCAGTGATTGTCATTCAGGGGTCACAATGGCAGCTGCCAGTTCCCTATAGCCACAAAACAGCTGGCTCACTGCACACATTTCTGCTGAGTCACCAGACAGCGACAATATTGCATTCGTAATTATTGACAACATAAAAAAACACAACTTCCACGATGCTGCGCTGCTTCCTTCTTACAGTACCGTATATGTCTTGCTTTTTACGGAGACATCCAACAACATGAATTTAACTTTTCTATTTTGTGATGACACTTGAGTGCAATTCCATCTGGACAATCATTCAACCCGATTCCACATCTTGATGTCCTCAAACGTCGCAGAGCTCGTCGTGGGGCTTTGACTGTGGGCCTTTGTCGCACAACTTCTCAGGTGATGGTTGGCAATTTCTCTATTCAGGGGGTCAGTTAGTTGGGCTTATTGTACAAAGAGAAGTATTGTCGAGTCACGCAAGGCTTGGCCATTTGTGACATTCCTCCAAAGCGTCTCGGGGAGTCTCGGGGGAGGACAGCCATTTCCACAGGTCAGCGCTCGTGTCAGTAAAAGGCCTGATCCAGCTCTGCTCTCCTCTTCTTGGGTGTAACACTAAACTGGGGCTCACACATGGGTCCTCCCCTGCTCCCTCCCCGGTGTGAGGAGCAGCCTTTAACGACAGCCCCCTCTCTTCTTATTCCTCCTTTCCACTCTCAGATCAGAGTAAGAGAATACAACATGTTTGTACATTTGCCCGATGATCTATATCTTTCTACCACACCCTCTCCCTCTTTGCTTACTTTCCTCCACTTATTCTGCATTTTTCCATTGCCTCTGTATCTCTCTGTCTCCCACTCTCCCTCCTCTCCCCCGGCTGCTCCCTCATCCCTCATCCCTCCCCCCCCCTCTCTCTCTCTCTCTCTCGCCTCATTCCTGCTGTTGCGGCCACTCCCTCACCCTTCCCCCCTCCGACAGGGCTGCAGTCGAGGTGGGTGTTCTGTGGCTGTTATGACTTGAGAGACGATAATGGCTGCTATAACGTGGCCAGCCGTTCCTGATGTGGCTGGGCTTGTGGGGGATTCTGTTGTGTTAAGGCTGGATGCAGAGCGAGGGAGGGGCCCAGGTCCTCGGCCAACCACAGGCCAGATTCTGCCTCATTTTGTTTCTCTCTCTCTCTTTCTTTCTCTCCTTACCCGTACACGTTATTCAAGCTCCTTTATTTTCCTTTGGTGATAAAATTATTTTTTAAGTTCTGGCTTTGTTTTTGTAACCCTTCCGCCCACCTTCCCTACGTTTGCCCCACACCCACCTTCCCTGTATGTGTTTTTTTTCCCCCCCTATTACCCAGAGTCTGCTGTAATGTGATGGGGCCAATGGCGTGACCATTGCGTGACGGGGCCGGAGACATCACTCTACTGAACAATAAGCCCAACTAACTGACCCGCCGCAGGCAAAGATTAATGTCACGTCTGCTTAAACGGCTACTTTGAGTTTTAATTAAACTACTTGATTCATCTAAAGTCAAATGTTTCCAAATGACACAAAATCAAATATTCATGCTCATAGTTAGTATACAATCACCTTTCATTAAGAGCTGTCAGATACTGGCTCCAGAAACGACCTCTCAACAGTCATATGATTTTTGTGGCCGCTGCAGAGAAGGCATGTTTGTTGGTATCAATCTGCAGCAAATCTCACAAACGGACATTAACTCTCTAACTCCATCTTAAACCCCAGGAATGAAAATGTAAATACCTTCAATAGCTTTATTCCAAATTCAATACCTGCAAATCAAAATCAAAAGTGCAAGCTTATTCTTGTCTGTTATGAAACCAGTAAGATGCGTGCCGACTGTCAGCATTAAATGAATGAACGATGCAACATTTGGGCTTTATTCGTGTCCACGGTCAAAATGGTGTACATTTGAAAGGTTTTGTCTAATTTTGCACAAAAATGCAGCAACATAGATCTTGTGTATAATATCAGCTTGGCTGTGATAGGCTGTCTAAATATATGCAATCCAGAACAGGGAACTGGTTGCTATAAATGTCCCATTATTATAAATGCGTGTATGAAAGTCAGTGTGGCTGTTTGTTTCCTTGCTTTGACCCTGTGTTGAGCTGCCAACTTGTCCAGAATGTACCCAACTCTCATCCAGTGTCAGGGGGATGAGGCTGATGGAAGGATTCAAAAATCTAAACAAAAACAAATGAGGAAATCAGTGAACACATCTGCTGTGGATGAATCTTCCTCACGCATGAATAAATTCTACTGACAATCTTTGGTACAAAAACATGTTATTTGATAGCTCTGTTGAAAAAGAAGCATCCCTGAAGCTTTGTGCTATAATAACAGCCGCCACAAAGAAAAGGAAGGGTGTGCACCGCCTGTTTAGAGCCATAAACCTCATCGAACCGGCAGACAGGACTAGTCAAGATCCGATGCTGCAGCTTTTACCGCTGCACCTTGAATCTCAGCCTTTCCTTTTGCTAAACCCAGAATGCATAAATGTGATGCCACTGTTGGGTTCACTTCTTGTTTTCCTGTGCACAAGCAATTTCTGTGCTGCTGGACAGCTTCACGTTTTTAAAGGTAGCTGGATGTTTGACACTTGTCAGTGAAGGGATTTCAACCGACAACCATATCACGAGGACAGATGAGGTGTCAGAAGCATATTTCCGAGTCCCCCATGTTTTCCCTCTTCCACAATCCCACTTTTTCCTTTCATTGGGCCACCCATCCACCCTCCTGCACATACCTGTGGTTTCCTGTGCCCCAGCTCTCCTCCTCCTCTCTCTCTCTCTCTCTCTCTCTCTGTTTACATCCAGGCCCCCAACTCATGAGTTTACTCCCCTCTCTTTCCACCAACTACTGAGCGCCTGCCTTATCTTGTCCTCCTCTTCTTCCTCTGCTGTTTCTTCTTGACTTCTGTATGCCAGTGTATCAGGCAGGTAATGCCGGATGCGTTTTAAGCAGAAAAGGCCGATGTCGAAGTGAGGAGAGAAGGAGAGAAGGATAAATGGATAAAGCAGATGAGGAGCGTTTGATTCTCACAGCTGGCACCCAGCTGTAGATCGAGGCAGGGAGCAGAAATGCTTCATCTTTAATCAACTGGAGGCCCAACCTCCACATTTAAGACAACACAACTGTGTTTTTTCATTGCACATTGAGCTAATCGTTAATTTACACCTCCACCGGGTCTCCTGACTATCATCCACCTGCTTCTTGCTTTTTCGTGGCTCATCCTCTCATTGGATCCAAGTCATATTGTCTCCTGGGTTTTATGCTGTAAGCGTAGTATTCTCAGTACAAGTCAAGGTGAAACTTCTTAAGTAAATTATCTCAGCAGCAGCAGCAGTAACACATCCGTCGAGATATTCACTAGAATGGTCTGAAACACAGACCACAAACCAGATAGTCATCGCTTTAGTTTATAGAAAGACCGCAGTGATTATAAGCAAAATAATAATCCTAACAATCGTGGGTGGGCAGGCTGATATTTATAGCCAGCCTGGTGTTACTTATATTCCTTAGCTGTATAACACAGCTGGAAGGGAGGGAGGTAGAAACCCTGTGAGAGAGACGAGACTGACGGCAGAGAGACTAAGGGGCTCCAGTGAGAGAGAGAGTGCAAGTAGGCTATATTTGTGGCTGGGAGAATATGAACAAAAAAAAAGTGGGAAGAGAGACACACACATAGTGTTGCCGACGCACGGCTGTGTTTTGTGTGATTTTTGTGTGTGTTTGCATTCAGCATGTGGGAGGACCCTCTGTGCACTCCTTCCAAGCGGCAGCAGGAGCAGACGGGGACTGCAGGCCACCAGATGAACGCAGTGACCACAGCGCCGAGAGCCTCTCACAGACAGGAAACGAGAGCAGGCAGGGCAGAGACAACACAACCATCAGGCCAAAATGGGTGCCGTAAATCAATGGAAAACTACATGGAATTTGTTTACTGACAATTTATCATTACCCGGCTTGTTTTGGGCTCTGAAATATGGCTCTGCAATGCATCATTTCAGCCAAGTGTGCCTGTTCAATAGTCCAATAGTTCAGTCCAACACATGCATTTGTTGCTTAATTAAAATAGTGAGTCCTGCTGATTACTTTACTCTGATTTAGAGTTTCTTCATATGAGTGACATGTTCGATTGTTGGAGGAAAAAACAAACTCTTCCTGGCAGAGCTCGTCCTTTAAATATATCAAATTTCATACAAATCAGATCTAGGATAATCAATTATTTCCTAAATAATTAATCAATTAATCAGACGTGGGGGGGGGGGTGTAGTAGCACTGTTTCAGATCTGACCCCCACCCCCCCTAAAAGTCGAAAAATATGCAACATGCATAGTTGAAATACTGACTTTAACAATCAGCTGTTTGTTTGTTTTTCTATAGGTTTCCTTGCAATCAAGAGGTGACTTTTACAGGTGGTGCCCCACCTCTCATCCAATGGGCTCCAGCCCCCCCAGTGACCCTACACAAGATAGCAAGCTACATGGAAGGATGGAAGATGAGTATACAGTATATTTCTGAAAAGAACTGGAAGGTCATTTGCTTGAATTTACGGTGCACCATCACCAAGGGCTACGAGTTAATCAGATTAAGTGAGGATGATGTTCGGCTTGTCGGCTTAATAACTAAAACTACTGGCTAAATTGCTGTGAAACTCGGAGGGTTGGGCAATGTGGCATAGAAGAAGCCGTGCATTCTCAAGAGGAGATGATTGAGAGGAGGATCCAGGATCGTTCTCACGTTCACATTGAGAGAAAATGCTTCTTTTGCCATTTATGTCAGTTACGCTTAAACTACTTCAACTATTACCAAATAAAGTGTTGGGACTACAAATATATGCATTCGTTAACCCCGCAAAAACTCTGAGGGACAGATTTGCCTGAATTTATTTTCATCAAAGATCCAAGATGGGAACAGAGCTCTACATTTTGGGATGAACCCACCGAGCCAAACACGAAAGGTTGGCTGTTCTGCAACAGCGGGCCCGACATGAATATTTGTCGATAGATCCAAATTTACGTGTGTCTTTTGAGGAGACACACACAAATGATGCAGATCAAGATGTGCCGAGAGAGACGTTTGCAGTTGCTGAATGCTCCCGTCTTAAAAACTGAAAATTGTTTGTGAAAATGAGCCGGATCACTTTTTGAAACTCCTCCAAAAGCAGCAAGCACCTGAGAACCGTTTAATCGGGATCAAAATAAACAAGGCTAACAGTCTGACAAATCCTTCAGTGTTAACGGTTGCTTCTGTACAGTCGGCATCATCAGCACTATTCAAGATGGTGCTTGAGGTTCAGTCACCAGTTTAGAGCCAGCCTCACGCTGTGCACAGTGAATCCAATGATCTCTCCTAAACATGCCTTGTCAGTGTGTTTTAAATGTGTGCAGGGTGGAAGTTCAGGCAGTAACTAAACTGTTTCCTTCCCCTCCTCTGCATTTACACTAAGTTACATTTTCTCAGTATGTGCTTCCTTCTTTACCTCCGCCTCTCACTCTTCTCACCATTATCAGGACACAAAGACTTAATGAGTGAAAGAATGCATGCTCTTCTCCACAGATGATGTGTCTTGAATGTGTTTTTGTCCAACATCATCATTCCTCTGTGTCCCCTGGAAATCTGCAGCGAAATACAAATCAGGCAGGAACTGCTGACTCATGGCAAATCTGGGCTGAAAACGGAACGATGATTGTTCTTCATTCTGCTTGTCACTTAACTGGAACAATCCTCGCCAATTTACACAGCGAATCCATTGCTGCCGCTATTTAGATCAGTGAGACTCTGTGTGGTCCGTCTCAGATCTGATGAATGCATCACGAATATATTGCAGGCTTTTAGTTTAATACCCAGATGGGGCAAGGCATCTGGGCCTGCACTGGATTTTAATTGGCTAGGATCCCTGAGCTGATGTTTGGAGCTTAGCATGTGACTCAGGAAGTTACACACACACACACACACACACATTCACCCCCCGCACAAACACAGCACCACATGCACACACACTGTCCCTGAAAGACTTGGCCGAGCTCACATGCTGTCAGGAAGAGACGAGTCATGACTGTCCAGAGTAGTCTACAAACTAAACAAATGCAGACAACACGCACACACACACACACACACACTGAGTTACATCCTTTAAATCCCAGGACAGACTGACGCCACACGGCTGACAGTCGCAGCCAGAAGTAGCCATGACATCTGTGGAGCTGATTCTTGAAGTATGAGATAAATAGATTGATAGTACAGATGACAAATCAATATGTCTCTTTAACACAAACTGAACATCCACACAAGCAAGATCTGTATTGCTTTTGTCAGAGTGTGTGTCCACGTATGTGAGACAGTGAGTGACAGCGTGTGTGTCTCTGTGTGTGTGTCTGAGGTTCCCACCAGGGCAGTAATTAAGTGGCATTTACATAACTAAAAGGCAACAAATCAGGTACTCAGCTGGTTGTGAATTGGAGGGGTCAAGGCCCTTTAAACACACACACACGCACACACGCACACCCCCCCCCCCCCCCCACACACACACACACAGATAGACTTTTTGGTCTTTGTACCCACAGGTCAAGTCTATGAAATCAAACCATTTGAATTTATTGAAAGGTCTATGTCAGATGGCACGACTGTCAAAGCCACACACTTCTATGCACGTTTTTGGGGGGGTTGGTATGGATACATCCAAAAAATGGCAGTGAGTTGTCAAAAGTATCAACAGCAACAAATAGATTTGGAGGACAATTTTTACAAACTTTATTCATTTGTAGTATTTTGCCAGAATTGCAGCGACACTACATTCACCTGGTATTACTGCATTACTGTCTGTATCCATAAACTCTCTGGAAACATGCCCCAACACATATAAAAAATAAAAAGTAAAAATGCAGAATACATGAAAGGCTCCATCCGTATCAGAATATGTCTTTAATATAGAACATATCTTGGTCTTATGAACCAGTATTATTATCTAGAGCCAATACATTTTCAAGATTGAACCAGGACTTGTTTCCAAACTAAATATCAAATGGTTTATAGCAGCATTTCCTCTAAAATAAATATGTTTAATACAAAGCAATGTGAACATGCATGCCTCAACCATGGAGCCCGGACTTTAACATATTTAGCAAAACAAAACAAATGTGTGTGCTTTTTTTTACATTGACACTGATGTGATAAAGACGTATGAATGTTTTTGTGAGACATGTTGTTGAGATGTTGCATTTACACACCCTCAGGCCTAAATTCCAGTCTGGATCTCCATGCAGTGTTCAGTGATGCATGGATCACACACAATGATAATTTACAATTTGAGTTGAGAACAGCTTAATAAATAAATGCATACACAAGAACACCCAGCTGTTTGACCCATCCACCACCACCACCACCACCGCGTGGTTGATCCTGCTGTTAGCACGCTGCAACGAGAGGACGTCTCCAAAATCACGCAGGAGAGTTGGTGACATGCTAAGAGGTGCTGCCTCATCCGCCATGCTGGGAGGCAAGAAATATTATTGTCCACACATGAAAAATGCCTGAGGACACTGTCCATAACATCCTGGGACACAATTCTCAATTCTCAATTAAATAATCAATCAAATTAAATTAAAAAAAGAGGTTGAGGAATTGACATGGGGGAAATCAAGGACAAAATAAAAGAAATGTTTAACACAGTTTCCTGAAGGGAGGGGGGGGGGGGGGGGGGGAAAGGAGGCAGAGCGATTCACTTGAGATGGAAAAAATCTGGCGGCAGTAACGTTGCTGTGCAGCAGGCGACTCAGAGTCTGTGTGTGGTATTCGTGCTCGCCTGTCTCCTCTACAAAGGAGGAACGGGGGAATCGGAAGGGATGGAAAGACAGAGATGGTGAAGAAAATGAGAGCAACAAAGAGAAAAATAAGTAAAGAAAAAGCGAGTTGATGTGATGGAAGAAAAGAAACAGGGGAAAGAGGGAGCGAGGGAGAGAGGGCAGTGATGAATGGCACTATGCTTGAGCGGGCCTTTTGACTGAGGAGAGAGGGACTGAAGACCTATTGTTGGAATCCCATTCCTCACTGTATTGTCCGACCTTATCAGTGTAGGGTCACCAAGAACAGTGAACTCCCGCAAGTTCTCATGTGTCCACAGCGCAAAACTTATGAGGAGTTTCACATGTCATGATAAACCATACAAATACATTTAGATGATACTGATGACTCAGTTCCAGCTTTCCCCAAACAAATTATAAAAAAACATCTTCTTTGGTATCATGAACATGACTCCACCCATTTTATCACGTGAAGTTCAGTTTACTCCCATTGGAGGTCAGCCTGTGAAACTTTGACAGAAGAATCAAAATGTGGCATTTCTAAAGCACGGTGATGACAAACAGACGTTCCTTATTTATCAGCCGCTGTAAAACAAGCTCCCCGCCCTTCTTCTGCCTCCACTATCCCTCGCTCCCTCGCTCCCCCCGTCTCTTCAAGGGAGAAAACAGAGAGGAATCATTCAGTGACTGAAAAGGTTCAAGTCTAGCCAAGGGCTGGGGCTCCTACGTCTGCCAGGGGCACCTGAAGAGGGGCAAACATTTACCGGCAAAAGAAAAGAGGGGGAGAAAAAAATAATCCACTGCCTGCCCGAGAGCTGCAGCGTCCGCCGTGAGTGGCGGTGTAGAGCTCTTGGAGGGTTTGTCACGTAATTGAGTCAAACGTTGACCCCCCTCGTTCAGCCTGCTTCTGCAAATCTGCCGTTCATCTCCTCTTCATCCATCCATCTCATACTCCTCTTCACTCTGCCCTCCCTCTTCTTCCCTTGTTTTCCATTGTCTCAGAGGATGATTGTGCTGTGAGTCAAACCCAGTCATTTAGAGAGGGAACGGGTGTGTGTGTGTGTGTGAGGGGGGGGGGGGGGGGGTGCACAGGGACCTGCTGAGGCTTACAATCTTCCTTTCACCCCAAATCTTACTTACCCCAAAACACTCACTCTCTCTTCTCTCCTGCTTTCTCCCCCTTTTCATTCCTCCTTTTGTTTGCACCGTGGGATGAATTTTAATCAGTCCACTCTCCACCTCCGATTATCAGTGCCCCCTCATCCCCTCCCCCCCCTTTTCTTTCCCCAGTCAGGCCGCTCATTGCCCCATTTTTAACTTATATCCAGCACCTCCGTCTTTTTCTTACACTCCTCTGCCGATCAGCCGCTCAAAAGCCTCGTGAAGCAGAGGGCACAAGATAGAGGCCTTTTGATGCGAAAGGAAGTGAGTATTTGCTGCTCCGGGTTTAGCGCAGGCCAAATGTTTTTAACAGGCGAAGGAATGGACGAGAACCAGGTGAGAGGGATAGAAAGAAGGCCAGGAAGAGAGGGATTTTAAGGAGGAGGAGAAGGGTGACAGAGAGAGCAGGGTCGCATTCTGTTTGTGGAGAGCGATCATTTTTAAATGCCCCCTTCAATGAAGAACACTTTGTTGGCATAAGGGCTCTAGTGTTGTGCTGCCTTTGTGGTGGCGTGTCCCGTGGGACAGAGCCAGTCAGGGACACCGTTGTCATTCGCAGGTGCTCTTCTTAAGATTGGACGGACAAAGTCCTTTAAATACACCTTTAAAAAGCGAGAGTAAAGGTGTGTCGCTGTGGAGGAGAATGGCTGTCAGCCATTGACATAACAATGTAAACTGTCACGTCAATGAATGGCAATGTCAATAACATTGCAGGAGGCAGGATATCTCCAAAAACAAAGATATTTTTTTATGGTTTGGCCCATCATCCACACAAAACCGTATATTTCTGTCACTAAAAAAGGAAGGTTTTTGAAAACTCCATCACAAGTGAAGATTTTGGGAAAACTCCGGTTACGCGTCTGGACGCCGGTAAATTGAGTTTTAAGTTTAGAAACGTCAAAAGATATTTGTTTAAAAAAAAAACCCGGCTATGTGTGTACATGGACTGAGTTTGGATTTCTGAAAACGGCCAACTTTTTTTGCCCACCCCTTAAGACAGAAGAGCTCAGAGATTTATTTTTTTATTTTTTGAACACTATATTTAGGATCTCATTACGTTGAAGCCTCACGAAACCTCAAGAAATTACAGCACGCATAATCTGGATATGCAAAGTCTCAAGTGATATGCAGTAAATCTTTTTGAGATTCCATCTCTATCTCGCTATCATCTTTGTATAGCTACAATTGCATAGTATTAAAACTGTGATTTAAAAATAAACCAATAAAATGACATGAGCAGCAATTTTACACCATGAAAACTCCGGTTTGTAAATTTGCTCCAGTTTCCCTCCAAAGAGATGCTTTTTCAGGACTCGAATCTGGACAGAATTAGAAACCGTTTTAGTGTGTTTTAACACAATAACAGTTTAAAGTTTGTCTTTTTTGTGTGTGTGCAGGGTTGGATCAACATCCCGTCAGACTGATAATTCCACTCTGGATCACAGCCTCGGAGGAGGAGCGGAGTCCTCGCTGCCCACCTCTCTCCCGCTCTGTCTCTTTTCTCTCCACCCGGGTCCTCCTTGTGGAGTGTTTGTTAGGAAATCCTGAACAAACCACAGCTGTTTGTTCACCCTTTGTCAATGACGGCTTTTTATTGACTTCTACTATTGACAATTGCACGACTCCTGTTGGCCTCACACAGGCTGGATAACGCTGTGCAAATAGGCGTATGTACACACACATGTTCACAAACCGCCCCAAATACACCCACAACTGGTGTCCAAATTACCGAGCGCACATCATGGAGAGGGAAGATGAGTTAGATTACTGTATATTGTAGAGTTATATAAATATATTAACATCAGGCTGCAGAAAAAGAAAAAGTTAACGTTCCCAGGCTTGCTGAGTTGTTAAGCTGTTGGGCTCCTTGTTTCTTCGACACTTCCTGAATGTCTTACGAGACTTTTACGTTTGTAGAATCCATCACTATTGGCGAAACAACAGTCTCAGTGGCCTGATGTCATGCACAGCCATTACACTCAGCGTTACGAATCCATGGTGGACTCTCCAGAGTTTTTGGCTCTGACTCACAGCAAAAAAAAAAGAGGGCTAAAGAAGGGATGGTAAGACACACTGGGTGCAAAGGAATGAGCGAAAGCCAGATAGGAGATGGAGTACTGAGAAAGTGGCTGACGAAAAACACACAGGGAGCGGAGCAGCGCTTCCATGTCAATGGAGGAGATCATGGATGCCAGTAGGGGGCTCAGCCATTAGCACAATAGGCCCCCGACTGAGCCAAGACCCTTAATACCCGTACTCCTATTTCACACATCTTTTCAAAGCACCCATGCAAATCCCATCCAGCTCCCCCCGGCCTCCACAATCTGTCCGGACCCTGTGATTGCAGCCAGCATGTGACAATAGCGAGAAAAACCTCTGGTGATTCTAAAGGGCCATCGAGGGTCATCAGGACACCTTGTCTTTGTGTATTGGTAGACAATAGCTAGATTTCAGGAACAGCAGCAAAAGCTTCCTCTGTCCTTGCAGGGAGCTGTTAAGAATGACAGGGGCATCAAGTGTCGGTGATAAATAGGTAATTATCATCTGATCTCGGGTGAAGTGTGGAGCTAATCATGAGTCACTGTGTCAAAATGACAGCTGCCAGTGAACGCCTGTCGTGCTAAATAAGTACTTCAGGACAATTGGTGTTCGTCAAAGTTTCTTAAGTTAAACATGTTTTGGACAGTGTAATGCCTAGATAATGAAATTAGGCCTATTTAAAAATATAACTATACACAAATAGTTTAAAAATAATCCTTTCAATGTAATTACTTTCCTCCACACTTCTAAAAAATAACCCAAAATGCCTCATCAACATACAAATTAAAGATCTTGAAGTCGTTTCGGGTTTGATCTGGACGCAGCATTGAGAGAGACATGCAAACATTTATCTTCGGCCTAAAGGAAAACATCTTGAAAAAGTCGTCATTCAGAGCAGGGAGGGGAAAAATACACCTCAACGGAGCCTGCTCCGAGGGAATGCTGGCTCCGAATCAAACACTGGAAACGGGTTGAAGAAGGCTGGGCTTTGTGGAGTAACAGGGTCGTAACACAGCGAGCGGTGCTGGGTAACCCAAACATGATGTACATTAGAAACATAACACAACCTTTGTGACTTATTTGCATGAGACTTTCAAAAGGTTTTGTTTGCAATCAGGAAAATTTGATCTTGAAATTCCTTCTTTTTCTCATCTTCTTAGCTGCAAAGGGGGCTCATTGCATCAGTACCCCCAGGGCATTATCAAGCTAATAAACTAGGCTTTAGTCATGGCCCAGCTCAGGTCCTCTAGCCTCTCAACCCAGCTACTGCTCTCCACTCAAGCAGACCCCCTCCTCCATTTACAAGGCCCTTCAGTAGCCGACTGGTTGCTAGACAATGTGCCTGGTTACGTGGGTTATGTAAAGACCCTCCTGCACACAAAAGCCAATGTGGGCGCCTGTTATGTGCTGCTCTTCACAGGCCCGGGTCAGTTAGCAGAAGTGCTCCGGTGCTAACAATCCAAGGATAAAACGTTAGCCCTTCAATGTGTTTACGGAGAGGAGAGGAGAGGAGAGGAGAGGAGAGGAGGTAGTGATATTTTCGCTGTGTGGTGTAGACAGAAATTAAAATTTACCCACAATGTCCTTTCAAGACACGAGGATCTATTATTAGCATTTCTATATTTTCAACACAAATGCTATTCTTACACCGGTCTTAGTCAATGTTCATATATTACTATCCTGGGAATTGCAAGGAAGTAAGTAAGGAAAAATAGAATCTTCAGACTCCATCACAAAATTAGGCAGCACGTCTCTGTATCTAATAATAAATCATAGAGGTATCAAATAAGTTTTACTGAATCATAAGTTAGTACCTTGGAAAAAAAGCAGTTCCTAGATAGATAGATAAATAGCCTACACTGATATTGTGTAGCCGTATTTATCTATCTACAGCTCGATGGTGTTTCCTTCATGTGTCTGCCTGCACAGGTGAAGACAGACAGTGAGAACCCTCCAGGCAATAACATGGCGGTGAGCCACACACCTCAGACACACCGCCAGTGTGCTCCGAAGGCCGACCAGCAGTGGAAGAAGTCTTGAGGTAAAGAAAGCCACCGTGTGTGTGAAGGTTCAACTTAAAGACACACAGCTTTGGTTACAAGGAAACACACACACAGAGATCCCGCTGATGTTTGTGCACCACGGGCTGCCTCCGAGCACACCGCCTGTAAGGGATCAGGCATGATGTCGAGCCTCAGGAACATGCCCAAACCCCGACTCTGTACTATCAGCACTTTCCTTATTAATCATCAGTGTGTAAAGGTGACACTGGTTTTGTTTTTCTTACGATATAATGAAAGACATATGTCCAGTTTTGACAAAATAATTTCACATCTGACAATTTCCATGTCCTTTTGAGGCAAAACTTTTACATTCTGTTGATTTGAGTTCTAAACCAGTTTTCAAACTCAACCTCAAATCATTCATCAGTTAACTGGGATAATCATTGTGAAGTAGTTGGTGATGAAAACATCCGTATTTGCATCCCTGCATATTGCAGCAAACACATGGAAGCCATATCCTCAGGTTACATCTACAATACAATTGGCAGCAACTTGTGAGAAGTTTGTCTGACTCTAATT
The DNA here is from genome assembly GCF_040956055.1 of Brachionichthys hirsutus. NCBI lineage: Eukaryota > Metazoa > Chordata > Actinopteri > Lophiiformes > Brachionichthyidae > Brachionichthys > Brachionichthys hirsutus. The sequence continues at coordinate 4,736,651 of NC_090904.1, read as the reverse complement.
AAACTCTATTAATTTTCCATCTGTAATCTCTGAGCTCTCACCGCATTTCCTGTGTTTATCTCAAGGGAACTCACACTTGCACAGTAAAAACTAACGCTGATGTGTGTGCAAGTAGAACGTATGCATATCATTTATTTTCCATGACAGCAAGTGACGGTCAATATTTTAAATGCAAAGGAGGTCCAACCTCTGCTTAGATGAACCTAAGATGAACCTGAAGCAGAGTAAACTTACACTAATTGTATTTTTATACACGCTCTGGACTCCAGTCTAGACAGTCACTTTCACCCACGGAGAAAGAGTGCCTGTGCGCCTGAGCCACACACACACACCTGCACAAGGACAGAGACACACAGATACAATAGAGTTTATAGACACTTCATGCATTCCCAATCACCCTCTCACAAACTCAGCCTGACAAGCTGGAGCATGTGTGACAGAACTTGCTGGCTAGAAAGAACCCCCCCCCCCCCCCCCCCCCCCCAGCCCCGAGGCTCGGCTCTATCCCACAGGAAGCTGGAGTGTGAGCTAGGACACACAAGATGAGGGAGGAAGAGGGGGGGGGGAGTAGCCGTAAGCACTCACCACCAACTGGGATTCAATACAAATGGATCTGATCTTTCATTGAACAGTGATTTGACAATGATTATGATTAAGATGAATACAAAAAAAACAGAAAGATGCACACATGGCATCCAACAACTATTATTATTTAAAGCATGAACTGATTCACAACTGAATCGAATCAGCGGGCATTTTCATGTCTAAATCATCTAATCTAACCTAAATCAATATCTTCAGTCACTGTTCTCAATGCAAGCAGTTTGTAGTCATGCAAGTTTGGGCCCAAAGGTTCACTTGACTCCGGGACAGTCAACAATCACACAGACACGTTGACATGTTCAGCAAGTGCTCACCACATTTCTGCTGCACAGCTGCAGCCAGAGACACTCGATAAATAACCCCCTTTGATCCTGCGCGATTCCGGGTTTTAAACTTTGAGCATCCAGCGATTGTTCTCTAAGGGGTCATAAATTCTTGACTCCAAAAGATGTGTTCCTCTCACCCGCACCGGCGGCACAAAGACAGGGTGTATGATCTGTCCATCTGTTAGCAAACGGGAGCTTTACGTGGACTACAGGTGCTCAAGGGCCAATAAATGGGTCAGAGCACGACAACTGCCTGCACCATACTGAGTAGAAATAACAGGACCAGAATGATGACGGGGGGTTTCACCGATAGGGGAACAGTCCAACAAAGTCAAAAACCTGCTGCAGATTCATCACATTAGGTGCGACTGAAGTGAGACCATGTTTAGGATGGATAACCGACTAACATTAAAACACTTAAACGTGACTTTTAATAAAGCATGTGTCAATTAAGCTTTGTCAGTAAATACACACACTTGATCTCCCTTGAATGTCTTCGCTGATCCTCCGATTTTATTCTTTTACTTGATTTTAAAACAGGACAAAAATTACCAACAACAAAAGAAACTGACATAATAGAAGAATCTTAAAACTGCCTGCAGGTTGGTAACAAAGAAAGATGTAAAAATAAAAACCTGAAAATCAAAAAATAATAAAGCAGCGGTTCCCTACCTTATTAGCTGATGACAAAGAACAGAGTATTGCAGTTTCGGTTGTATTGCAGTTGTATGCCTTTGCCAGCGTGCCAATTTGCAGTTAACATTCTTTGAATGAGTTTGAGGATTGGCAGAAGGTATTTCTGCGCACTTCCTGTAGAACCTTTAAGTATTGACTTATGTGTGCAACAAAAGTCTAATTCCACACGTGGATTCACATCCTTGACCAATAAAGTTGATTCTGACCGAACCAAAACAATTTCACGATGGCTGATTTCAAACTTTACTGGACAGAGACATTCCTGTGAGGAAACTGCAGATTCGGAGGTGAGTGAACTATTTCCTATAATTAGGAAATGGATTGCTGAGTTATCTGCGAGGTCATAGTGTCCTTGACCTTTGACCACCAGAATCTAAGCAGTTCATCTTCCATTCTAAGTGGATGTCAAATTCACACCAGGTGATGCTGATACATGCAGTTAGCCAGCATTCACCATTTGACATGTTTTAGAGATGGTAACAGATAGTATAGAAGTGTAACGTCCCAGTTTGTGAGACTATAGAGAATACGACATAATCTCTGTGCAAGCGTGTTCACTGGTCCATTCTGCCATTCCATACTATTTTCCACGGGCTGGAGATTTACCCCAGCATGTACTGAAAGGCAGCGATTCACAGATTAAAGTAAAGTAACACAGCGCTGACCCTCGGCGTATTCAACTTAATCTGGTCCCGTAAAACCCTGGCATAAATGCCCAGCGTGGGACCTGGATCCTCTGTGTAGTCCAAAGACCATGGGAGCGTCTCTGTCACAGCCTCGTCTTTTCTCCGTGCGCCACCCTCCCTCTGAAAGACACTATATGCCCCCCCCCCCGTGCTCTCCCTGAAACTCCTGCAAGCAGGTGCATTACTGTACGAGCTCCTGTCTTTCAGGACAACCTTAAACCCACTCTGCACACCCCATGGCATAAAGACTATTGGTGACAACAAGAGGAGCATTAGGTGGAGGAGGAGGAGGAGGACGACAACAGCGCCAGACCTGAGAAAACAACAGCTGTGACAGCCGCATTGTCATTCCAGCATTTGTCTCAAGCTGAGTGCAGCAGCGGGTCAGTTCACGGCACCTGAACCACAGAACTAACATGGGTGTTCATCCAAACGCCGCTTCGCAGCCTCGGCACTAACAGCAGCTATTCTTTACAGCTGTAACCCTCGGCTGGTTATTAGTTTAAGCTGCGTTTGAAGCAAAAAAAATGTCTCAAATGTGACGTTTTAAAGCTGTTCAACCAGAATACCCTGATATTTAAAAGACAATATGATTCTTATCACAGCAAATCAACCTCCTCCACTTCGCCCTGTCCTTTTGCATCGTCCTCCCCAACAACAGCCGCTCTCATGGCCTCCCTCACTACGTCTTGGGTCGACCTCTGGCCCTGTTCCCTGGCAGTTCCGATCCTCAGCAGCCTTCTACAGACACAGTCACTTAAAAGACAAAATGATTAGCTGATTAAAATGACAAGTTGCTGCCTACACCACTTTCTATTCATTAAAACAGCTTTAAGTAGGCCTATTCTACATTCTACAGCTTGAATTAGAATCTTTAGGATACTTCCAAAATGAGTCTTGACATTCTCCCAAATCCAACTGAATCCCCGAGCAACCGTATGTTCCACTGAAACAGAAGCGCGATTCCAGTGTGAAGCTCGCCACCACCAGCACACCTGCATCCGTGCAGTTACGACGTGTAGGTGAGCCATTGCTGTGGGCCTCCTCCAGGAAAAAAGACCTGCAGGGAGCTTTGTGTGTGTTTGTGTGTGTGGCCAAAACCAGCGGCTGCCGGAGCCGAAGATACAACAAACTGTCTTGTGATTTTAAATCTGACAGTAATATTTACCTAACAGCCGTGCTGCCACGTCTTTTCACTGATGCTTTACTTTGAAGGAGAGAAAAAAGAAATGTCTCGGCACACGCGCATGCCTGTCTGCATCATCACGCTGCAAATACAATAAACCTTGGTGGCTTTTTTAACCTTGGGCTGCTCTTAAACACAGGAGGCTTCATGTTTCATGTTTCAGCACACGCACTATAATCATGTGTTTCTCAGAGTCCTCCTTCACTGGCTCTCTTTTTGTTAGTTACCAGGAAATAACAGCCCTCTTCATGTAATTAATGGGCACAATTATGTAATTGAGGAGTGGTCTGCAGTTTGCTACAAATAGGACCAGATGTCCCGCAGCCCTAGGATTCTGATATCTTACAGTGGGGTCAGCGTCCATACCAAGACCTAGTTTGCCCCCTTGCAGTTACCCAGACCCCCTTTTCTTTCTCTTGTAAATAAAGACTTAATGGTTTACAAGCTCTCCAATAACCGTAATACCTTCAGAGGGAATTAGCTCACAAAGCAGCCAGACACACAGTCTGGAATGAAACAGGGAGGAAGACATACACAGTCAAGAATTTATGACCATTCTGTTCTTTGAAAATACTTTTTATTCTTTGTCTTTGTGTTTTATTCTTTAAAAAAAAAGATAGTTGGGTTTCCGATTAAAGCCTCTGCGAATATTAAAATCTGAAACTAGCTTCTGATCTATTTATTTATATAGATTTTAACCTATTGTTAAATCACAATTACACTTAAAGTGTGGACTGAGGACACAGACTTAAAAAAAAATCCAAGTAAATGGACCACAACCTTTATCATAGTTGAGTGTGAGCAAAGTGACAAAATAGTCGAGTTTCAAATGTATGGATGTTTCCATGCAAGTACTTGACATAATAACACATAAATTCAACAAACCTTCTCCCATTGTGTGTTTGCATGCATGGACATGTGTGTATGCATGCTTGTCTGTCAGTACATTGTTGGGAATCAACCACTGTGCCAACCAGCATGAGAAGAATTCTAACTGCTGTGTAATGCTTGAGACAGTAAGGCGGTGCACCGACTCAGACAACATAAGGCCTTATCAGAAATATCAGCACTGGCACTTTCTCTCAACGACTCTACATCTTTTACTTTGTGTGATCTAAAGCTGATGGCACCGAGAACATCAGGGAATCTATTCGGGCCTATTCGTGACGAGCAAAACAGTCGATCCTGGCATGAAATACAGAGGAAACATATCATCCCTAATCTGATAGAGACGTGAACTGCCTTTGTCTTGCCTGCTTCTTGGAGCAAATCAGTTTAAGCCCTTGGAAGTTATTTTCTATTCAAAAAAGGAAGAAGAGAGATGGCAAAATGCTTCATAATGAAACTTTTATTCCCCCCCCCCCCCCCCCCCCCCCCCCAGGTGTCAAGCTGTGGCATCCAGCACAATTAGAGGCATCGTGAAAATGATACACACCATCTCAAAACACTGCAAACCGTAATTGTTCAAGAGACGGCAGAACATTCAGATGGCGAATTGAAGTTGAACATGGCCGGGCCGGGCAGGCATTCAGGACGGTTGAGTTGTAAATGTCTTCCAGCAGGAAAAGCCAAGCGTTCAGAGTAAGGCAAGCAGTCTGGAGTCGACAACTTTCCCCCTGCTGCAGCTCCTCCCTGCAGCCCACCCAAGAAGCAGCCCATGGGCATAAATTTGAGAGCTTGACTCGCTGCGGATTTAAAACAATCTGCATGTTTCTCTCTCTCTCTCTCTCTCTCTCTCACTCCTCCTCCACACTCCCTCTGAAATGTTTCTCTCATTCACCCTTTGCTCTCCTCTGCCCTTCTTTCCTTTCCAACAAATTCCACTGTTAATGAAAATAGAAAGCTCTTTCTCAGCATGTGCCAATAATATTATTTTGCTAATTAATTTGGCAAAATATGCAGCAAATGCAGAGGAACGGTATTTTCCTGTATTTGGGGTGATACCCTAACGATTCTCTTGCTTGTTGTTCCCTACTGTAAACGAGACGACGTCGAGGCTTTTGGGCAAGACAAGGTTAATTATAGATCTAACAGAAAAACGACGTTTCAGAAGTAAGTTGTTTTTCCCTGATTGCTTGATTTCCGCTTTGACACAAAGCGCACCGCTGGTTTCCTCTCTATTGCACCAGACCACAGAGAGCGTAGCTACAATCAAAAATATACACACTCCCTTCATTTCAGTTTAGGCCTTCACAAATGCATCATTCCTGTTAGTCATGTGCTGCACAGTTCCTCCGTCTGGGTTCACTTCAGCTGAACGGGCTTATCTTTGAGGTGAGATTTGTTGAAACTCGTGCCGCAAAGGTTCCGAACATGTAACGTCTAAATAAATTTAAAAAATGAAGGCCCGGCGTTTCCAGCGAATCATCAGCGAGGGTCTGTGAGTTTCCTTGGATGACAAGTCAGATCAGTAAATGTGACGCCGTTTGCCTGATGGGGCAGTCACCTTTGACCCACAGCAGATTCATGTCAGCGTATCAGTGACGGCTCGGCCTGCATTTGGCTTGCAATGGTAGTAAGTTATGTGCGCGCGTCACCGTGCATGTGCACCCACTTCCTGTTATGGCATCTGATCTGGTTAACGTGGCATCAGCAGGCCGCTGTAGATTCTCACAACTGTCACTTACTTACCAGAGCAGTGAAACAGGAATAGAAAGAGGTGCCGGCAGCTGAGCCGCAGAGGACGGCGATGAAGGGTGGGAACGCTTCTGAGGACGAGGAAGAGGAAGGAGAAACATTTGGAAGAGAAATAATAGAGGTCTTGTTTTTAACATTAACTTTATGCAAAGCAACAACACCGATGTTGTTTGGATCATTCCATTGTTTAACAAATCAGGTTTGTAAAAAACAAAATGTGGAGATGTTCTTCTTTTCATTTCATACTTAAACTCTTCATTTCTCAAGGTCTGGATTTGCTTTTTATTGTTAGATCTTAGATGTGAAATGAATGAGAAAACTCTAAATTTTTATCTTGAGCTCTTGAGAATTGTCTTTATTTTCACAACTACTGTACAATCTTGTTCTAAAATTACAAATCCTCTACAGTAAAGCTACGGACACTGTTCTCTTTGTGAGCATTGATTGAGGGGAATCCTTAATATGCAAACAAGTGGGTTTTTTTTTTACTTTTTGTTTTTATCGGAACAAAACATCTGAGACAGGTATGTAGGTGAGCAAATAATGAACTAAAATAATAAACAAAAACAATGTATTTATATATTAAAATAATGAAAACAACGTGTATTACTAATAAAAATAAATTAAATAAAAGACAAATAAAATAAACATTAAATAAAAAAACAATTTGCTGGACACGATGTGAGTCACTATCAGAACTGAAGTGGCATGTTTGAGCACATTTATCTGTGAGGTGTGCTGCATACAGCCCTAGGGACAATCATTAATGCTTGTTCTTGTTTAAATATCTAGATTCCTTCTGTATACATCAGGGAAACATTCTGGAATGTCAAACTGCAAGTTGTCCAAGAACATCTGTCGAGCCAAGGATCTTCGGATGTTATCTCATCTCAGACGATAGCGTTACTGTCTATAAACACATGAAACCTGGATGTGGCTCCACACTCGTTCTCAAACTGATGGGTGAGTCTCACTCTATTTCACTCTCTCTCGCTCACTTCAGAAATAATTATTCCAGCTGTAAAATATAACAGTCTATCACATAAAACAGTGCCGGAAATGAAGTGGCTTGCAAACAAAGTGTTAGAGAGTAACAGAACTTTTAACTTGGTGTATCTAATCTCAACGCAAAGTTAAAAGGAGAGAATGCACTTTTGTAGGTGGTAGAAATGAGAACGAAAACATTAAGTGTGCAGATTGAGAGACGCGTTTTCCTGGTTAGGGTCGGCGAACTCAAGAGGCTTCAAGACCTCATCGAATCTAAAAATCCAAAATGCTCAGATACCACGCAGCGTAAGGGAAACACAGGCCAGAGAGCTTTCCCTATTGGTGGACACCAGAGAGATGCAGGCGGTAGGGATGACTATCAGATGCTGTAATTACACGAATGATGGCAGCAGACGAATGCAGCGTGGCTATGGAAACCTGGTGAAATAACAAACACCGCCCCCTCTTGCTTTCTGCCTGCAGACAGGAGAGTGCACCGTGAGTCACCGGCGGCTGGGAACACACACACACACACACACACTGAAACACAGAAGCAGCTAAAGACAATCGCACATGCAGGTACAAAACCATGCAAGACTGCACGGGCAATGCATTCATCAACTTGAGTTCCAATCAGCAGCAAGTCAGTTAACCATTTCCAATGTAATGTTTTGATGCAACTGGGAAATGAGTAAGACTTGCGTGGGGTGTTTTGTGCACAATCTCACCTGGATGCTATTAGCGCTAGTTTGATTTCTAATATCAACCACATGAGACGAGAGTTAGCAGTTAGGAGGCCTAACTGCTTTTACACACAAGGTAACATATTATGAACCGCCACCCTCATTCAAAGGAGAAGGCGGGACGATGGGGGAGGAATGGACTCCGCCTGTTACACTCAGCTGCATGCTTAAATCTGCATCACACACGCAAACATATTCCCTCAGGCATGGGCTTATCCAAAAAACGAAATGCAGCCAACATCATTCTTGGTGTTCCTGCCGCTCCACATGTGACTCCTCCTTTCTTATAAAGCATTAATGGTATCAGTGTTGGTGGCTGAAAAACAGGACCAGGGATCTGAGTATAACTCATGGCATGTGGTCAAAGGTTAGGAATATGGTTTTGGGGGGGATTAGATTAGGGACAGCACAGTTTCCTTTAAAATAAATAAATAAAATGATACGTGTCATGCTTCAAGTCGTTTTTTTTTTAAATCACACAATCAACCGGAATGATTGTGTTTACTCCTTTGAAAGCAGCATATTTCCATAGCCTTGATCACTTGTTTTCCTTCCTTATAGCTACAACCATACTGTAGCCACAGTTCATTTGTCAAAATCACAATAGTTTGCTCACCTTCATCCTGCTGAAGTTGACACAGAACAGGGTTTATGTGGTGTCATCAGTGCTCTGAACGCTGATGATTTATGTGATGTCCTGTCTCGGGTCATTTCCTTTACATTTACAGCTACATTTTGTCTGATGTGTTTTTTTTATAGGAAAAGAAGCTCAAAATGACCACAAAAAGATTTTCCGAATAACTGCATTATATTTTCTTTCTATCGTGGACTCCTTAAAGCGAATACCAGTCAATCTTTCTGAACTTTGAATGTCGTTGTTGTCGCTCTCTCTCATTTCCCGCATGGTCTCATGCGTTCAGTGCCCTATTTATAAGGAGAGGGATTATCTAAAAGAAACATGATTGAAAATCTGACGTTATGCAAATTCCAATTACTGGCATACATGATCATTTGGGCGTCATGTGATATTCACATGGATGCAGTGGCGATAACTGAAACAGAATCCATAATACACTCCAATCTCAAAGACGTGTCGATGAATGATGACACACAACGTGAATAAAGCCCTGCTGCAGTTTGAAACCGATGCAAACTCAACCCGATGAACCAAAATAACCTTCAAATACCAGACCCTGACCCGCCGATCTGACTGTTCATGAGCCTTGAAGTGGGCCAGAAAAACTAGAAAACCGGGAGAGAGAAAAGTAGGAGGGGAGGGGGGGAATGCTTGTGCGTCCCTGCTTGCGTGTCCTTTGGAGCATCCCCAGGCCTGTCTCCTCTGTCCTCCTGGCGGCTGAAGCCGATCGGATCGGCGCTGTGAGCCTCCATGGTTTTAGCACAGACAGACAGCTGCTATTAAACCCTGATTGTTTCAGGTTCACAGGGTGTGAAAGGGTCTGATTGAGGGACTGTGATCTCAGCGAGGGTGGTCTTTCTCCCCCTCGCTCCTTCCCCTTCCTCACCTCCCTCTCTCTCTCTCTTTCTCTCTGTCTCTGGAAGGTGGGAGGAGGGCGTCAGTGCAGGGGGGGGGGGGGGGGGGGACATTGGGGATGGGGGTCGCAGGCATCACGTGACTCGTGTTTCTTGCTGAGCGGACCAAAATGGAATCTGGACTAAAACACACCCCTTGTTGCTGCCTACCTCTTGGTACCCGTGTGTCACGTTACCGGCAGCCCGCAGCACCAACGCAGAAATGAAACACGATGATCGTGTCGGTGAAACAACAACAGAGCGCCACACAAACTGCACGGTGGCAACTGTCATTGCTCACCTTGCCTCTAATGTGCATAATACAACCCACCTGAATCCCCCCACCTACCTTTTGCTAACTCTAACCCAATGGGAAAAGGAACACATTCCACTAAATCCAATTGTATTCGCTCTGAGAGAGACTTATCAGCAGCCTGATATGGTGGTGATAAAGCAGATCAGTCCTCCTCTGTGACTGGACAGGAGGACACTTGCTTCCTGAATGGCCTATTTGTTTAAGAGCATTCCCATTAAGGAGCCTTTTGGCCTTAACATGCTAGATAAAGACCAGAGAAGACAAGGAAGCCCCCCCGTAGAGCTTTTCACACGTGGCCAAAGGACAAGTGCACTTTCTTCCCTCGAAAACCGTCCCCCAGGGTTCCGAGTGTTTCTCGATACCAAAAATGCTGAAGCCGGGTCGCTTCCCTGTCATCCCACGAGATGTCTGAGGTGTTCTTAACAGACACAAATTAAACCTTCAGCTTTTCATCAAACATCAGATTTGACCACACCTTTTTCCTTTTTTGAGAAATGAAGAATAATGAATAATATAATAATCAATCAATTCAAATAAATGTGTTCCCAAAAATGTTTGTCTTTGCCTTTTGTGCTTTTGGAGAGTTATTAAGGCACAACTCTATGTTTGTGTGTGTGTGTGTGTGTGTGTGTCTGTGCAAATTGTGTTTGGGGCGGCCGTGAATTTGTGTACTTAGCACTTGCCTCTGTCACTTTGGGATAAATAAGTGTTTGGCTGTTCTATTGAGTCCAGTGTTAACACTCTTCAGTCCGCTGCCTCTCCTCCAGGTCTAATCTTCATACATTAACAGCTACAGCAGCCTCTTCCGAGGATCATCAGACTGACTTCAACAGAGTTTGTTTACAGGTAGATTACTGAGGGCTTGAATCCATGACAAATGTGTCAAAAACTCGGGTTCGGTAAGTTGATCTCTCATTATATTAGAGATTTAAGGACCTTTCTGCCTCAGGGATGGCTGTGCTGTCCTGACAGACTCACGCTTGGAAAAGGATAGTGGCACCTCAAAGTATTTCAGGTTACAAGAAACAGCTGTTCTCGGAGGTCCTGCGCCCCTCGACTGTGCCAGATGATTTTAAGATGTTGTTCGAGGACAGAATTCCAAAACGAAACGCTTGTCCGACAAGACGCGCGTCTCACGAAGAGAACATTTGGAATATGGACAAATAAAAGACAAGACTCGGGGCTAGTCTGCGTACAACAAGTCCGAAAAGTATCTCAAAGGCAGAATGGAAGTATGATGCGTACTATCCATTTTCTTACATGTTACCTGATGATATTTGGGCTGCAGAGGGAGAGAATCGCAGCATATTTAACGCGAGGCAATGCGTCATAGCGTAAAAGTCATGCACAATCACCTGAAGGGATGGATCCAAAACAAGGCAACTTCTGCCCCCCAACCATCCGTACTAAGAAAACGTATACTGCCCCCCCCCCCCCCATCAGAAATAACCACATTTGGCATCAAGTAATTAAACAGAACATCAAAAGCTTCCCAGCCACAGTTAAAACGTTCCATTTGCTGTTTACAAAAGAGGCGCACTTACCTCTCTCTAATGAACGCTCAGCATTAAACTCTTCACTTGATTCCCCGGAGCCGGTGAAAGAGCTCCAAGCGTCCACGCACTGAAAACTGAGAAGCCTCCGTGCTCGTTCCCTTTCAGACTCACTCGGATGGAGATGGCTGGACTTTACGCAGAAACTTTACGCGTTATCCTCCTTCAAACGCGCTTTTCCATTCAGTCTTTTTGATTTATGAATGTACTTATTTTTATTTTATTTACATCGGATTCACTTTACGCAAACGGTGACAAATCCGAACCCCATGTTCGGCTATGGAGTCCCGCAACGCGTCCTGGAGTTGGTTTGCACAGCCAATGTGGGAATGCGCACCCCCTTCTCCTCCTCCTCCCACCCTTTCTCTTTCTCCCCAGTCTGTGGACCACCCCGAAACAGGAAGTTCACTTTTTGTTTTTCTTAAAAAAAAAAGAAAAAAAAAAGGACCACGCTGCAAAGTTGCCATGAACCACACGTTACCCACCCAGCAAGAACTATTTAACATCCATCCATCCCTCTCTCTTCTCTGAATGTAGGTTCAAATGTAGTTTTGCCGGCACAATGAAGTTATATAAAGACATCACACGCACGCGCTTATAACATGCTTGTGTGCTCATTGCTTTGTCTATATAAATCGTGCTCCTATGAGGTTATTGGGATAATGCATCTATAAATGTTTGTGTTTACTTAAATGGTGTAACTTCATAGCAGCAGCTCGGACAGCGTGTGCATGTGCGTGTGCGTGTGCGTGTGTGTGTGGGGATGCTGCAGATTGCTTCTGCCTCGCCACTGAAAGTCCACCAGAAAACCTGGACTGGATTTTATTCTGCAGAGCAGGACCAGAGCCACAGGTCCACGGTACGTCGTTACTTGGTGGTCCATGTTTGTTTGTTTGTTTGCATCTTTTTTCTTTTTTTGCATGGTTGTTTATTGTTTGTCAACAAGAGAGAAAACAAACAAACAAACAGTTGTTAACAAATGTTTGGTTTTGTATTTAGCAGTATTTGCCCTTACAGATACTTAAAGATGCAACTAACTAGATGCATGAATTAATCTTAGTATGATCTGTCTTAAAAAGTGTTTTTGTTTGATAATATTTTTTTCCATAACCTATGATGGGAAAAGTGAAGTCGCATAGTGTGTACTACTACTGTACGTTCGGCTTGTCCCGTGAGGGGTCGCCACAGCAAATCAATGTTCTCCACTTCACCCTGTCCTTTGCATCGTCCTCCCCAACACCAGCCACTCTCATGTCCTGAGTGCGTTTCTCCTTTTCCTTTGTATTCCTTGATGTTTCTGCTGTTTGTTGAAGCTCTAGCATGAACAGGCTGCAACTTGTAGGGAAGTCAATTGATGAATTACCTAAAAATAATCATACAAACAGAATTAAATCTCAGAATCAAATTTTTTTTAGTTACTGTATAAGAAATAATGATTGCTACATTTTCACATCTGAAAAAAGGGGAGTAATTGTTACAAGATGTTCATTAAACATGTTACCAAACAGTAATTTATTTAATCAATTCCAACTAATGTGTTTCTCTGGTAGAAGCTAATCAACCAATAACACATCAATGAAGTCAAAGTCTGAACAGTTGGTGACCTAAACACTGGCAAGAGTCCATTGAGAACATACGGGCCAATGGTTCAATCTGATTTTGTCAATGAAAGTCTTGGTCTTTATTCCTATTATAGCTACTGTAGCAGCCAAGCAGGGAAGTCTTGGATGTAAATAGGTCCACAGATGCCAGGACCATATGCTTCATCTGACACCAACACAGGCTTCACTCAAGATTATCACTGAGAGGGGATAAAAGGTGAAGAAGCAAATCCAGAAAGCCCACTGGTCTTATTGGATCATGAAAGACGCAGGTGTCCGACTCATGTCTTATTGGCAGAATATCTGCGCAGCTTGAATAATTTATCAAATTTCTGTCATAAATACATTCACTCCTGTGTTGCATGGGTGGAGGATGATGAAGCATCCAAGTCTTAAAGGGGTATTTAAGGCCTGTTAGTGGAAGATGAAGCAAATCTGTCACTAAGACTTTGGGCAGCTGGACACCATTCTCTCGTGCAGCAAAATCCAGAAAAACTTTACAGGATTTGTTTTTCTTCCCATTGGTCCAGGGTCGCAGGCTGACAGCACTGCAAGTAGTACATATAAGTGTGCTCACCGGTGTCACCTCATTCTGTGCACACTGAAGAGGCGAGATAGCAGGGGAAGCAATGCAAGAGGAGTTCTGCACGGATGCTGGGTACCATCAGACACTGGATGGTGGACAGGTAAGGGATGTTTGTGGTTTACTATGTAGCATAATATATCATGCATTTAGGTTGCATTAAAGCAGGTGCATGTTAAATTGCATTGAATTGACATGACTGTTTGATAGCTACAGCTTGTATAGCGATACATATATCCCATACAAGTACAGAAAGATTATTCAGTGTTACTTTATCATGCTCCTGCATCCAGTTTTATAGATTTTCTCCCATTTATTTTGAGTCAATTGAAACATTATTGCATTATAATAAATTTAATCTAGTTCGAGATAGGAGACTAAATCACCGCACGAGAGACAATCATGTTTACAACCTAGATTGTAAAGTTGATTAAATCTCATGCAGTGTTCTCATTTACTTGCTCTAGAATTTGATGTCAGCTGATGATCAGTGTAATGTTATTGCTTCTTTATTATTATTATTTTTTCAATATTGATTATCTTGATCGGGAATAACTTACAACAAATTGAAAACAGACAACAGTGTGAGAAAACAAAACCATAACAGAGTAATTATGTCGCTATTAAGAGGAATACTATTGTATCCTTTGAAACCTGCTTTGTTTCTTTGTTTTCTGCTCCAACAGGAGTAAAAGTATCTAAACTCTCTACCAGTGTCTCAGAACAGAAGAAGCCTCTTGGATGAGAGGTGTAACATATTCAATCAAACTTGAACAAGTCCAGTTGATGCTTTGTTTTTTTTAATCTTCCTGATTTAGATCGACTTGGATGACTGAGAACACAGATACACATACTGTATAGATCCAGCCAGGAATTCATAATAATAATGTTTAGCTGAACAATATTATATTGAACATGCAAAATAATAAGACAATAATGGGGGGGGAATAATGTAATAATAATGTAAATGCTTTTTTATTATAACTTTTAATATAAAGAGAAGGAATAGAGGATGTATTTTTATTTGACTCACTGTCACCAGAGGGCAGCATAGTACAAGCCAGAAGAAAGAGCAACCCAGAAATGTGATATAAATATTCAAGTCCTCTCAGAGGACTCATATAAATTTTAAAATATGTCACACTGTGGTATGATTTACTGAAGCATTGGAGTAATTCTCTGTTGATTTATTTGTTGTCCCAACAGATATATGGTGTGATATCAAAAATAACCACAAATGTAAGAGGTTTTAATTTGAATTTAGGATTTAAAATAAAGCATTTATTACGTAAAGCTTCATTTTCCATCACTATAGAGCAAAATGTCTAAATGTTTTCGGTATTCATTACTCACATATTAGCTTCTGTTTACAGACACATGACTGCCGCCTTCACTGGTTGGAAGGTGATCTCTGCAAATCCTATTTTACATTACATTACATTGAATTACCTTTCATGTCCTGGGCTACGTACGCCATAAAAACTAATGTGCACAATAGCGATGGACTTACTTTTATTTATTACATTTTAATTCAAAGATACTAGTAAAGTTGACTAAATAAACCTATTTTTATGATCACATTTATATCATCTAACTATTTCAATTTATTACCTTTAAATGAAAGCTATTCAATCTTTAATAACATTATCTAACTTTTCTAGACAACTTATACCTTTACTCAAATTCAATGACTTTCACACATATTTATTATGACTCATGTTATTCAGACAGCTACATTTACATCCATCATTGTATGTGAACGTGAAATGAATAATATAGCAAGTCACTTTAATACAGCAAACACCCAGGGGGGGGGGTCAAAGCATGCTGCTGGTACATCTGTAAGCTGTCATATTTGCATAAGAAGCTAATTCGATGGCTCATTGACAGAATTCGATCGCCACAGCAAACTGTGTGTGGTAAGACTGGAGAGAGGGTAAAGGTGGAGCAACAAGGGCTCTGACATTAGTTCCCTGAGCTGTTCTGATGCAAGCTCCTACTGGATCAGGAACTATTTAAGTCAAGCTGCCCCTGTTTTTACTGCAACATGCAAAACAACAAACACATACTTGTTTGTTTGTTTGCTTATCAAAGAAATTATATGTCTACCTGAAGGTCATGAATGATGTGTTTTTTAATTATTTAATATAACTATTCTTTAATATATCTATATAATATTTTTTAGTAAATTTTTTTTGATAGTTGTCGTAGCAATAGCAGCAGAGTTGCTTCCATCTCACTGAATTTCTAAAGCCATTTTTACAGAGGTCATAGGAAATCTGACTTTGGTTCCCTCTGAAGGTGCTAAAAGCCTCTTCTGCCACCTTTTACCCACAGATCCAGTCACTGGCATGAATGGGCTTGAAAAAGCGCACATTTGCCCCAATATGGCTGAGTTTGCACAAATAGCACGTCCCAAACTGGGTTTAAGGGTTAAGTCTTGTCTTATTTCTCATTTCTGTCAAGTTTTGTCTGTAATTTTGGTACATTTTGTCTTTTGTTTTAGTTTAAACATGTGAACATGTCTGCCCCAAAAGCAATTACAGAATTCAATCTATATGGTGCCTCCCAGTTTTCATCAGGTGTCTTTGCTACATTACATGACAGAACAGGTTAATATCACATGAATCCGCCGACTGCCTGAACTATGGTGCTTAAAGCAGCTTTACTTTGAGATGAGTTCAGGTTCGTTTTCAGGACAGCTTTTTCGATGAAAAGACAAGACTCAGCAAGTAGTCAGTGAACAGCAAGAAGGAGAGTGTAGAAGTTGAAAGGATAATTCCCTTTGTGAGAATCCGCATGTAGCTACAATAGTGTTGGCCATTATTATCGTTAACATCAACCAGTCCAGACCCGCTGGTGATGATGATGATGATGATCAATATATTTATTAGATAGAATGTTAGAGTACAAGTACAGTCAAACAGTAGCATGTATTACAGTACAAATACAGTCAAACATCATGTCTAAGAGGAGCATTTCAAAAAAGCCCTTGCGGTCTTGTGTCCGTTGAAAGATAAATCATCGACATTTAACAATACATATAAAATAACAATAAATTACTCCACAGATGCAAAATAACAATAAATTAAAATTAAAAAGACACATAATATGTAAAACGTAGGTGGACAAAAAAGGTGGTGGGGGATTGATCCGGAGAGAGTCCTGATGACTATCTCCGTTTCTGCCCCCCTGAAAGGTAAATTTTTAGGGCCGTTTTGAAGGAGGCCAAAGAGGTGCATGTTTTGAGGGCAGGAGTCAAACAGTTCCACCCTTGGGTGGCCGTATTGTAAAAAGATGATTTACCCATGTTTGTCTTATAGGAGGGTGTAATCAGGTTGTTGTTTGAGCTCCCTCTAGTGGTGTGGCTGTGGGTGTCACTAAATCTGTGGAGGTGTTCCGTCAGGTATGCAGGGATTGAGGGGACTGAGGGCAGAGCTGCATTGACTATTTTAAATGCCAATCCCATTTTGAGTTGTTTAACCCTGTCTTCTACCCTGAGCCATTTTAGGCTCGCAAAATGTCTAGGAAGAAGGTGGGTCATGGGCCCCAGATTGAGAAGTATCCGAATCAGTTTGCTTTGGGAAGTTTGGAGCTTGGTTTTCAGGGACATTTTGATGTTGGAATACCAGGAGGTGCTAGCATAGTCAAAAAGGGGCTGAATGAGGGCTCCAGCAAGCGTCCGGAGAGCACTTTTGTTGACAAAAGTAGACATTCTGCCCAAAAATCTCGTTCTTTGATTGACTTTTTTGATCACCTTAGTTGCCATACTATCACCAGACAGGTATTTGTCAAGAACACAGCAAAAATAGGTAATGTCTTCTATTTGGGCTGTGTTCTTGACAAATACCTGTCCACTAGATGGATGCAATGTGCTACAGCTTAGATCTGTTTCATGTGTCCAACCAGTTCGAATGGATTGTTGGCACACTTTACTGACCTGAGAGCCCAAACTCTACCTAGTCGGGATTTGTCAAGAATTTATGGATGCATGTTTGTGGTTGGGAATAAATGCTCTTCAACGGCACTCGTTTTAGAGATTTGGGACAGTGTTTCAGACCGGTTTGGGTTTGGGTTATATAGTGTGCCATTTTTTTTTTTGCCATCAGCATGCATCATGCATCATGTGTATTTTTTATTTTTTTAATTTGTTTTTGCTTTCGATGTAGGATTTATAATTCTGAACATTAAGTAGATATAACAGAAGCCACACACACACTGAAGCGATAGCGTGATCATAGAACCACAACGTGCAAGTCCTCAGGTACACCCTAATCTTTTGAAATACTGTGTACGTGGTATTTTGTTATTACATGTTATGTGCCAGTAATGTGTTGCCTGGGGAGTTGAGTTGTACATGTGTAGCTTTTAATCGAATTTTTTCTCATGTTCAAAAGATCCCTGCGGGGGTGAAGATACTTTCAAGTATGAGACTTACAAGGTCTTCTTTTGCTGTCAATTTCTGAAATCAGATAGTGCAACTCTCTCAAACTAGCATAAACCTGTCTTTGGTAGTTGGGTGTGACATAATCCACACTGTTATTGCTCTCGGCGTTTTCAATCATGCATACTTTTGGTGCCATTGCTGATTTACCTGAGGCTTTTTTTGTCTTAACAATTATTCCTAATATCTTGCTCTTTGTGTAGATGAGGAGATAAGGACATAAGAGGGGTTTTCATTCTTGTACAAGTCGGGAAGTATCCCAAGTTCTGCATACTTCTACAAATCCAGTAATTTCATAAAACTGCTCAACCTGAAGGCTGGAAGGTTGTTCACTTTTTTCTTTTATGATGCAAAAGCTGTGTCTTAGTACTACCTGAGTACTACCCGAGTACTACGTATAGTGTGTTAAGCGAACAATAAAACTTACCTTTTAAGCAGATACAGAATTGACTGCAAACATCGACATCCACAGAGCCGTTGTGTTTTATGGTTTTACTCTTTTCTTCCAGCAGCAATCTCAGCCTTGTTTAAAAAGATCACAAATCTTTTTTTTTATGAGACATTATCCTGGCAGCACAAAGATAATCCAATTATTTTTTTTTAGCTACAAGCAGAGGCCTGGAACTTAAATCCTAAGTGGGAACCAAACAAAGTCGACGTGCTTGAAGGTCATCAAGCGTACAAACTTGACAGCCCTGATTGCGATCCAATCCTTAGACCCTTTGGAGGGATACGTATACTCAAATGATCTTGAAAAAACACATTTACTACAGCATAACCAACAAAAATACGATGAAAAGAAATGGGCGTTGGTCTGTTCTTCATCCAGTGGGATTATTTTGCTTGTTGATGTAGCCTGAATATTATTTTACCCCGGCGTGTAGGGTGTTTTCATTTTGGCATCTTACATTGTGCCACGTAACCAGATCACTATTAGAACATGCACGGATCAGCATTGGCCTAATTTTCTATAACTTTGCATGTGTTTACAGGTGGGCCCAACTGTTACGGGTGTTAGTTCTTACTTATACTATATGGAAGGGATTTTAGTTTGGTGTTATGCAGAACGTCATGATCTTCTCACCATCTTCAGCTTTATTACATGCAGTTTAAACCGATATAGTATTTTCAGACAGCAAGTATAGCACCCAATCTCAACAAACGGTAAATAACCCTAACTAAACTAGAGGATATTTACAGCCTTCTTTTTTCTAGCTGGCCTTAGTTCATTTAACAGGATACGCTGTGGTCAAGCAGCAGACAAGCTTGGATTGTAAAATTAATGGAGGTAAATGTGACCAAGTGGCAAAATCTCACTAAATCAGGAATCAGCTTCTTAAACAGGCAAAATTAAGAGGATTTTATTTCCAAAACACATTTTGATATATATTTATTCAAAGTACAAAGTTCTGAGTAACACAACAATCATTATTTGATCATGTGAGGAATAGAATACCTTGAAAAATCTACTAATTTCAATTTCTACTGAATGATATTAAGTTCAATTTTCTTTTATTACCGTTTGATGTATTCAGTGAGAACTACTGAAGTCGAATGGCCTCTTAACGGTGGAGACTACCTGATGTTAGAGTGAACAAGCCCGATGCCATTCTTTAACAAGCTGCTTCTGATGTAACACAAAGATAACCAGTAAATAGGTCGGAATGGGATCATCCTGTGGACTTAGACGTATTTGAAGAACTGTCCTTTCGAACGTTTGTGTACACAACATTAAAGGTCTCAGCTCTGGGAAATAGGGAACTTCACAACAAATAGCATACTGTAATCCCTAATTTATAAGGCCAATGCCTACATGGCATATATTTTATGGCGTGTCCAACAATATTTTACCTTTATAAGCAGAGGAAAAGATGCCTCTGCAGTGAAATGTACTTCACCATCATCTGCAATGGATACCAGTTCATTTTAAATCGGCTAGCCTACATCTTTGTTAATTGATTAACTCTCTTCTTTTTAGGGATTTGATACGACCAAGACAACAGCAAGTCTGACCTGACTCGATTCCCTTGTTTCTATATTTACTGTACATATTTAAAGGACATTTAAAGGAGTTCCTTTCCCCGGATGGTACGTGCCGTTTGGGAAGGTGTGAAAGCGCATCCGAACTCTGGTGAGGATCGAACAAGTCCGCCTGAAAACATCTCACCTGATCACATTAATTCTGAAGTGAAGAACCGTGTCCAGGCAGCATGAAACGGGTGGAGGAAAGTATCAGGTGTGCTCTGTGATAGGAGAGTGTCAGCGAGGATGAAGGGAAAGGTCTACAAGATAGTGGTGAGTACAGCCATGATGGATGGCTTAGAGGCAGTGGCTCTGAGGGAAAGACAGGAGGCGGAGCTAGAGGTGGCGGAGATGAAGATCCTGAGGTTCTCCTTGGGAGTGACCAAGTTGGATAGGATTAGAAATGAGACAATAAGAGGGACAGTGAAGGTTAGACGTCATAATGATTATTCTCCCTAAGGTTTGAGTTTCTCGTACTTCTGTTTGGAAGGAAAGACATGTTCTGTCATAATTCTGTAGTGATGGGTCAAACACACGTCTGCATTTAAAGCTCTTTGGTAAAAAATAATGTAGCTTCAAAATGTTCACAGTTACATGACATCATCATTGCAAAACACAAGATACTGCAAAACCCTAATGAGTATTGCATAGGCACCATTTCATCACAACATGCAATGAAGTAATATTTGTTTTCAAATTCTTGTCTGAATGACAATATCCATTTTGGGCATGAAATATGTTTGTATCCATATACTGAGTTAGTGGTAATGACTGGCATATAACCTGCAAAGTAAAAGGAAATAATTGTTCCACAATAACCTTTGACACCAATAATTGTTTGTTCAGTGTGGCGCAACATCGGATGTAGCAGGAGAGTTGGCAGATTTGAACAGGGAGATAAGGATGATCGATTTTTAGGACTTTCACTAAGAAAGATTTTAAACCATAAAACAATGGATTCTGTGAAAGAGTATCTTGTTTATAGTTCGTCTTATGAATGGAAGTCTTTATCTGTCATTGTTTGTTATTTGTTCGCAATAAAAAAAATATATGTCAGTGTGCTTGAAAAACTTAAAATGGGCATTCTTTACTTTACTTTGTGTCATTCTACAATTCAAACGCCTGCTACAATTTAATTTAAAATAGTTGATTAATATTTATTTATTTTGCGTCTTTGCTATTGTCTGAACTTCAAAATGTGAACATTAAATACTTGATTTAATGTTCACAAACTAAAGTACCACGGGAACTGTTTACACTATAAACCAGTTAAAGTCCAACAAGTCACTTCCTCTTTTTTGCATAAGCAAACAAGTTCTTTGCCTTTAGACAGTTCTAATGTGTTGACATAGATGAAAACTGGATCAAATGAAGAATATACTGACTGTGCATTTTTTAAAGAGGCAAAAAATACTTTTAACTTAAACCAATAAATCTGAATCTATGCATCAGTGTGTGTGGACTATTGCTGACTTTTAATAATGAATCAACATTTCAGCATTTTGTTGGAACATGTTTATTTATGCTGTGTACTGCAGAGAAAAACACATTGAAGGCAAAACTTTATAAACTAGAAAAGCACTCAGAGTGCAGACCTCCTCCAAGCCGCTCATTCCCCTCCTAATTGGATTTACACCATCCACATGGTGATCTGGATCATCACCAAAAGGTTCTTAATTCTTCTTTATTCTTCTTTATTGTTATTGGTATCTTTATACACCATCTATGAAAAGTAAAAGTGAATCAGAGTTGATGTGTATTTTTAACTGATTTTTGAATCCGTAAATGGAGATTTCAATGTTAAAATGTTATATATTTTCCTAACGTCATTCTGGATCCGATCCGGAGGAAACTCGGTGATGAGATAGAAGCCCTACATGATTGTGTTAAATTAACACATCGGTCAATAATCGACAGAGAAGCTATTGTCTGCAATGTTGACAAAAATTTCAAAATGATCCAGAATCCAGGATCTCTTCTGGATCATCAGTGAAATGTAATCATCTGTTCCTGGTAACATTCCCAACATTTCCTGAAAATGTCATCACGATCTGTGCAGAACCTTTTGAGTTATCTCGCTAACAGACGGACAGATTACATAACCTCCGCCCTGCCTTCACCTGCAAAGTATTGTAATTCAACTATATCCCCTGTAAAAGTGAATATATTGTTGGTTAAACATTTAATATAGTCACAGAACTTTATAGATTAAGAGATTATTAATAGATCAGATTAATTTCATCATGCGATGCGCTGGCGACACGTCCAACGTGTACCCCGCCTCTCGCCGATAGCAGCAACTCGGCAAAGCAGCAAGAAAATAGATGGATGAATTCATTTTTCTATGTTCATTCGGTTCCAAAGTGCAGTGTGTCATGACTGTGACAGAACAGGTGAAATACTATTGATAAAAATAAATGGAAATAACTGAGACGATTTAAAATATGTATTAATTTATTAAAAATATAATGTAATTATAAAATAGCATTTAATAATGACAAATGTTATATATTTATGTGGCAAATCATTCATCACTTATAAACTTTAGTATGATAAAGAAAAAAAGGAAAATAATTCAAAACTTTAATTGACACAAATTTCATATTCTGGCTGAATTTCCACCACCATTTACAATATTGAAAGATCCCTGCATTATCTGTGTGCTCCGCAAACAGATGCATTAGCACATATTTAACATAACTATGGCTTATGAAAATAAGTTAATTGATTTTTATTTTTGTTACATTTATTTATTTATTTTTTACATTGCAAAATACCATTCAAGCAAAGGTTTTTCCAAAAACACCATGGGGTAATAAAGTGCTTAATAACTTAAAAATGATGCCACCTCAATATCATATTTAATCCTTGGACAAGAGGCACTTACAAGATGAATTATTGAAAAGAAAAACTTATTGTGTTGAAATTAGAATTGGTTTAAACTATGTAGAGAAAAAAATGCAAGTACAGATTCTAGAGGCAGCAGAGAGAGAAAGACATATTGCTGGAATTGTTTGACAACATTTGTTTGTCTCTGATGAATACCTGCACTAAAATATATCTTCCTGATGTGAAATGACTCAAGGCATGTGCTGGTCGATGTCAGTCTTTGAGTTTGTGATGCTACTGCCAATATAATATTTGTGTATTTTGCAAGCTTGTGCATTTTATTTTCCAACTATGAACAGATCTTAAATTTTTGTTCTACATTATTGTGTGGCAATATGGTACAGCAATACCATAATATTGGTCTAAGTGACGCATGTTTTTAACATAACACTGTTTATACTCAAATTTAGAATTAATTATACATGAAGCAAGTGGGACTATAAGAATTGTGATTTAAATCCAAGAAAATACAATTTGAGATTTTTCTTAGATTAAAAACTTGAAGCTTCACCTAAAGTGAACATTAGACTTTCAAAGATATGCATGCCAAATCACAGCAACAGATGCCCATTGACCAACTGGAGCACAGACCTTCACATTACCTGACTGAAGCAATAGCTAAATGTTTGCTCACATTGCCAGTGCCAACTGATTTCTTTTGGTGTGAAAATAATACAGTAAATCATCGCAACTGTATGCAGACAGAACTCGGAGGAGCTTGAACATCGTTGAAATGTTAGGATTCTGTTTTCTTACATTATAATAAAAACCACAGATTGACATAATAAAGTTAAAACAATTATTTGATGCAGAGAGGAGAAGATGGTGCAATAAATGCTGTAGCCCATATGGACATGGAGTCACAGGTCCACATAAAATACATAATGTAATTAAAATGAAGTGATAAAGTTGTTTGCTTCTCTTTGGTGTTCAATTGTATCAACCCTCGATGTCTAAGTTACACTTAATGAGGAAGGCACTTTAAATCAGAGATTTATGTAATTTTTCAATCCTTGAAAATTGACGCATTTAGTTCGACTTTTCAGGGAATATATTTTTGTGGACACTGTGACTCTTTCATGAAACAGCTCTTCCTCAAATTTTCTGAAAACCATAAATCCTTTGAACTGAATCCCAGCAGTAATTATGACAGACATAATAAATAACCTATTATTGAAACAAAACAAAACAATAAAAATATTGCAGCAATAAAATTTAAACCACAGCACAGACTTTAAAGGAATCTCTTTCTGAGACCCGCCCCAAAAAATCAGCCCTGTCCCTATCTGCTCAGCATCACTATAGATGTTTAAGATGAATCTTTTTTGTTGCGCCTGCTGCCTTATATGTGATTGCTTAAATATGTAAATGAATATCTGTATTCAATCTCTGGGTAATCTTACAGCGACTCACTCATAGCCTTTCAGTATTTTCATCCTGGATCTTATAATATCAAGAGAAAATTTGAATGAATAACAAACACCGTAATTTCTTAATATATAATACAAGAAATCTGGTTATTGAATTTTGTATCTATTTCTAGAAAATACCTGAGAGGCATGGGACAAACTTATCCTATAATATTCTCTTTTCCTTTGTGCCTGCTATTTCCCCAAATCTAACTCATTCAGACAGAGAAGTCCCCTGATCACAACAATGTGTGTCTTCCTGTCTGTCAAGAATACACACGATGGTTCTTAACATCTTCCATAACAAAAAAATAAAAATACTACAATCAAATTTCCTCTATGTACACCCACAGGACTCCACTATCATGTCGGGGACATCCGTTTTGACAATGCTGTGCTGAGAGTTGAAGTACACCATGGAGAGCGGCCGACGCTCAGTGGGGACGCAGCACGAGGATGCGGCTGTGTCAATGCCGTTGACTTTCAGCTGGCTGAAGACGGTGGCGTGGAACGAGGATGCGATGCCTGGGGATCCAGACAGATGTTGGGGGCACTGGCCCATGCAGTAATTCATGTGGTAACCTTCAGGCGCAATGATCCAGTCGTGCCACTGGATGTCCTTGAACTTGATGTAGAAGTCTCTCTTGCAACACACGGTGACGTCGTCACCGCAGCGCAGCGCGCGCTTCCTGACAGAATGTTTGGAGTGGGGGTCACGAACACGCACCTGGGCCAACATGAATGGCTGATGGGGGTTGTCAGACGAGGCATCTAGAGAGCAAAGGTTCTTCCCATCTTCGTTGCAGCTGACTTCCAGTCTCAGCCGCTGCTGGCTGCCATCCAGGAAGGCCTGCAAGGTGCGTGTGACGGTGAAGGTGTGCCAGTTGCTCTCCCGGACCTCCAGCATCTTTTGTATTACCTGTGTGCGGTTCGAGTCCGATGCCCCACCGTCTGCAGAGAGGAAGACCTGTGCAGAGAGGCGGGAGTCTCTGTGAGGGTCCTTGGAGGAGTGGACGTAGATCCACAGAGAAGACTGGAGGACCTGAATGCTTTGGCCACGCTCCTGCTGAAACTGGAAGGTAAGGCTGAGCGGAGACTCATCACCATCCGCTGTCTCATCTGTGAATAAATGACAATTTAAGAACAGCAAATTAAGTTTACATCTTGGTGATTTCACACAATTCCACCAGTGTTACGCCAACAAATCTGGAATCGATTTTAAAATCCACTAAATCTTTATAGATTTACTTTATTAAAGTAACAAACGATCAAGTCGATCTTATTACGCCATCGGGCGTTGTTCTCATCTTATAGTAAAACCTACAGACATGCTGTGAAGTTTAAAATATTCATGACTAAATGCTGATATCATAACCATTTGCCACACTTTACGCAACAGCACAACAAACCGACGCCGTCAACACGCACGCGTAAAAGCTGATTTAAATTGCGTCTTTTTCACACAGATGCGCTTAAAGCGCCCTCGAAAACAAATTGACAGTGAGACAAATGAATAGAAAACATACTTATGTCCGCAAAGCTCACTATTTCATAGCCTTGATCTCTAGTCGGTTGGCCCAAATGGTTTTCTAGTTCCAGAGTCCCATCCTGTTTGACGCGCCCCGAGTGCAGTTTGCGCAGAGCGGTGAGGAGCGCCTCCCTGGGCAACGTCTGAGTGATGTTTGGTCTTTCTTTCAGGTTCAGCTTGTCCAAAATTTGCTGCTTGGCGATTTCTTGCATCAACCTTTGCTCGGCGTCTCTCCGCATCGCCGGCAATCCACAAGACGCGCAGCCTGGAGATCCACAGACTGTACCCAGCCCTCTCAAAAAGAAAGGCGCCACAACGAGGAGCGTTGGCAACGCAAAAGGCAGCGCCATCCCACACTTCAAGTTAAATAAACGCATCGTTGTGGTCGATGGAAGCCGCCGTGAAGCCTGGAGTTGAGAGGAATGACTGATGTTTTCACCTCCTGGTGAGCAATCCAGCGAAACTGGTGACACGTTGGAGGGACGCACCAATAAGCGCATCGGGGCATCGAGGAAATTAGTCACAAAGTCACGTCTCGTCCTGCTCTCTCTCACACACGCACACACGCACACACACACACACACACACACACACACACACACACACACACACACACTAAACAAGCACCCAAACGTGCACATGGATGGGATGACGGACTGGCACACAGAATCAACAAAGCTTCTGGCAAACAGCGCGTCTGCTGCGCATTCACAAACATGTCCATTTGAAAGCGACTTTCAGGATGATGATGAATATATTTATTAGATAGAATGTTAGAGTACAAGTACAGTCAAACAGTAGCATGTATTACAGTACAAGTACAGTCAAACATCCTGTCTAAGAAGAGCATTTCAAAAAGCCCTTGAAAGTCCTTCCTTAGCACATAATTTCTTAATTACAGGGTGAAACTGTGCTTAATTGCGTCGCCATGAGTCCGTCTGCAACTTGGACGTTTCCGGTGTCTGGTCCTCTCATCGTCCGGGTCTTGCTGGTTGGAGCTGAATGTCATCGCTCTTTAACCCCAAGAATCGTGCTCGAGGCTGCGAGGCGAGGACTTTGGTATTTGGACACGTCCCTTCACGTTCCCTGGCGGAGGTGACAGAAAAATCCTTGCTTCTGTGCGCGCGTGCGTGTGTGCCTGTGCGTGAAAAGGAAAGTTGGTGGTGGTGGTGTGTGTGTGTGTGTGGGGTGTTTAAGGAGAATAAAATACATGACTCACTGCCAAACATTCGCCCGCACAAGTTTGTATATGAGTGTATATGACAACCATCTTATCGATATTTGACATCGTTTGATTGATGGCACTGTGATTCACTGTTTCTGTAAGATAGTAATTTGCAGGGCGGCGTAGAGGAGTGTCTGATGAGAGCTAATGACTAGTTCTGTAATATGCACTTTAAAAGTAATGTGCTGAATATACTCTGTAACTGGAAGCAACTTCACCTGCAAAGTATTGTAATAATAAAAAAGTCGTTTCTTAATGTATTTTTTTTTTTACCTTATTTCACTAGAAATAAATATACAGTTAGAGGTGGCACATTGTTTGCTCAAGTACAAGTATTGATTCAACTTATTCAATCGTGTAAAAGTTAGAACACGTGCTCAAACTCAAAGTAGCCCTTTGGAAGACAATTCTACTGGCTGTTGAGCAAATCTAACTGAAACGCATGACTTTAACATAACATGAATTAAATTAACTGGCTGGCCATGAAGGTGAGAACAAGCTGAGAATAACCAATGTGTCAGGACTCAGGACAAGTTTTCTTCATGGTCGAATTTCTTTAACATGTTGTTTTATTACATGTTGTGTTGGGATATTGAGGAAACAAACAATGATGCGGAAGAAAATTGATTTCCAAAAGTGGTTTTGAAAATGTAAACACTAAGCAAATAAAATAAATAAATAAATAAACAAATACCGAAGCAAAGTACAAGTTCTCAAAAACTCTACCTAAGTACAGTAACAACGTATTTGCACTATACTATTTCCAACCTCTGTACAGTGTACAGTTTATTACTGTAGCTGTAAATACGCACTGGTCACACTTTTGGCTGTAAAGCTCTGTATTTGATTCTGCAGTGTATGTTCAGAATAATTAAAGAATAAGTGTATTCTGTACTCCTTTTTTTTTTAATGCTAAATGTATTTAGCATTCTTCTACTGTGATTTTCCTCACAAAGTGCTTCACAACATTCATTCTGGCATTCATTCATTCGTCTCCTCTTCAGTCGCTTACCTTAAATATGGGTCGCTGGTTCTGGCGACACCCTGGAAGAGTCGCCAGCCCATTGCGCGACCACACATAGACAAACACTCAACCATGCTCACATTCACACCTATGGACAATTTAGCATGTTGTTAACCTAAGATGCATGCTTCTGGACAGAGACACGGGAAGAACAAGCAAACTCCACACAGATATGCCACAGGTAGGAATCGCACCCGGGACCTTCTTGCTGTGAGGTAACAGTGCTACCTGCTTCAGCATTTAACAGAGGCTGCCATGCATGTTACAGTAAGGAAGCAGCTGCATATCAGGAGTGATATTATTCACACACTCACTCACACACCGATGCAGCGTGTGAGCTGCAAGGGCCAGCGAGCTAATCACCAACCTTCAAATACGTGGATGAGGATAATGTGTGATTTCCTAACATTTTGACAATGTGAGAATAAGAATGGTGACTCATATTGTCAGTGGAGGTTGCCTTATCAATGCAGCTGTGGTCCTTAAAACTGAGCAGATTTTAATTCTAACACTTTTCTTTTACTATCCCATGAGGTTTTGCTTTTCACATTGATGTTAACTGTATATCCCTGTAAAATCATTCCATTCCCTGAAAGTGCTTTAATTTTTTTTTTACAGTTTACATCAAAGTTTTCCAGAACAATAACATGCTGGTTTAAATCCAGCCTCAGAACTACTCTGAGATCCCGACATCATTTCACACCAGGAAATGAAATGTGCTTTGAAATGATTTTAAATCTATTTCTGCATAATGTTTAACAGTGTGTAACGTGTCCATCAATTTTTGTATTGTTGTAATGTAATTGTAGAACTTTTGATCTTACATCCCTCAATATGAAGCATGTGTCAAACTGTACACTTCTGTTTACTCAGAACCTGAACTAAACAATGTGTTTAAGTAATTAAAATACACACACTACTTGTTGTAATCTTTGTGTTCAGGCTAAATGTGTTAAAAGAATACATGAATATACACTATCATGCTCTTACTGGTTTTCTTTTTTCTTTGTGACACAAACATTGCATCAATGCACTTCCAGTCTGCACTTTATTCATTTATCATTGGATAATATTCACCAGTATAAAAGAGGACTATATATTTTCTGTATTTCTTTAAGGACATTTTAATCTCTTCGATTTTATGTGTCATGGCTCTTCAAGGGGGGCTAAGAGCAAGAATTTTGTCGCAAAGATTTTGTTTCACAATGCAATTCAAAACGAGGAAGCCTGAAAATAGATGAGAAGAATTTGCCTGCCGACATGTGGAGAATTTTAGGAACTACAACAAATGTGTGTACACCTTTGCAAAATGGAGAAAATAGAAATAGAAATCAGTAGAAATCAAAAGTTCGGAAATGAATGATTGCCAGCAGCCACAACATCACGAATGTGACATAATTTCTGTCAGACAGGTGGAGAAAAAGATTCGTTTAATATTGGACTTATATCGATTTCTAATTGATATATTATATAACAGTGAAAACAAACAATGAAGGAGTTTACCAGTGTTGCCCGAAAATATCTCTCTGCGTTTGATGTTGTGGGCAGTGACGTTTGATGAATCATACCCAAGTTAACTGTGCCCTGAACGCCTCTCTGCGACTGTGAAGTACGCCGCTGACACACACACCTAGCCGGAGCCGCGAAGGGGGAATAGTGTTTTATTTCTTTTTTTCTTTTATTTGTGTACTTTTATTCTTTAACGTTTGATGTTATTCAGCGGTATTCCTGCAGCGGATACGACCGCCTTGCTACTTAACGCTTGCTAGCTATCAGTAGCGTCCACGCCGCTGTACCCTCACGCGGCGCTATTTTGACAGTCGGGGTCGCAGTGAAGCGTCTAAAGCTAGTAGCACCATTAGCACTGGTAAGTCATTCGGAGAGCTAGCTAACACAACCAGTTAGCGCCTTCAATTGTGTGTCCTGACAGTGCTATTACGAATTATAAATAGGGATCGCCATATTGGTGAAACAAAGGTATATTGTTAAGTGATTAAATAATATGTATGCGCTAGATTTATTAACGTTGGTTGGCTAATGTAAACTTAACAGAAACGGCTCGCTAGCGGGCTAAGATTAGCTAGGTGGCTAATTATACTTGCCAGAGGGAACAAGCTAATTCCTTGAGCTAGCTATTGTTAGCGTGTGGGCAAGCCAGTGTTTTAAGTCGGCTCCTCAATTCCTTGCTTTCACCGTGTTACGATCTCTTCTCTACAGACACAGCCTGAAGCTTTCGCCACACCGCCGGCAAAACGGTGAGTTTTGAACATTTTCGATAACTCGAGATAACTTGCAATCAGCGATGAATGGTCTCTAGATGCATTTGTAACGCAGCTGCAAGCACCATCTTTAAAGTCTGCGTTCTCCATGCACGACACGAGATGGACATGGAAGGCGATGAATGGACGCGTGACTGTAAATGAAGTGCTTGCGTTAGCTTTTTGGAATAATTGCACTGAAATAATTGCACATTGGTTTTCCGCGGCCATATCATCAATCATATGGTGTTGTGTATGTGTTTTGTTCGCTGACGTTCGAAACGATGGCGAACAAGATGTAGCTGTAGCAACACGTTAAAAGTTGCCGACCCATGGTTTGTGGACATTAATGACTTGTTTTCCTTGCGATATGATTATATATCCTTGTTTCTTCCTAGCTAATATAGAAAGCATGGCCTCCGCTGTGCTTAATGCACTGGATTGCCAAAATTCGTATTGTGTTTGCTTTTGAAGGCTTCTTTGCCCCTCATCTGATTAAGGTATCTAACCTTTGTTCTAGGCCTTTTGCTCACTGAGAGATTCCTTATCTCAGGAGAAAGGAAACTCAACAAACTCGTCACGATTTTGTGCCCTAATTCAATATATAGTTAGGGGAGAATTCACATAAGAGATTAGCTTTTGAAACAACTGCTCGTGAAATGGTTGCCAGTCCCTGTATCTTTACTTTAGTGCTATGTTTTTACACTCGGCTGAAAATAGATGGCAAAACTGTTGTGTCAAGTTTAGGTGGGATCACAGCACAGACTGTTGGAGCTGTGAGTCAAACATCTGCTCTGGGAAAACAGCATGTGTGTCGGAAAGCATAAATATTCATATCAATTGGTATTGGCCTTTCTTGTAATACAGATAATTGGCAAGTGGCATGTTTAGTCATATTTGATGTTGAAAGTTGTTTAGAAATAGTTGTGAACTTTCTCCAGTGTGATATTATGGACAAGTAAAGCAAGGTACGTTCTCTGAATGGCTTTAACACTGTTTAAAGAACTGGTATGCTTGGTGATTCTTTAGGTGAGACCCCAGTAAAGGGCTTTTCTGTGCACATAACGTGAACAATGCAATATTGAGTATGTATGCTGGTGTAAGGGCAGTGTCATCATCGTAAAAGTGTGATTTTGATTGTAGTGAGTTACTGAATCCAACAGTCTTCTGTTGCCAAGGTCGGCAATGAGAAGAGGGCGTATCCTGGCTCCATATCACCGTGTTTCTCCTTTTTTCATCTGCAACCTGCAAATCGTCATGGAAACTAATTGTGCCATTTTGAAGTTTCAGTAGATTGGTTGTCTAATTTACATTTACAGTCAGTCTCACTATTAGTTGACGAGAGCAAGAATCGTTTAAGAGATTTGTGCCTGTTAATCTCTTTGGTTTGCAGGATGTGTGGGTAACGGCGTTCTTTATTCATATGCCGGCAGATCGTGTGGTTTTATGTGTTGGAGGTTCTTGCTTGTATTGTTTTCACCCTCTGCAATCAAATATTTATGAGGCAAGATGGTTAATGAAAATATATATCTATTTGTTTATATATATATATATATATATATATATACAGTGTTATGGGCTGATGTGATTGAGATAGTTGCAGATTATCAAATAAATCATTGGGTTTTGTCAGCCTGATATCTATTTCTTCACCAGTCTCTGGATATCTGTTTGCAGCAGCAGAAGAGTGTTTTTTCTAGAGAGATTTGAAGAGCTATTTATAGATCTCTGCCGGAGCACCAAGCCTGGTGCTGTTACTGCTGCTGCTATCTCCCTCCTCTGTTAGCTACTCCCGTTTCTTTCTGTTTCTACATCCATTTCCTCTCATCTATTCCCTCTGTTTTCCGAGCCCTCTTTCTATTGATGTCTTGCTCTTTCACTGTTTCTCAAATCATCTGTTTTCGTATCTTTCCTTCATTGCTTTCTTTGATGTAAATTATTGATCAGAAGGGAGGCGACTGGTTGCATGGCAGTAAATCAGGCTTCAGATTGGGTACTGCTCCCTGCCTGACTTCACTGTGATTGTTGCAAAGCTGGGAGGATTTTTGCATGACAGTTCAAGGAGCTAAAAGAAAGGGCATATATTCAAAATTCATCATGTGTCGAGTGAAATACATTTCAACACGTGATGGTTTCTCATTATAGAGTCCAAATAGGGATTGTGAGTATTTCTCTTCTGTTAGTTTTTCATGCTCATGTACATTTAACTATTGTAAAATTGTGTTTGAATGTTGTATTGTATTTTGGCCAGTTTGTATGTTTTCAGTCCAAATGCCAAAAATTCCAGGTTCCCCCCCCCCCCCCCCCCCCATTCATACAACATACTGCTTGCAGAGACTGTAGCGTAGCGTCAAGAGATTGTGTTCTCTTTCTCAGCTCCTCCCCTCTCTGTCCCGTGCTTTGGAAATCCTCTCTCTCCCCTTACTGTCCCGTAAAAGACGCTACCTGGCTGTCCAAATGAAGATGAAGCTTTTGGACTTAGTTTAACGCATTAGGTGGCATTAGTGCACGCCATCCCCTTTATCCCAGTCACATGGTCAACCAGAGACACCCTATTTCCGTGACTGTGCAAGGTTTGCAGTGTCATTTAACTTAAGTTTGCAATGTAGGAATAGAAGGTCACCTGTCTGCCCAAAAAATATTAAATCAAGGCAAGTAAACATGAACATCTCTATCCCAAAGCTGAAGAGCAGTGTTGCCTTTTCTACAATTATAATATTTTCTCTATCATTTAGTGGAAGATTGGAACTCACAGATTCCATGGTGCTTTTACAGGGATACAGATCCCATGTTAGGTCCCAGCATCCCAAATCAGTGATGTACACAATGGCTGATCTGAATAATGATGTAATTCACATAGTTTCATTGGTTCACTGTGACCTGTTTGCTTTTTTTGTCTGTAAAATCCATAAATGAGCCGCATCATTCCATAAGCCGCATTTGATCAGTTTAAGTAATACCGGTACTTAAACTCAATGTGTATGCTCAAAACTGTCCTTAAAAACACAGCGTCATGTTCAGTCACGCGCCTCCACCCTGTCCAACTACCAGAAATATGTGGGCCTAAGCTTTAGCACCACGCTTATAGCTGCACTGTTGATGGGAGTGCACAGAGGACACAGACTGTTTTATGCTGATGTACAACATGTGCGTTTTGGAGTTGGTTTCCCTCCCAACATCTAGACCACATTATTTTGTTTCAGTCTGATGTTCTGATGATTACAAATGTTAGTGAGTGGCTCATTTCAGATTGCGTAATCCCCCATCTCCTGAGGTGATTGTAGAGCTACTCAGTGTCATCAGTCCAGTTACCATACATTGGTAAATCATATATTTTAAAAAGAAAAATGAATGTAATACATGACACCATCTCAGAAAGTGCTTTAGCTTGATGAAAACAACCAAAAATGATGGTGTATAAAAGTCCACTAAATAAAATGAATCGCATCATATGTATTGCATCTATCCCTTGATGGTTCTCTATTGTGATATGTGAGAAGCAGGTGACATTATGCAACCTAAGCTGTTTGCGGTCTGCCAATAGACTGAAAGGAGAACATTACCTTAACCTGGGCTACTGTCACTCAACCTGTCTCTGATTGAAACATGGATAAGCCACGCCCTCAATAGTAACATCAGAGCAGTCAAGGCATTGATCAGGACAGCAAAACGCACAAAGATGCTCATTTTCTGCTGAAATGAAATGAAAGCGCGCCAATTCTGTAAGTATTTCTGTGGCTTTCTTTTTTGGGGGACTGGAGGTCATGTTGATTGGGTGGGCATTGTAAGGAAAACTAGAAAACGACAATCAGAGATTGCAGACCCTCGCCTCCAATCGGCTATTGGATCTTGTGAGACAGTAAACAGGGCTTCCGGATCAGAGGGGCCAAACCTGCTCTAGCTTGCTGCTCCGGAACGTACTACAAGACTCCTTCTGGACTCTTTTTCCCATCATGCCATTCGTGTCCCTCCCTCTTAAAGTGGCAGTTTACAGCACAGGCACGATTCCAGACGTAGAATCTGGATCCAGATCCGGATCAACGCCATTCTCGGGGAGGACCGAGCCACGGACAGAACCTTGCTTGTGTAAAAATTTTCAAGTTGATTGGGTTACTATTTTTTGACTTATGCGCTCGGACAGACAAACAGACAGACAGACAAACAAACAAACGCACCCAATTGCAATACCCTCGCCTCCTCTTCGGCGAGGGTAACAACGGTGACATACAGGCTTATCCAAGCAGCCCTTTATACAGCTGGGCTTCTTGTGAGCTTTGGGTTGGCTGTCATTGCAATTACCTTGCTACTCAGCAAGAGAGCAAACAAGATATGTAAGAGAGAGAGAGAAGAGAGAGAATCCACAAAAGGGAGGGTTGGCGGAGAAGGGAACAGTGTAAAACTGCGCATGATAGTGTAAGAGCATCAGGGAGAGACGGAGCCCACCAGCAAGGAAGGCTTTCTGTTTCCCTTTAATTCTTGTGCTTCATTCAGAAAAAAGAAGATGCCATCGAAAAAGGGATTTCTGTCCATTTTCATGCAACCCATTAAAAGAATCGACCTGTTAGGACTTAAAGCTAGGAGGGGAACAGAACAAGCACGAAGACAGAATTAGAATGAGCTGAAAGGAGTGAAAGAGGTAAACATCACTGAAACTTGATCTGACAATCTGAGGGCTGAAGCCTCAATGCTATTTACATGCTACTGGAAATGGCATTCTTTCGTTTGTAGTAGTTAACCAGCCAAAAGTCGTGTCAGCATAGTTTTGGTCCAGAGCTGCTCCTCCTGCCGCCGCTGCTTCTTCTCCTTCCTTTGATATTGTGTGTTTATCTGTGAGACACTTGATCCAACTTGGCCGAAGATCCGTTGAGCTAAACTCTAAATACAGTAAGCATGTGCTGTGTATGTACGTGTCTGTGCATATTTGCATGTTGTTGTTGGTAATTTGTTGGTGAGAGATGGCTGTGATGCATTTTAACTTGCTAACAGCTATTGCCACATTAGAAAAGTCTCTATTGTTGCTCTTCATAGAGTTCCTTTAGCACTTAATTGCAGTTTTCTTGTGGTATAATTATATTATTAGTGAGGTTATTTTTACTGCTTGTATAATTCTTATCATTATGCTTGTATGAGCCAGCTGAAACAAGAACCATAGTGATTAATATACATATTGAGTAAGATGAATGATGCTAATTATCTAATTTGCAATGAGTTTATTGAAAATTGTGCAACTAGTGGTCCATTATGTTTTTGTACGGCCGTTTACAACGTGTGTTTAGCGAGGCAAAAACTGAGGTAATGAGGAATTCCCTCCAACCGGGAGGGAGAGGGGTAGATGTAGGTGGCGAATCGCTGAGAAGTAGGTATTGCTCCTCAATAATGTCATACTGTGGGGGATGGACAACATAGCTTACATAAGCCTGCATGTGGGATGTGAGACCCTGATGTGAGGATGGCTATTAATGTGTTTCAGTGAGACCGTTTATGAATGCATTTGTTTTTAGAAATCAGAAGACTATATGGATTTACACTCCCTATCCCTCCGTGTTCTCCTCCTTTATTTGCGAAACAGTATGCAACAATAAAGAGAATAGAGAGAGAGGCAGCGGAAGCATGAGAGAAAGCACAACAGCAAAACCCTCTTGAATAAAAAATATTATTGCTATAAATAGCAAGCCGTCCTCGTGGCCTCAGCACTGTTTCGGGTTTGGAAGACCTTTTTTCATCTCTCTTCCGGTTATGTTATAACCTGGCTAAATCAGATCCACAATGCTCCTCATCACCTCGCCCTGTTTTTCGTTGTGTTCACCCAGCCCGATCGCTCTCGTGTTAAAATGGGTAGTATATACAATGACTGCCTTGTGTGTGTGTGTGCGTGCGTGTGTGTGTGTGTGTGTGTGTGTGCGCGCGCGTACGCACATGCATATTTCAGCTTTTGAATATAACAAGAAGCGTCTGTATCCAAAGCAGTGAACCTAATTGGACTAGCTTGATGTTGGTTTATAAAATGACATGGATCCCTCATTTGCACTAAGCAATCACTAATTTAAAATGCAAGAACTACGTCCCCATTGGATGAAAGCTGCTCGTTTGCTGTCAGATTGCTAAGGCTGTGTTCTGTTTAATGTCATTAAGTACACGTTTGTGCCTTGCCTGCATTACATGAATAGCTGAACAACATAAGCTAACTGTTTTGCCCACGACTCATTCTTTAGTCCATTCTCTTGTGTAATAAAATTGGTGCAGTGCGGCCGTATTTTTATACATTACTGAATGTTTGTGCATAAACCAGCACCTTGTTTTTGTTAATCTGATTTTGCTTACTTATTTAGTTTAGTTTGCTCAGGATTGAAGGATTAGCATAATTGTGGTTGCAGCTATGTGTGTTTATAAACCCCTTTTATACAAAGACTAAACATTTCGGGGTGTGAAATATAACCGTCAGCATGTCCATCCACTAGGGGTGGGCCATATCGTACAGTCCACACTAATACCGGTGCAATTATTAATAAAGTAAAAACAAAAATTGTATTGCGGTGTGTTGATTTGTTGACGTAATGTCTTACTCGCTTATGGAGCGCACCCCATGTGATTTCTGATGATGATTTAAAGGTCCCATATTCTGAAAAACTCACTTTTCCCATGTTTCTACACTGTTATGGTGATTTTGGGTCCTTATCAACCCCAACTCCAGTCAATCATTCGTATTTTGCTTAGGTCTGTGATCACCTACTGAAACGCGTCTGGAAGAAATCCCCCTCGGCTTGACGTCAAGCTGGGGGAACGTGCACAACATGCACGAGATGTACATGCGTGCGTGCGTCCCCGTGCCTTCGCTCTCTTCGCCATCATGGTGACGAGGAAGCTGAGCCGAAAGGCGAGGCTCTCCATTTACCGGTCGATCTCCGTTCCTACCCTGACCTGTGGTCACGAGCTTTGGGTAGTGACCGAAAGAACAAGGTCAAGGGTACAAGCGGCTGAAATGAGCTTCCTCCGTAGGCTGGCTGGGCTCTCCCTTGGAGATCGGGTGACGCTCGGTCGTCTGGGCGAAGCGTGGAGTCATCGCGCCGTGTGTGCGTGGGTTTATTGCCAGCTCGGCAGATCAAGCTGAAACCACACACGCTATTAGTTCAGATCTATAAGATATTTGTCTTGGTGTGACAAGTAGACTGCATCCACATTCTTTCATCTTCTTGAAAAGAAGACATTCGTCTTCAGGTGCTTATCCAGGTCGCGGGTTACGCTGAAGCCTATTCCAGCTGACTACGGGTGAGAGATGGTGTATGCCCAGGATAAGTCACCAGTTCATCGCAGGGCCACACCCCCACCGGAGTTACATGCATCCACATTGGTGGATCTGGAGTCATCACCAGATCGATGCATGCACAGGTTTGATCCTTGGCTCTTATCTAATCACATCAGGGTCTATAGCTGTGTTATTTTGTGTGTGTGTGTGTGTGTGTGTGTGCGTGTGTGTGATATTTCTCTTTGAAGTCACCAGACTAATTTACTGGAATTTCTCCAGCTGACAAGGAAATGGCAACAAAAAATGCAGATGAGGCCAGTCCAACCTTGAAGCAGCAGAATTGACATCTGTAAAAACAATCATACCTAGTTGTTGAAGTTTCCAGAGAGATGGATGCAGCTACAAGCAAAAAGGTGCCAGTACTAACGCCTCTGGAAATGGAGCCGAAACTAAATTCATTACTTTTTATGTGAAGGGACAAATGCTGACTTGTGTAATAAAACCGTCAACACAAAGGTGCTGCATAAGTGCAGTCTATTTAACCATTCAGTGTTATTTTTAATGTACATTTATGGCGCTGTTTGCTAAACGGACCATTAGACAAACAAGCAACATGGGCCAACGTTTAGATAAATTAGTTTATCTGATTTCTTGATTAATGATTGGCTTGTTGCCCAAGTATTTTAAGAACACAGCTTAGCTAAGGATTGTAGAAAGTTTGAGTTCAACCAAACTTGGCATTAACCTCACAGAGCTGAAAAACAATATTGTCACTGTGCAAGATGAGTTATGTCACCCACTGCAATTTAGTTTGTAAAGTTAGTCGACTCAATACTGTGGAATGATGCACTTTCATGTATGCTAACTTCTTTGTATACGTATTTTACGTCTAAGGGAATGGTCATTTCGCTGTGCTAGGGGTCACTTCCTGATTCTGGCAGTCTGTTCATGTGTCATCGTGGCAACATGGACCATAACAGTATGCGTCAAGTGTGTGAAGGAAGTCATCAGCAGTCGGTTTAATTAAAGTAACTGCGTGTGAAGATGACTCGTATTCTGATCAGTATGTAACGCCAGCTAAGTCTGTGTGCCTGAGCGTACATTTGCAAGCCTTGCTTGGTTACGTGTTCATGTCTGTGTAATTGAGCTGTGTTTTTATGCTACATGCATCACATGGGACTCACTCCTGCGTGCTTTGTGTATGTCAGTCCGTTTGCTGTTTTAGTTCTGTTTACCCAGTGATAAATGCACCAGGTCTTGTAATTGGGGGGGGAAAGAGGAGGGCTGTGAATGATAGGCAGAGAAAAATATGGGGGTGTTAAGGGAATGGCTCCTTTTCTCTAGGTGACAGAGCCGGTTGCCATGGAGCTGGTCCTCCCATTGGTTGAAGTCTGGTCCAATCGCTAAACAGCACAGATTGTTTCATCATTGAGAAGTTTTTCTTCTCTTCCTGTCTCACTAGCCACCCCTAGCTCCTCCATCTTTCTCTCTTCTCTCTTATTTGTCCTATTTCTGTTTTTCTCCTGTGCTGTCCTCCACAGTCTAACACACACATCTATACACACACAGACACACTCACAGTGTGACTGTCATGGATCTTAAGCAAAACCAATATTCAAATTAAATACACTTGTTACATAGTACTGTGCTATTTGAAAATTACATTATCTTTGGTGTTCATCCCTACACGTTTTATGTGGGAAGTAATA
The DNA here is from genome assembly GCF_040956055.1 of Brachionichthys hirsutus. NCBI lineage: Eukaryota > Metazoa > Chordata > Actinopteri > Lophiiformes > Brachionichthyidae > Brachionichthys > Brachionichthys hirsutus. The sequence goes on along the minus strand of NC_090904.1, from coordinate 4,697,453 downwards.
TTCTACGTTATTACAAAACTCAAACAAAAAATACAATTTCAGCTTATTTACATGGACATTTTGGAATTTGAACACGTATTGAAGACACTATCCATGTATGTGATCATAAGTTGTCAGGAGCTTTTCTTTGAAGACAAACGTATAATTTTATGGACTCATGCCAACACTGTATATACTTTTATACTCATCAGGTCACATTCACCAACCCTTTCCTATCGCTCTGGCTCTCTACCAGAAATTGTAGCTCCAGGTGAAATAAAATGACCAAATGAAATGCTTCATTACCTACAACTGAGAATGCCAAATGAGAAGAGTGACTCCTGTGCTCTGTTATGAGCACGACGTCTCCCTACAATGAAAAGCTGTCTCTCTGTTGCACCATTATCCCTGGTGAAAGCCATCGCTGAGTGCAGGAACACACTCAACACAAGGATTCTCCTAGTTAAGGAAATTACATCAGCTATTGATGGGGGAAATACAACTAGATCAAAGGGCAGGGATGTCTCTGTTATTTAATGTTTGAAATAAATATTGTCAGTGTTTTGTTTTTTTTAAATAAGATTTTCTTTCAATCCAAAAAAGTCTGTAAATAACTGTTAATTTATTGTAAACCCCAAAATGTCTCTTTGTTCTTCTGGATCCCTTAGCTGACTGTCCAGAATTCTTGCTTTAATTTTTTTCTCCGTTGTCACTGAAATCCAGTACGTACAGGAAATGCGATTTCATCGTATTTCTTTCACATAACGTTTCTAAATCTGATATAATGTCAAGTTAAGGTTCATGGCTATTGTTTGTTGGTTAAAAAAAAAAATTCATCTTGATTTCAGATATTTCTTCCATTTGCTTCAATGAATATTAAAGTACTTATCTCATAATGCTAATTTACTCTGTAAATGTTGTACTATGTGGGTGGTATATGTTTCCTCCACCCACATTCCAGCACCTTTGCCTTTTATTAATAGTGCATACACGATCAGGATCTTGTTTCCCCTCCACTGCCATTTGTTCATTGTGCAGAAGGGAGATTGTGACTATTTGGCAAACATTTATCCTTCTGTCATTCACTTTTATCCTTTTTATTTCCTCTCTCTTCATACTCTCATGGCCCTCCCCACACAGCGGAAAATTATACATACTTGATAACTGTAGAGCGTAACGGAGGGGGGAGAGTTGGAGAGAGCTGCAGAAAAGGTAGGTAGGTAGGTAACCAGGGAAGGAGGGAGCGAATGAGTCATAGCTCGTCCCACAGGACTGAGTGGGCTGGCTGAGTGGAGGAGGATGGCGTCAGCAGCAGGTCTTACGATTTGAGAAGACATGTTAAAAGAGGAAGTAAAGGAGAGGCAGAAAGTCTAAGAGCTCAGAATGAATTGTCGTTGACTTAGAGAGAGAGAGAGAGAGAGAGGTATTGGTGGGAGGGGTTGATGTGGAGGGGGAGGAAGACGGGAAGGGGTATCCTCGTAACACTCAGAAACAAGAGATGTTGGGTGGGAAGGAGAATGACGAAGAGAGATGTATGTGGCTGCATTTGGTCATTGATTTCCCCTCCTTGGTGTATAAAGTCTCATTTATTCAAAACATGTACGTTACCATCAACTCACCCAGCTGTATTTTCTGAAAAATACAGGTGACTTTTCTATAATAATATATCCAGTGTTCCGGAGAGTCTGCCTGTTTGCCAGTGAGGCACATTATTATTGTGTGAAGCACAAATCGTTTTGGGCTGTTCCTTCCTTCGTGTTCTGCCAGCCCCTTGGCCCCCTCCCCTTGTGAGATCATCCAGCCAGCACAAAGGGGAATCCTCTCTGACATAGACAAACACTTGTGCATGCACACTGCAGCTGATATACAGGCACTGGGCTTGCACAAACTTTGCCGTTGCTGCACACAGGAGCCGCAGCTCTGAAGACTTCGTGTTGTTGTGAAATGGGTTGTGTGACGTCAAATGGGTGAATCCAGAGGAGCCTAATTAGATCGGTCTGCTGATATTTCTGTCCCGCTGCTGTCTGTGCTTGTACGTTGCTAGGTCATTTTGGTGTGGAGCGTTCCACTCGTCCATTCACCTTCATAGTTCATACAACCCCTCAGACAAAAAAAATGAACAGAAATATCTCATGGAATTTGATAAATTATCAATATAAAATGACAAGAATTGCTCATTCTCTCTCCTTTCGCACCCTACCTCTTCTGCGTCAGTCAGAACAGCCAGGGTAAATTAATCTGTCCGCCTGTCCCGTCTTTGTATTGCAAGATAGTATGCAATGCAAAACTCATCAATTTTTCAAATTCCAGAATGCTTTTAGTTAATTGCTAAAATAAAATAATAATAAAATAATTGCTTAAATTTACTTGCCATAAGAATTCAAGTCACCCAATTCATGTATTTGTGGCAAATGGCAACAGCCAGATGTATTTTGGCTCCAGGTGTGTGTTTCTTTAACTATGTCAATTCACCTGTTGTTATTATTAGCTAATTTAATCTCCCCAATTAGATTTTACATAAAAACTAAAGGCTAAAACTCTTATCTGGAGCTAACAAATCTAACCATCTCCCGCAGAGAAGAATTCCTCTCAATTCTTTGCTTTCATCCTATCTGTTGCCGAGATCCAGATCGCCATGTGGATGGTGTAAATCCGATTAGGACAGGAATGAGCTGCTTAGTGGAGGTCTGCGCTCTCAGAGTGCTTTTCTAGTTTAGATATAAACTGTATCTATACCATTCTCACTTGTACTCGTTCAACACAAATGGCAGCAATTCAGTTGAGAATGACGTTACCATCTCCTTGGCAACCCCGTGGGCTGCTTTGTGTATGTGTGTGTGTGTGTTGAGAATAGCGCTGAGGGTGTAGAGGAGAGAGTGGATGCAAAAGGAAAGACTGGGTAAAGCTGCTTTATTTACAAGCGGTCGTTCTGATTCATTACACTAGAATAATTCAGTCAGCCATGGCACTTCAGATCGTAGACTAATCCGAGATGAGGAAAAGAAAATCATTTCCGGGACTGTCAGGCATTTGGATCTTCTCGGAGATGTATTGTGTTCTAATGACTGGCAGGCTCATACACGCAGGGGGGCTGAGCCATGTGGGTGTCCTGCTCGGTGGAATGGTTTGATGCTGATGACGCCTTTGCTGTTGCTTTTCCTGGATTCTCCACACACTGGAAATCCCTGCCTCGTTTATTCACTCATCTCATCGATCTTGCAGCACAGCACAGCACAAAGATACAAGCAGGGACTTGCGTGAGTTGCACGCTGCATGCGTACAATCTGGCAATTGTGCTTAAATAGATCATTGCATACATGTTTGTGTATGGAATTTAATGCCTTTTAACTTTCCTCCAACAAGCACACTTTGGTTTTGCAGCTGTTGGCCCCTGTATTGACTGTTACAGGATTCTAGGACAGAGTATAATTCATCTGTGTTGTCTGTGTCTATTGGGCTTAAGACTTCAGAAGCCGAGTGAGAATTCCTCCCAAAACTATTTGTGATTCTGGGTCATGTTTATTGTCTTAGCTGAGAAGATGGGTTCAATGATGTAAATTAGAGGAAGGATGTGAGGGCAAGAGAAAATAATAGTCACGATGAGAGATCTCCCAGAGGGTAGCCAATTATGATGATTATTAGTCCATCAAAAGAAAATTGCATGCATAGTGTTAAATAGTTAAGTTGTTACAATACTTTTCCAATCAAAAGCATCAAAAATATAGGCTGGTTCGAGCTTTGCATTGCCGGGATTCCAGGAGTTGCTGCCTCTCCTTGATGTGCATTAAAATAAACGAGGAATCTTTTGGTCTTTGACCGTTGGCTTTACTAACGAAGCAATGTTAAGTTGTTGCTCCTTTGAAACTCCTAATTGTTTCACAATTTCTCCAAGTATAGCCTTATAATCAGGTACAAAATCAAAGTATACTGCAGCAGGGCGATGCAGATTCTCTGTTCGAGCTTTCTGCCGCCCTCCCTGCTACATCATCGGTAACAGCAGCAGTGATGAGTCACTCGGTGTGTGAAACGTGACGTCACTCGTGTCTTCCTCTTCTGGTCTTGGTATTCAGGGCTCCTGACTGGAGGACGGACCATGTTGCAGCACTGAGTCAGAGGGAGAGAAGCGAGAGAGGCCCAGTGAACGCTGAGGTAGTGTGACCCTCCCTCTTATCTGGCTGGCTAACTGCTCCCTCTTCAGTTCACTAGTTCATTCTGAAAATGCCTGCTGTTTTGTTGCGCATCTTTCTTTTTGTCCTGTTGTTTACTAAAGATGTGTCTTTTGGAGTGTGTTCATTACCAGGTGAAATTAATCGTCTAAATATTCTCTGAAATGGAAAATGTCTGCTCCATATTATTTTTCATAAAATAATCTAGGATTGTTACTGATGACAAATTAGTGAGGAAATTAATTATATTTGTCTTAAAATGTCATTACTCTCTCTGGTTTGATGCAGGAACTACTTATATAGGACATCAGAGTTATTTTCAAGCTCATTTACTTCTATGAAATGTTTACATGTGAGGAGAAAGTTTGGAGGTGACATTATGAATTTATGACATGTATAATTCCTGAAGTCTTCAAAGAAGGTCAGCTGCCTTTGGTCTGAAATTCAGTCAGATTCCACTGACGTTGCGTTACTTCACCATTATTGTTGTATTTTTTAATATCGATATTGGTAGTGGTAGTACTAGTATTAAGTATAATGATCCGCAAAGGTGTGAGAAGAGATGATACATTTTGATTGAATGCTTTAGTAGAATGGAATCAAGGTGCTGTTTTCATTAATTAAATACTTGACACGTTTTACCGTCCAACAGGATCTTGTTGAAGGAAACGCATCTAAACTGTGTAAAGCATTATTTAACATGCGGTGCAGTTCAGTGAATATACAGAAACCACATTGACGGATGAACACAATTACTTTTTCAGTTGTCATTTCATGATGTATATTTAGATTAAAATGTCAATTTTTTTATTTTGAACTCAGCCCTAGTAGTCACACGGGGAAGCAATGAACATGGAGGTAAATCACTTCTTTCTATTTACAAACTCCTTGTTATTTAGTGTAGCATCAACGAACCTATGGAGAATGTGTCTCTCTCCGCAGTTCTGTTTCAGTGGAAAATGAAATCTGTTTATATCGTTTATGTTACACGTTTCTTGAGTGGGGAAAATCAGGTCCCGAGTCATAAATTGCTTTATGTGCTACTGAATTGAGGTGCCTTATTAAAAACTCTAATAGAACCATTTGCAAAGATCTGTTACTGAATGTTGCTTTTCTCCCACCTGTCTGTTACTCACAGCCCCACCACTAAATTGAAGGCTTGCTATGGACTGCACTTTGCTTCCTGCTGCAGCCCGGCCCAGTACACATCCTTAGTGGATCCCCTTCATCTTTGTGTGTGGTTCCCATCCAGACTCACTCAACAGTCCATCACAGATCTGGTACCGCCTGCAGGTAGATAGTATAAACATTTTCAAAATGCCTCTTTCTCTTTGCTTTTCCTGTTTTTATTAATTGCCAAACTTTATTTTCCTCTATTATTCTCAGCTACTCCTGGGCTTCCACCCAACCCCCCCCCCTCCCCCCTCCCCTCCCCAACTCCCACTCTCTCCCCCTCCCTTAAGAAGATGTCAGTGAGCCTGACAACAGACATCCAGCCGGAGGGAGAGAGTGGGCCATACATTGAGCCCTGCAGTCGAGGCAAGACCTCCCCTCAACCTCAGGGCACTAAGGACGGGGCAGGAGAGGGCTTGGATCCTGAGGACAGTTCCACACAGGACCCACAGGTGGGTCAAAATGCTAATAGAAGGCATCTAACAGGAAATGTTGATGATTATATTGGATATCGCAGCAATTAACTTGACGTTGAAAGCATTTGGATGTTTTGAAATTACTGGCTATAGCAAAGGCAGCATTTGTATTTAACTGGTCCATAATAATCTATCTGTCCTTCTCTCTATGATTCTTTATTGGCATCCTAGATTAGCATATTAGTGTGCATGTTGACATGTGTTTGTGCATAAAATGTAACTATCCTCCCATCTACAGTATGGAGTACATTACATATTCATTAAGGCTCCTGAAATCAGAATCTAATAAATGCTGGAGTCCTGGCATGACCGTCCTAAAACAAATAGGTTGTTGCCCGGTGATGCTCAACTCCTGTACAGTTCTATTTCGTTCAGCCACATTTACAAACTCTGTAAACTGTAGCCTCTATACATGCTCAATTTCTGCAAATGAGGCTGCAATGTTTGATGTTAGTAATCTCTTCACAGATGCCTTTTCCTCTTTTTAATCTGCGTCCTACTCCTTATTTTTAGGATAAATGAAATAAATTTGTCTTGCAGAAACGGGCTCCGAATCATAGCCATGGTAGGAAACGGGCCAAGGTAAATTAGTTTTGGTTATTATTGTTTGTTATTCAGCTACAAAAAGATATCACCTTATCTTTCACCCACAGAAACCAAGTAACCAATATTCCAATATTACTGCGCTGAACCTTTCAGCTACAGTGAACGACCGTTTAATTGTCACCTTAAAATCATTGACTCAACTACTTTTAATTATGGCATGAGATTTGATTTTGACAATGTGGACAGCTCGGTAGAGGTTCCTGGGCATTTGTTTCTAGTACTGTGAGGCTGCTTACATCCGCTACAGATGTGTTATACATATACAATGCAACATGCATTGTCAAATATCAGAAAAGTTCAGTGACAACTAAGCTTTCTAAGATGACTTGACAGTCTCAGGGAAAACCGTCTGTCATTATTTAAAACGCCGCAGTAAACCTAAACCTTCCTATCAACACATGAAGTGAACTGAAACTTGTTGTCAAACACATACCTGTGTATTGTGGGACATTTTACTTTGTAATACTTGGTATTGATCAAAAAGGATGGTTCATTATTGTCACAGAAAATATTTGCTAGTTGTTTTTTTTTACATTATGATTTTTTTATAAACCTTGTCACTTATGTAATGTTATGTTATGTAATGAATTTTGGATGCATGCGATCAAAATTATTAGGATGCAGTATAGTTCAAATGAATCTACATTTAGACACATACTTTCTCAATGATATTCTCTAAGATGTGTGATTGTGTTCCAGTCTAATGCCAAACTAAAGCTGGTACGGAGTCTGGCAGTGTGTGAGGAGTCCTCTGGACTGTTCTCTAATGATGGACCTCCAGAATCGGTACTGTCCCATTTCTCTAACCCTTAGCCGCTTACCCCAGCCTGAGTCTGTTCCCTGCAGTTAGCTGAGCCTGCAATTCTTTCCGTGTCACTTCTGTATGTGCTCTGTTTAATAAACTAAACAAAATTAGTGTTGAAAGTTTTGCCATCACTTTTAATAGCAATGCCATGTCATTTTCCAGGATATCATCCAGCTTCACATCAGCTGTCCATCAGACAAGGAAGAGGAGAAGTCCTCGAAGGATGAATATGAAAATGAAGAGGAGAAGAAGGACAAGGCTCCTCGAAAAATGTTGTCACGTGGTAAGACATGATTTAAAGGCTTAAATGTATTATATTCTTTAAAGTCAGTTCAGTGTCATGCTTATTTAATACACAATAATAGTTCTATAGTTCTGTGAAATACATGATGGTGTATTTTTTTCCTCTTGATTTATTTGTCCATCCCATTGAAGTACCGGTACTATATATGCTGGGGCAAAGTTCCTGTCATCTCATGATATAATTTCAAACTAATTTCTCCATAGTTACATTGGATCCCTTCCTTTTGTTTTTGGTGTTATCTACCTTACTCTGTCACTCAGGCATCGTGTATTCATCATTTGCTTCGTTTGTGCTGCCTGAACCACTTGGAATGTCTTGGCTGACTTTTTAGCAGCTCCATTATGACTGTACTTTTAATAGTGTCACTCTCCCCACCTACTTTCTCCCATCTGCAGCCTTCTTTTGCATATCTGTTTATTTTATTCTTCTATTAGATTCCAGTCAAGAATACACTGACTCTACAGGCATTGATGTCCACGAGTTTCTGGTCAACACACTGAAAAACAATCCCAGGTATGAGGTTGCCCACAAATGTTGCTTGATAAGGACACACAATTATATTAATACAATACGCACATGAACAGTCCAACCTGTATACATTAACACAAATTTCAATGTATGTAAGTATATAACAACCCCATATTGGGATGCTGTGGAAAATCTGAAAAAGAATTTGATAATAAATAAATTAAATATTTAACAAAAATAGCACAAAGACATCAGATATCGAAAACTACTAACTGCCCTGGAGGTAGACTAGCCCCTTTCCAGCGACCAGCACACACTCCATGTTTCATCTGGTGGACTCTTGACTTCCCGAGCCACTGAGCCGCTGCCGCCCCATAACATTAGACATTAGAACCATTACATATTGCCTTTGATCTATGTGTGGTATGCTCACTGTATTTAAGTCAAGGACTTGCTTCCCCCCCCCCCCCCCCCCCATCTCACCCCTTCCACCCCGGACTTGCAGGGATCGAATGATGCTGCTCAAACTAGAACAAGATATCCTGGAGTTTATTAATGACGACAAGTAAGCAATGTTTTTCATAACCACTCTCTAGTGCCTAAATTTAGCATCGCCACATTCATTCCTCTTTAATTATAGACATGTGAGGGAAAAGGAAGCATGGCATGTTGTAGTTGATATTGTGAGACGAGTTTTGGCTGTGTTTCCACATAACCAGAAGAACTTCATTCGACTTGGGTATTATTATTTGAAATAACCATGGAAACAGTAAATTGTCTTTTACATCATTGAGCCAGATTAAGGGCCCCAACATTCTAGAAATCAAACATGATGTTGCAGGAACAATAATGTAGGGGAAAAGATGAAGAAAAATGGGAGAACAGTTTGACTGTCTGGTGAAAGATCAAGTGAAGTATGAATGCTATGTGCTCCAAGATCTTAAAGGGAGGATCAAGGTGTATGCATTAAGGGGAATAGGCTTTGCAGCATTTAACAAAGTTCTTAGTTATGAAACTGATTGCAGCGTGGTCTTGAAATAACATTATGTGATTAAAAACTTCAATATTATCCCCTGCAGTAATCAGTATAAGAAGTTTCCTCAGATGACTTCTTATCACCGAATGCTGCTGCATCGTGTGGCTGCATATTTCGGCATGGACCACAATGTGGATCAGACGGGCAAGGCGGTCATCATCAACAAAACGGGCAACACACGCATGTGAGTCTAGTTTCTGTTGCTATTGTCATGCACAGAGGAAAAGATAACGCAACGTATAGAAATGTCAATCCCCTTTAATGTCTTTAGTCTGGGTAGGGGGTAGTCACTTCGAGGTTTATTGGTAGACCCACAACACCTCCAGAGAACTCAAGAGCAACATATCGCATCCCAGTTGTACTCATGCCTACTTTTAGTTCTTTACTACTTGCCAGTTTGCAGACCAGTCGGGACCCTCTCTCTAACCAGTACCGGATATGTTTTGACTAATTTCAATGTCATGACACATGCACTTTGTACAATACTTCTTTCTACAGCCCAGAACAACGTTTTTCTGAACACATCAAGGATGAGCGCAGCATGGACTTCCAGAAGAAATTCATCCTTAAGAGAGATGACGCCAGCATGGATAAGGATGATAATCAGGTGAGAATGATTTAATGGTCCTAAAAAGGACAATAGCTCATCGTCTTCTAGGTTTGTGTAAGAGAATGTTGGTTGTGAGTGATTATTTTGCATGTGACAGACGTGAAATACTGCAGAAGAAATGGATATTTAACAATTTATAGGATGTTGTTTTACTAATAAAGATAGATCCCCCTGTGTAGGTTTTATTAGTCAAATTCTACAGAGTTTAAAGAACTGCACATATTATCTTCTGTAAATCTTCCATGCTTATGGTTTATGGGATGAGCGTAGGAAAAAGTTGGTCTCTGTCCGTGTGAACGGAGCTGTGGTCAGCGCCAGAGTTTACAGCAGAGTTGTCCGAAATTGTCTCGACAATCAAGAATTGCCTTGTCCATCATTCGTTCCGACCACATACCCGAAAACTTTGCTAGGTCATCTGATCACATGCTCTGTAATGCATGATGTTTACTTTCTCCTTTGTGAATTTTAATGGGTCTTTTTTGGGTTCCAAGAGAACAGATCTATTAACTCATCCAATGAAAGCCGTTTTCAGCCCAGCCGTACAGAGTGCCAGCCGTTTTCACTCATTTTGACCAATATTTCAAAACCCTATTGTGTACTATGGCTATGTAAACATCTCTCATATCACATGAGAGTGCATTTTTCATCAGAAAAAGTGTGTTTTTACTGTTATTGGCCATTGAACAGAGGCAGTTTTCACCATGATCAGCAGTTTTCAACAAGAAAACGAGCTTATTGTGCAGGGAAACATTTCAAGCAGTGCACTGACTTTGACTAATATTTGTTGCTTTAGTGACACATCAAACACCTCAACAGTTGTTTACTTGTAAAAAGAGTTTTTGATGTTCTAATAAATTTAATGCTAAACGTGGCCTTACTGATTCCAGCCACCGAACATTCATTTTACATTCATGCTGGTTCTGGTTTGCTTTGAAGCTTCGCAGCTGCTCTCTACTCTCTTGCTTCTGCTGTTAAATTGTGACTTATTGCTAGCAGGTTACATTTATCTTCAACAAAAGGAGCTTTATTTGTGAAGACTGTGTATAATACTGTATTTAAGTTTTTTGGGTATTAATATTTACCCATATGTTAGATCCGTGTGCCGCTGCAGGACGGGCGACGTAGCAAGTCCATTGAAGAGAGAGAGGAAGAATACCAGCGGGTGCGAGACAGGATATTTGCTCGAGAAGTAAGTGTTGGACCATGGCAGAGTCATACACTGGGAAGGACAAATCACCAATAGTATGTCATCACAATCTGTATGTCTTTATTTTAAACTATTAGAAGCATGGCCATGGAAATATATAAAACAAGTTGCAAGCAGAAAATATTAGTCTTAAGTATGCCTGGATGAATGAAGCATTTCGTAATGTGCAGGTGTCCTTTTTTTTACAGTCGTCTCAAAATGGATACATCAATGACAACAGGTAAGAAAATAATCAATTTGATAGTTTTCATGTGTGAAAAGAAACGGTTCATAAACCTAGAAATGTAACACATTTTGCACATTATACAATAATTTTCTTCACAAATCAAGAAACAATCGAGCCCCTACAAAGGTCAAGGTAGTCAGTGTTGACTCCATGTAACATCAAGTTCTAGAAGATAGTTCACATAACTCCCATTTGTGCTATTCATTATTTTGTTAGCCAAATAAGCAACATATACTTTGTCCCCTTATGCCAGAAGTATTTATAGGTGTTAGATTGAGAAGGACAAATTGTAAGAGACACAGCATCCATCCATCCAGCCTCTATTCCCGTGAATCTGGTCATCAAAAGATTAGGATTTAGTATCCTTAGAGGGCCAGTCTGGAGTATTAGCTTTCCAAAGGTCAATGATTTCTGCTTTGTGTGCATTATATAATTTTTCTTAATCTTCTCAGGGGTTAGAAGTTCAACCCTGTATCAACATCTATCGCCCACCCTCCCCTGAAACCCCCTTCTGTACTTCAATCCAGTCCTGTAACCCCAGCGTTTTCTCCTAATATTAACCCCAACAGACTTTCCACTGAGGGCTACTGCTCTAGCTCTCAAAAGAGGAGGCAGATCTTTAGGTATTGGGGTGCTGCTGACTTTGACTTTGGTGTTGCCATGCCCATTTTTTGACCGTGGTTTGGTGACTTGTGGTGATTTTTCTATCTTTGCTTGGCATAGTCGGCTGATTGATGGCTATTCCAGTACTGCATTGGGGGGGGGGGGGCTTCCCATGACCCATGCATGGCTGCTTTGTGGTTTTCCCGGACACTGATTGACTTACCCTTCCACTCATTCACCGTCAACTACATTATTATTGATAGTAACTGCATCACTTCCGGAGTAACCTGTTTGTTTTGTGGTTGACTTAGTCTTGTAGTTTATGTTTACATGCAACCTGTTTCAAAGTAGCGCATAAAATGTGTGACAAGTGTGTATGTGTATGTATATGTATATGCTGGTACACAGTATATATACAGACAGACACACGTCAGTGCTATTTATATTAAATCAAGCGATCATATAAAGTGTATTTGCATTCATCATTTTAGAATACATGCTATTAAAGAAGAAATATTATAGTACCGGTTCAATAAACCATAGAGTCTCTTTGTTGTTAATTCAAACGTCTGATGAAAACCGAGCGTGACTGACAGACACACTTCCCTGCCTCCTTTGCTTTGCTGCTTTGAGGAGAGAGTGAATAAATGCCGGATTCAACAACGGAACCCTCCATCGCTGTCCTCCTCCTCATCCTGCACTCTATTGCTTGTAGAGCCAAGGGAACAAATGTGCGCCTCCCTCTACTCAGAATGGCAGCGTTCCCACCCTTCCTTAAAATAGGTTATGCAGAGAGAGGACTCAAAATAGATCCCCCCCATTAATTACTGTCTTTCTGAAATATTGATCAGCTACAGCCACCTTCAAAACACCACTCACTACCAGCAGCATTTTACAACCATTAGCGCATCCTGGCTCTCGTCCCGGAGCGTCCCACAAACAGCCTTACGTTTTTAGAGTTTTTATTTTGCCCCTTCTATCTTTATACGGACATGCTCATCCCTCTTTCAGATGTAAAAAAAAAAAAGAGAGATGTTTTTGTTAATGACTTGGCTGTTTGCTTTTTAAATACTTGGCTGAGTCCTTGGTCTCTGTTGACCTGCAATGATCAAATCCTATCTACATTCAAGATTATGCCATATTATTATTAATATTATAGTAGTTTTATTAATTTATTCTGGTTTTTAAGTTACTTTTTGCACATTTTTATGCACATTTGAACTTGGTCAGTTTATTTTGTTCTGCTATTTTCCTGCTATGATAGAGGGTACGATTTGAGCACTAATAGTTTTCTTCAGCAGCAGAGGCATCTGTGTCTGGACACACATTCTCTCATTGAATTTCATTCTTATTTACGTTAGAGTTGCTTTGAGATGTGTTATAAATGGAACAATAATAATAGCAGACACAACTAAATTCATTTGTGATGGAGGGTTTTCCCCAAAGTGGTGGTTACGCTTACGGTGTGACCCTTTTCTTGGCAGCTACACTTATCCAGGGTGACAGCATCACAACGACACAATGAGTGTGTATACAGCGATACAGTATAAAGAACCGTAGTGGTGAACCAGTGGTAGCAAGTGGTTATTTTGTAGATAAGTGTGTGTGAGTCCGAGTGTTGATGTACATCTGCTCTTATTTTCCGAGTGATGATGTGCATCTGGTGTTATTCACAAGTGTCTGTGTTCCCATGCCATTTCCTGTCTGTAATACAATATATATTAAGTGCATGTGTTTATCTTTTATCTGTATGCAAAGTACTCATCTCTCAAGTGCTTTATGTGGATGTTGTCCCCAGACTCCGATGGTTTGTGTGTTGAATTCATGGGGAATTTTGTCACTTGAATAGCTTCTTAGACCCTGATGTTGACGGCATAGAGCCCCTTTACACCCTGCATGTATGTTTGTTTCATATGGATGAGTTTGTATGTGTTTCAGTGTGCAAATGTGAGCGTGGTCACATGTTTAAATTTGGAAATAATATTGTTTTGTGGTCTGTTGCCTGATTTTTGCATTGTGATGTCACTAAACCAGCCTATATGCATCTGTGTCGAATGCCCCAATCTAAAGCCTGTCGCACTGTGTCCTCTCCCTTCTCTTATTTTGTCTGTGGCTGCTTTCCCCTTCTTTTTCCATCCATAATCTCACAATCTCCTCCATTTCAAATTATGTGAATAACTTTCACTTTTCTATATACTCCTTACCCTGGCCACGTACGTTTTTGTCACTCTCCCCTGCTCGTTGTATCCATCTCTTGCTTACCACGTCCAAATTCTCCCCACTTTAACTCTTCTGTCACCTCATCTTTCCTACACCTGTTGCCATTTTCCCCTCCTTCATTTCATCGGTCTTCTTCCCGTTCCGTCTCCTCTCAGGGGCAACCGTGAGAGCTCCAGCCGGGCATCTAGCAGTCGTCAAAGCAGCACAGACAGTGACATGAAATGCCTGGAGCCACGGCCCTGGAGTAGCACCGACTCTGACAGCTCCAACCGCACCCTCCGGCCACCCGTCACCAAGGCTAGCAGCTTCTCTGGCATCTCCATTCTGACCAGAGGGGATAGCCTTGGCAGCAACAAAGGCTCACAGGGAAGCTGCAAAGGTTCTCGGTCTGGTAAGGACAGAGGTCGAAAGGGGAGCGATGCACTGGATTAGCAAAAGTATCTGTTTGCCTGCCTTCACGTGCATATGAAGAGTGGCCTTTCATTCTTAAACCATAGGATTTGATATGATGTTGGCCCACCCTTTGCAGCAAGGATCAGGGGTGTGTTTATGGAAAGGTTTAACCACTTTTCCAGAAGGGTATTTGTGAGGTCAGACATTGATGTTGGACGGGAAGGCAGAATTTTTTACAATTTGGTTTACATTCACTACAGGTTAAAACAAACACATTTATAGAGCCACAACTACATTTTTTTTTATATTATTACTCCTATAAACCCATGTACAGACACTACACACATATGTATAACATCTATGAATGAAATGTCTTCTTATGAATCACTGGGCCTGCCCCTTGTCAGTCCTGATGTGTGTCCTCCACCTGCAGCCTCCCAGTCTAGCCGTAGCCTGCTTCAATGCCCATCACAGCAGCCACAGCCTCAAGCTCCACCTCAGACCGCCCTGCTGCCAACCCCGCAGCAACACCCCATGGGCAACCACATGATTGCTCAGGTGCGTAGCTCCACTACCTGCATTTATATAAGCCGTATCGATAACAACAAAGACTTTTAAGTTTGAAAGAATCAAAATTAATTTGGTGATTAGTAGAACATCTGCCCTCGATGGTTACCTTCCAACTCCGCCACATGTAAGGAGAAGGTGCTTTGTGCAATAATATAAAAGTTCAAACTTGAGCCATTTCCCTTTTTCAACTGTGGCATGTAAAAAAAAACATACCGGTAATATAATTGCCATTTCTATCCTTCTGTTCATTAACAATTTTCCTTCCTTCTAACCCACATCTGTCCTCTTCATTTCTCTGTACTCCCTTTATATCCCTCTGCTTTTGACACCCTCCCTCTTGCTGCTGTGCACCACTCTCTCTTTATTCCCTCCTTCATTTGGGTGGTGTGTTTAGCCGGTGGCTTCTCTACAGCCCTCTCAGCCTGTCTCCTACTCCAGCCCTTCCTGCCCCCAGGTTCTCCTGCCAGTTTCTCCTCCCCAGCAGTACACCATGGTACTGACACCTGTTGTAGTTTCATCTCTGTTAGCCTAGTTAAAGACATTACTCACATCAAATTCAGATACTGCAGGTGGACCTCACTTAATCGCTAAACGGTTTCATTGTTGAGCGAAACCCCCGTTGACCGACAACTTGGCTGAGACTTTTCGTGGTCAAAATATTTACCCCGCGATGCGCAGGAGATGCTTCCAGGGCATACCCCACCTCTTGCCCATAGAAAAGGCTCCAGCAACACCCATGGCCCGCATACAAATAGGCCATTTATATATATATACACACACTATAGATATGAGGGATACCTGCACAGCACTCTTATTGTGCTCACCGCACTTTAGTGAACTCTGTTTCTCTGATCTTTCAGTCCTTACTGCAGCAAAATCCAAAAAACTAGAAGACACTTGCTCAGGGTACCAGCAGTAAACTGCTCTTCAGCCCATTTTAGACTCGACCTATAATTGATAACACAGATATTTAATGACAGATTGTAACCTCATATATTGCTAGAAGGTGCATACAGTAACGTGAGCTAACTAATTAATGGTATCATTTAAAAAGTGCAGGAATTAGTAAGCCGTTGTATTTTTCTAGCTTATGGTAAACATTGCCTGCTAGTTATGTGTGGCTTCATTAACGTTATGTAGTTTTTGATTTTATTACACACATATTGTACAGTATTCACTGTGGTGTAGTCCAGATTCTTACTAAGAATGTGGTACTTTTATTTGGTTAAATTGAACAAACACACCATTATTGTCGTACATATTCATCCCAGGGGGAGGAGCTGGCGCCCCAGTTCAGCCAAATGACGCTGAGTCGACAGGGATCAAGCGAAAACCCTGAGC
Organism: Brachionichthys hirsutus; assembly: GCF_040956055.1. Classification (NCBI taxonomy): domain Eukaryota; kingdom Metazoa; phylum Chordata; class Actinopteri; order Lophiiformes; family Brachionichthyidae; genus Brachionichthys; species Brachionichthys hirsutus. Next base: position 4,681,270 of record NC_090904.1, on the reverse strand, counting down.
CTCCCCCCATCTATCAGGCTCCTCCTCCGACCGGCTACATCATGGCTACCACGGGTCAGCCTATGCAGCCTCCATCTGGCTATCAACCAGCCGCTGGACACCCCCACCCTCCACCCCCACCACCTCCTCCATCACAGCCTGTCTTGCAGGCTCCGCCACCCCCACAAGGTTACATGCAGGCACCTCCACCTCAACAGGTATGACATTCACTACAGATTTTGAGAAGATTGATTTTAAAACCTGATCGTTTTAGATTTTGTTTGAATGCCTCATGCAGCGGTTCTCGAACGACTCGGTTTTTAACCAAAATAATGGAGATTAAAATGCCTCGGAAATCGAACTGATTTTATTTAACATAATCGGCTATAGTGTTGGGTTCTTATGAAGCTAATCTGGGCCCAGGAGTATCCAAATAAATTATCTTAGAGCAGCACTTATTTATGCAAACTTGAATCTTCATGCAAACCTACCATTTGGAATCTCACAAATAATTTTGTGTAAGATTCCAAGGATGTGAGGTTTGGAATCTTACACAAAATTAGGAAATGCATAAACAAGATACTTTTGTTTATGCAATTCCTCTGGAGATTTAAAGCTTTAATTTTAATTTTACATTTACAAACTTTGACCTGTCGACGTCGTGCCATGCCTTTTATCATCCTACACACCAGCCTATATTATCCTCACTCTTACATGGTCATAGTTGTGTGAGCAGCACAGGCTGAGAAAGTAAGATGTGCACTGTTTTTCAATGTGTATTCGTTGAGGTATTTCAGCTGATCTTCAATTACTTTAAAATTGTTTTTGTTGTTTCTTGACAGATACAGGTGTCCTACTATCCTCCTGGTCAGTATCCCAGCTCAGGCCAGCAGTACCGTGTGCCCCAGCCCATGTCTCACCAGGTGTCTTATCCTGCCCAGCGTACACAACCCATACCTCAGCCCACACAGCAGTCAGGTCAGTGCATGTTATGACGTACCCTCGTTAGCTCTGATTCTCTATGCATGAATGCATGGAGAGAAAACAAGTGCTTCTGAAAACGCAATGGCATTCCGGACAGGTTTTTTAAATACTCTAAAATACAAACTTACATGTTCCGAACACTTTCATTCATTCATTCTTTAGTTTTCTTTGCTCGAGACGATCATAATCGTCTTGTCTTCGGCTGCTTATCCGAATCAGGATCACGGGTTCACGCTGGAGCCTATCCCATGGCCATGGGCTATGGGCGAGGGGTGGGGCACACCCTGGACAAGTCTGCGGTTCATCACAGGGCCTCATAGAAAGACAGACACCCACTCACACCTACGGAGAATTTGGAGTGATTGGTTCACCTAAGTTGCATGTTATTGTGGTGTAGAGCTATTCCTTTTTTACTTTTTTTGATACTTATAATTAAAACAATTAGATTTCTGAGCAACCCCACAAATACAACTAACTTTCAAAATTATAATGTGTATATATATATACCTATAATTATAAAGTTAGTGCCCAATAATGTGTTTTTGTGTGCTGATATTCAGTTTACACAATAACATCGATAACGTCACCTGAACCTGCTAACTGTTGTTGTCTGTTTGTTAAAATCACCTCTTTCAAACCCAAGATCCAAGTGCTATTTTTATTTTTCTCCTTGTACTGTTCTCTTCTTCATTACTGTTCCCTAATTTCTTTGCTCCATTTTTAAATGTCAGGTCTGCAGACCATAATGCCTAGCCAACAACCAAGTTACCAGAACATGATGGGTGTGCAGCAGCCCCAAAACCCTGGTCTGCTGAATTCCCAAAGGGCAGGCATTGGAGGACAAATGCAAAGCATAATGGTTCAATACCCACAGATGCCATCATATCAGGTATGGACCAAGTTGGAGGATACAAAATACAACTACCATGTGCTGTGATCATAGATGACAATGTTCCACTGATCAACAGATTTTCACCAATCTTAATTATGGACGTCTCGTGTTCAAGAAAATGAATTATCTCGTATTCAGCCGCTTTTCCGAAGTTACGGGTCACAGGTTCTGCTGGAGCCGAGCCCAGCTTGCTACAGACGAGAGGCGGGGTACACCCCGGATGAGACAAACTCCATACAGAAAAACCCCTGGTGGAATCGAACCCGGGACCTTATTGCTACCTACTGCCCCGATTTTAATCCAAATTTATCATTTCTGTGAAGTCTAAATCCGTCTTCGATTTTGCAACGTATTTTGTGCAAAGAGGAAAATGAAATAACTTTAGCTCGTTTGTTAATGGACTGGCGATTGGATGAATATGAAGTGATTTAGACCATTGAGAGTACTCGTGGCATTCCATTTCATGAATTCACGGCGAGCACACAGAAGGAATTAAAGAGCAAGGCGGTGCAGAAGTTGGCAGAACTTGCGGCAAAGAGGAAGTAGTCAAACTAGAAGTACCAATATAGTGAACTGTAAATAGTGTAAATGTGAATATAACCTGTAGCTAGAAAACAATTCTTGAACTGTCATCTTCTTAGAAGCCTTAAGCGCAAAGCATTAAAGAAAATCAGTGACGGGGTGTATTTTCAAAATAGTTAAGTTTTCATTAAATATATGCTCATATGAAGTCTATGCATTTTATTTTTCCTATCAATAATTTTACTCTAAATTAGTTATAAATGGCTGAAAAGCTTCTCTTGACCCCTCCCCCAACATTAAAAAAATATTTTCCTGTTGCCATCCCTGTATTTTCAGATAGGCTTGCCCGGCAGTGTGAAAATGTGTGCGTGTGGATAATCTTCCCAGGTTTCAATAGCTCAGTCTGGTGCAAAGTTTAAAAAGGTTTAATGTTGAAAAGTGGCGAAACAAATGAAGGTGGTTTAATCAGTTAGTTGAAGACATAAGTAAACGAAGCCGTTGCCCTTTGGTTGTGTGATGTGAGCATGCTACACGAAGCTCTGAAACCTCATGTTTCTGTACAAAAAGAACTGAATTAATAAACCACGGTAACATTGTGATGTTTGGATTGAAAGGAAATGCACCTCATCATAAAAGAGGAACATTTTATTCACCATTTTAATGGTTGCCCTTCACCGGCATCTGTCAGATGATGACTCATGAGCACAACAATAAATGGCAGCTAGTGTCAAAGAGTATGTGCTAGTTTACATCTGTACCAAAATAAGTTATGCTGGATATTATTCTAAATTATTTCCAGGTGCCAGTGGGAAATGAAAATCAGCAGGTGGTGCAACAGCAGTACCAGCAGCAGGTGATGGTGCCAGTCAGCCAGTCTGTCCAGGCACCGATGCCGGTCTACTACAGTGTTATCACACCCACACAGCAGAATAGCACAAGGTACGTGTGTTACGGCTGCATTATACGCGCACCACTTAATTATGACAATGATGTCAATGCGACGGTGAAAAACTTTGCATTAAAGCTAAACGTCAGTGACAGAGATGGTCGTGGAGGTAGCGTGGAAAGTCTCTGCAACAGGGAGGATTGTGGCAGGATGCTCATGTTCTCCCTCTTTGTGTGTTGGTGTCTTTCAGCCCATCGGTAGGTTACCTGCAGCCCCCCAGCTCCGAGCAGTATCAAATCACTCAGTCGCCGTCCCCTTGCAACCCTCAACAGTTACAGCAGCAATATTCAGGTGAGACGTTTTGTCAAGAAGTTGTTAATTTGTCATTTGTAAAACAATTTTGGACCACCAGTTTTTTATATATATTTTGGTGTTCTTTAAGATGACATTCTGCATTTATCACTGTTTCAATTCTGTGTTTACTCCCATTTCATAAATCCCTTGTCTCTGTGTGCTATCTCAGGAGTTCCGCCTCCTGGGCCTAGCGTTATGGTCATGCAGCTCAGCGTCCCTAATGGACCGCAGCCTTCCCAGAACCCCCCTCTGGTCCAGTGGAACCCATGCAAGTACTACAGTATGGAGCAAAGGCCCAGTAAGCCAGGAGAACTCTACAAATCTGACAACACTCCGCAGGTACAAACCAATTTACCTCAAGGTCTTCTCAATCGGTGTGTGATGTATTTTATTTATGAGTCCCAACTCTCATCCTCTTAGAATTAATTATTAGCCTTTCTGTGTCCTTGTGAAGATGATCTGATGGGATCAGGAGGGCGGTACTCGCAGTATGATATCTCTTCCTTGTTTGTTTATTATTCTTGTATCTAGGCCAGCACTCAGCTGACGAGTCCGCTAGCCTCCCCCACTCAGTCCCCAACCCCGTCCCCCTCTGGCAGCGTCTGCTCTGGTCTGGGACCATTACCCATCATTTCCCAATTTTCCCGGCCAGGTGGACCATCTCAAGGTACAAACGAACAACTATAGAGAATTAAATATTTACACCTTGACTGGGCACAATGCTTCAAATAAAGCCTACAGACGCTCTCTGTATGCATAGGACGTTTAATTGATCTCAAAGAACAAAAAAGGGAAAGAGATGAGAAGTGAAATGTCTTCAACAAACCTAAAACACGTCCAGTTGACCCCCCCCACACACACACACACACAAACAGAAGAACAATTGTTTTTCCTTTTATCTCTGCGGATGTCACCACGACCCCAAGTCTGACTAATTCTCCAGACAAATATTGTATAAAACCTTTTAAATGTTGGCTCGACTACAAACAAACAAAACAAGAGTTGTAAAACATGATTTCACCTTCACTAACTTACTAACATTGTGTGCAGGAACCGTGTTCATGCACGTGCGTCACCCCAGGAGCTTCACATGGCCTGTTACTGTCCCAACACCTGACCGAGCTCCGGCTCATAATGACTCAGCTTCCGTCCTTCTCCGTTTTACTGGTGTCAGGGTTGCCTTGTTAGAGCCGTTTTATGTTGCCAGGTCTACATCGAGAGTAAATCCCAATGCGAGGGACACATTCAGGTTCCCTAAAGAGAAGACTATAGTGGGGTGGTGAACAGAGTCTCTACCTTCTACCTCAAGATCAATCATATTGATAACTTGTGATTCATGATGTTCAGGTGATGGGCGCTACTCTTTGCTGGGGCAGCCGCTGCAGTACAGTTTGTGTCCTCCTCCTCCTCTCATGCATGGCCAGTCCTACAACGCTCATCAGGTCAGCACTGCCAGGCTTCCGTACCGTCTGAAACCCAGTGTAACACACCCATCTTCTTTTTGATGTGATATTGAACGATCCTTATCCTTCACTGATGATTGCTAAAGTATTTATCATCAAACGGGAACTGTGGAAATTGTTTGAAATCTCTCTCTGCAGCGTGTTTTGTGACAAAGAGGTAATTTACATCACATTTTTGTGTAGTCCACAAGGCATGTTTTGTAACTGTCCCGGTTATCAAACTCCTATTGATTGTTTATACCCCATCTAGTGTCTTTTCTAGGAACTGCATTGTATTAGTAATCCTTGCTACCTGTTCAGGGCCAAAGCGGAATGAAACACGGGGCACGAGGGAAAAAGCAAACCCTCAAATCTGCATCAACAGATCTCGGCACTACTGATGTGGGTAAGTTGGAGATGATATCATCTCAGAACAGCACAAGCTCCGTGGGAATGATCATTGTTCTCTGGAAATTTAATACACGCCGACGTGTAATTTACATATTTTATAAGAATCCTTGTTGTTCAGGCATCGGAAAAATAGTTCTCAATTTTAGTCGGCCTATATTGTGATATATTTGTTGTCTTTGCTCAGAACTAGTTTAGCCCTGCATCTGTAGTTTAACCAAATTGGGTTTGTTGCTTGATTGGTGCTTTTAACTCTTTTGAAAAGACAAAATTGCTAGACTGGAATAGAAATGTTGAAATTGTGATAATGATTTAGAGTTAATATAGATTTTACAACCTTAATAAAATTAACCTTACCTTTTCTAATTTGTAAGCTAGTCAATATTACATATATTCATTCACATTAGTGATGTATGAATATCATGGAGTGAGTCATGAGAGAGCGAGAGAGTAAGGAAGCAGGTTGGAAGACAAAGGCTTTGTGAGTGGGTGTTTCACACCAGGGCTCAGAACGGCTCGGGTGGAAACACGAGCCCAATGGAGGCTGCGGTTAACACCTTTCGCATCATGCTGGGTTTAGCTTAGCGGCTGAGTTATGCTGTTTAGAACGAGTGTAGAACTGTGTTCTTGTGTATATCTTGATTCATTAGAGGAAGCGCTGTGTGATTTAGACCCCAGCATGGCTCTTATACAAGTACAGCCGGTATGTCTTATCTTTCTCCTGTATTATGTTTTCCAGTGGTGAGTCGAGTACTCGAGGTAACGGACCTGCCCGAGGGGATTTCGCGTCCGGAGGCTGAAAAGCTATTTAACCAGCTGTCAATGTGCGGTGCCAAGATCCAGTGGCTGAGGGAGCCCCAGGGTGTCCGGGGAGGCTGTGGACCTTGTCCTGGTGCAGGTCCATCTGGGGCCATCATGGGAGCGAAGGGGGAGTGCAGCGATCCTGCACACCTCTACACAGTCGTGGCAGTGTTCCCCAGCACCATGGCTGCCCAGAGTGCTTCCTTCAAACTTAACAACAGCGCGGCCGGCCTCTTCAAGCTGAGAGCTGCCAAAAAGAACTACGACCTGCGTGTGCTGGAGAGAGCCAGCTCTCAGTGAACAGAAATGGGAGGGAGGGGGGAGAAGCCAGAGAGACGGTAAGAAAGAGTTCCGACGGAAAAGGAAGGATTAAAGGGGGGTGGGCTGCACAGCGTGTACAATTTCAAAACGTAAAGGAAAAAAAAACGTGAGGTAAATCGTGTGTCAAATGTATAAGAGGGAAGAAGGTGTGAATCTTGAGGTGACTGGTGTTTGGTTGCAAATATGATTTAGTTTGTTTTTATTCCTTGTTTTTGTTTTGTATTTATATAGCAGAAGAGCACACAAGACACGTGAGCATTTGTGTCACTGTTGTTGTTGAATGTGTGCTGCCATTATACAAAAACACACACACCAGGAGACACGGACAAACAAACAGGCAACAGGGTCACGTAGCACATGACGAACACACTGGACAGTCGGCCTCAGTCAAATCTTTTCCTCCCACCCTCCACTCCGTAATCCTTTTCTGACCACGCCCTCTCCTGCCTCCGCCCCCCCTCAGCTGTTTGTCTCCCACATATTTATACATTTCCACACACACACACACACACACACGAGTGTGCTTTCCCCACAGCTCCCCATCTCTTCTTGCCATGTCTCCTGCTGCCTCCTGGCTCCTGCTGCTCCTCTGTACACTCTCGCTGCTCTCTCTTCTCTTGCTTTCCGTTTGCCTTACTGCTGTTGTGGGTTTCTGTATTGCGCTGTTTTTTTTTCCTCAAAACCTTTCTTTTGTTTTTTTGGAATTCAACATATTTATATAAGTGATGTAAGGAATAAGAAGAAATCTATATATTCAGTGATTCTTACCCCACCCGCCCCCCCGAGTGAAAAACGTTTAGGCCTTCCTTTATCCGTTAATCCTTCCATCTGCATCCCCTTCTCCTCTTCCCCACATTGGTTTCCTCCTTACTGCCCTCTACCTCACTTATTGCCCCATCCTTTCTCCCCCCACTCTACCCAGAAGCCCCTCTGTGTTTGCGTTTTTTTTTTTGTTGACAGCTGTGCAGAACGTATCAGAAGAAGAAAAGTGCACAAAGATTGCATATGTCTACTGTAAATTTTATTTAATCTGTTTTTTTTTGTTTTTAAAAATATAAAAGTCGAGAAAAAATTAAACGAATGATCTGTGTCGTGTGGTTTTTTCTTAACTGAACTGAAGCTGGGCGTGTTCTGAGCAGCACCAAGTTACAGATCACAGGGTGAATGTACAAAATGAAGTGAACAAATTCATTTCTCCTTTCGTTATCGTAAATGCACTTTACTTCAAAACTGGTGACTGCAGTCAACATGAATTTGAATCTGCACAGTGAATGAAATTGAATTTCGTTTAGTTCAAATCTCTATTATTAAACCACGTACAGTTGCCACCCTATTTCAGTTTTTTATTTTTTGGACTGCATCATCTCGGTAAACGTGAACTCTACTGAAGGGAGCCTTTTTTTTTCCAAAGAACTGAAACATTAATTTCAGTTGAAAAAATAGTTGATGTGGGAATTTCCATGACAAGCAAAGTCATGAGTTAGTCGGTAATCATGACCTAACCGGTCAAGTGAACACCTGATGCTGCTGCATCTGTTCATCTTTTTAGATTTATGTCATACACTTGCTTCTTAGTTCATCTCTCTTGGTTTCCATGGAAGCTTCTGAGTTCACTTTGTTTATTCATTAGAATACAGATTTGCTGCCACCAATGTCGGAATAGTTCTTCCTGGGGTTCACGCAACAAAATATTAAGAACATAACATGCAACAGATACTGAAGTCAAAACTTTCAGTCTTAACTACTCGGAAGTTCTCTCCCTATATGGAAGAAAGTGTTGCTTTGATCACTTGGTCTCCTTGGTGGCCATAAACTTGTTTTAACTTGACCATTTAAACTTTGTGGTCCAAATTCAGTGAAGCTCAAAAAGGTTGAATAGAATTGACATGTTTTACTGGCAAAACGCACAGAAATGATTTTGTTCAAGTCGATGACTTTCCATCCAAGCATAGATTTTCTGCACATATAATATAAAACAGTTTAAATATTCTAATGGAAATGTGCCAAAATCAGTGATTGTCATTCTGCATTGGTTCATTAAATTTGTCACTGCACCATCATTAATTCAATGTTTATCCATCGTCTTTTCTGCTGTCTGGATTGATTCCAAATGTTATTGGTAGATGTTTACGATTGGGGGCTTGTATTATGTGGGCACAATTCTAGAAATATTGATTGTAGGGTGTGTGCCCGAAACACCCTATGAAAATGAATTGATTCCGTTCACTGCTTTCCTCGTTCCTCCTTATCCACAAGTTTGTGGAAAAGTAGACGTCACCTTCTTCAAACACCAACTGCAAGAAACCCTTACTTTTCCACTCTTTATTTAATATGTAAACAGCAAATACATTATGGATATCCTCACATTTAATTGGCTGGAATCCGCAAATCTCTCAGCAGTCTTGGAATTCTTACGTTCAAGGGATATTTTCATGCTTCTTGCTCTTGTGGTTGATTCTGTAAGATCCCAAAACAACTGACAAACTCCACGACGTGTCTGCTAATGTGATGATATCCTAATGGGAGCAGACTGCTCAGATGTTTTAACCACTCAGTTGGGAGAGCTTCTCAGTTTTTAAAGTGCTCAGCTGTCCAAAACAGTCACATGTAATCCCCCCCCCCCCCCCAAGCAACACACACACACACAAGGCTGGGCCACGTTGGCTTGTTGGCAATACTCATCTCAATCTCCCACCTGTTGGATCCTCATTTGGAAAGTTTAGCATGTTGTGGACAGGACAACACGGCCCGTAGAAAAAGTCCCAACAAGTTTCAAGCTGCAGGGATCCTTCCTGAGTTTATCGGAACCGTCTGATTTCGAGAAGACGTGGAAGTCAAGTTTAACGGTCAGTGGACAGTTTTTACTTTCTTGAACTTGTGCCTTTGAAAGTAGAATAAAGATCTAGGTCCCCTTAGCCATCTTTAAGTCTGACCTGGATTCTGCTGAAGGTTTTCTTGTTCATGTCCTTAACATAGAGTGCAATCTGAGAAGCGGGACACCAGTCACAGGAGACGCACTCATCATAAACCCATTACCATATTGCAAGTGGATCCTGTTTCAACCCAGCAAGTTACCTCTCTTGAACTGGGTGCCGTGTCACTGTCCCTTGAAAATGAATGTTAAATTGATGCAGACCAAGAAAAGAGCATTAGTGAATTCACACAAATGTAATTCTTTGTATTTTTAGCCACATATTAGAAATGTGTGCAGATTTAGACAGCTCCAGGGTCACAGGCTGATCGTTAAGCTGAGCAGAAAGGAGAAGATTCATGATCAGGAAGCTGCAGTGAAACTGCAAAAATGATGCTCGTGTGTTTTCTGCAGCGCCATCTGTTGGAAAACCAAATATCTGGAGGAATTAAAGGTCAAAGGACACAATGGCAAATAATGACTCGTAAGTATACACACATCTAAAAACCTGCAAAGTGTGGTATGTAACATCTGAGGCAGTCGCTGATAGATATAATTTGTCTTTTCATTCCAAAATTGACTTGTTGATTCTGATTTTTATGATCTGATGGCGACAGGTCAGCTGACAAGCACTCTGTGGACATTCATGAGAACCCACCTCCCCCTGATAACGTGGTGAAAGAGGAGGACAACACGGTGAGACAACCCTATATCAACAACTGACCACGTGGCATGCACGTTTATAAACCAGATATCTGGTAAACTGATTTATTAGGACCAACTTTAAACAAAAAGTGTCAAATGTTTTACAATTATAGATGCGTTGCACATGCGGCCGCCAATATGACACCATTAAATACACGTGATACGAATCAAAGCAAAAAATAGAACCAATGACAGATGATCCGAGTGGTTGGGGTGAGGTCTGCGGAGTACTTTTAATGTGGGAACTGCCAAAAATAGTTCAACATTTCTCTGATTTGATTGCGCAAAAAAACAACAACATGCCATATATATTGCTATTTATAGGTGTGTTTCCATGTTAGATCCTTCCTTTCTGGTGGATAATCTGTGAAATGGCCCATACTGTTAATTTAAATGTTGTTTTTATTGACAACTGGCTCAAATGAAATGGTGAAATCGAGCTGCAGAGTGACGGCGCTGCACTTTGTCTTCAGTGTTATCAGTTATTGTGGTGTGAATCCACAGTCAGACATCCATAATCCTGCCAGTGACGAGGAGTCAGTCTGTCGTGTGTGTGGGTGGGTGTGTGTGTGTGTGTGTGCGTGCGTGCGTGCGCAAAGAGGTGAGCATTACTCTTTTGACATCGAAGGCCTTTCATATCATTCCACCTTCGTGGTCTACACTGTGTGCGCGTGTTTGTGGAAAACATATCATCTTAAGGTTGTCACGTTATTTGTGACTTCTAGTTAGATGACGACATAAACTCGGGATACGAGTCGTGAGATAGCGTGTCATTCTGGATCCGTATCCAGACCTGAAGGAAATCACTTTTTTTGTGTGTGTCTGACTTGCAATTAAATCCCATTTAAATTGTTGCCTTGAACACTTCTTCCTCACCTATCTCCAGGTGTATTTTGTCTATGAGGAGGAGGTGGAGGGAGAAGAGAAAGATGAACCGCCCCCAGTAGAACTCGTCAAACCAGTCAATGACAGACCTCACAAATTCAAGGATCATTACTGCAAGACACCAAAGTTCTGTGATGTCTGTGCACGCATGATTGTGTGTACGTCCATCCCCCCCCCCCCACGCACGCACACACTATTTATTACATGAGACATGAATAGTATTTTTATACATCAGTTAAATTTCTGGATTATTATAATTCCTTTTTTTTATTTTTTTATTCTTCAGTAAACAATAAGTTTGCATTAAGATGTAAGAACTGCAAAACCAGCATCCACCACCAGTGTCAGTCCTACGTTGAGTTCCAGAAGTGTTTTGGGAAAATTGTGAGTGTCATGCTATAAAGTAATTCTCACTGTATTTCTTAAATGCAATGCAATGTTTGTTGTCGTTTTGATATTGAATGTCTTTTTTCTCAACCTTAGCCTCCAGGCTTTAGAAGAGCCTACAGTTCTCCTCTCTACAGCAGTCAGCAAAACGCCACCGTCTCCCAGCTGCTGCCCTTCTGTGAGTTCAGCATCTGGACCCGTGTTTTTGTTTTATCGCACTGATATGCCTCGCATATAAATTCCTTCTAGAGTCAGGAGGGGAGGATAATTTCAAAGTCTAATTAATTTGTTTAAATATTGGTCTGAATGTCTTCTTCAGGTTTATATCACCGAAGGTTATTTCTTGATAAAAAGCAGACGTGGTTCACAAACTGGACATTTCATCCTTCGATGCAGCTACACAATAATTGTATTAAAATGAATAACTACTTGTGTCCGTTTTGCATTCATGCGTTCTCTGTTTATTGTCTGATTGTATTTGACTGCAGCACAGTCAAACCGCACTGACCCTGTATTTGAAACGCTGCGTATCGGCGTCATCATGGCCAATAAGGAGCGTAAAAAAGGCTCAGAGGAGAAGAAGAATGTGAGTTTCACCCTATATATATATAGTTCATCTGATTGGTTTGTATAATCTTTATTTTATTTTTAATTTACTTAAATATATGTAGTTCAATGGATTTATCAAACCTAATCAATCAGGTTCTCACCACACTGCAAAAAGTTTGAAAGCATGATCATTATCCTGGTTTGTTCAGATGATGATGATGATGGAGGATGATGAGTCCCAGCCAAGGCAGGAGGATGAAGGAGTGGAAGGAGGTACGATCCATCAGAATATGAAATGCTTTTTCTGATATTTACGTCAGAAATAATGTCAGTTATTCTGCGTGTGATGAAGCGAAGGTGAATCCTCTCTGGCCTGTGTCTGTGTCCTGTCGTGTAGCAGCGAACACAGAGGCAGACAAAAGAGGAGACAAGGCTCCTGCTGATGACAAGGTCAGAGATGGCGCCGGTTGTCATGAGGCTATCGGTCAAAAAGCGAGAGCGATGATGATGATGATGATGATGATGACAGACTGCTGATATTGAAGCTCCTCTCTGGATGACTGATGACGTTACGTCTGTGTTGTGTTTTGTTGCCCTCATCAGAGTAAAAAACTCCCTCCAGGAAAGATCGGCGTGTTCAGCCAGTCTCACTACTATCTGGCGCTGTACCGCTTCAAGGCCGTAGAGAAAGACGACCTGGATGTTCAGTAGGATCTCCTCACCTTCACAGATAGCCGAATGTCCTCTTTAGTTTTTAATGTTCCTTTCCTTCCCTAACGTCTCGCTTATGTGCGTTTTAATTCAATTAAACATATTTGGAATGAAAATCATACTCTCTTTTTTCCCCCCAAAGTGCCGGCGACCGCATCACAGTGATCGATGATTCAAATGAGGAGTGGTGGAGGGTGAGTTCGCCTTTCTCCTGCAGCCATGAGGACTTTAATCCAGATTTTCCTGTGTTTGAAAGAGAATTATGTTCAATATCCTTGACTTTGTAAATTCAATGCAAATTCAATGATTAAAAATGACAAAATGATTAAAAAGCCAGAGATAAAGATCTTCAGCTGTAGAAGTTGGAGTCAAATTGACTGTTTTTAAAAGTTACAATTATTTAATGACTCGGTTGAAATGTCTAAATAAATCTGGAAATGAGATCGATCTAATCAAACCAAACAACAGCAAAAGTGATCAATAATTGTTCAAGATTGAATTTAATGAATTTGTACAAAACAGAAGCCGTATCCCAGCGGTTGCTTCTTACTTTACTGTCTACTACCCAATAGTTTAAATGACACCTCACCGTTTTCCTTTTGCTCCTGCAGGGAAAGATCAGGGAGAGAACGGGATTCATACCGGCCAGCTACATCATCAGGGTTCGGGCCGGAGAGACAGTCTACAAGGTGACACGCTCCTTTGTTGGGAACAGAGAGATGGGACAAATCACCTTAAAGAAAGACCAGGTCAGCACACACGCACGCACACACACAGTAGAGGCAAAAATAACGATATAGATAATTTCAATGGGTTTACTGTGGTTGTTATTCAGTGCAGCATCATGAAGACTGTTGACATGACAGCTATGGAGGACAAATACTTATAAGTATTTTTCCGTGTCGACAGGAAGAACCGAATTGTTGTTGTACCTGTATTCTAGATTAACTTTTAACCTGGTCAATTTTAAAGCTGTTTGAATTGAGAAAAAAAAAAACATTTTCATTGAATGTTCATCTTTCCTTCAAGTTAAGAGATCTTAATACATAATGATATGTTATGTTATATATAATGATATGATATATAATTTATCTGCTGGTTGCTCTCATGGATTCACACAGATGCTCACTGTGCATCCATTGTGTGGCCAGAAGGAGAGCTTCCCAGTCCAGGCTTTCATACCACAGAGAGGGAAGGGAACGCCCTGATCTCTGCGTTTGTTGTCTGAGTCTCCAGATTGTAGTGAAGAAAGGTGACGAGGTGAACGGGTACCTCAAGGTCAGCACCGGACGGAAGCTCGGCTTCTTCCCCGCAAATCTCCTGCAGGAGATCTGATGAGGGTCCTTCAGGTGCCGGCCGACGCCTTTCTCGGTTTCATGGAACGCTGTGGCCAACACGCTTCCAGCAATCAGCGATGGCACTTCATACTTGAACTTTAATTTCAACACACTCTGGATTTTTGTATTTGGCATTTTGTTTATTTTGTTATCATCACAGATGACCAACAGCCTGTGTGCAGACAGTACTACGCATGTGGCGTTCAAGTGTTTCTTGTTTTGTTAGAAGTTTGCAGAACAAGGACACACGTCTGTGAAGACAGTTCATCATTGGTATTGATTGTTGTTTACTTTTCCTTCATGGATATCACCATACAATAAATACCTCGCTGTCAGACCTGATCCGTCTCCTCAGAGGACCGTGGTTCAGCTCGCTGGATTTCCTTCCCACAGGAAACACATCAATCTCTTAATGTTATTATTGCAGCCATATTTTGGATCTCTGATTTAGCTTAATAATTCATCACAATGCAACTGAGTTAATATGCAAAACACTCTTTGGATAACATAACAACACATTTGTGATGATGACCAAAGCTTCTTCACATTCTGTGGCATTCTCCGGCTCCATTTAATTAACTATTTCCATAGCAACCGTCAGCATGCAGCATATATTGCACATGCAGCGCATTTTATTATAACATCGTATCCGTCAATTCGACCTGACTTCTGTGAAAACTGCATAAAGATGTTTGATGGATGAAAATGCTGGGACATTTGACGTGTTTGCATGATGTATCAGGCTGAGCTACTTGTATTGCAGGCCCCATGAACTCTTCTCTCGGTTAGGTACAATAAAACTTGTCGACGCATGCACCTTAGCATTCATGAGCTGTGAGAAATGAGACATTTTAGATGAGAAAAATTGGCAGATTTATTTTCATTCTGCGTGGATATAAAGACGTGTCAGGGAAACAGCTGAAACTAATAATAAAATGTTGAATTTACTCTCGGCTTGATATCATTCAGAGTGAAGAGAAGAATAATTTAATTTCGAATAAAGTAGGGGAACAAATGAGGCGGCTGTATTTCCACAACTTCAAAGGGATGCAGGGATATTTTGGGTAGCTCTCCTGATGGCAGGATAATTAGCCTGTGGGGATTGCTTCCTATTTAAAGGAGCAGCTCCCTGATCAGGAATGCACAGAATGGCATCAGTATATCTGAAGAGACTCCATCATTGAGTAGTCCTGAGTTACACAACACACACACACACACCTGTTTACTCTGCTTTCTCCTTCCATACGCCTCTTTTTCCTCTATCCTTCCATCTCATCATTGGTTTAGCTACTATATTCAGTCCTTCCTTTAATTTCTGTCCTTTTGATTGGACTGATTCCATCACCCGTTGCCAGTCAGTGACGCTCATCCACTCACTGACCACGTCCAGAGGCTGATGAGGAGTCACCTGCTCACACCTCCTTCCTCCTCTGTTGACAGTCAAGGAGAGGAAAGGAGCAGAGTGGCATGAGCTGGTGGCTCCCCAAGACTTATCAGCTCTCTGATTGGGTGACGGGGTCCGCTTCTGATGCGGGTCACTTCCCCTGGGAAAACAGCCCCGGCTTCATGGTGCTCTGGATCCGGGGACAGTGTGGGGGAGATATCACAGCTGCCATGTTGTCATCCACCACCCTACGACCCTGCCACTCCAGACAGGCAGGATGGAGGAGGGTTGCAAAATGTTTGTGGATTTCTCTGGGTGGGTGGGTTTCTAAGTGTGTGAGTGTGTGTGTGTGGCAGTGAGAGGGCAGGGGCATGGAAGCGGTGATGCTATGACGCTGTGGCGATGAATCTCTTCATCTCAAATGAATTTCACTTTTATGGGAAAGTTCTTTAAATGTAGGTAAACTTTTTACTGACTCAGAATATAGAAGCAGTTTACAAATCAATGGCAAGTGCCACAAGTAGAGCTGAAAACAAGTCAAAGTGCAAAAAAAAACAAGTTTTGTTTTTTATAAATACGAGAAGTGCAAGCGATGCAATGAAAAGTATTTAAAGGAATGAGAACTGGAACATGCGCCTCTTTGGCCTCCTTCAAAACGACCCTGAAAATTCACCTTTCAGGAGGGCAGAAACGGAGATGGTCATCACGACTCTCTCCGGATCACCCCCCCTTTTTTTTGTCCACCTACGTTGTACATATTATGTGACTTTTTAATGTATTGTTATTTTGCATAAATTGAGTAATTTATTTTTATTTTATTGATATTGTTAAATGTTGATGAATTATGTGCCAAGGACTTTCAACGGAAACAAGACCGCAAGGGATTTTTTGAAATGCTCCTCTTAGACAGGATGTTTGACTGTACTTGTACTGTAATACATGTAATACATCTAATAAATATATTCATCATCATCATTAGCCGTGCAATGAAAGGTATTTAGAGGACTGAGAACTGGAAAATGTATGTCCAGGGTCACAATACAGGTTAAATTTCCTGCAAGCCGTTCAAATATGCCTAAAAATACAAATATAGGAAAACTACATGAACTAACTGAAGAATATTTAACGTGATGCGACAGAATTTAACAGGATCACAAATAAAGTGTCTTCCGCTGCAAGGGAGATGCGGTTAACTTGTAGTGGTGACTGTATCCAACAGAGGGCGCTGCTGTATTAGACGCAGCGCACAGCGCAGAGAGATCAGGTGAGTGTTCATTGTGAATAAGGATGGAAGCTCAACGATCACACACTTCAGAGAAAAATTTTAGCAACATTATTGTGATATATTATTGTGATATAAAAGAGGTGAAGCATCAGACTCTCTAAAAGTCTTTCAAACCCACCATATTCACAATCACATTTGGTATCTGAAACGCAGCAGGAATAATGGCATCAAACGATATTAGAGATCCTCTTTGCCTAGCAGAGATGCTATTGATTTTTAGAGAAAGGTTTCTCTTCCACGGGCCATTGGTGAAGCTGCTTCACGAATCCCAGTCCTCAAAGCAACAAAGCATTTCAACAAAAACTTTTACAAAGCTTTAGGGACAAGATTTTTTTTAAATAACCATATAGAATAACATTCCTTTTGTTTCCATTTTTCACTGAGGTGCTAAAATTAGGTAATCTAATCTGATGTGTGCGTTTCTTAATTTCAGTTTCTCACACCTTCACATTAAATGAACGTTGCAAAACAAACAGTGTCCATTTCTAAGTGGGAGTTGCAGTGAGGCGTGGACCTGGTTTGAGATAAGCTCGTAGCAGGGCAAGGGGTCAGACTTCTGGACACGGCAGATGGATAAAGAGAGGGGAACCGTTTCCTGTCTGGCACCATTAAACAAACGGAGCTGTTTATATGCACCGGCTGCTGGAGGGAGACCACAGCAAGAAGATGCTGGTGAGATGCTTGCAGAGTACAGTGCACGGACGTCTGTGTGTGTGTGTGTGTTTGCATCTTGTCTCCCCATCCGTTCGTGAGTGCAGGAGGAGACCACGGCAGAGAGTGTGTATGCGATTTCATGCTTGTGTGAGAATAAATTAAAGACTGTGATGAGACACACACACACATATAGTGGAAGACAAGTTTGTAGAAAGCCCCATAAACAGAGAGAGAGAGAGAGAGGAACGGAAGGAGGGGGGGAAAGGCTGGAGAGAAGACTGGAGGGTTGGAACCAATTAGGCAGGAGAGGCTCCCTCCACCTGCACTGTCAGGCCCCCGAGGGAGCGCCCCAGTGACAAGATGAGGGATCATCATCATTACAATTATTTATTTGCTAAGCAGAGGCCGACTCTGGGGCCAATCCTAACAGGATTTAGGAATCGCAATGAGTGTCTTGTTTTTTGAGGGCATGGGGAACGCTCAAGGGGGGGGGGTTTAATGAATAAAAAGCTAGCGTGCATTTAGAAAAATCAGCAGAGTGGCTGGTGCTAAAATAAAAGCCTTTTAATCAATTATGCAAACTTATAATGGGCTCCCAAACTGTCATGAATAAAACATGTGGCGTTCCTGGTCCTTTGGTCTGTGGTGACCAGGTAGTTCGTGTTTTCACTCTGGATCAAAAGGTTTCTCTGTGCAAGCCGTTTGTCTCTCCGTGAACATTTTCACCGCTAACTTCCAGCTCGTACAGTAATATTCTCCCACCAACACCTAAACGGAAAAGTTTTTCCTTTTTTAAAGGATGATATAATTTTCCCAGTAAGATTTCTTAAAATGTTCGGAACATATTTAAATGATTTCTGGATGATTCGTTATCACGGTGGGGGGGGGGGGGGGGGGGCAAAATAAAAGGTCTTTCTTAGTTTTTCTTGGACAATGCTTTAATAAAATAAAAAAGTTCCATGATGGGCATCTCCATAAGATCTACCATTCATCAAAGTTTGATCTGGATCCAAGTAATAATCCAGATCTGATGCTTAACGTCAGAGGCCTGAGACAGAAATGCTAATTCTCTACAGCCGTGTAACTGTAACTAAAACTGTAACGGTTGCTGTCCTCTCCTATTTGTGATGTGAAAAGCTTCTTTATTTTTATTTTTTCACTACCACTGACATTGTGAGTTTATTGTCTCGTAGAGGAATTACACCCTGCACCTCCGTGGCAGTGTGTTTTATCATCCGTGCAATATTAGACGAGTGTGTGTGACGTGCCTTTAATGCAATGGAGATGAAGAAACAATGTCAGAGGTCACAGCTCAAGAATCTTTGAATACTAGTGCAAGCAAAATTGTATGAGCATCAGATCATCTGTGTGTGTGTGTGTGTGTGCACGCGACTGTGATCCAGGTGTTGTGGAAGAGTGACTATAGTTAGTCCATAACTCATGATGCTCTCCATTCAGAAGACACCTTAGGGCCCACATTACACCCAGTGAGACTCAATCACAGCCTACGCAAAATCGATAATCCTGCTGGAGAGGGTTGGTGGGAGGGAGAGAATGAAAGAGGGAGAGAACGTGGCTGGGGGAGAGAGAAAAGGGAGGAGGAGAAGTCTAAAAGGAGACAGCAACTCCAGTGGGCGAGGGGAAGAACGGGGGGGGGGGGGGGGGGGCAGGATGGGAAGATGAATGATGAGGGCTGGCTTTCCCCACAAACTCCCGAAGGCCTCTTTGCTGACTGTGTTTTTATCTAAGGAGGAGAGGATGTTGTTGAGGTGAGGGGATAGAAAAAGAGAAGAGGAAGAGAGGAAGGGTTAAATGATTAAACAGAGAAATCATAAAGACATGAAGCAGGTAGATTTGGCCTGAGCAACGAGATGCCCTCTGGCTCAAGCACATTTGAGCTTTGAAGACTTTGCATAGCCTCATGTCAAACAATCGAACAAAGCTTGCAAAAAAATACAAATCCAGCTTGACCCTGTCGCGTTGGTCGGTGGAACTTTTTCTTTGGTTGCATATTTCTTTTCTTGAACACAAAACCCAAGCAGTAATTTGTCTATCTATTGTCTCCTGACTTCTCAGTGCGACTCGGCCCCAGCTCCACTCATTCCAACTAATAACGTAAACACTTTATAACGACAAGTCATAAATGTTCTGTTTCCTTTTTTTAAAAAGTAATTTCCTGAGGAAATGTTTCTCAGGAATGAAAAAGTACATTTGTCGGTTCAAACTCATCTAATTTTTGGATACGTCTACAGTGGCTGCATCACGCTGTGGCTTGGCAATAATAAAACTATATATGTTTTCACCAGCCTCTCTATCCTTTCATAACTTTTCACTTATTCTGAATGAAGAAAATTCTACTCGGTGTGGCAGGAAAGAACTAATAAAAGTCTGTCTCACATTCCTGTTGGTGAACTTTGTGCAGTTTATGTCTTTATCCTTCTTGGCACAGCATATGCATTCACCTCCGACCAAAACATTTAACACCAGGTCATCACTGGAAGAAATACATCCAAATTTAAGACTACAGCAGTAAAAAGAAAAAAAAGCACACAAAATTAATATTCAGGTTCATTTTAATGACAAAAAACAATTGTCAGTCAACATAATAAATAAATAAAGTGTTATGAACCTGCATTTTGACTCATGTGGTGTTTCTGTTGCCGCTGATCACATTCTCTCTCCTCTTGTCCTTCAGGTGTGGCTGAAAACAAACCAGCAGGATCCCAGCGAGCCACGCCTGAAAACCCTTAGTCATCAGTTACTCCTTAAAGCGATCCCTGACTGTTTGGACAAATCGGTGTAAAAACACAAGCATATACCTCTACTACGTAAATACATAGACAAAAATATAGAATTATTTCTGATAAGATATAAAATCCGTTTTGCTTGGGGGTCGCCACGGTTGTTTACATCGCAATTTCTGTAAGTTATTGCCGAGGGAATATCACACCTTCCTGAGGGGCCTGTCTGATGGCCACGCCGTTCTGGTGGGTTACTTTCCACGGGCCCACAGTCATGGAAGAAGTGGGCTCTCCAAGTCCACCTCCATCCTTCCTTCTGTCTCTAGGGTGGGGGCATGGAGCCCCTCCGTCTCTTTGCTTCTGTCTCTCCATGACTCACTGTTGTTTTTGAGTGATGTGCGGCTGATGGCGAATGCTGGCGATGACAGATGGATGTGACAAGCAGATGGTTTTGCTTGTCATCTTTAATCACACAAATTCAGTCGGCCGTGAAGCCAGAGCTCTGTCTTGTCAAAGCAGCACAAAGTAGAGACAAATTTATACAGATTTTGATACACACACAAAAAAAAAACGTGTTAGCTCCGGTAGAGGAAGCGGCTAATTCTAAATCTGGACCTCGCGCCGCGGCCAGCTCTGATGTTGTTATGATGAGTGTTCGCTACTGTTTCGTAGGAAGGCAGGAAGCTAAGCTTTTTTACAGCTATGACAAAGCATAGTTTGGTGACTCAGAAAACCAGATGTCTGATTCTAGAGGTCTTAGAATGACACGCTGCGAGCCTTCTTAACCCAACGAGAGAAGTTTATGCTACCTGGATAGAAGACACACACACAAGCTGGTGCAACTGCACATATCAAGTAATGAGAGCATGCGTTATTTACCGGTAGTTAAGGCTTTATTCCCCACATATATTCTACATTATAATATATAATGTGTTATATTATATATAACATATTCCCACATATAACATGTATGAGTCTAGAGAATGTTTTCTGTTCAACATATTGCATTGTCAGGGAAAAAGTGGGGATGTATGCGTCGAAGTGTTGGTTATGATTTCACATCTGCCAGATTTCTAACATGTCACAGACGTAGCATGCGCCGCTGACAACACGGAACATCTCTAAGGATTAAACCAAGCAGATGGGGATGTCTGTTATTCAGGCAAACTAATGCATTCACATTCCATCTCAACATAAATGGCATAAAACAATCGGAAATATAAACACATAATATTACGGTCACACAATGTCTGCCTCTGCCACAAAATCATTTTTTCCTCAATGCTATTATTACGTAATATTGGCTGGGAATTATTTTAAAACAGAGTTTTAGTACTGATACCAATATTTAACAGTTTACTTAGCTTATATTCAGGAGTTTCACCGATTACAAAATTTAGATGCACAACTAAATTTCAGTGATTGTAGTAAAAATATTTTTTTAACAGTACTGCAATATAATCCCCCCCCCAAGGGAAAAAACTATGCAAACTTTGCTGAATTTATTGTTATCTTAACAAAGCAGATATTGTGTTGAGTATCTCACGCTATTGTCTTCATCCAGCTGGTACATTAATCATCTCACGTCATCTTATCCTCCTCTGTGTTTAATGAATGCAGGCCCGTAGACCCAAGAGAGGAAGTCTAAGAAAAAAAACAAGCAAAATAAAAAAAAACTTTCTGGTATGTCGACCATTCAAAAAAGCACGGACAAAGGCGTTTAAAAAGTTGAGAATTTTCTAATTTACTGAATTTTAAGAATAATTAACAAATCAGCAAACAAATCAAAAATGAATTCAAATAATAAATACATAACAAAGATTTGGTTTCAATTCAATTAACACAACAGGGAGGCATGACACAATCAAGAAGCCAAAATAAACCAACTTAGATAAATGAGCACTTAAAGTAACAAAAGCAAAAATAACTATAACTTAACACAAATTAAAAAAGTGAATATTAAAGTGATTAACCCGACCCTCTCAGTTCAATGTGCCTATGGTTGAGTCCATGCTGTTAAAAATGGCTTCCACCTCTGGCTCTGGTTCTTTACCCAGCTCACAAGAAAAGAAACAAGTGTAAGTAAATAATTCAGACAAACATTAACCAAAGTGTGAAGTGAACCCTATTAGAAAATGTATGTCCAAATAATAAACATATTAATTTAACAAATCCGTATATAATCAAAATAGCTCTAACATGACATGGTGATAGACTGAGCCACCACGTGGTAGTTATACCTTCAGCTGTAAAAACATTTAGACAAGATGGTTGTGTGGTCTATCTGCACACGCACCGCTTCCCTCCGTCCCATCATCGGCCCGGTTCTGCATGCCCGGGAAGGTCAAATTGACTTTAAATGAATTAACTGTCAATTAAGGCAGTAATTCTTTCATACAAGGTGTGTGTGAGTGAGGCTGTCAGAGCTGGTTTAAGCCAATCAGGAGGCGAGCACGAGAGAGAGCGAGGAAGACACAGAATCCAGGTGTGTTGAATGTGTGTGTTTGGGTGAGACGAACCAGAACGGTGAGAGGTGTGCGTTTATGTGAGACAGAAATGGAGGGATGCAGACCTATAATGAGAGAAACGAGTGACACCGCCTCCATTATCCCGTAGCCGCACTGCTGCCGGACGCCATGCTGCCATCCGGATGCATTAGGTCGACCCAGCATATTAGCACTCACACCTGCGGTAGCCACATGTGCACGCACACAATGTCACACAACAGGGTTGTCCGGTGCTGCCGAACAAGTGGAGAGGAAAAAAGAAACAGGAATAAAAGAAGAGAGACAGCACAAGTTGATGAAATGATGATTGCCTGCTGCTCGCTAATGGTCGGCCTGGAGGGGCGTCACACGACTGATTGCATCTTCAAGCTTCCTCTGCTTTTGTTTCTCCTTTTCCTAATGTCACCGCAGAAGTACACCTTTGAATTCTTGTTTTATTTTATTTCTTTGACATGAAAAATGTGAACAATAACTAATGCAACAGCAAACGTTCAGTTGTCTTTCCCCTCAGATTGGGGTCAAGCAGAACCCCAACGGTTATTAGCATTAGAATTAAGTCTTTTAAATGTCAGTTGTAAGTTTATTAGTTACCGTATTGGCCCGAATATAACACGACCCGACTTTTTCAGCCTAATTTCAGTGCAAAAAACACCGTGTTATATTCGGGCCAATACGGTAATTAGTTAAGTTACACTTAAACAGACATAAAAACCATGTGCGAAAGTGGAGAACAAAAAAGCAACACATCTGGAGGAGTTTACTGTGGAACTGCATGAGACGCCATTATACAAGTGACAAGACTACAAGAGGCTGAACACAGAAGAAGCAATTGTACCCTTAGTGCTAATGGTACTGTTGGGGTTCTGGGTTGTCATGTCATGTCATTCATTTCCCTCTCTCTTGTCAGTGGGCGTGGCAGAGAACGGAACGGCAGAGCAGACACACCTGGGACCAATCATCCAATTCCCCAGCTGCTTATAGTTCCTCGGTCACCGGCTTTCCGATCACCAGATCGCCCTCATGTCTCCCGTGCCTGTTTTCCCGTTCCAGCCCCTGCTCGTTGGCGAAGCCGTTCCGTTTTCTGCCGCAGTTGGACCAAGCTGAGTATTTGGATTTTGTTTGTTTGAGTAAATTACCAGCCCAGCTGTTGTTTTTGCACTTTTTTTTGGCTGCGATTTTGTGTTGTTTTCTTACTGGACGTTCCGCCCCGTCCACCGCTCAGTACTGTGTTTTTTGTTTGAAGAGCAATTAAGATTCTGTTTTTGTTTCCCGGTTCTGTCTCCGCATTTTTGGGTCCTCCCGGCTCGTTAGCCCTACGGGATGCAACAGGTACATTCAGTAGCACCCCTAATTTGAGCAGTTGTGACTCCAGATGTGAGGCATCCATGAACGAAACAAACTCGTGCTTGAAGGTGAAGTTAAACAAAAGGATTTTGGAAACCTTTTGTTGCTTGTGCACGCTTTCCAATATTCATCCTTTTAAAACCACGGTGTCACCTCAGGGAGCATTAGAGTCTTTCAAAAATAAAGGTTCTGCCCTTACGATTTAACTCATTCAGTGCCATCGACGTCTAAAGCCGTCGTTTGGGTTTGAAATTCACCATTTGCGTATTCATAGTACATAATATTCTGTGGGTCCTGGAAAATAGGGCAAAATGAGCGAAAAGGGCTGGCATTGACTGTGTTATGGTGATGAAAGAACACATCACCTCTTTAAACTATGCCATTTACATTAAACGTTTGCTAAATGTTGAGGGACAGCTCAATGAAAAGAGTCCGCTGCATAGATCTGCTGTCAGCAGACGTCATGGCCCTTAAATCACTGTTAACTGTTTGTTTTTAGTCGTCTGTAATTGATTAAAGATTATTATATCAGAATGTACTGCTCCGCCCTCTCCATCTGGCTATTCACGTGTTACAATAACTCTTCTCTCACCCTCTGTTTGTCCCTCTTTGCAGGTCCTTCTGACCGTGGCACTGCAGAACCTGGACCTGTGGCTGTCGACTCAGGTAGCCTTATTGCTAGCATTAGCATTTATAACTTCTTGTTATGTCATAATATGCAAATGTCTGCTGAGAAACCTTATATCGTTAAAATGATCAAAGAATAAAAAGGGATGAGTTGGTCGATGCAAATCTTTTATCGTCGGCTCTTTTAGAGTGGATAACTTTAGAAAGCCAATCACACATCAACCTATTTGAATTTCTCAAATAGGTGGATAATTTTAATTCCAGGATATCCATAAGCTGGTAACTGATCAACCTGTCTTTGAACAGTGCTGCTAGATTGTTTTCTGTCAGTATTTATAATTGTTTATCCATGTTGCTGTATGTTGCATGTACTATCCAATTCCAAAAGTGATTACTATTCTCTCCCTCTATTGATCGGAAACCTCCCCTGTTTTCCGTTTGTCCCTTTGGAATGCTCGCGTACGGCCCCATCGTATTTATGAGACACTTTAAGCTGCTTTGAAGGAGCCGCTTGAAAGTGATGGAAAAAAAGAATGTGTGCATGGGTGGATGGATAGAGATGATAGACAAACGGATGATTGGTGGGCAGATAAATGATGGGTAGATGAATTGTTGGATGGGAACACAGATGATGTTTTGGTGGAGCGATTATCTGAAAGATGGAGGAGAGGCAGAATGGACAGGGTGGATTGTCGTCAGATGGGCTGGTGAATAAATGGGCAGAGAGATTGGTGGCTGGCCAGCGAGAAATTAATAGGTGCTTTCCTCAGTGGGCCACCTGCATCCTCAGCGTTTAGAAGAGGGTGGAGAGCAGATACTCATCTGTAATGGGGGGTAATGGAGCTCGGAATAAACTCACAAACAACTCTATTTCTGCCCCTTTACCCCCGCTTCCCCTCATCAGCACAGCATCTCTCAGTTTCAGGAAGGAAACAAGCGCAAAGGCTGGAAAGAAAAAAATGTCTTCATCACACTCCGATGATTTTAGCTTTGTCTTTGTAGTAGAATATCACAAGTGTGTTCTCTAATAAGGGAATTAAAGTATTTTATTTTGGAACTACTTCATTATTTTTTAATTCTTCTACCAATTATTCATTCATTCATTCATCTTCCGGACCGCTTTGTCCGTTACCGGGTCTGGGTTCGTGCTGGAGCCCATCCCATCAGTCAATGAACAAGAATTCATTGCAGGGCTTCTTACCAATTATGTCTCAGTTTTAGTTATGAAGTGTCAAACATAAATAAAACACAGCCCAAGTGTTTAAAGTCCAGAAAAAAACTACCTTCATCAAGCCAATGTTCCAAAGCCTGAATATTCCTCGTTACATAGATGAGAATCACAGCTGCTTATTTAATTTAATTGACTGTGAAAATATTTTCTACTTTATTTGAGTTGATTAAATCATAAAGAGAGCTCAGAGAGAAACTCTAACTGTAACTTTGATCCTCAAAGCCGGTCAGGCCAACAAAGGTGTGGCTATTTTTTTTGACAGCATCAGGTGATGAATGAGCCGTTGAACTTAGAGTTGTTGTTGAGTTATTAGAGATAAACCATCTACTCACTCTGGTGAATGGCATGAACATTAATTAAATCTGTAGCAATCAATCTGTCGGATTTCCAGCGCCCATTACCTTTGAACAGATGAAAGCAAACTGGGGTTAAACATACTTTTGGTAAGTCATTGCTCACAACTGAAATAAGAAAATTAGAACAGCGTTGAGACACAGAATGAAACTTGCATATTGGCACATAGTTCCGATTCATATTTTCCCTGAGTTGACTGCTCCCCGGCAAACGGTCTCAAACTGTCCATATTGTGCATAGTTTAAGAAAGTCTGGTGTTTCTTCATCATCGTCATCATCAGACCCTTTATATTCATGCTGCTGTGCATTTTCGATCAGATTTCTGTCATATCCAATTGTAATGCTTTTCCTGTCTCAACAACTACACTTAGTACAGAAGCATTTCTGATCTCCTCTCCTCTCCTCCCCCGGTCTCGTTTTGCAGCCTCTTTAGACGGATCAGACGTTTTTGGATTGTTGGTGAAGTAGCTGTTAGTGAGGCAGCGTAGTTGCCTGGTGTGCAGATTCTTTCTCTCGTTTGCTCGCGCTGTCACATGGCCGTGTTTCCGTTTGTGTTTGGGTATATATGCGTGTGCTGTGTGTGTTGACAGCCGGCAGTGGAGGAGGTAATGCTACCAGCCACACATCCACAACACACTTCCATGTCTCTCACACCCTATCTCGTTTCATAGTCATCCCGGTGGCGTCTGTGCTCGATATATAGCTCGATTGACCATCGCTTCGCTTCAAATAATAGAGGAGATAACTGCTATCTCCTGGTGAGAAATTCAGCAGGCATAGAAAAGGAGGAAAGGGAGCAAGTCTACAGAATCGAAAAGAACATATTCAGCAGAACTTTAGCTGTTTACTTGCACTTTAAAAATGTTTAAGAAAACTGCCATGATGCCTTTCTAATAAAAAAATAAATGGCCACATATTATGCAAAATACACTGATGCCTGTCTGGTGCCTGTCTACACCCGCCCAAGGCAAGAGTTGGCGAGTTCAGGGCCGTATGGAAACTTGCATCACAACCTTTAAACCAGTGGAACATGGCCAGACTCCTCACAAACTACTCTCGTATGCCCAGCTTGCTTTACCCTTTCTTGGTGTTCCTTCTTTGCAGGAGGAACACCAAGCCAGAGAGCATCACCCTGTTCCCATTCGCTACCTAAATGATCGCTCCAGTGTATGCTTTAAGCAGCTTTTGCTTTTTTTCCGTCCGCCGCAAGACATTTTCAGATTTTAACTTTTTTTTTTTTTTACAACACTTCCATTTTATTTGAGTGGTCCTTGTGACATGACCCTTATCTGTTGGAATTTTTTTTTTTATTGAAATGCTGACATCTGCTTGTAATATTTGCGGTGGTGGCTGTAGATGCAGCCCTTTGAAGAAACCGAAGAGTGACGGAGGGAAAGACTGACGGACACTGACTATCACTTCCAAAACTGACGGTTTTTTGTTTCAAGCCTTTGTCTCCGGGTATGTCCTTTGTATCACTGAATGACAGAATGGTGCCACTGATCAGCGCTGCAGAGAATATGCCGGGCCTCGGCAGTCTGAGTCGGAGAGATGGATGCTCAAATCAAAGCTGACGGAAGCAGATTTGTAGTTGTGTTGCATCCCGGGTTCTACAAATGATCATTGGTACTTGGAGAGTGGATATAATCAAGGTTAGGATAGTTCCCTGCGGTGGATATTAGATACCAGTGCTTATTTTTTTAAACTTTGAGTTCTGTTGTTTTTAATAAGAGTGGATGTGCTGGATGGAAATCCCCGCCAGCCTGACTTGGGCCTGTCTTGCCATCTTCAGCTGTCACGGATTTAATGTAAAACGTTTTCATGGAAACTCACTAAATGGTGACATGACACAAAAGGAGCTTCAACTAATGAAATGACAGAACTGCTAACTAATCTTTGAATGGCTTAGTCTGCAAAATAAAAAAGTAGCATTGTTGTGTTAAAATAAAGAAAAACGTCACAATTTCCTATTGACATTTCAAATAATCGCATCTTTGAACCGACAAACGGGGCAAACTCGAAAGCACTGTTAAATACACCATCACAAATGACAGAAAAGCTGCAGATCCTTAAATTACAACCAGCACACGTCCACGTTTAATTCAATTTAGATCAAGTTGCTGATTAATGGCCCAATCATGGTAGCGCTCGACAATTTAGATCGCAACCAACAAGATGAGCCTCGGATATACAGAGAATCAATCTTTTTCAATTTGGCAACGACAGGATAAGTCCTGCAACACCCTGAAACAGAACTTCATTAACCCTTTCCAATAAATCCACAAATTGAAATCAGTGAGGTGAGGTTTCCTCTTTAAATGTGAAAGTTTATGAGATCTGTAAACACTGCTGTGCAAATCCTTTGTATCGTATCATTCCACTCTTCGTGTCGGCCTCTTAGTGATATTCTGGATGAACTGGGTCATCTTCCCCACTCACCCTACTTTTATTTGCATTAATAATTATATCAAGTTGGTGCTTTTCGTCAACATTTTTCACCCAGAGAATCACAAATAGAGTTTGTGAATTTATTAGCAACTAGAAAAGCGCTCAGAGAGCACACACCTCCGCCGAGCAGCTCATAAGCTGACCCTCAGCTGGGTCTTCCCCGTGGTCTCCTCCTGTTCAGACACGCCCTGAACACCACACTAGGGAGGCATTCCAGAGGCATCCTAAATAGATGCCTGAGCCACCTCATCTGGCTCCTCTCAACTCGACTCCGAGCTTCTCCCGGATGACCGACTGATTTACATAAAAAGGCATCAGCACTGCGATTGTAATTTGTTTTTGTTTCTTACCTCAGCTAAACATTTTAAGGCAATTTAAAATCAGCACAAGGTCTGTAAATCAGCATTTATATCATAGTATGGTTATGTACTTGGTAGTAGTAGCTGTTTGATAAACAGCCATGAGGATGTCTCTACTCGGAGTTCATTCATTGTAAAAAAAAAAAAGAAACAGTTTGGATGCAAAGGTTTTGTTCAAGGGAAATTCCGAATAAATGTTGAACATTCACAAGTTTTCTGTTTGGATGTTAAAGCGTGAGCCCGCTGGCTTCAGCTCTTTAGGAGATTTGTATCCATTTAACAGCTGAAATTGAGGTAGAGGAGGGTCTCTGGTGCATGGGAGGCCTCAGGAGACGCATGTTGACAGGAAATAATGAATCAACAGGAACCCTCTGGAGGTTGAGGAGATGAGAAGGATAGAGCGAAGAACGAGGGGAAAAAGAGTGAGAGGAGGGAAAGGATGAGGAACAATGGCTCCGAGGATTCGATCTTAAATTCTATACCTTTGTGGTATTTTTTTGTGTGTTCATGTTTCTCTTTACATATACATTGATACTCTAAACGTGTATATGTATGCGTGTGTGTTCTACTCTGTGAAGTTAACATCATTAAATAAAAAGCAGAATGCCAAACAGACAAGAAACCATAGCAACGTCATCCCAACGAGCGAGAAACATCAAATCAAATGATTTGAAATCGTCAGAGCTGAGAATGGACCTGCATTTGTTTCCCCAAAGGAATTCTTTTTTTTTAACACTATCGAGAAGCGGAGGCAGCTCTCGCAAATAAACACACAACATGAAATGAGAGAAGCGGCAAAGAAAATGAATGCATTAATGAATGCGTCCATCAGCACGACATTTATAAATTCAGACATTTACATGCTGAGGTGTTGATCAGGAACTCGCCGTCGGAAAGAAAGATGAGACGTTCTCTGGAAACAAAATCCCCTTTTTTCTTCGTTGAGAAGAAGATATGATTGTTTCTGTATGACCAGAGTAGTGGGAGATAAATTCTGTTTCGGGAAAATGAATTAGTTAGAAGAGAGTGTCGAAGTGAAAAATGGGTCTGTCAAGAAGATAAGGCACAGCGATGGTTATAATAAAGCAAAATGGTCTCTACAGCCCGGGTGGCTGCAACAACAGCAAACAGCGGGAATAAAATAGCATCTGGTCATTCCGTTTGTTGAGCTGAATTAAGGGAGAAGCTGACAGTTTTCCGTTTGTGTGTATTGTCATGTAAATAGTTGTTCATTGTTACTGTATATTGACAGTTAAAAGCAGTATTTAGGCACGTTAGGACGTTTGCACTGATGAGAGATCATATTAAAGAGTTAGAAGCCAACAGAATTCAAATCAGAATGATTTTTAAATTGCAAACATTTTGATAGATATTCAGGTAGAATTGTAAAAAGAAAATATTTCACACCTATTTATGTTTGTGTGACAAATATCAGGATATACACAATGCAAATTTTAAGTTTCGCTCTATCTATGGCGTGAGCTGTCTCTATAATGACCACCTAAACACCATCCAAATGGTGAAATATAGCAACAAGAGATCAATTCATTCATTTTCAGTCAATAAAACAATAGTTTTCGCAGGTTATTAAATTTTAAAGCAAGACAACTGTGCATATATGTAGGTGTTAAGTTATTTTTGTATGACTTTGCTCTTTTACTCAAGATATCTTCACATGTCCAGTTGTTCGGGGAGCCAGTCAAGCATGCACATGTGCACATGCACAGTGATACTGGCTTACAAAAGATATACAGACACGAGTAACGGCTCTCCGGCCCTTGTCCTGTTCCTGCTGGGATCTTATCAGCATGTGTGGTGGGTGGTAATCAAAAGACATAAGACATCAGGCTGCTGGCCAACCTACCACAGTGGTGGGAGCGCCGCTGGTGCAGCCAAAGCGAAATCACTCTCTGAGCAACCAGTCTGCCCTTGAATTGGAGAATGACACTGAAGTAGGACAATCAGAAGTTCAGTTACACACTGATGATGAGTTTGTCCAACCCTGTCCACACTGAGCCACGCTCTTCTTGGTCAGATTGGATTCCATGTCTTGTGTGACTTATATATACCAATCCTCCGAAACAGCTGGCACTTCTTTTACTCTGCTCCGTCAAGTGTATTTTTATACATATTCAGATTGTGTAGGTAAATTATCTTTCTATATGAATACTGCGGTTTTTGTTGAAGCAGCTATTCAGACATCGTCAATGTTCTTTACAAGCTGGATGGCAAATAATGACTTTTTTGCTGTTGTTGTTTTTTACATTAAAATGTGCTAAACTGATTATTACATGTATTGATTGTTGGCGATCCTCAGATAATTTATTTATTCTTAAAAACATTTATATATATATATATATATATATATATATGTGCAGTTCTCATAAATAATTAAATGGTTGTCAGGTATAAATACAAATAAATTAAAGACACCACAGTCTACGGGAATTTGTAATATTTTCTGTTTTGTAATTATGCAAATTAACTTGTGAATCAGTAAAACTATTTAGAGCTGATTTAATCATTTAAAATCCATTAGTTGCATCCTTATTAACAGAGTCTTCATTCACTAATAAGAGAAAGAACATAAAGGTCAACATTGCTGTCCTGAGAATGGTTTTAGAGCAAAGGAGTTCAGTTCTTTCCTTCCAAGTCCTTCGGGAACTGGAGTGTAAGATCACCTCTAATAAGAGAACAGGATCAACACGGTGACATTGGGCAGTTTGGGATTGTTTTCATTTAAATTCTCTTATTCCATCTGCTACAGTAGCCTTCTCCAGGGGTCCACGTCGACTCCGTTTCTGGCTGTCACCGCTCGACCTGCCTGCCTAAATGAAAAGGCCTGCTTGTGTTCCAGGGTCACCTTTGCAAGCTGCAAGCCTCCACTACCTCTATCTCACGCACCTCTCCATCCGTGTTGTTCCAGTGTTTTTGATCATGTATTAATTGCTACAGACTTTATCCATTATTTTCATCCTTTCCCATTGACTTTTCTTTGTGATGATAGTTGATCTATATTTTCCCTGCATTATGCATTATTGTCACCTCTTTATTTGTTGTATAACCATTTATAACTCTTGAAGAGTAATTTGAAAATGGTGTGAATTTAACTCAAAGCAGGTTATGGCAATGAGTACATAATACTTTATAAAGGTTTGTGATTAACATTTCTTTGGCTCCCAAATCTCCTAAATCATTTGCATGTCCGCAGTTTAACACATAATCAATAATTACATTACTTATGGCTTTGTTTGATTGATTTAATTTTTCTTAAGTATAGATGGTCCTCACTTAATGACATACTCGTTTAACAAAGACACGGATCTACGACGGGCTTTCCGAAATTTGAGTATGTGTTTAGCAACATGGAATCGCTGTTACGACGAGCTGAATTTTTATTTGTGCGTGCTGCGGCTCCCAATATATCTTTTTTTGTGCAAACTCCATACTGGCTACTGGGATAGCTGCTGACTGGCCCTCACTGTCGATACAAAAATGACAGTGAGAAGAGCGCCAGCAAATTAAATATGTATAAATAACAAGAAAACATAACTCATATTAAAATGAGACTATAAAGCAAGGGTCCCTTGTCCTTATTTTCCTTAGGGCTGGCCCTGCTCCAGGATTCAATTAAACTCTTAATATTCCCAGTAATTACTCTGGGTGGTTTTTTTCCAGGGAGTCATTCGATTGATCAATGGATCAATATAGCAATTAATCAACTCATTAATTACATCAGCTGCTGATTGTGATCAAGTTGAAGGTCAAACTGCGATTATAAATTAGGCAATGTACACCCTGTTTGCTGTTGTGTAGGGCGAGTGATGAGAACGCAGTACGTCGCATCAGGTCAGGAGCAGCATCTGTTATGTGTTATATATACGTATATGTATTCTCTGTCAGCATCCAGCATTGTTATGCCCTCCTATAATATTTTAGACAACTTGCAATGCTTGCAAATTCAAAGTAGTAGTAGTAGTAGTAAGGCTTTTATATTTCATAGTACTGATGATATGAAAGAAAAACTTCACAGTGTTTAATGAAAAGACACACAGGTTTAGTGGGCTTTCATCCATCCATTGTCTAAGCGTGTCATCGACAGCAACTTTTCTGCCTCGCGGGTCACGGGTGTTGCCAGCCTATCCCAGCTGGCTATGAGCGAGAGGCGGGGCACACCCCGACTGCGTCGCCAGCGCATTGCGCAGCCACACAGTCAGACGACCACGCACACACTACGGACGATTTGGATTAATCAATTCACCTAAATCGGATATTTTTTGGAGGTGGGAGGAAACTGGAGAACCTTCTTGCTGTGAGGCGACAGCGCTAACCACTACACCATCACGCCACCCTTTATTGGCCTTACAGTTACAGTAAAAAGAAAAGCATGAAAGTTAATGAATACATTTTTAACCCGTCAATAGAGGCATAGGATGACGATAGGACAGCCAAGCTGCAGATGATGCTTCCGTGTATCTACCACACACGAGGAGTGGAAGAGGCAGGGAATAGCCAGGATGCAAGTGGGCCTTTGTCTCAGGAAGCGAGAGATCGGAGGAGGGACTCCCTTCACCTCGTACACTGGTAGGATAATGATCCAGGTCGACTGCAGCACAGCAGGCCTTCATGTGACATATACTGCTGCAATCCGATATACGGCACTGATACTGACAACCTGCCTCTGAGAGCCCATGTTCTTAAAACACCAAAACCACTTAGATGCCTATACCCCCCCTTCCTGATTCTCTTTCTGAAGACCTCACTGTTTATCACACACAGACATGAACACATTTATTCCCTCTGGGCAGCGATCATTGCTCGTGTAACTTATATAGTTGTTGGCTACTAATTGCATTTGCCCAGTGGGTTATTGAGGTTTTGCTTCGCAACTTGAGGTCAGTGCAGAAAAAGATGACCTCAGTCAACAACCCAATCAGTAGTCTGAGCATCACTGAGTGCACAAAGGCAGGGCGGTGAGTTGTGTGCTACACAGCATGGTTCCCATTAGTGTCAGCCGCACGGGGAAATATGGAGGTTATTTAGCTCCAACGCAGGGGTACAGCGCCATCATCGTAACGTTGAACAGCTCCACTTAAGATGCCTCCTGCTCTGTTGACTCGGGATGCTTCCAGTGTGTAGCTGATAATGACGTGACTCTGATGTTACACACACTTCTTTTTATAATTTCCAGATACTCTTCTGTGTGATTTTTTCACATAGGGGCAGTTAATAAAAAAAAAAGTTAAATATTTTCTCTTGAATAAAAAAAAAAGAGAGGAAAAAAAAGAATGATTTTAAAGCTAAGGGGACCACCAAAGAAAAATCCATATTAGGATATGATCTGAGTCTGGTAGGGGCTTTTTCAATAAGGTATAATAATAGCATTGATGAGCAGCTAATTAAGTTTTATGACTGTACATTTAGGCAATTGATTAAAAGTGGAGATTCAGAGGCCACGGAGTCGACAAGCCTGTCATCATTCAAGCCTCAGGCACTTTATCGAGGTATCTTCAAATATGCAAATTTGAAACCACATGGGAACACAATAACACATACTGTCGACATAGTTCACACGCACACACCGATCCGCACGCCTATTATTACGCTCTTTGAATATGCAGCAAACGTCGCTTCAGACAAGTGTCTGACTTCAAATGCACAAGTAGGAGACAGATGTTTAATCAGTTCAAACACACTCCACTGGAGGCCACTTCTCCATGCAGATGCAGCTATACAGTGTATTTACTCGGGGTGTGTTGCTATTTACACAGTGCATTTGTTGTCATCCTTTCTGTTCAAAGTAGCTCAGAGAGATAGCGGAGGCTGGAGACCATTTACAGAGGCAAATATATCTAGGACTTCATAAATGAGGAGATGAATTGGAAATAATAAATAGAGGCAGTGAGACAAAGTGAAGTTTGGGTCAACAATGACAAGAGATACAGATAAAAGTAAATGGATAATTAATGCTTTTAAAAACATATACATATTAACATATGGCAGAAGGGAGAGGACAACAAATCAGCCTGAGAGCAAGGAGTGGGATTATAAAGGGTGTGATCTCAAGCAGGATCTCAGGCACGATTGTGAGACAAAAGATTCAAAGGGATGATGCTTTCTCTGGACTCACCACAATAAGCCTGAAGACTCCGAGTCTCAGCACTGAACCGATTCCAATTTGTCGTGACACGTCACCCATTGGACACAGAGAGTTAATGAGACGAGGCCCTGAGCTCTAAGTCATCCTGCCACCTCTGCTGATCCAAGACGCGATTACTGTAATGAAAGGAGTTTATTAATCAAACACCACTATATAGACACACACAGATTGAATCTCAAGTACACACAAACAACATAATAAAGAGTCCAAAGTGACATGATAGAGATAATACACAGGAGCTAAATAAAGAGAGCACACACGGGAACATCAGTGAATTGTACCAAACATTCCTCCTGACCTTCATTTCAAGAAATGATTTCAAATAGCACAGGAAAAATATTTTCATGTTCAGCATCATCAGGATAAAAAAAAAAAATTCCACAGGAGTCAGAATTTGATTCCCGGAAAGTCATTAGCATTCATAAGGCGCATGCTAAAACATAAACTTGTTCTTCCAGCAAGCTCTATGGTTAATTTTCACATATTTTTCACTTGTAGAACTCTGAATTACACGCATGTGCTCCTGTATCACCTGTGATTGAGATTATTTAAAAGAAAATCAGTCGTTAGATAATTATTCTTACGTTTGAACTGAAAGAAAATTCCATTATAGTCATTCAAAATTGAGGAATACTCTTGGATTAAAGGTGAAATATCCTCATATCTTAAAAGGATGTCCAGTTCCTTGAGGATTAACATGATGTTTTTGTAGCTTCTGGATGAATCAGAATTCACACAAACGTATTGATAAGCGTTTTTACCCGGATACCTCCTACCTTCTGTGACATAGAGGAGGAATTGGCCTGCACCGAGCAGACCGCCGGTCCGTCTGCTGCTTTGCTGCTCCCTCAGAGAGCGGAGTTATTTTTCACTGAATTATCTCTCCTTAATGACCTAAAGATTCTAATTAAAGGCATGATTAGGAGTTGCTCTTAAGCACCTTATTGGAAATTAAGTACAATCCATTCTGCCTGACAGCAAGTTTCCAGAGATACACTTTTGCTGGGTGCTGTTTGAACAGCAGGGGAAAGAATGTTAAGTTTCAGGGTATTTTTTGCCTATACTGGCACAATAGGCCACTTTTTATCCAAGGAAGTATTGCACGGGTTGTTGTTTTCCAATAAAATAAATGAAACCAGCTCCTCCCCTTTCCCCTGAGATGCAGAATGGATTATTATATCCTTCTCACTCTCCATTTTCTTAATTTTCCCGATCTTCCTGGGTAATAAGGTTAATGCTTCATGTCTCATCTGAGTTATTTCATGACTGAGCTCCTCCAGGGGGCACAAATGAGACAGTGGTGCAGCTTTCTTTCTTTCTTTTTTATACTCAGACTCTTTATGATCTTTTTGGCTTCCTTACGGCTTGTATTTTCTAAAGGGAGTTCCTTTGTCTCTACCTTTTCTCCCTGGACTTTGCTTGTTTATTTGGTTTTTGATCTGAAATACATTAATATAACTTAGAAAACATTTATGTAAACATGTAAATGTAAACAATAAATGTGAGCATTAATATAATTATTTCCTGACAAGAAAAACTATTTTGCTTCCTGAGCAGGAAAATTGGGTGTGTTTAATAATTTGACTTTTGATTTGGGTTCAATGTCATTTAATAAACAGTTTGACTTTAGCAGAGGCATGGGCTCTAGTAATTACCATTATAATTACTTATCTTTCATATTAATAATAAAATTATGAAGAAAAAAAAACTGTCTCAGTTTTGTGACCTTAGGCCTCGATGAAAACAACAGCAACAACAATGTTTAAAGTAATTTACAAACGCATGGACTTGTCTCAGTACAGAGAGGGCGGGGCTTAATGTTAATTCTGGCCCATTATATAAATGGCTCCTTATTACCATTGTTGTATTATATTTTGTAGCTTGTATTTAATTATTGAAATATATTGTTTTGTATATATTAAATATAACTTATTAAATATTTAGTGATGTATCCTACATATAAATGTTCCTTAATTGTTTTGTTTGTTTTTGTTGTTTTCCATTATTAGTATTCCAACAAATACGACAATTTAGTTGTATACTGGGGGTGGGATTTACCAAGTTTTCTTCTTTCCACTCCTTTTCAAGCGCTACATAATGTATTTGCTGTTTTTTGTTTGCTATTTTTTGTGTACATGACCTTTGGTATTTGTTTTGGACATATTTATTGGGTTTTTATTTCTTTGGTCGAAATATGATTTTTATTCTACTTGAAACAAACAATAAACTAAACTAAACAGCGGTCCCATTTAGTTTCCCTGAAACAATAAATGAACTCGAGAGGGTCCTCTGTCATCATGAAGAAGAAATGACTCAACAAACAAAACAAAGCCTTTGTATTTTTTTTCTTTGACCTCTAAGCATAACCCTCCTGCAAAAAAAAAAAAAAAAATGGAGCCCAGACCCTGAATATTAAAGATGCCTGCTATGCAATTATTCTATTCTCACCATTCTGACAAAGTTTCTTGAAAAGGTCACTTCTATCCAGTCAGAAATGAAAATCCTTTAGGAGATTATTCTCCAGCCTTTTGTAACCTTTACAAAAGAATTCCCATTGGGTTGACTTATTGTGCAGCGGAGCGGCTCATAAATCTATATCCTATGGAATGGATGTTTTTAATCAATGGCTGTTGGTTCTTGTCTTTCCTAATCACCTGGTCAAACTCATTGATCATGACAGCCAGGTCAGCACGGGGGGGACAGCCACCAATCAACTTAAATGTTGCCTCTTGAGCCATGTGTGCACGTGCGTAATTGTGTGTGTAATTATGTGTGTACGTGAAATTACCTGCACTGCTACGTGTATGTGTGTTAATGAGCTGCTGTTGAAGTGAATGGGTGGAAGGCCTCTGGCTCTAACGGCTGGCGTGTGGACACGTAGTACGAACTTGCGAGTGTGTGACAGGAAGGGTCAAATGGCCCCCGAGGACTAACAGCACCAATTTAACCATTGCTTTGTCCACGTGTGGCATGGGCTGGGCTGTCGCCATATCTGATGCTTGTGGCTGTGTTCAAGAGGCATGTTAGACATCCAGAGGTGGGAGAGGGAACAGAACAGAAAAAAAGGGGCAAAACGCAGCACTGCTTGGTTGTGCTATATTATCATAAATAATCATTAGTCGCTGCTAAATGTTGTCTGAATCATGGATAATGTCCCACGTGAAGCTGCAGCGTAGCTTTTGTTGTAATTAACCAGTGTGTGTTTTGGATTCTCGGATTTGCTGTTGTAAACATTTAATTAAGTAAAAATGCTTGACTTTTTTCCCCCTTTCATTTGTAAACTCTTCCTTGGCCCTTAGTCCGCCTCTCACAATATTGTTTGTGTATAAGAGCCCATTCCAAAGCTGCCATCATGTACGTACGCTTCTAGATCTGGAATATCAATATCAGGATTTGGCAATAAAATCCATTGTCAGGTGAAATTCAATCAAACACTGATTTAATATAATCATGACCACCACTTCAAAAATGATTTATGCCCCCCCCATTCTGGCCACCTCATTTAAAGCAACATGACTCTGATGACTCTGCCGCCGGTTATGCTGCCGCACATTCCAAAGCGGACCCAAGCTGCTGATGTGCATTCAGACAAATCCCCAAAGGATTCACATGAGGATGGAAATATTTAATAATATGCAGTAACTAATGTGAACGTGGCTGATGAAAACCTTCATTAAATGGGCATTACAGGCCTGGAATGTGAGATCCATGCAGGGTTGTATGATAATGAGAGGACCCTCAAGCGCTCCTTTTGTTCTTTCATGGGAGTTTTTATTACTTCAACACTATTTCTCCTCTACTCATCCTCCTTCAGCCCTCCTAGAGCTGTTCTGGGTTTTTTTCCATGGCCAAGACGGTGGTCTTCATCTCGGCTTGTCTCCTGAGTGCATGTGAATGTAAAGACTTCTCAGTGAATGGCTGCCAACATGCTTAATGTCCATGTTTTCAGAAGGTGGCTGCATCCTGTTCTCCAAACTAATTCGGTTCAAAGGAGAGAATATGCAGATTAAATTCTCCTCACTTCACAATATATATTTTTAAATGATTTCCTCTTGCTCCAGTCGGACTCCTTTGTTCATTGCCCTTTTTGAATTTGCTCAGAAATAGATGCACGACAGCAAAAGTCGCAATTAGCACGACTGCTGCTTGATAAAACAAATATCCCTCTCTATGCAAAAGAGGGGAAAAAAACGTAAACGCAATGAAATATGAGTAAACTGACCCACACAGCTTATAATATAAGATGACATTTTAATACATGCTGGCCACTCAATGGGTGTTCCATCACAATCAGCCTCAGATATAGATGTAGTGGGCTTCTTGTGTATCAGACAGCGGCTCATCAATCTTAGCAGTGCAGTTCCCACAACAAAAAAGGAAAGGAAAGCAAATTGCTGTATTTAATTAATGCACTCCTTTGTTATACTGCTGCTCAGCATCTTTCCTTCCACAGTAGGGGAGAAGGAACAAGAGAAGCGCATTCACACCTTTCTGTACATGGAGAGAGAGAGAAAAAAGTGGGCGGGGGGGGGGGGTGTAAAAAGGTGGAGATGGAAAGACAGGGAGGAAGGAGAGAGGGGGGGTGGTCTAAAAAATGAATGGCTGAGCAGAACGGGATGCATTCATTGGCAAACTTTATAATGAATGTCTAAGTTTGGCAAGCATGATGGATGAGTCAGGAATGGTGTTTGTCACAAACGTAATCTTCTTTGAACTGCTCTGCTGTTTCCCGTTTCAGAGTGAGGACTGGTGTTGCACTACTGTACACCGAACCCGCTAGAGCGTCACCCCAATTATATCATTAAGGTTTAAGGATTCATCAAATGACTGAATGACTACAGAGCACATGCACACATTCACCACACTTTTGATATCGGTGTGTATGTTTACGGTGCCACACTGGACACTTAAAGCATATTCATTTATCTTTGTTGTATTGTAACAGTGGCACTGAGGTTTCTTAAACGATAGGATGGTTTTAAGAGAACGAACCACCCAGTGGGGACGACTGCGCTCGTTGGGTTCATTCAGTAACCAGGCGGGTTTTCAAAATGTATTTGTATCATGCAGGATTACAGAAACACGACAGATTTTCAGAGCTGATTGAACCTGGCTGGATTCTGCCATTCTTACAACCTCAAAGCTCACAGATTCGTAACTCGGCATGCTTCAACATGTTTGATGTGCTATGATTAACTTGTAGTACACTGCTGCATTGCCCTGTTGCCCCAAAGGGGATACACCCTTGACTACATGTTAGCCTATAATCATTTGAAATTTGTCTCAACTGCATACTTTTATGAAGGTAGTATTAGCCCGTGAACAAGTTTGATATTTATCAACCTAGAATAGA
Organism: Brachionichthys hirsutus; assembly: GCF_040956055.1. Lineage (NCBI taxonomy): Eukaryota > Metazoa > Chordata > Actinopteri > Lophiiformes > Brachionichthyidae > Brachionichthys > Brachionichthys hirsutus. The sequence continues at coordinate 4,640,749 of NC_090904.1, read as the reverse complement.
ATAGAATAGAAAGCCTTTATTGTCATTGCATAGTGGCTACACAGTGAGATTAGGAGTGCTGCTCCGTCTGGTGTCTAATAACAGCATATAAGTGTAATTACACAATAAGATCTATGTTGTATACCATCTCAGATGGAAATATAAGGTGATAATGACACAATTGAATTAATCTGGTGGGTCTATATGTGGGTTTTAATTAGTACATTTGTCCTGGTTTCAGATTTTTTTTGTAATGCTGTGATACAACCTTTTTTTTGGGGGGGGGGGGGGGGGGCAAGAGTATCTCTTCAATACACACACCTCTACAGAAACAAGGGAAAACCAAAAAAACACAATAGCAGAAAAAAACACACGTTGTGGGTCCAAAACAACTAAAGGAGATGGGCCACATGCAGCATGTCTCGGTGGACATCTGGACACGTGGGATAACGGGGAGAGGAGAAAAGAGAGAGAAGAGAAAAGAGAGAGAGGAGAGGTGTTCACCTTGAGACTCCTCATCCATTACAGGAAGGCTGAGGGCCGCTCTGTCACACTGTCACAGTGACGCCACCTACACACCAGCCAAAGGTCACCGAGCACTTCACTTCTTCAAACGCAAAGTACACACACAGCATTTGCACCTTTAGAAAAACACACATGGACACAGTCCCATCTGTTGCCCTGTCGTTGCTGTGCTGCCATGCAGACATAAATAAGCACAGATATGCACGCCTACTGTACAGTGAATGTGAGATGATGAGTTCTTCTCTTTTAAACAATAACTGTAAACATTTAGCTTTTTTTGTGTCTTCTCACGCTTTCTCAGGATCCACAGTGTAAAAATGCACTAATAGTTTCTAAACAATACATTATTTACCACCTTAATTACTGCTGTTTTATGCATTACGAAAGGTGTGTGTGTGTGTGTGTGTAAGCCTTTCTTATACTCTTGGGATGCTTCAAAATCTAGGTTACAAGGATCAATCAACACATTTTCTACAGCGATAATTATCACTTATCACTTTTAAAGTAGAAAGATTCGTGACAATTGGAGCTTCAGAAAAGCATCTTCAAAACACATTTTCCACCACAAGCATAGCCCTTCATTGGATTTAACCCCATAGATTCCACTCTTGACCTGCTCGCCTTTGCTTCCTAAACCTGGACCCTCTGCTTGGCTCGACACTTTTGCCCCCTGCTTCTCTTACTCCAGCTAATCCTAACCCTAACTTTTGCTATTGCTTCGACAAATATCCAGTGTCGTCACTTTCTGCGTCTTGCCGCTGGGTTGCAAGTTTATCCCTAACAGAATATCGCCTTAAAACAGGAGGAAATGAAGGGTTAATAATAATAATACATTAATTATTTTCAATTTCAATGGAATATTTTTTTTATCTCACTAAATTGATTATAATAAGAATATTTAATTAATAAAGCAACTACTTGACACAAGGCTGGAGGAGAGTAAGAACCGTTTTAAATCACGCCAAAATGTCTGACACAACTGTGCACACATGAACGTTGTATATAAAGCCATCAGAAAGGCTGAGATGATAACGGTGCATGCTATTGTTTTGGGACATCATTTGTGATACACAGCTGCATGCAAACCACCCAGATTGTTGCTCTGACAGCTACCGTGGTGCGTAGGGACATCGTTGGCTAGCGCAGAAGTAAAGCAGTGGCGAGTGAGTCACAACAAGGCGCTCCTTTCTAACAAAATGCAGTTACCCCTGGTCAGACTTAAATGACCTGCTGCTAACGTTGGTGGCAGATACACCTTCAGAGGTCCTGTGGAGTCCATGGATCTATCCAAATGTAGGGAGTGCTGGAGCAAATACAGCGGATCAACGACAGAGAAGGAGGGAGAGTCATTACCAAAATGCAAAATTTAGCAAAATAGAACAGAAAAGCTGCATGAAGTATTAACGGCAGACTTTCTGGATAACTACGGATGAATCGTATTGATGAACTACCGATTGAACTATGCTTTATTAACTTCATGATCTCAGATTTCACTTTCACATTCTCCTTGGATGCATATACACAAGTGAAGATGAGTTTTTTTGTATTTTGGGATTCAAACACAGTCCAGATTTTCCATTTTCTGAGCATCGTGGATTAGGCTGCTGATCATTGACCCATTGGATCATTTGGTTCCTTCCCAGGAGACATCCTAAGTTTTCAGCGTCTTTCAACAAATCAACAGACCCCCCGTCATTCTTAATTTCATTTACTTTGCAAGTTTCCTTTTAACTTAGTGTCAAAAAAAAAAAAATACAGAGAACATTTAAAGGCTAAAGCAGAGCGAGGAACGAGTAGGACTGAAGAAGGAATTGTGAAGGTGAGCATGGGAGTTGAGAGAAGCCATTGCACAGACAGACTCACTCGGCGTCTCTTGGGCCTATAGGGAGAACAGGTGGTGTTATGATATCACTGCGGTGCTTCAGCTGCTGTCTAGCACAAATGTTCATCTGAGCGGTCACTGAGCAGTTACTACAGCATCTGGTTGCAGAGAAGAGCCTCACAGCAGGACGTTTAAGACGATCAATAACCCAGTCAACCTGCAGGCTTTTTGCAATATGGAGTTCAGCATACTGCATTTTAGGGGTAGTGGGTCCCAGGCCAGTGGGAAACGAATGCATTATCAGTACTCTTGTCACGAAGACTAGAAATTGCAATGACTGCCTTTCACCGTTTTAAACATTAAATATTGTCCTTGTCGCTACAGTGTGCATTGGTTCTTGTTTTCTTGAAAGAAAGGTAGAATTTGGTGACAAAATCCAAACAAAAGAAAACAACAAAAACACGCACGCCCAGTTTTCTTTGACCAATCTTTATCACAGATAGCTCTACTTTTTCTTGATATTGCACCTCTGTGATAATGCACATCAGAATGTCCTCAAACAAGTAATCAGAATGTTTGAATTGTATATACCTTTGTAGATATAAGCATCATTAATTATCCATATTTCCAGCAAAAACTAATGAGGTTATTACAGATTTTCTACACCAGCCATATCTTTGTTTGTGTGTGTGTGTGTGTGTGTGTGTGTGTGTGTGTGTGTGTGTGTGCGTGTTTTATGTATTTCTTTTTTTATAAAAGTTAACACATCACTGAATAATTCCCAGATTGGTACAACACTTGCAGTAGCTACCCATAAATCAATCCCACGAAAGTTATGCCTTTTAGGAATTTGGGCACAGCTGGAATCAACTTTTAGAAAACTGTTGAAGGCATAAAAACATTAACAACACAGTTCCAGCTCCTGTTCGATTTATGAGCAATCTCCGTTAATGTTTGTTCTTGCTCTTTGTCTGTGCACGATTTAAACGTGTTGTGATTAGGTTTAGGTAAATGTGGATACATAAATGTGGTTCATTCACATAAGATACAGTATAGTTATAATACTATTAACCACTAATCCTAACTGGATTATGAAAGATTGTGAAACAACAACCTTAATGACAAAACGGTCGTGATGTATGGCAAAATCTTAATCGATGATCTAAATGCTGTCAGACTGAAGTCTTGGGCATGAACTTGGGCAAGAATCTACGGTGGCCCTGAAGTGCAAACCACAACAACAAATAGAAGCACTACAACAAATTAAAAAACACTACATTAAGATAAGCAATATAACATTAAGGTAAGCGCTACAACATTAAGGTAAGCAATATAACATGAAGGTAAGCGCTACAATACAGTACATGTAAACCTTTCCTCTGGTCTACGTCTCTGTATTTTGGGGTCCATTCTAGTTCAGTCGTCACAAAAATATTACATTTGAATATTGAAAACCCCATTTACGAATTCAAAAATCTGTTTAAAATACACATCAACTCCGATTAACAAAAGTAATGTATAGCCTTTGATGATGATCCGGATCAACATGTGGATCCAGGAATTTTAAATCTGTGTCTGGGTTATTCTTTTTAACCTCTGCCAAGGTGGAAATGAATAACTACTGAACTAATGATGTTAATGTGAATTCAATTGCTAAAGGTATGTTTTATGTTATTGAATCTAAAAATGTAAAAACAAAATCACGCCATAACATGGAAATTAAACTGTTGTGAAGAAAGAAATGTACACTATCTGGTTTTACCTTTAATTTATCACGCAAAAAACACACACATATCAATGCACGGGCCACTTCACACTATCAAAAACAGTCATTACCAAAGATGGAAAATAAAAAAAATGAAAAGTGAAAAATCACAAACAGTAAGATTACATCAGAACAAGTGTTGGGCACCAGGCTTAGTCAGTGAAAGCTGTAACAACCCGGTTGCAGCGTGGGCGACACAAAATGAGAGTGGGAGAAAGAAGAGCTGAAAGGAAAAGGTTAATTGTGTCTCAGAATACTTACGACTGTTTGCATTTTCCATCATTCGCCTTGGTCCATCTTAAGGTTCCCTGACCTTTTGTTTGCTGCTAATGAAACCTGTGTAATAAATCACAGTGTCACACACACATCCCACTCCTCTACTCCTACCTGTATATTTACTGATTCCAGAAGTCCACGTGCCACCTCTCTGTCTCTTTTATCTTTTTGTGGACTCCGGGCCGGCATTAATAACAATGACACTCCGAACGGGGGGGGGGGGATAAAGGGAAGTGAAGATGGCAACCAGAGTCTCTCAATAAGTGCACTTCATCATACAGATCATACAGAAGACATCGTCTGCTACAAGGGAAGGGGAATGAAAGGCACTGATGGGAGAAGAAAAGAGGGGATGCGTTGAAGGCAATGGAGAGACTGAGAGAAAGCAAGAAATTAAATGTGATGACGGGCGGTTAAGTTGAAGGTCGGTTGGCTCAAAGGAGGATGTGCGGCACAGGATGACTCGGAATATCGGAATAAGGAGGTTGACAGGATTATTGTGTGAAATGGCCAAGTGTTGTCAATGTCGTGGTGTCATGGGGATTGCAGATTGACTTTATGAGATCCAGACCCGTTGTAAAAGGACGAGTATAAGTTATCATATTTCCTCAAGCAGATAGAGAATGGCATTAAACAAAGACTCATCAAGGATAAACCGCTTGTGTGATTTCATCCAAGCTGGGGTTTTTTTATCATCTAATCTTGAGCTAGAACTTCCAGCACCTTCATCGGCTCATTGTAACATTGTTCACATTGTTGGTTGAACACTGTGGAATGATGGTTTTGATTTACTCTACAGCTAACAGGCGCAGAAACCGGTGATGGGGGCTCGATTTGCTTTGTTGTTGTTGTTGTTACACACAGCTGTGTTCCGCACCTACACAATCCAACACTGTCAGAATAGACATGTGCTATGGTTAGCTCGCCAAGATGGATTGAAGAATTCTAGATTGACATTGTGCATTTTCAACGTAGTCATATAGCATAATTCAGACAGACAGGCTTTCTGTCTATTGACAAATTTGGAAATTCAATAGATTTCTTTGTGGGAAAGACTGCAGCTGCCTGGATGAAAATGTTAATTTTAGTCCAGTAACCATGTTGAACTTGCTTGTGTTTAGGACAGTTGTCACTCACACATATGACGTGAGTTTGTTCCTCCCTGTTGAGTTGAAAAAAAATTCACAAGTAATTCGTTTCTACAGCTTTTCAGGCATAATTACAATTTATTCTGCATGTTTTTCTTTTGTTCAACAAATTTTGGGAAATTTTCCAATGTTTCGAATTCTTTGAAGCCGAGCATTCAATAAGGTAAATGTGCATACAAGTCATTAGTTAATCAAAGTTACCAAGGTTATTACAAGCCCAAGAACTGAGAGATTTGTGCTGCCAATCCCTTACTGAGAACACAGCCTGGGCAACCAACTACTAGAACACACCAGATGTCTGGTGGTTCCCAGTCATCCAGGTCATGGTGGATCTCTGTGTTGGAGAAAGTCCAACTGAACTTGTAAGACAATCTTGGGGACTTGTGTTGTCCAGGGAGTTTCATCTAAATATATCAACAGATCTATTACCGTTAGGGGCATTGGTTTCACCAATGCTTGTCTTGAGACAGTCTGGATTCTAGAAGAGGGCCAAATTACCCTGATGATACCATGAATCAAGGTTAATGTAAACATTTTGACAGTGTTGTTTCATTTCGGCTTCTTCCATGTGCCCCCCCCCCCCAAAAAAAATAATATTTTGAAGCAGCTTGATTTATCTGGATAGCAACAGTATCCAAGGAGCCACTGCATGCTTTTTGTTTCCATTATTGATTATGTTTGATTGTATTAATTGTCACCAAGTTTCTAATGATTGTTTTGCGGTTTTTACTTCTCAGCAGGTTAATTACAGGCTATTCTTATTTGTTTTTGGATTGCTTCCCTTTTGCAATCAATATCAGCACCAATGGAATCTCTGCATGAAACTTTTAAAAATAATGGCTTTCCGGAATGAAGCAAAGTTGGAGGCAAGTTGGTGCAGCGGCGAGCAAAGACGCCGGCTGACATTATCAGCCCTGTAATAATCGCCAGCCTTCTCCCTCATTTGGGCATTGTAGTAATCATCACCTTTCCGGCATCACATTACAGGCTGTGAGAGTTTAAAACAAACATTTAATCATTTTCACCTCAGTCCCCTTTCCACAGCTGCTACAAGCACATTGCAAATATAACTGTTGAGTTTTCGAGAAAACAGTAGACACTTAGTTTTCACAAGCGGATACTTCAAAACTCCCACCAGTAATTAACAAGCAAAGACACGGGGAGTATGAAAAGCAACAAGAAAGACCGATCCTCAGTGGCTTTAATTGGAGAATCATCTCACACTCTACTGAAGTGTCATGCTGTTCACATCAGCAACAGCCCCCTTCGCCTTCGTGACTCTCGGCACCCTGCCTTTTCCCCACTTCTTCGCGCTCTCAGCACTCGCCTTCAATAGCACAAGTCAATCAGTAGCCCAATTAAGTATTTTTGTGACTGCCTGCTTCTTTCCTCTCAAGCTGATGAACATTCAGCCACCTCTAAATAAGAGGGGTATTAATTAGTATTAATGAACTATGGGTCACCAACTGCAGCTTCGTCATCTCATCAAGTCTTTGCATTGGCACGTTTTTTTTCATAAACTAGAGAAACGGACTGTTTTATATTTTTCGGCTATTTTATTTAGTACCAGAAATGTTATCAATTTAGTGAAGCAAAACGGCTTTGACAACCAACGTACGAAGCTAATCGCAGCCCAACCCTCCCTCTTCATATTCATTAAGTCCATTGCGTTGCTTCACAAGAGGACAGTAGAAGGAGTGAGTCAAGGCTCCTGTGTGTGGCTCTGAGAGCTTTGTTTGAGCTCCAGGATGCTCAACGACACGGAGAGACTGTCATTTCTCAGGCCTTCCCCCCAGGCTTGCTGAGAGAGTGGAGGTGGGAAAATGGAAGTGCAACAAACAGACTGTTCAATTAAGGGTGGACTGGTGTGAAACTGCCTGTGTTAAGGCCGTGGCAGTATACATGACTGTCGCCAATTTTCCAAAAATAGGAGTACGCATTGCATTTAGCAGGATTACGGAAATTACTGAGACCTATCCGGATACCGGTCTGGATACAAAACAAAAATCCTAATTTCCCATTCACTTAAAATGCAAGGTTTAAAAAAAACAATTATATCTTATTATAAAATATGCATCAAATTAACTCACCAAATATTACAGTAATGTAAAAATGCGTTCTGGATCTGATCCATAATGAGGTCAGGAAAACGATTTAATTTTAACAATAAAAACTCCATTTACAGATTCAAAAACCAGTTAAAAATAAAAAATCAACGCTGATGCCCTTTTACTTTTCATGGTTAGTGTTATAAAATTACCAATAATAATTTAGAAACTTTTGGTCATGATCAGCATGTGGACGGTGTAAATCCAATTAGGAGGGGAATGAGTTGCTTGGAGGAGGTCTGCGCTCTATGAGTACTTGCATACTGTATATATATTTTAGTGCTAATTGGTGCAAATACTGTATGTTTCTCCTGAAATAACGTATAATTCAGAGCAGCTTCCAAAACAGCTTTTATTAAGGCAAACTAGGGACAGCATAGTTTCACCAGTCACTTAAATAAATTCACTTTTTCCCATAACAGAAGATAACATTTTAAAATTGTCTGTTTTGTCCAATCAACAGTCGAAAAGGAAATTTCATAAAGCAGATAAAAGTAGGCAGTCCTCACAGTAGCGAAGCCTGAATCAAAGAAGTTGGAGTGATAAGAGTTCAATGCTGCAGAGTTAACCATTGTTTTTAATTATTTAAAGCCAATTACAAAGATAACAGTCCTATTTATGGCTTCCTCACTCCCGCTGTGCCATACTAGACTCCACTCTGACATTATGGATGCACAGGCCGGCAGCCATTCCTCTAAGCTCGTATATCACTGAGTAAAGGTTAAGGAACAGAACTCTCATCAGACAATGGGCCCAGGAAAGGGCACAAGTAAGTCTTTCTTCATGTTGAAGAGGTTAAAATAAAATATTCAAACTTTGCAGAGGAGTGTAAAACCGAGAGGAGAAGTATTTCTACCTTGAGGTAAACTGGTTGATTAAGACAAACTGGAGTGGAGTTGTAAAAAAATGGCAAGTTCATAAGTCATTGACTTTATGCTTCAGAAAGCTGTAAGATGGATGATGTTGAAATGTTAATGTCAGAACGTAGATTTTTTTTCCTGGTCTTTATTAACTGTCTTACAAATGGTATGTGGCAAAACAGAATGTTTTCATTGCTCTGCTCATATATAACCAACTCAGATTATGAAACCAAAAAAAAGGAAGAGAAGAAGACAAAAGATAAAACCAATAGAACCAATTAAAAAAAAATTTGGATGCTGGGGTGCACAATGTGTGTCAAGTGAAATGTTGAGTTCAGTGTATCCTAGAAAATGATCGCAGGTTTTGTCGTTTTAGTATTTTATGGAACTTTCTTAATTGTTTGATCTCTTGCAGACACTGAATCATGCTTCCATTTTATAACGAAGCAACCTGAAAAGTCAAAAGATAAGGTGCAGTGCCAAAGACAGCAGATGAAGATCATATCACAAGACGGGTTTATACTTTCAAATCAGTTTGATGCTGTCAGAGCCAGTGGCGCCTTCTCTACAGACCTCGTGATTTACGGAAATCACGTAGTGTATATTCACAAGTGTGGTATGGTCTAAGTTTGTTTCCATCACTCTGTTGAAATCATTGCAGCTCATTGCTTCGTTCTCCTCCAGTTTTGCTGATACACATTTTCACCCAATCAGATTTGCCACCTTTGCTGCTGTCTATAGCTGACGCAAGAATAAATGTCCTCTTGAGATAAATATGGACGACATTATTAATTGTCATGTTCTGTCCAGGTTATGTTGTGCATTTGCATTGTGAGAGGCTCCGAATTGCAAATATGATTAGAGAAAGCGGATGAATGGATGGAATGGCATTATTATACAGAATATTAATGCGATAAGGGGCTTGGCATGAAGCTGTTATCGAGCAGCTACAGAGGTGTATCTTAACAAATGTTCACATTGACTTCTCCATTCAGCCATGGTGGCTGTTTGTTCTTGACCCATTCGTTATCTACAATTGTAACACGGGTCAATGTGGTTTATCCCCAGTCAGCGAAAGCACTGCAGGGATTTGGGCTCCACTGCCTCTGACGTCTTCACCGCTAGAGCCCAGCATCAGCTGCCAGAGTCCAGAAAAGGAATAATGACATTTTTATGGATGACTTCATTGTGCAGAGTGAAGAGGCTTCCACAGTAACACTGCTATGCAGGTTTAAATCCCTATCTTGCTGAAATCAGCATACCTTACTGTTGGCATTTTTTCTTCAAGCAGATTCCTGACAGTGAAAAATGTTCATATTCTAAAGCACAGACTGTGTGAAAGTGTGTATGGGAGAAAGTTGGCGACTGTGGGCAGCACTGCAGAGCATGCGCGAGCGTGATGGCAGGTTTTAGTGGTATAAAACCCTGCCGCAGCCACTTAGTCCTACCACGGCGAATTAGTCCACATATGAGCACCTTGCTTCTGTTATCTTTAATGGATGGCATGAGAGGACTGGATGGGTAATGCACAATGTGTTTGGGGGCCAATCTGCCCTCAGCAGCTGGCCCTGGGAACCCCACCTAAGACTGATAGAAACATTAGTTGTGCACGTGTGCATTGACCTGCACACACTGATTCGGCAACACCTATACCAGCCGGCTTTTAACAGATGGAAAGAAAGGGGCGAAGCCCCCCCACGACCGCTCTGCAGCCACTCGATTGGATAAGTCTTTAAAGTCTTAGCGGTCTTTAATGCATTTATTCACCATTTATCTTCACCAAACAGGAAGCACTAATTTATGAGTCCGCCTTGTGGGTCAACGCTTCTGCTTTAGCCTATCCCAGCTGGCTAGAGGCAAGGGTCGGTGTACACCCCGGATGAGACGCCAGCTCATCACGGGAGGAAACCGGAGAACCCGGAGAGAACCCACGCGGACACGGGGAGAACATACAAACTCCACACAGATAGAAATCGAACCTGGAACCTTCTTGCTGTGTGACAACAGTGCTTCCCGCTATGCCACCGTGCCGCCTGTATTGACTACAATGCGAAATAAAGGTCATAGTAAGCTGAAGTAAACTAGAATCAATCATTTGAACACATTCTATATCCAAGGCCCAAAAGTCTCCTTTCATTTATTCAAGCCTCATCCAAAATAGTCATGTAACAATATATTAAGGTTATTTAATTTGTGGCAGCCAATCATTTAAAACTGATGGCTACAGATTTTTATTTGGATCTGCCCCAGCTTGCACGGACTCGCAGATACCAACCCTCTAAATAGAAATTCTAGAATTTATTTTAGTTACCGGTAAGATACATGTATTATTATCTGAAGAAATTAAACTAAATGTCACAAAATGTCAGCATCAACAGGATGGTCTCTTCTTCTATTAAGTTTATTGCAAATCCGTGACGTTTTTTCTTAATCCCGCAGACAAACCAATCAGCAAAAGGGACACTGCTTTCCTCTAAAGTCTTACCATTTAATGCCCACATCATCATTTAACACACAGCAACAAATAAACCAGGTGTGTATCTGCCCTGGCTGATGTCCAGGATGGACATACAGTAATGTATGTAATGGGAAATGAGTTCTAATTATAGAATGTTTGCTGCAGGCATATTTGACCCTTGACCAATATTTTGTTTCTTATTTATTCAGCACAAACACGCATGTTCGATAAAGTAATCTAACGGTATTAAATCTGAGGAGTGAGAAGGAGCGGAGTTGACATGTGACTGTAGCGTAATCAACGTGACTCTGTCCACACTCTGATCACCAGTTAGAGGACAAGCTGAAATCTCAAGGGCAGTATATGAATCAGAGAGATGATGATGATGATGATGATGAGATAAGCTGTAAATTGGAATATGTGGCTTTTTTAATATCTGGGTCCCCCCCCCCCCCTCCCCCACTGTGAACCTGGAAGGCAAAGAGATGACTGTCCACTCTCGCCAATCAGTGTCTGTCTGACACTTTTTCCATTCGCCTCCCATAACTTTTTCTCTGCTCAGGAGCGAGTTATCCCTTCGGCGCCACCAGGCAGCCTCTCTCCAAGCATAAATACATAAATACACGAGTAAAGACTGAAAAACATATAGACGTGTGGACAGAACCGCACAAAAATAAATCATTTGCCATGGCACACACACATAAACACAATAAAATGCACTGCTGGAGCTGTAAAGAAAATCTTATTACAGCAAGTCATTTAAATGTAACACAGAACTACTCAGCTGAGGGTTCCGACGCTCAGCTGGTCATTGTCATGGAGGCTGTATGTCTCGCTGTGCGCCTCCTGATTATGAGACCAACAGCATGTGTGTGCATACACATGGAGAGAGTCCGGTATGTGTGGACCATTAACTGGAGAGAGAGAACGGAATATGTTTCAATGGGCAGTGTGCGGGGAACACGGTTACTGATTCGACAATGAAATATATATAGCAGATATTGTACCCGCACAACTTTCACTGACGAGGAGAGGGAGGAATGTGCCAAAGACCAGATTATAACCAACAATCAGACACTGCCATGGTTTCCAACACCTTCAGTCTCCATTATTACCTATTCAGAGCTCATTCCACCCGACTGTCATGGGACTCATTATTCCATTGCTTTGTGAAGCTGCAGACGGGGCTGTGCAGTGGGTAAAAGTGAGCCGGCATATTCTGACCAGGCCGCAGGGGCTGATGTGGAGTGTCTGTCAACACACAAGTAAAGTACGCAGGGTTTGACCACACTCACGCGTAAGTAGGTTTAGGGGGGTGGGAACACATCTCTCATGGGAAGACGCAGCATTGTGAGAAACCAGTAATGTCAAAGAAATGCTGATGTAGGCAGACAAACGACATGCTGGCCTTCGGCATTCATCCATGTGTTTCTGCCACAAATGGCAATCACAGATAGATCAGCGTGGTTTTAATCGGTAACCTATAATATGACCTGTAACGGTAGACATCCTGGACAGGGACAAGTCTAGGATTGAAGTTTATCCGGGAGGGTTCAGCTCATTTAATCAGTTTCTGTTTCGCAACGGGGCAACACGGTGGCACAGTCGTGCGCTGTTGCATCACAGTAAGAAGGTCATAGGTTCGAATCCCACTGGTGGGCTTTGTGTGAGGAGTTTGTGGGTTCTCTCTGGGTTCTCCGGCTTCCTCCCACCATCAAAAACATTCAATTTAGGCAAATTGGTGCCAAGAAATTGTCCATAGGTGTGAATGTGAGTGTGTGTGTGAATGATTGTCTGTCTGTGTGTGACCCTGCGATGAACTAGCGGCTTGTCCAGGATGTATCCTGCTTCTCGCACGTAGACTGCTGGGATGGGCTCCAGCACGATCCGTGACCCGGTAGCCCACAAAGTGGTCAAGAAGATGAATGAATGTTTTGCAACTACAATCTTGACTTTGTTCGTTGTTTACATCGGCACAAAGTACAAGCAGGTTACTTTGTCAGGTAGAAGAGGAAAACGGTAGTTTTTTTTGGCCTCACTTTTGTTGCCAGCTTTGAGCCAGTTGGTTGGTCACACACACACACACACATACTTACACACACAGAAGCACTGTGTTATATGGTCCAGAAAGAGTGGGATAATGGAAACGCCCTAGGGATGGGAGAGGATTGTGCTTAGATACTACTCTTCACTGTCTGCTGCCTTTCCATGGAAGGCTTGAGCCTAACTTCAAAACAGTGATCACTGATCACTACAGCTGTGCAAATGAAAAATAAAAACATCATAAAAAAACCACATTCATATGATCTATGTTTGAGCTGAGTAGCGGCCGTTCAGTTCAATATGTCTGGGATCATGTTATACTACGTCCTATATTTTTAAATTCCTATCCATGCTCGATAGGAACGAAAGTATATGCAAATTATTTGATGGTAATTCTGCATTTGAAATCAAACAGACCGGAGAGGCTTGTGTAATTCAGGGAAGTGATCAGAGATCAGGCCGAGGGCTGTCACGGAATGGTTCCTGTGCCATGGACTCGCTTCCTTTGGTGCGTATGTGAAGAGATCACGATGACATGAAATTAGCCCTCCATAATTAGTGCCACCATTTGTGGCTCAATAAACAGGTGCACCCTCCCCACATCAGATACCTCTTGGTATAAAGTCACAATACATACATGGATCTGCACTGTGCGTAGTGGAAACCTGTGTTCCCCTAATTTGCTGCTGCATCATCATTTGCCGTCATTCACAGCCTCATTAGCCAAATCAGAATAAATTCCAGGCTTAACAAGTCAGCTAATCCACATACCTTAACCATAACTTGTCCTAGTCACACGCATACCCCCCTAAACACTGTGCATGTTTATATGATTATATATATATATATAGTATGATTTATTACAGCATATTACAATGTGCTGACATTACATCCTCAGAAAAGTGAGGCAATATATAATATAGTTACTGTTAACGGTATCTGTTTTAACCTTTGTACTAAACGTGTCTGAAAATAGTAATTATTATGTATTTGATATTAAACATTTGTTACCACATAGATGATGTGAAAGATTTAGATGTTAAATCTGGTGTAAATTTCCTTGCTATCATGCAACTTTTATAAACCCTGTTTTAATGACCCCCCCCCCCCCTCCTCTTTAGTCAACAAAAAACACACATTAAATTTTACTTTACTTAACAGTTTTGCAAAGCTAGAAGTTTTTGCTTTATTTTGTTTTGTCTAAATGTTCCTAATTGCAGTAGGAGACATTTTGAGTTGCTGACCAGGATCCAACCTCATCACTCCTCACATAACGCGCTATTATTAAACTGAGGAGAGATCAGAGCGTACAGGCCGATGCTGTGGTGGTGATGGGGCTGAAAGTACAGCAGCAGCATTGACAGTCAGAGCGAAGGTGAGAAATTCTTGCGCCTTAAATAGGCCGCCAATTAGGAGGGGGGTGTTGATGATGCCTACTGGAAATGAGACATACCATGCGTACTCACAGCAGTGGTTCGAGGTGTCTGCTGGAACTAGCTTTAGAACAAGCTTCGCTTCACTCACAGACATCCGTCTTTTGTTCAGGCCTTTTCTGGATTATCAAAACATACTAATGTCTTGATAAAAAAAAAAAAATCCATCTGACGCTAAATGAAATTAATCCAGAAATAAGTTTTAAAGGTCCAATATTCTGAAAAACTCACTTTCCCCATGTTTCTACGCTATTATGTTGATGGATGCGCAGGCCGGCAGTCATTCCAGGGAGTTGAGTTTAGGACAGCTTTTCTGTCCTAAAATGGAAGATGCATGCAATGTAGCATCCAGTGCTATGTCCCTAATCAAAAAATACAACTCTACACCATAGAACATGTACTTCTTTCAAGCATTATAAGAAATTACACAATAGTGCACTGTGCTTGCAATATGCAAGCACAGTGCAATAGTGCAATAATTGCAAGGAATATTAATTACTCCACATGATGCTCAGGCCCAGGAGAAAAATGCTGGACCTCGATCTCGAGAGGCTTCAAGAGCACCAAACTGAAAAGTTGATTTCATTCATCACAGTGTTCTATCATAACCTGGATGATTGAGAGTCTTCACAGACATGCTGGACCATCATCAGCTCCATTTTGTGTCTTGGTTATGTAAACTCTTAAGTGTAGTCCATCTCACTTTTCTATATTATAGCTGAAATGTAGTCATTTTTATTTCATCAATAATCAAGTTTAAAAGCCATTTTTAGAGGTTATTTTCTGCAAACAAGACTTTCTTATGCTGTTCTCTTGCATGTCAGCAGTGGATTATGTATGGCATGTACAGTATTTTCATTCTAAGCCACAACAAAAAAAACATTTAAAACAGGAAACAGTTGTAAGAACATAATATAAGGGAGAAAGAAAATCGAAATACATTAAAATGCACTTGCTCTGATAACATCTCTGTATTCTAAACCATACGTATCAAACAAAAAAAATTATATATGTTAAGTATATATAGTGAATAAGTATAATAAAGTACTTTATAATGTTGAATGCAATCTCTTCTCTCCCTACTTGAAGAGCGGTCATGTGGACAGGGTGGAACATTGAACTGCTTCTGACTGCCAGGGGAGGTTCACACTAATCAGCCCGGTGTCGAGGTCATCTCCTCGTCTGTCTGCTTGGATCGTTTGATTAAACACCTGAACTGATGGGTGCCGCCGGCCAGTGTCTTATCTTAAAGGTGTAACATGTGCTGAGCTTTGATGGTTTTTTTTACATACGGTCATTCACATATGATCTGAAAAGCTGTGACGGGTGGTAAGAGCATCGTCCATTTATAAGGTCAAGGTCAGTGCTCCCCTGATGCCATAAGAGCCGCAAGGATGGGGCAAATGCAGATAAGAACTTCCTCTCTCGGCAATCAATACAGAATAAAAAAATAAAAATCAAATCACCTGCTTTGATTACTGTTGTTCTACAAATGTATTTTAAGAATCGAATACAAAAGACCAGTAAAACAAAATAGGTAACATCCACCACAGTTTGCAAACTAGGTTTTACGTGTTGTGTTGTGTCTCATCATGAAATATTAACCCTGCGTTAACTCTTAGATTTACGTATCAATAAAGGTGATTATAATACTCTGGCTTAATTTATAGTTTGTCTGCAAACTGTCTTATTACTGACCTCTGATATTTTGTCCTTGTTTAAGAATCAATTGATATGGTAACCAACAGATTTATAACAATCCACTGCCAAAATGTCCTAAATAAGCCGGAACCAAACTACAGAGGCAACTGCTGTGTTATCACTATTGGCAGCATAAGGACTTATTTCCACACCACATGCCATTCCGTGCATTGATTATCCCTTCTGTGTTAGTTAGGAAAAGCTTCTGGGTGTGGAAGCATGATTAATGGGTTCCTAGTAAATATGATGGGATGAAACAGAGCACACACAACGACAGCTTAGCTGCGATGGAAGACCAACAAAGTGGGAACTTTTAACCTCTTACAAAGTAGTACTCAATGGGGAACAGGAATAAGTGCAGCCGCTGCCCTCCCGTATGGCTACTGTTGTGAGCTGAGTATTTGCTGTAACAACACAGAAGATCAGGAGTCAAGTGGCTATGTTCATTTGTTGTTGTGCAGAGTACCACGGGGGGAGGAAGGGGTGCCAGAGGATAAAAAGAATGGCACGCCGTGGGAGGTGAGTGACGGATAAGCCTGGAGAGAAAAGAGACAGACAGACAGACAGACAGAAGCACAGGTAGTACAGGAAAGAGACGAGAGGCTCCGGTTCCCAGAGCGCTCACCCAGGAGTGTTTACCCAGAGACGTCCTCCGACTGATAATCCTGCCCATCACATTTACCACCCTCACCCCCCCCCCCCCCCCCCACACACATACAGGCACACAGACCCCTTCCCCCCCTGCACACACACGTACTTGTGCCTCAACCTCTGCACCCTGCCAGGGGCCCAGGGGAGTGAAAAGCTACCTGTCACTGTGCTTTTACCTCCAGGCAGGGTGCTGAGAGTTGGAGGCTTGTCACTCCGCCCGCCTAAGAAGTCACCCTTCAGGGATATGAATCTTAATAAGATGGGGATGAAGGGGTGGGGGTTTGACTAGGTGAGAGCAGATACATGCTGCTGCTGTGACCGTGTGTGTGCGTGTGTGTGTGTGTGTGTGTGTGACAGATGGGGAGTTGTGGAGCGCTGACAGGCCCTGCATGGTTCCAGGCTGGCAGATTATTTTTGGTAATTTATAACCATTGTTGCTTAAAGGGTCTTTAATCTTCAATGGTTACTGATATAACACTCCAACGGCAGCAGTGCAGGCGGCTCCGCTCGGCTGCGTCTCTGTTTGTGTGTTTATGCTTTCTGTGTTTGTGCATTTCTGTGCCCCCCCCCCCCCCCCCATGTTTATATTTGTATGTGATGGAGCAGTGAGTGTGGGCGTGCTAGCTCAAACATATCAATGAGTCTTTGCGAGCAGGTGGGCGCATGAAGATGTACACTGCATGCGACCATTGAGGCCAAATAGCATAGCAGCTATGAAGTCACTCTTGAATGGCGTCAGAAGCGTCATCGTGTCACCGACTCATTCATCGGCTGGTCGTCTCCCAGCTGATCAATATCCATTCAAGTGCCAGGTCGTGGAAAAAACTAAACTCAAGAAGAGTCTTGGATTAGAGGCGGACCCTCTTCAAGCTTTTCCTACATACAATTAAGCCTAAATATTTACAATAAGTAAATAATACCTCTGATGTGTATAGCATTTACCGTATTATTTGTGTAAATGTTTTATAGGAAATAAGGCATTCATTATTTAAGCATGTATTTTTTATTTTTTTATTGAATGACATCAATTATCTATTGCAGTGCATGATTTCACAAAGGGCCATTTCGAACCAGCGCACTCACGGGTAGCCTGTTTGGTTCGCTGTTGGGAGTGACAGGTAGAGAGGTCCAATCCACAAGGCATATTTTAGAACCTCAGCTAGGTTGAGTTCAGTCGGTGTTGCGAAAGGAGGCTGCACCCGCACCGTGTCTTATATTCACTGGTCAGCTGTGCTTATCATTAGACCTGTAGTTCATCAAGTCTCTGGTTACTATGGTTACTGAGATGCTTCTTTTAGGCTTCATGTTAGCTTTTGTCTTTTCTCTTGGTACAGTGATAGTAGCAATGCATGAAATCCTGCATTGTTGATCATAGACAACGGCCTCAGACCTGAATCTCAGTTTATTCATGTATTCATAAATCTATCTTAGTGTTTATTGCTAAATTCTGACTGTTGTGGGGCTGCAGATTTGTTTTGCCAGAGTCTGAAATGCTGCCTGACATCGGTTCCGAGGGTGTGGTCGGTCTGGAAGTTTGGTTGTCTTGGCCTGAAACAGAGCAAATAATTCTCAGATACATATTTTACTTTTATTGAAGCTTGTATTCTCTATTCCAGTTCTCAGATTGAATCGTGCATTTTGTGTTTAGCATATGTCTTGTGTTTTGTTCCCTCTAGATAAATGCATTTCAAACTTGGGTGCATCAGATCTGACTAGTTTTGAGCTCTTTCTATTTTCTTTAAAACTTCCAAGGGTTTGTTTGAGAGACATTGGTTTTAGTAGAATTGTTATGATGTGTCCACATACTTTTGCAGTTGAGACATGGTGTTAATAAGAGATGGCTATTCGATCCTTGAGTTGTGTCTACCAAGTAAACACTGGCATGAATATGACCTGAGCTTGCAAGCAACAGTGGCATGGCTTTAATACATGTCTGCATGTAGTCACGGTTTAATTCATGGAAATAGTACATTATGCCCCAGAAAATGTTCAAATGGATCACAAGTTCTGCAGAATGGGAGTCAGACAGGGCAATCTTATTATGTTTGATGATAAGAGTGACTTTTATTAGATTAATGAATTTATTTCTTTATGTCTGCTCGCCCGCCGCACTTTCACTAGATGCAATACGGGCACGTTGTCAGGTGAGTCTGATGTTGCTCATTGTCTGATGCATTTGGACACATCAACAATGTAACCTGAGGTCAGAGACAGCTTTAAAGATTTGATGCACTCACCCATTCCTCCAGGCTGGAATCGACCATTTCCAGGCCCGTATCCAATTCGTATCTGTCGTCTACATATCAGTCATTATTCTTGGCCATCCCAAAGCCTTAGTGGTAAATAAGATGCATTAAAAAGTTGCAGCCCATCACGCCAAAAGTAGTAAATCACTAAACTGTTCAAATGAAGATGCCTGCAAAATCATTCCTGCTGCATATTAAGTCTCGTCCAGCTCTGACAGACAGTTGTAATCAAATCCAGTAATCCCACTTCTCCCTTTGCTCCCCATTACTGCTCATCTCCCATTCTCTTCCGGCAACAAAACATTTGAATAACAATGGCATGATCCTAATACCCACAACAGGCGCACCATTCGTCCACTTCTCCCACGCCGCTCTCACCCACTCTCCTCTCCACACCTTCCCCTCTTTAAAATCAATTGAAAGGAAAACAAAATGACAGCGTTTCATATCACGGCTGTGATACCCAGAGACTACACAAGGAAATGACTATTTCCCCACACACAAAAGGCTCCATTACTGCTAGGTGACCTCTCGTCATTGTGCCCCTAACCTCTGGTTCGATATCCTAGTGTCGTTGCTTCAGTGTGTGTGTGTGTGTGTGTGCGTGCGAGTATGTGTAAGATTGAGCAGCAGATTTTTGTGTCTGCCAGCGATCCTGATGCAAAGGCAAGCAATCTGTCATTTAGACGGAATTCTCTTTTCACACATTGTTTTATTGTTGGCAGGCTTGCAATTAGTGCGCGGCTATTAAAAAGTTCTGGCTTTCAAAAAAAATGTCAAGAGGCATGGCTGATTGTATTTCTCATTTGGAGACTGGTTCATAATTATCCTGAATAATGTTTTACCTTGCTGAAAAGATGCAGAATTGTATTGTATTTTCTGTGGATGCTAAATTTGAGGGTTTTGTATCTTATGCTGTGACACATCAGGGCAACAGTGAGTAAAAAAATAAAAAATAAGAAATCCAGAATGAGGTGAGGAAGAAATATACATTTTTAACATTAAAAACCCCATTTACGGATAAAAGAAAATATGTTAGAAATACACATCAACCCCGATTTACTTTTCATGGTTGGTGTATAAAGATACCAAGAACAATTTCGAACCGTTTGGTGATGATCCAGATCACCATGCGTAAATCTAATTAGGAGAATGAGCTGCTTGGCAGAGATCTGCGCTCTCTGACTGCTTCTCTAGTCTTTTTCTGATATTCTTTTGACTTTTTATCCCTCTGTGAACTTAGATAGGATGAACTCTTGGTCAATAAAAGCTTAATAAAAGCATCTGAATTCCATTTCTTTCACTTTGTTACGCAGCATCATTAACAGAGAGCTTAACCCAAGCCTTGCTTTGGCTCCTTTCATAATCACATCATAATCAAGGCTGCTCTTAACCTTCATCCAAATGTATGAAATGTTTATAATACATTCATTGAATTATTGCTTTTTTTTATTACCAACAAATTACAGTTATTTATTATAAATGTATTTTTATCATGTGATTAAACTAACAATCAATGTACAAAAATTGTGAAACTAATATTTAAATATTTTATATGCTCCCCTAATCTTACTCTAATTCCATGTCACCGCTGTTTTATAGTATTAATAATAACACTAGACGCCACTAGTCAGCCTGATCGTAACATTAATGGATTCCTGTGACACATAGATTAATTTAATTACAGCATGTCATGTTGATCCTTTGCCTAAACTGGATAATCAGTATTTTATCTTAAGCACTTAAAACATTACATGGTTTTGACATTGATTTCGTTACACAGTAATTGGCCGTTAAAGTGATGAATCATTTATTATTCCCTTAAATCACTTCTACATTCAATTAATAAATCTATTGAAACCATTTTCTTGTTCACACTTGACCGCTAAAGAAGAAAACATGAAACAAGCGACTCTCCCGTTTAGGTCACTCACGTTACGGAGTCACCTCTGGTAATTAATATGTAAAAACATAGAGCAGATGGTTTTGGACAAAGGGGACTTCTACAAAGTAAACTGGCAGCTTTGCTTTCACTGTCTTCTCTCTATGGAGATCGCACCGTGTGAAACTACTCTTCTTGTCTTCTTTATATCTGTCTCTCAGCGATCCTGAAGGCCTGCCCCGCACCTTCACACACCGCCGTTTGTCTTTTTATTCACTTTATTAATATTGAATGGAATTCAGCCACTTTTTCCTGCTTCATGGATAATGCTTGGAATACCATACAGTAATCATATCAAGTCTACACAAAGCACTCTTCTGGTTTCAACATGACCTGCACTTTGGCGCAGAATTCAGATCAAGGCCTGCAACTCTAATGAAAATCTGTTTTTGGCATTAACTCAATTTGCTGCAGTACGAAATGATTCTCATCACACGGGCACACTTCCTGTTGGCAATAGAAGGCACTATCACTATAATTACATGTTGGCATGTGGATGTCTTCAGACTGGGACTCGAATCCAACATGTGAAGTTTAGATCAGGCTGGATCATGAACTTCCCGCCTGAGAACAGCTTCCTTTATAAAGGTGAAACTAACAGTTGATGCCGCCGTGTCCACACCTTTCACGTTATGAGAGAACGTTTGAAGATATAAAATGAAAACAAACTGTTCCTGTTGGGTATAGATATGTTCTTCCTCCAAGGAGGTTATGTTTTTAACGTCGCCTGTCTGTCCATCTGTATGTCCGTCTGTTAGCAGGATTACGAAAAAACTGCCTGATGGATCTTGATGGGGAAAAAAAATCTGAAGATGGGTTTTGAGAGTGATCCGGATACCTGTCTGGATACAAAAGAAATCTAGATTTTTTTAATTTACTTATAATGGAGGCTTTAAAAAAATAATACACCTTGTAAAATATGCAATCAATTCACTCAACTCTGATTCACTTTTACTTTTCATGGTTGGTGTTTAAAGATACCAATAACAATTTAGAACCTTTTGATGATGATCCAGATCACCATGTGGACGGTGTAAATCCAATTAGGAGGGGAATGAGATGCTTGGCGGAGGTCTGCTCTCTGATTACTTTCCCAGTTTCAGTAATACATCTGGATGAAATGCAAATGTAAGCTGCTTCATTGAAATCAATTGAAAATGATTTACAAACACATTATTTATAAAGAGGCACATGGATGACGTTTGTTTCCTGTTTCATGGATTTTCTTTTATTGTTTAATGGAAGAACAGTTAGAAAGGGGGTGCATACTTTCTAAGTATATATTTATTTCTACTTGTGTTTTAAGACTATTATTCTTGTTTTGTGCTTATTTGTATGTTTTTCTGTGTGTGTGTGTGTGCGTGTCCCAATTCCATGTTTGAATGAATGGAAATTTCCAGGGGGCACTGTGGACCCATTTTACGACACCCATTCCTGACTTTCCACCCACTACTAATTAGTAATTAAAGTGTGTTACCAAAGGATATCGTCTAATCATGTTGCCTGTACGGTCACATCTTTATTACGTTGTGGTGATAATTGGTTAAATATGAAACTGAATTATAGATCAAACTCAAATCTAAACCAGGTTTACTCCAATGCTCCCGTTTCTTGTCCCTTCTGTATCTCCATCTGCTCCTCCTCCTCCTCATTTTTGAGTCTTCCGCTTTCTCTTCCTGTGCTACCGCTTCCTGTTCATCCTGACCCTCTCTTTACATTTGCTGAGTCTCCTGTTTGCACTATAGCTTCTTCATCCTCCTCCATCTTACTTTGTTGTCTTCCTCACATGTCCTTCTTTACCTCCTTCTCCTCCACCTGCTTTTCTCCATCACATCCCCCAATCGCTCCAGTGGATTCATGGTTGCATTTCATCTGGATTGCTTTAGTGATGAAAATGTATCATTTAGAGAGAGCAAAAAGAGAAGTAATGACACGAGGATGATTTTTGTGAAAGTAGATGCACTGAGCTTTTGCTCTGTGTTCATTCATTTAGCATAACCATGCAGCGGCCAAGTGACTCTGAACCAAAGCATCACTGCTAAGTAGAAAAGGGAAAGGGAGCAGCTGGGTGAAATTCAGCTGCCACTTCCAATGTGTATCAGAAATTGCAATCACACCAGCAACTCCTCTCCAACAGTTGGGGGGGAATTAGGGAAACCGGGGACAGAGTGTGCTGTGGCCATACAAATCACAACAAACAGTCCATTGAATGGAGGGTGGAGATGGATATGGGACGTGGTCACATTTTCTGAGACCTGCTGTGTTTGATAGACGAGGTTTCACGGTCTACTCATGATGAGGTATGAGGCTTAACACGCTGTGAGAATGACAGACCTCAAAAAAAAGCAACACATACCTGATCTTTATTCTTTATGATCACAGTATTAGTTCAAGCATCTGAATATAACAACGCAGTCTCGAGAGTTCATCTGTGATAATCATTCAGGGATGCACAGTTATGTGATGTGTTTGAGCTATCCTGAAAGTCACATGACTTTTTTTACTGGTATTTATCAACCTAATTATTGTGGATGCTGGGGCAACTGTTGCATCGATTGTTGTTATCCTGCTGTTTAGTTTTTACTTTTCTTCATGTAGTTTTGGTAGAATTGTGCCAGTGGTGTTGGAACAAGAAGAGCCAATGGCACAAAGATGCTGTGCTGAGCTACGCACTATAGGAGAGGTCACTGCAAACACATGCATTGAATTTGCCATAGACATAAACACATCACACACACACACACACACACACAATATTTTCTCTATCACAATAAAGGCCAATTAATGCTCCCGCTCCACAAGTGAACAGAATTGTCTGTTACGATACAGTTTATGCATCCTCTTATTTGTTTCTGTAAGAGCTCTGAAAATGTACTGGATTATAAATGCAATGGGCACTGACTATGCGTCTCCATCCAATCTCTGCATTCATCTTTAACGTAGAGCATAAATATCCCTTTCCAAGTTCATTCAGTGTCAGATCACTCTTAATACTAGTTACAATGTCTAATGTTTAAACCACGCATACATGCAGTAAAATCACTTTTACCTTCATATTCTTTCAGTAGTTGGTGCACAAAGATCAGTTGATTCTTTATGGAAAGTGTTTGTGCAACTCACTCAGCAACAGAACACAAATGTCGCTTTACTTACGTTTTTGCCTTTATTGATTTATAACATTATTTAAATTTAAAATTACCCCAATTTGCCCCAGCTGTGCTTTCTTTGTTGGGTCATTACATGTCTTGTCATGTCACATTTCAGCGCCACATTTCCAGTGTTATTCCGTCTAACTCTCGTTTCAGATTATTTGCTGACACGTTTCCCTCCTGTGTGACTTACCTGCCGCTTCCCAATGTGTTTCGCCTGTTTCTCTTTGCTGTTTCTCTCCTTGTATTTTAGGGCTACATGCTTCCTACCCTCTGCGCCAGTTCGACTTTGCTACAAGTGTTCCACCATTCCTATTCCTAATGATATCTTCTCAGTGCTTGACTTTTGATTGGTTTTTGACACACTGTCTTCCCTTGAAGACTGACTACTGATCAA
Source organism: Brachionichthys hirsutus (assembly GCF_040956055.1). NCBI lineage: Eukaryota > Metazoa > Chordata > Actinopteri > Lophiiformes > Brachionichthyidae > Brachionichthys > Brachionichthys hirsutus. Next base: position 4,616,246 of record NC_090904.1, on the reverse strand, counting down.
ACTTTAAAGACTGCTTTCCTTGAAAGTCTATTTTGCTCAAGAGTTGTGTGTTTGGGTCTTTTCCTGGTGTGTGTCAGAAGCCTTGCCAGATAATATCTCTAAAACCATAATAATTATGTAACTTGCGTTGATCTCCATGTGTGTGCAAAAACCCTGCGGTATATAATGTAATGTTTATAATACATTACATAGAAAGCACAAGACATGACACCATGGATCTACTACAAAATAAAACTGGAAATCAACACACAAAATACCCTAGACAATATGAGAAGAATCTGATATATTTGTTGTAAGTTTACAGTAGATAAGTACATTTGTATTGTCTTCTACTTGAAGATAAGCCCTTTTCATTGAATGATAGAAAATACATACATGAAGATGAATAACAAATGAGAAGAGAAAGAATAAACAACATGAATAAGGGAAAATATCACGGCCAACACGACTTTCCTTTTCTTCGCCTGTGAAGGCTGCGGGCGTTCAGGTCCTCTGAACGCTGTTCGTGTCTGTATGCAATGACCCGTTGCCTCACAGGGAGGCAGTGCTGTGTCATTCTCAGTCTGATCCGAGCTGCAGAAAGACGGCCCAGCAATTCCATGAGCCATAACAGCTTGCTAATGTACAAAATATAAAGACACACATGACCACAATGGCGCTCCTCTCCGTCTGTGACAGGTTCACCCATTGCACGTAAGCCCAACTTCTCTAGGGACAATACACACAAGTAGGAAGATGTGACACCGGTGAGCTGCAATGTCTGGTAGCTGAGGAAAAAAGCAATATAATGTCTGCGTTTGAACAAAATATTTTCTCTTAGATTCTCTGATTGAATTTCAGGTGTCCCGTAACATGCAGAATGTAAGTGTGAGACAGACTGGGTCTCGCTGTCCTTCACTCACCTCCATTTGTTTGTTTATCGGTGCAGTTTGAACAGGCAACATATTGGATATTAGTGTGTGATTGTGGACAGGGTAAGCAGTAAATGAAATGCACTTTTTGAAATCGATAAAGCTTTCTGAATCTAAATCTGAAAAAGATCGGTACAGATTATAAAGGATAAAATGGCATGCAAAATAAAAGACCACGATTGTGAGCACAATGCAAAATCTGAGCATGAGTTGCATGATTTAAGCAGCTGAAAAAAGGTATCATTGTATGTACTGAATACTGAATATATACTACAAGTACTAACTACTATATAACATAAAAACACTAAGGCAGACAAAGAGGCACTGGGAGAAGAAAAAAGCTGCCTGCTAGTGGGAGAGGCCAGTCATTCAGGCAGACGGTTATACAGGCGGGACATACTTCATCAAGCGAAGATGGAAAGTCAAGACAGACATTATGCTTACACAGAAGAGACGTCTGCCGATCACTCATCGAGATATATATGACTGATGCACTTGTAAGACTACACAGACAGATACACTGATCTCCACACAGACCAGCTCGAGAGGTAGGCAAGCAAACGCTGTGCATCCCAGATCGGTTCATTTTAAAGGTCTACAATCAGGCAGGCAGCAGCTGGGACTGGCCGTCAGGGAGAGATGTGAGGCCGCGCTGCCCCAATATATCCATGCAACATTAATATTTCAAAATTGTTTTTCCTGAGAATTTATAGTCTGGCCAGCATGTGATGTTGGCCTCCACCACACAGTCACTTAACTGGCTGTGTATGATAATTATTATATCCAAGCTGATGCTGTAAATTAGAATTCTATCTATCTATCTATCTATCTATCTATCTATCTATCTATCTATCTAAATGATTAAATTATCTAAATCATACAGAATGAAGCAGAATTTATGAGCGGTGGCACAAAATAATAAGCATAACTTTCATTGTACGGAACTGTGCTCAACTAAATCGGTTGTTTGGTCCAAATACCAGGGAAAACACAAAAAAATATGTTATATACTGTCGTATATGGGAAAACAGAAGCAGTGTAATACCTCACATTGGTCAAGCTGGAGGATATGTTCAATATTTTTGCTTGAATTCCTTCAATCAACAATGCACAAACTCTAACCCCCCTCCATTTTTAGTTCAGAGCATGAATGAAAGTTAACATTGAAGAGTCCTATTTGAAAGAACACGCGCGCGCTTGATCTGGTTACAACTTCACGGAGCGCACAAACATCCCTGGCATCTTCTCCGATTCGGCGCTTTGTCGAGTACAGTCGCCTCGTTATCCAAACGTGCATGCATAATGCATATTATATTATTCACGCTTCTATGGTCAGTGTCGGCGCGTTTTGCCAATAATCGAGAGCTGCTGTGCGCCGTGACGCGCGCGTGGACCGAGAAAGAGAGAGAAAACAGAGTGAGGGCTGGAGAGAGAGAGAGCGCGTCTCTGTAAATCAGCGAGCCAGCATCCCGCAACACGAGAAGCGCAGATGATCCTCACTGGGGTCTCCTTTTCTCTCTCTCTCCCGCCCTCCAAGCCGACTGCGTCTCCACAGGAACTTCCAGCAGCGGCGGCCAGACAGCATGGATGCGCCTCGTGGACAGATCCACAGAACCTGAAAGCACCTCTGAAAGTTTTCCCTCAGAACCCGACCAGACACACAACTTTCTGCCTGTTTGCGCGTGTTCCCAGTACTTTGTACTCGTGGACTGCGCGCATCGCGTGGCTTGCGGCGCCGTGTCTTTTATATGTTCAGCCGAGGAGACGCGTAGTTTTCCGGGGGTGGTCGGCTACAAGGAAGGTGACATGCAAGTTCTCGGTTGGACCGTAGTTCTCCTGTCCCAGTGGGTTCTGCAGAAGGTGAGTTTGTTTTCACATTAAGAAACATTGAAACAAAAGAACGCACCTTTAACCGCCTGCCCTCTTCTTTTGGGGGGGGGGGGGGGGCACTTTTCTGCCCTCTTATTTTTTTGGGGGGGGGGCACTTTCCAAGAAATCATTCAGATGAGTGAGGAAAACAAATGTTTTAAAGAACCGTCATTTTAATTATTTCTAAATTAGGCAGGAACGCGCGACGGGATTCAGATTTATTTTTGATTTGATTGTGTTTCAACTGCATTTTGCGAGTCTTCATCAAAACTTTCATGTAAAGAAATTATAGATTTGACTTATTTTGATTGCGTTTTGAATTGATCTTGTTTTGTTAGTTTGTATAAATGGCGCGGGGCGACTTTTGCCCAATCTCCAAGTTACGCGCACTTTCCTGCTGCATGAGCGTTTCTCATTTCCTCCCAGTGAAGCGCCTTTATCTATTTATCTATTTATCTATTTGCGCTCGCAGCGACTTCCTCTCATTTTTCTTCAGAAGTTAAACGCGCCCGTGGCTTCTGTTATTATCTCAGCATCGCTGTGGCAAATATAGTTTGTTCTCCTAGTTCGGCTGTGATGCAGCTGCAGCTTCTGCTCACGTTCCGTTAAATGCGTGCGTGTTTGAGCTTGCGCTTGTTTTGACTGTTGGGTATTACACCCGTGGCTCGCAGTGATAGTGTTAATGCAGTTATCACATACTCACATACCAGACTGCGGTGGAGTTCAATAGAATAAAATAAAGGCCGCGTGTACTCAGTGTTTCTCTGACTTCTGTAAGAAATGAAAGAGAATAAAAACATGGCCTTTCACAATGATGCGCTTCTCCTCCCTCGTCTTCACCTCTGACTTTTTCATTTTCCTCCCTTTTCCTGTTCCTTTGCTCTTATTTTTCCCCCTTCCTCTTTCATTATGGATCAATTCACCCCAACTGTTTATTTCTTCATTGAAATCCCCATAAATAGCTGCATATTCACAGGTATAAAAAACAAAACAACAACTGTCGGGTCTGAGACTGTTTTAATCTGCTATTTTTTCAAGCCTGAAAAGGAACCTGGAGTCCAAAACAAGTTTTCCTACCAGCCAAACATGAATCAAGTGCCAATCCGTGTCGATAGGACTGCCGGGTTTGGAAATTTCACTGCTTGGATATTTTGTTATTTTTTTGGAGTGACCCATCTTTCTGCAAATACAACGAAAGTGGGGTCTTGGTTTTAGTTTAGCGTATCAGCTTTTAAAAACATCCTGCTTGCAGAATGGGGTTATGTTGTGTCCAGGGTTTTTTTTTTTTGGCTTGAAAATCCTAAATTTAACTGCTCTGCCTGCTCTTCATGACAGTTCCAATGTGATCCAAGAATTGTGATCAATTTGGGATTAGATTATATTTATATTTCTTTCAATTTTCCATTTATTATGGTGTTTGATCTCTTCTTGGTTTTTTTTATCTTTCCTGAGGAGGTAATAGTTCAGTTTGGTTTCAGCGATGCGGCGTGGAGGACGCAGTGCTTTGGCTGACATAATAGGACAAGTTGCATCCTTGGAGTCCTACTAGTTTGAGGGCTTAATAGGCGAGGAGGTAAATGAGGCAGTGAAGCAGTGAATGCGAGTGAAATATTTTATAAACAGAGGAGAAAATGGGAAAAGAGTTAAGCAAATGCATGGGAAACAAGAAAAGGTAACATTAACCATCTCTTTGACCTAATTTCACGATCTCCTCGAACAAGTCTCACCCTTTGATGGGAATTTACGGCAGGATTCAGGCCCGATAAAGTAAAGTGTAAGTGCACCTCAGAGGCGACACAATGAGAAAGGATAAGGATCCTTGCATTATATTTTTTATAACTTTCCGACGAGAAGTCCTTTTTTATGGATAATTCTTTTAAAGTTGGGTTTAAAAAAAACACATAAATTTTATGTACACGCACAAAAAACATTTTGTATGTGGGTTCTCCAATTTTTCCTTTAAAAATAAATAAATAAATTGCATATGGTGTTCAATGCTGCAATCTTTTAATTTCCCTCCACCTTGCGCTTTGAAATGAAATCTACAGTAACGGCACTACAGAAGAAGAAAGACGCGTGAAAAGCTTCTTTGCTGTTTTATGCTCCCAGTAGGAACAATAGCATTAGCCGTCGTCTCAACCTGACAAAATCCTCTTATCCCCCGCCCCCCATAAAACAACTAGCTGTATACCCCAAGGATATTACAGCAACCCAGTCACTTTAATTTCATTATATACAGGCCTATTTCCGTTCCAATCATGTGCCATGCATTCAGCCTTGCTTTGCATTTCAGCGCAGTCGTTCTCTCTGCCTGTAAAATGTGCACGAGAAACACAACCGAGTGTTTCTCCATGCCTCTTGTTGAGGCCCACTTGTTATGCACTTACATTTAAGCTATCAGAAGAGGAGGATCGGGTGTTATTTTCAACATGGATTAAACCAGTTGGTTGGTGGTTTCCCTCCCACTCTGTCTTTGTGTCCACCCGTCTGCCTGTCTGTCTGTCTGTCTGTCTGTGGATCAGATAAACTGTCAAACGGCCCAGTTTCAGCAAGCAGGACGCTCCACTGGTCTGTAATCTGTGCAAATGATATTCTCTGTTCACAAACCGATTAGACGTGTAATCTGTTGAATCATGATGATGGAAGCAATCACATTACGGCTATATCTGCAGCCTCTGAAATTATTCCCAAAGATCACAGCATTCTTTAACCTAAAAACGGTTCACGTTCATGCGGTATTTTAATGGATTCTAACATGGCTAGCTTAAGGTTAAGCAAAGATCCATTTTTATTTAATTTGTTTCCGAACCTTTCAACCACCCTACATGGCCCCATTTTGACAAGCCATTCCATTTAAAATGAGTTATCATTTGTTGGGTGAGTGGACAGCTCCACCTCCGGCTCGCTATTATCCTTAAGGGGAAGGAAGTTTTATTTTACTGTGTGAAGATGTCCTATATTTTGGACTTATCTAAAATAAAACGTCATCACAGACAAAGGCAACACATAAAGGAGTTGGGTGATAATAACCACCCCATAATCCTACTGCTGTTGTGCAATTTCACATTTAGTTTCATCCAGATACTTTACGGAGGCAGGAAGAAGGCGCAGAAATGAATTAAAGAAGTCAATTACAAACAACATGTGCACCCTCAGTTTGACTGACGCCTCATCTACACCTGGAGTTCCAAGAAAGGAGCAGTAGGGTCTGGAATTATTGATAAGGTGCTGATGCCTTATTTTAAAAGCACAATGGAAGAGAAACGCGGAGTGGCAGAACATATTCAGGAGCATGAGCTGCTGCTGCTGCTGCTCTTAATACTGAACAGAACATTCCTGCTCGGTTCTGTCTGGGGGGGAGACACCTGCTCATGTTTGATATGTGGATGTTAAAGGTGGTCCTGGGTCAGATTCAGCTACTGGTCATGCATCGCAAATGCAATTCATCAGTGTGTTGTTTTTTAATTAATCCGAGTCGTGATCGCAGAGTAAATCCCCATCAGTGATGGAAGTATTTAGATTCCTGAATGAGAGAAACAAAATCACAGAGTGAGAATGATCCATTACAAGTTAAACTCATTCATTAAAACTGCGTTGTGTGTACACGCTTTACATAAAGTATCAAACACAAGCATCCATCCCTTATGAGTCTTTTGGAATATTTTATTCTAATAATATTCTATATGATTATAATCTGCACACTAATGTTTTGTAAATTGATTATATGGTACATATAAAAATGTGAAAGTGTGATGTTGACTGAACAGTACAATGAAATGGAGTACAAGAGTAATGAATTGGATAAAAAATAAAGTACATGTACCTACAATTTGTACTTCAGCTCAACACTAAAGAGTTCCACTGGGGTTTTATAGACACAGATCTCGTACTGCTAAATTTATTGCAGACATTTTTGTTTTGTTTTGTTTTTTGCTGTTACCTGTTTTCCAGGTGACGGTTTGTACTGCAATATGTGGGAATTTGCACCAAAGAAAGATCAATGCAACAATTCTCAGGCCTAAGAAAGTAGAAAAGTAGGACACATTATCTTATTTACTGAAGTCCAGCGCTTCTACAGCCAGCTCCTACCCAATCAGAGCAGGACAGATGCGTCTCAGGTTATAATGCTGAGACGCATCACACTTCGTCAGGCAGAAAGTAAACAGCTGGTGAGATGGGGCTGTGCTGTTTTTCACTTTCACACCTCCCTCTCTATTTTAAGTCTTGTTTTGTCAACTTCTTAAAGACAAATTAATACTCAGCCCCGATGTGAGTGCACTGACCCACCAAAAAGTAGTCTGTCTGAGTTTCACTTGAGATGTGATTTATTACATGCCTAAACTTAAAATTTCTAATATAGAAAAAGAAATGTCTTTCATATGAGAAATCACTGGTAGATCAGGTCAGATTGTGAAATAGTGCTGATTGTGATATGCTAATGGTTGGGATTTAATGTTTGTCTGAGATTATGGGCCTACAAACATGGGTTTAAGAAACTCAATGTAGTTCATAGATCACATGTTAGCACAGTTGTCAGTTTGAATGACTTTCTCATTCATATCAGATCTTAAATGTCTTATTTCTGCTGGTGTGCAATGGAGCACAGATTTCTGTTAGACTTTGCAAACTAGTCTAAAGCTGCTGGGTGGCTGTTTGATTGACGTGGTTGTCAGCGCCAGATGGTGAGCTTATACAGAGCTGCAAATAATGTTGGTTATTTCTAGAAGCCTCTGTCAAAGAAAGACATTATGGAAATTCCGAGATGCAGAATCAAACAGCTTGAAAGAAAACAACCTCTTGAAGGCCAGGTTAATATAAAATGGTAAACAGGATGTCTATCATATTGACTTTGTAGCATGATGGAGCTGCTCGGGTACAGAAAGCTTTGTTTCCATTGGTTTATTATTTAGTTATTTTCTATCTTAGTTAAAATTACGTGAATTTGTTTCCTGTATAATTTTTAAATTAGTGGAACCAAATGAGAATCCTAACAATGAGGGAAAACTGCTTTAATCATGATTCCTCATTTTGAGAAATGCAGCTGCTCTGTGTCTGTGTGGATTGTGTTTGCGTATTTGTGAATTGTAGATTTACTTAAAAACTCATAAAACCTAATCAAGATTGTGATAATGTTGTTGTTCTTGTTTTCGCTTATTCATTTTTTTAAGAATATAGTTTCCCAATCAAATAAACATAAATTTGCTTCAAAGCCACAAGTTGTGTTGCATGATGGTGAGACTGTCACATTGTGATGTAGATAAAGCTGGTATCCGTCACACAAGTCACACTTCAGCTGATGAATATAAAACTCACGCAAACCATTTTGGAACAGTGTCAGATTTATTGGATTAGGGAGAGATGCCAAGAATTATTTTTCTAAAATCTGGTCCCTGCATGCGTCCCTGTTATAAATGGCCGATTAAAACATTCCTTTGACTTAGAAAAATGTCGCATCCTCCCCGATGTGACATAATGTTACATCAGTCTGTGGTAAAATATCTATAACTAAAAGTCGGCGCCAGAGGAAGATCCTCAAAATTAATGTAAGAATTAAAATAGTGTTAAAAATCTTGCATTCAGAATCTCACCAAAGTAAATGCACAGAGGTATTATCAGAGTACTGTGCTGTAAGCAGTAGTATTTGATATACAGAACCAAGCTATCGAGCCAACCGAGTAGAATGTCACAAGGAGTAATTGTGGAGACAGATTTATTAAAATATATTTAAAATTGTCATTTTGCAGACTCATGCAGAATATATTTTTTCTACTTTATATACTCCTGAGTCTTAAATTGTAATTGTGAATTGTAAATTGTACAATATTTTGCAAATATTTATTATACAGTATACAGAGTTCATAATATCTTCTTTTGTATAATCTTATATAATACCCTATTCTGTATAGTAAGCTGTAATTGTACCTGTAAATCAAACATACTTTATATAGAATACACATTCATCTAAAATGTATTCAAATGTAATGTAAACATCTAGATGATTTTAGTAGAGCCTTGGGTTCTAATGTCTGTCTACAGGTAGTATTTACTCTTTGGGTACTTGGAACATGTAAGTAGTTTTTACTCTTTCTGTACTTTTGGCCGTTCAGGGACTTTTTCAGTCAGATTAATTTGTGGTTTTCAACGGCGACATTTCAGTGCAAACAAAAGAAGCAGCCACCATTAAACACGCAGTGTAAAATGTCAACATTGGAAATATTGAAAATAGCGCTACGAATACGATGCTATTATATCTGGCACGGAATAAACGAACTGGTGTCAGGAAACTTCCATCCAACAGAATAAAACCAGCTTGCACAGTCTGCATGGTGTCACCTTGCACCATTATGAACCAATGTTCCACAGAGGTTTAATAGTTTGTGTAACTACTGACTATATTGCCAGAGCAGACTGAATTTAATTGTGATCTTCAAGGTGAGAAACAATCCTTTAATTCCTCTGAGTGCGTTGGAAGTAGATGCGCTTCAGAGAGCAGCGTTTCAACAGTCACTACGTAGACCGAGCTCTCACATAACCACAAGATATCAGAAAGTTAGCAGTGAAAACACGGCCACGCACACAACAGGAAGCAAAACACCGGGCCTCACATCAGACAACGCTAAGGCTTCACTGCCAGGACAATCTGGAGGAGAAGGCCTGAACACAGCTGTTGCCCCAACCCCAAAAGGCGTGATCCGGCGTCCAGTCTATGGCGCAGCTCCATGTTGCGGCCAGCTTGCACTGGGGTGAAAGCGGCAACGATGGAGGTTGATGGACATTTCTGTTGGGCTGCAGTTGGAGAAAGCAAACAGCACACCTACTCCGGAAATGTCTTTCCGTCTCTGATGGAGGACAAGGGCACATGTAGAGGGCCGGGTCAAGACACCCACGCCTGATCTGTCCTGAGCTGAGCTGTAGCGTACACTGCAGCGTACACGCTCGCTGCATTTTAATGCATCGCAGCCTACCTCAATAGATATGCTGCCGTTATTAGAATAGGACTGTGTATGACTCACCAAGCCTTATGGAGCGACGATAGAAAATTGCTCCCTGAAAGGAGTTGTCGGGAAGGATGGGGGGGGGGCAAAAAAGGCATTGTCTGAGGAGATGATAATGCCTGAAAAGGAATCAATTTAAAAATATTACTTGTAATCTGTTTGCTGCACAGATGTGTGACACAGAATGGAGCTATGATAAGATTAAATATCCCCGAGTACAGACACACACACACATATACAACCGAGAAGTAACATTAAGCGACGCGAGCGCTCAATTGTTGTCATGACCAAGGTGTGATAGACAAAGAGCATGTCTATTATGCAGCAATTACCACTGAGGTATTATAGCCATGATGGCAGAGTGGGGAAAATGAACACTTAGCTGAAGCCGATAAAGGAACATTACAGCTGGATGTATCGCGGCCTTGTAACGCCGTCCGTAAAGAGGCCAGTAATCCATCACTGCGCCGTGTCCTGAGCGGCGGCGAAGGGCACGGAGAAGCTTCAAGGCTTCATTCGTCATCCCAGTTTTTTAAATTGTTTGAGTTTTTAAATATTTCCGCACCTTTTGCGGTTTTGATGGTGTCTTGGTTTGTGTTGCAGCTACAAATGGAGTATTATTATGGAGCATTAAACCGCAGCAGTTCTTTTGTACCATCTCAAGTGCACTAAAAGTGAATGATTGTTTAATCATTTTGTAGACAGGTTTTTAGTTATTTAGGATGACTACTAGTTTTAGGCCGTGGCAGGAACACTGCTCTTTGAAGCCAATCCATTCCTTTGAACCGGGTCCATATGTGTCAACGACTGGGCCAAACACCCCAGAAGATGATTTCTAAAAACCAAAATGGCCCAATAGTTTTACTCAATTGCCACCAGAAGGTTCACATTTAGTTTTTTTTTAAAATGTTTTTCATCAATGTGTGGTGTATAAGATAACCATTGAGTCATCCTATTCTAATTCTCTTGTATCATATTTATAAGTTCATTTTCAATTAAAACACTTCTGCTTCTTTCACAAGCAAACATTCTATCCTTCTCCTCAAATGAATTCCACTCTCGGCTTTCTTGAATCTCCGCTGGGGTTTTCTTGTCCTCTTTTGCACAACTTAATAAATAAAGCAGCAGAGGGAGACTCTGGGTGTGAAGTGGTCAGCCCTACTTTGGGCCGCTCCGCTGGTGTTGGTCCACTTCCAGAGGTCCCAGACTCCCAGTCATTTTTGTGATGTGAGCGGCATGCTCATCTCTTTCCTGGCTGTGAGGAGCAGAGTTGAGCTTTGGAAATAAACCACATCAGAATGGAACGCTTGGCTCACTGTGGTGGGCACTGCGTTCACTTCATACATGCATGATGAGTAGCCCGGCTCTCGGCGGGGGCCCACTAGTTATGGCATAGTGCCTCTCTGCTCATGGTGTTGCCTGGTCTCGGCTCCCCCCCCCCCCCCCCCCTGAGAGAAGCCACACGCTGTTCTTCATACTTCTACTGCTCGATATTGCGGTGTGTATTCTAATGCATTCACATGTGCTTATTGATGCAAGAGAGGGAGCATATGAAACTGAGCACTGGCTCACCTTGAGCCCTGAATTGTTGCTGAATCCTGAAAAAAAAATGAGGTTGCATATGTTTAAGTCGACATGTCTGTCTGAGCATGGTGCAGATACGCCAACGGTCTGTGGTTTAATTCCATGCACATGTTATTTGTTTGTGTAACACACAGCTAAGACAGCATTCCCCTTCCTTTGACTTTTTTTGCAGCATCTTATGATTAATAGTGACGCACCTCGAGGAGATATATTGAACATGATTTTGTGCATGTAATGAAATATTGAAGTGTAATCCGAGCGATGCCAAATATCATAACTCATGGTGCAGACAGCAGAGAAAGCTCAGGGTCAGTTCAGTGTGAAGACCCTGCTACAGAAGGGATTGTGGAAGAGGGATTAGGTTTTTTTTTTTAAATCATTTTTTAATATCTCCACCATGCCTTGTAATGGATTAATTCAGATATGCATTGAATTTATTGGAAAACCGAGGCAGGGTGTCAGGGGAAAAATACTCTTAGGTAACCCAGCTCGTATGACGGCTCCTTTGGTAAGCCTCTGTACGCCCTGAACCCTCTGCAATCGTAATAAATAAAGAATCTCCCTGAAATGAAGCCGACATACAAGAATCTCCGGGATTTTATGTTTTGGCTTTTTATTTTTTAGAAGGCGTGTAATAAAGGAGTATTGTCTCTGTTCTTGGGCATCCTTTCAGGAGATCACGAGCTACATGGGATGCAATATTGAGATGGAAGCAGGAAATGTGTTTGCACTGGCTGTCGTTGTTGTTGTTTTTTTTGGGGGGGGGTGGGGGGGTTCATTTTTCCACCTCAGGATTAAGATTTTCCTTGTCAAAACTTTCTTTATATATTGTTCCTCAGACTTTTTCTTAATGGACAGTGGTCATGAGATTTCAGTGCAGAAGCATTTGGTCACAGCTCCCGCGTTTCATTTGTCAGTCTTCCTCTCTTGCAGTCTTTCATCTCACACCTCTCTCACCTGCCACCTGCCTGTCCAAAACATCACAATTGAGCCTCTATCTTTCACTCCATCACACCACTACTCCTCTTGCATGTTCTTTCCCCTTTCTGGTGTCCCTCGCTCGCCTGCCTTGATGCTGGTCATGCCTAACCCCCCCCCCCCCCCTTCTTTGCCAGTGTTTCTGATTAAAATGTTTCCCTGGCAGAAATCAAATATGTGAAGACAATCTGATAGTTTTGGCTTCCAGCTCCCTTTGCAATGATCCCTTGCGCTGGTGGAGGCGAGATTTGTGTTTTCTTTTCCCCCTTTCCCTCTCTTGGTAGTTTCTGGCTTCAGTCAATGCGTTTCTCTCAGGGAGTTTCTGAATCAAGAGATGGCAGTCACTGCTGAATTATATAAAAACTCTGCTCGGTTTTCAGTTAATTAGCTCAAGCAGCGAAGAAACAGTGTGGATGGGGAGCTTGATGGCAAGAGGGGGGGGGGGCTCTAGCGAGGAGTAGACTGACCCTCCTTTAACTTGGTCCAAATTGGCCCAAATGAAGTTGCTGGGGAGGAAGTCTTGGTCAGGCTTGGGGTGGAAGAAGATTGCAGAGCATCGGGTCATCATCTCATGTCTAAACTGGCCCTCGCATTGGCAAATTTCATTATACTTTCTCATGCAGAGCTTAACTGTCTGTGTTTGTTAAATAACCTTGACATGCATGCTGCCACTTTATGCCTTTAATGTTTTTACAGTTTCTGAGATGGTAATTATCCTCTGAGGGGTTGTCATTGAGGAATGTGTGAGTAACCTTGCAGAATAACATTTTGTGTTTATTCACTGCAGGTTTTATAGAACTCGCTGGGAGTTGGTTGGAGTTAGACGAGTTGATCTGCACTCATGAGCGGCTCCGCCTCAAATAATTGTCGGATCGTTTACTTCAAACTGACAGAAACACTTCACTCATTTGACTGTTACTGATTTCTGCCTTGTCAGAACATCATTGCTAACGCAAGATATTTTTATGATTCGTCTGGTCCATTTTCAGATCCTGAGAACCAAACCAGATAAGATTCCATCAATATATCAAGTATATATCCCACAACATATATATGGTGGGATAAAAGGTCATTGTTCATAGGATCGGTAATTCAAGCGTGATATGAGATCAAAAGCCCTTCATAGAGATTGGTCTGAAAACAATAAAAAATCTAAATTAAACAAGCAATTTATCGTCAAAAGAGAAGTACACACGTGTGAGTCAAATCCAGTGGATGAAATATCTGGCTATGATCCAAATCCAGATTTCTTCTTTAATAAAAAGAGCAGCAACTCTCATTACTCCTTTTTAGCCACAGCTGGATCACACACACACACTCATACCACAAAAAATAGACTCCTTTGTGTGTGTCCTGGTCAGAAAACCACAGACGGAGACAGTTTCCTGAAGTTTGAGTTCGCTTTGCTCACCAGATGTCACCCTCCCCTCGACAGACATTTTGGACCAGACCCCAAACTGCATGTAGCAACATGACCGGCCTGTGGCAGTGACATAATGTGACACCGAGAGAAACAGACAGTGAGTGACGCCTAGGAAGTGACAGAGGGACAGATGGAGAAACAGACGCATATGTCCCACCAGCGAGAAGTGAGCGCCTTTCTGCACAGAGCTTCGCTTCTCTACGTTCATTGTAGCGCAGCGTAAACATGGAGGGGCAGCGCGGTGGTGCAGTGGGATGCGCTGTTGCCTCACAGCAAGAAGCTCCTTGGTTTGATCCCACCTGGGGCCTTTCTGTGTAGAGTTTGCATGTTCTCCCCGCGTCTGTGTGGGTTCGCTCACATTTTCAGGCTTCCTCCAACCACCAAAAACATGCAACTTGGTAGATTGGGCACACGTGTGAATATTTTAATTAATTGTGTTTGTGTGTTTATATGTGGCCCTGCGATGAACTGGTGACTTGTCCAGGATGTACTCTGTCTCTCACCAATGTCAGCTGGGATAGGCTCCAGCGTAAACGCGGGACCCGGATTCGGATAAGCGGCTGATGGTCTCGTCTTCAAAAAAAAAAAAAAAGAATGAATTAATTAACATGGAGGCCAACAACAGATTACTGGAAGACCTGGAAGATCAGACACGTCTCCCTTTGCTCGCGACTTTGGTCAAAGTTGACAATGTTATAACCTTAAACTGTCAGCGCATGTAGTGAAATATGTTTGCATGAGTGACTGCATGAAGTTTAACTAACTACAGCTTAGGGATGAAGAGACACTATTCGCTTGGATGACTGAAGTTCATTTGCAAAGTCGGTGATCCATTTGACTCATCCTGAACACGCTGCAGAGCTTCAGTTCAGTTCTTCCTCATTTTTGGGAACAAACTTTAGATTCCAATTTTTTCTTTAAGTCCCATTGAGCAATGTACATTTCATATTTTCACTACGGTTGTTCACAGTCGGTTCACTGAGAGCCGTCTTCCTTTTTGTATGCAGACAAAAGTTGCAGAAAACCCAGCAGCTAATTACTTTTCATCGCTGCTCAGCAGATGATGAAAAGTGTAAAGCATAGTAACAAGGGAAGTGCTCTGTGAAAGCGCTACTGTTAGATAACTGTAAATTAATCTGAATGGAATTGAAATTTGTAGCAATGTTCCTTCATTTTTGTTTGCTTGTTTGTTTTATTGTAAGCAAGATTATGCAAAATATATTTTGGAATGGATTTAATAAAATGTGATGGGAGTGTCTTGGGCCAGAATAGACCTTATTCGATTATGCCGTAGATCCAGAAAAGGAGTGGATCCAGGTTGTTGTTGTTTTTTAACAGGGCACGATTTTAGACCGGATTAATTTTTACCTTTCATTTCTTTTCCCAGTGAGAAATCCATGGATATTGATGGCACATTTAGAGGGTGTGTATCTATTAGAACGCGCAATCCCTAAATTTCAAATATTTTCATAGCAATCGGATGTTGGAAGCCTTCTGAACAAATCTGAATACACACACCAAAACACCCATAGAGTTAAAGTATATATATATATAGTAGTTACAACTAGATCCTAGTCAGGTTTCTTTGCCCCCGAGTCCGCTACTTCTATAATACATTTAAAAAAAATTGAAGAAGATTGAAGAAATGGATCCAGGATGTCCCTTATTTTTACTTTTATTCATCTCATTTCAACATTTAACTCTTAACATTCTTAAAAGCACTTCTGTGGCATAGCTTGAGCATTCAAGTAATAAATAAAATCTTTTTTTTCCGTTTTGGACTTGGACTAGTGCAGCAGGGAATATTAAATATGAATATTTAAAATAAAATGAACAGCACCTCAATTGCAAAGTTTCTCTCATCCACTTCAAAATGATCAAGTGACTTTCTTTCACACTGTCCTGTCTTCCTTTCACTATTCTCACATTTGATCCCAAGGCAGCAATAGTTTCCCTCCAGGGGCCAATTAACATGTCTGATGTATTTAATCTATTTAATTAATTCCGTTGAAATTTTAGCTGTGGCTTAATTTGACTTATCGACAGTTGCGGTTGACATGCGTGCTTTTATGGTTAAACATTTAATCCTCTCGAGACAGATGGAAATAATTTATTATGTCCATAAACTTTTTCAATCCAGTGCCATCGTCTAGTAGTACACTTCATTTATTTCTTTTAACTTTATGTTTTAGTGCATCAAGACAAATTACAGCATCATAATTCAACAAGTTACCATTGAGTATTTAGCCCAAAGTGCCAGCTGTGCTCCAAGCCGCCGTCTCCTTCAGGTTTCTGCATCCCGCTATCAACTCTACTTTTCAGTGTTATCCCAACTCTTGTTTGTTTTCTAGGTATTCATTTCCTCTACACTCTTTTTTCCTCTCTCTCTATCACTCCGTGTGGCTGATGTTTTCTTGTCGTTGAGATAAGGAGGCCGTTGTGATCTCGTGTCTTGCAACATCAGACAGCAGAGTATTGAGAGGCCAGCTTTGTGTCCCGATGGGCTGCTGAGCCACATAAATCAAACACATGCGCACACAAGGACAGGAAGAAAGAGATTAAAAAGATAGCAGTGCGAGATTGACTACCCCTTAGCCTTGTAAAATGGGACTGCCAAAAACAGTTTTTTGTTTTTTTAAAGTATCGTACCTGTGCAGCAGTCTGGTATCAAACATCCCTGTGTAGACCTTGAGTGAGTAAACCCCCGCTTTGAGAGACAGAATTTATGATGCGGTTTATTGGCTGAGCATCATTTTTGAGATCAACTCGAGGACTTAAACTTAGACTGATATCAGAAAAGGTGTGTCTGCAAATTTTGCTTTAACTGCATTGCATCTCCTCGAGGTTTATCACATCTTACAAGATCTTAGTCAGGCAAAGCAATTTGTATTTAAATATATGTGCATCATTGGAGCCACATAGAGATTACGGTAGAATAAGCATTACCAAAAAGAAATGCTTCAAATAACTGTTTTGTTCTTATTGGCTGTCTCTGTCACAGATATAATAGTAACCTCTGTTGTTATTATTGTTTTCCGGAATACCAAAGGCTTCAAAGTTGAATGTGGGTTCCTAAATACTGATTTTCAAAAAACATCTGAGCTCTTAAATCAAACTGTTTACACCCCACCCATCGGCGAACATCTATCGTGTCTTCACGCACACTTCAGTCTATTTTGGTGAGAATTGATTTTGATCTGTGATAACAAATGTTCTTTGTTGCGATATCAGCACACCCTCCCATTTTAATTTACCACATCTGATGTAGCAAATATTGGATTCCGTTGCCAAATGGTTTTAGTTAATGATTTCATTCTCGATGCTATTGAGACATCAAGCTCCAGCGTCTCCTTTTCATTTGACTAAAGAATGTTTACATCGGTTAAATTAATACCATCTCCTCTTACTCATTCAGTCAGCTGGAATCCACTCTGGCTGTTATGTTGTCTTTCTTAATTTTAGAATTAGGACTTATTTCAGTATTTCCTCTTATTCGTCAGAACATTTTACAATCAGTTGTTGCTGTTTATTTTGCTTGTATTGTCTCTGATTCTTCATCTTTCTTGCGTCAACCCTGTGCCAGGTAATAAAGTGTTTATTGAACCTTTTGAAAATAAAAAAAAGTCAATAAAAAAATCAGTTTACATATAAGAGTTTCAATTTGGATATGTATGCATTTTTTGTGTTTACAAAATGCAGATGAATGCATCTCAGGTCTTTCCGAAATATGAAGTCGATGTGATGCTGCGTAGACAGACCCACTTCACCGCAGCGTAATGAGAGCTGTGTCACGTAATGGTGCAACGGTGGGTTGTGTTCGAGACAGCTCCACGTCCTTTTCTACACCTTGTCTCTGTTCCTGTGTTTTGTCTTTGTGTTCTCAGTACCTGAGAATCCAGTCTCACACTGGTAAACTGTTGAGGACATTTATGGACTGTGAGGCGTAAACGTCTTAATGTCAAACATTCATGATGCTCTGCACGCGAGATAATCCAGAAACCTGTCTGCACACTCTGACTGAATTTAGTGTACAAGTTAACGAAATGCAGCATCTAACCAGTTTAGCATCTAACCAGAAGTGCATTTACTAGAAAGAATTATACAGGTTAAAATGATTTACAGTTGTTATGTACACAGATGACTCGGATGCGCTGGCGACGCATTCGAGGCCGCCTCGCGCCCATAGCAAGCAGGAATATGCTCCAGCAATTCCCATGAATTCCCATGTGTTCATGTCTCACTCAGACATAATTAGATGACCGAGGCAGGTGATCCAGCTCTCTCTGTCATATTTTTTTATACCTAAATATTGCAGCAAAGAGTTAGCAGAGTGACACTTTTTTAAACCCCCAGCAGGTCTGATGTCTTTTGCAAACCATGCAGTAACGGGAACGGTTGAGCCCTCGTTAACACAGACCAGACTTTTTAATCATAGCTCTGGTTCTGCTCTTCACCTTGAACATCAGCATCAAAAAACCCCACCGGTTCAGACTCAGTTCAGTCATGTGAGTAATATTATCCTCCAAAACTATCCTATAAATCCAAGAGGAATGTTGCTGACTCTTTTTTTTTTTTGTCCATTGTGAGAAAAAGTGTTTGTGTTTTTACAATATAAATATTGAATCTCCTTTTCCCCGGCCTGGTGTAATAAAGGCCGGAGTCAGTTTGCTCGAAGTTACCGCTTCCTTTGTTGAGAGCTCCAGAGAACAAGATACATGATGTCATTACTGATTCAGTCAGCAGAGGGGGTTGTCAGGAAGGATGGAGGGACCAGACGAGGTGGAGGGTAGAAAAAAATATCACAGCTAAAATTAAAAAATGCCACCAAATGAAATAAAGATGAGTGTAGCACTGAGCCACAGACTGAATATGAAAGGCAATTCTGTGATATAAACATGGCTGGTAGGAGAGTTGAACAGAATTCTAATCTCCAAACTATATATAACCCTCAGGAACAGTGCTGATCTCTAACCTGCTGATCACCCCATAACATTTAGGGATCAATCCTGCCTCTGCGATCTGAGCTGTTTCCTGCTCACCTCGGCAACAAGAGACAGGAAGACATAGAAGGGAAGAAAGCATCTCCCATGTTTAATAAGATTTCATGTTATTTTTCCCCATCTGTAATGCCTTTATTATTGAAGATTGGCTTAGCAGTGAAAGGTATCGATTGTGAGACGGAGTCTCGACGGAGCGAAGAGAAGGAAACAAGGATGAAGGGTGTGTTTCTCCACCACACAACAAGCAGGGTGCTTTTTATCATTTTAATAAATCAAAGGAGCCACACTTCATGCACAGACATGACGTTTATTCATGCTTCATGCAGACATGTAACGTGTCCTGTCATGAAGAGGCACTCTTAACAATCACAGTGGGCGTAAGACGCACGTGCAAGCAGCGACACGACCCCTAAATGCTAGAAAAATAGAATTGCTTATGTGATGCCACATAAGAGAGGCGACCGTGAAAATAAAGCTGAGACATTTTATTTTATTTCAGTTGGCTATCATGTGCATGCTCTTTATTGATTTGGAAGTTACTACTATAGGATACATGGTTTTAATTTTCTTTTGAAAATTCTGTATACAAATTCCGAAATAGAGAAAAGAAGGAAGGAGAAGACCCAAACGAGATGATGAGTGAGTGACTGTGTTATGCTCCTATTCTTAGCGCTCTGGTGTGGATGCAGTCCTAATGATGCCTTTTGACCGTAATGCCTCACGCTCAAGGTCAGACGTCCTCGGATGCATCGTGGACAAGGTGTCCTGGGCCAATGAGGAGCCGATCGAGTTTGCTGTTGTTGTAGTTTTCTGTGACTTTGCTCTGGAATGTTTCACTCTTCCACCTGAAAGAAAAACAGATGCAGCCACAGGAAGCCTGATTTATGCAGGAGCGCAGCTCCGAGGAGACTCGCCAACACCCGGTCTGCATGTTGCACGTGAAGTCATAGTTTTTTCAAGGTGCCTGCAATCTAATACAAATCACCTACAATTTCACACGACAGCTGCTGATAACGATAATCAAAACAAAGGACGCGTGATTCTCAAAGTCACGGAGGAGGGTGTGACTAACGTACCTGGCCAGCTGCAGACGTTCCTTGCAGAACACACTTCCACTCACAGGAAGAGCTGACAGGCTGAGGTCGCGGTTAACAGTCACTCCATCCAACAGCTGACTGTAGTATCTGTGTATGTGGAAAAAATCATTCTTTGGGATTAAATAATAACGTAACGCTGAGCATGTCTGCATGTCTTGGGTTGAAGTGTCAAGTGGAGTAGCTAGTTTTCACAGATAAGACAGATGCAGTGGAGTGGCACGGAGAGAAAAAAAACCCTGAGCTGATACAGAAGCAACCAGATGTGCTCAGTGGTTGGACCGTCTCTGGTTGCTGCTGTAAAGTCTGAATAGAGTAACAGAATAAAATGTTTGTTTTTTTAGATCTTAACCTTTATGTTTATGTCATGCTTTTAATATATAAAATGCTTTACTAAGTTACCTAAACAGACTTTAGAAAAATTGCTTGATTATGGGATGTTGGTTGACCAAAGTTGAAAGTGAGAATAGAACAGCAAAGTATCTCTTTGACCATAGGTCAAGCTGGAGCTTGTACCAAAGTCCCATTGCTGCATGGTTCTTAACAAATTAGGAAACTGGTGTTAGAATATAATGTTTCCCAAATGTGGAGCCATTCGTAGAAATTAGCTAAATTAGATGGGCTGGTCCCTTTTGCACCTTTAAGAGGTGCACCTTAGCATGATTGCATGTGTTTTCTTTAAATGGCTGCATTGTGGTTTGTTTTAATGTATATTTTTTAATGCAAGCACTGTAATATATCATGTTTTTAATTGTTGTGTTATTTGTGACTTTAATGACCTTACAAAGTGAACCCACCCTATTTCAATAAATTGAATGAATGGAATAATAAAGAAATACATTGGCTCACTGAGATTCATTAGTGTTATACACTGATTTACAACAGAGGGGTGACTGCATGATGGCTTCTCTATTGCCTATGATGTTGATTTATCTTTAGTTCTAACAGCAAAAATAGAATGAAAATGCTATTTACTGGTATTTTTTTTTTACTCTGCTCACAAACCGCAAACAAGTTGCTTTTCACATCCTTCCCAGAGCGCTGGTCTGTCCTGTCCTGGAGACAGAAGCAAGTGGATAAATGGACTTAAGGAAAACATTAAAATGAGGCTAAGGGAAGGGATTAGGAATCAGAAGCAACAACAGAAGAGGATGCAACATGGTGGACGGCCTCAGATTGACTAGAGGGAAGGAGACTCAGTCTGTCTCACTTGCTTGGATCATTAATTTGTGTTCTAATTAGCAGGAATACCACAGTTGGAATGTGATGATGAGGATGAGGAGGAGCCATGTGTGTGTCCTGTGTTTGTGACCTGCCCTGGCTCCAAGTCTCCTGGCTTGTTAGAAATGACAGATTGAAGTTCTCCTGCACCCCCCGCCACCCCCCCACCCACCCACCAGGCTCGCCCCATTCCACCACCCAACCCACCCATCTGCTCTGGACGCATGCCAGATCTTTAGACCAGTCTTGTGTTTGCGCAGTGTGGGCATGTGTGTGTGTGTGCTTGTGCTCATCTGTTTTGTCACTGTAGATCTGGCTGGACCAGTTATGGCGCTCAAGTGGTTTCTGGTTGTGCTTTTGTTGCATCATTTTCTCTGTGAATTCCAAGCCCAAGCTGGTTTGCTTGATATAAAAGTTTTTGTGCAGAAAAAATGTGGCTGAAAACTCTCGAACGCCATCCTGATTCAGATTCAGCAAAAAGTGATTAAAAGGGCAGTTCACCATAAAACCAAAGGTAGATAGCTTTCTTCATTTGTGCTGCTATTTGTCCCTCTTGGTTATTTCGGGGAGTGTTTTGGCTGTGTCGTCGGTAGCAACTGAGCCTTTCCCAAAAACTGTCAGAAGAATCCTGTGAAAGTACTGCAAGTGACTTCGCGGGCCACAATTCATTTCCTGTGTTTTCTCTTTGTTATTGTGGCTGAACAGCCGAGCGTTTCATCAGCTGTCCTGTGATTCTTAAAGACCCCGATGGTGTCAGTCTTGCCTCCCCAGGGTCTGAAAACATTCATTTAGATAATGCCAATAGTCAATCTTCCAATCCGTTTCTCCCGGACACATCTGTGAGAAATATATCAGCGTTGATATCCTTTGGTCAGTGACATCACATTTATAAAAGCTGTGTGTGTGTGTGTGTGTGTGTTTACTGAAGCTGTTCCAGTAAAGCATCTTGCCCAGGGACAAAGGAGAGCTGCCCCACACAGTAATTGAACCACAGATCCTGCTGGACTATTAGTCACAAGTCTGGGTCTGTTCAGAGCCTTTTATCACCGTTGAATCAACACAGGTTGTGTGGATGAGAGCAGGTCAGTAAGACAAACAGGGGATGTGGTAAGAACAAAATCCCAATAGCTATCCGAGCAGCTTATTTAGACGTGAGCTCAAACTGAATACGACATACAATTCCCCAGTTAACTGCTAAGATTTGACATTCGGATGAAGTTGCTGCTAAAATGAATTCAAAAAGAAGAAGAAACGAAACCTCGGATGACAAGAAATGCGAATTCAATTGCAAATCTTCATCCCAGTTCAGCTTCTTTGTCCAGCTTTAACACACCTCCTTTGTGGTCACACAGAAGAAGGTGTACAATAATAAAAGCGCTCTAATTTCCTCCGATTAAAGCGATTTGATTGCTCAGATGTTCTGTCGAATGTTCCTGTGATGACAGGAAGATTATCTGCCGTTGAGCCAGGCTGGCGTGTCAAGATGAGATCAGCTTATAATAGATGTTTTAATATTAAAATGCATTGTCCATCAGTATATCACCTTTGTCTTTGATGATCTTTAAGCTGCTGTTACAAGATGCACAACCACAGCTATGAAAAATAATAAATAACAAAACAATAAAAACAACAACAATAGTAAACAAATTATATTATTAATATATGGTTGTGCCATTACAGCCAGTGTAGAAAATCTGTTACCGGGACAGCATCATGGCATTGATGGATATCTGCAAATTCAGTACTGGATTAAGTGGCCTATTAATCTATATACATGTGGCAATCAATCAATAAGCAATAATCGATCACGAAGTGTTTTTGTATTTGCTTTTTGATGGTGATTTGTAGCTTTCATTGGTCATAACAAACAGAATATTGTGTGTGTGTGTGTGTGTGTGTGTGTGTGTGTTGGTACTGACCACCAGGCAGCACCCCGCAGGTGAGATGCCCGGAGCTGCTGCAGCAAGGCAGCAGACAGAGAAATACTGCTGTCCACAGCAGCAGGAGGAGAAGCTGCCCGGAGACGTTCAGGCCCGCTTACAACAGACACACATCATCTCAGTGGACACAATCGTGTGCGGAAAGACAATTCAGTGTGTGTGTCAATTCTGTTCATATCTACTCTGATATTGGCTCTCAGAGTGTGAAACTATGTCGAATGATGGAAAGACACCGATTCTGGAGAAGGGCGAGCAAAGAGGAAAGAGAGGGAGAGGGAGCTTGTAAATGGATATGTGGAGCAGCACAGACGCTTCAGCTTCTCTCTCTTTAGTATATCCAGCCTCTGTCCTTCCTTCCTCCCCTCTCAGAATACTATTCTGCTTTGTTCAACTCTTTATTCGACTCACTATAGAAGTCGCTGAATCGGTTGAGGTGCTACAGTATGTACAGAACACCCGACCCCTCGTGGCTCATCCTGTGATACAGAATGAGAGCAGGGCCGCTGGTCAGCAATCTGCTTTCCTACATCCAGATGGTGCATGTGAAAGATCCCAGTCAGGGGTCCCAATGCTGCGTCCTTGAAGCTGGTTGATTTATACACTGGCAAAGGCATCCAAGAGGTGAGGAGAACACTTGCTATATGTTGATCATTAGCGTCTCTGTGAATTGTCTAATTTTATTCATTTCTTTATTGCATCTCTGTCAGTTTATTAAAATTATTCTTCGACAATAAACTGTTATTGAAGCTACGCGAACAACAGGCGCTATATCACTACTGCCTCTACAGCAGGTGTGTGTGTGTGTGTGTGTGTGTGTGTGTATAACCTTGAATTGAACAGGGGGAATGTCGCCATGCCCTCCTGCCGGCATCTCTTGGGGTTTTTATTCATGGACGCCTCCGACTGTTTTCTCTACAATTAACTCTTCCATCAGCCCCAGTAAAGACAGTCTGCCCCAAGCTGGACAGCCACATATCCCCTCACAGGTTTGAGCTTTGCCCCCCGACCCATTCACACCCTGCTCAGCCCCACTTGGCTTAGAGCCCAAACACATGGAGAGCATTCTTCACATTGGGCAAAGGGGCGAGAGGCTTGGGCTCCCACAGCAGCACAAAAGGAAAGTGTGAGCGAAGCAGGTGTGGTGGAGGATTAGAAGGATGAAATGTTGAGACTAAGAAAAGAGCTTGCCAGGGTTCTTTTAACATCGACATGGGAAGATGGAGGTGCAAATGGATGATGCGTGAAGGAAAATAAGGAGAATAAAGAAAGAAGCGGGGATCAGAAATAAAATGGTGGAAGGAGATACAGAAGAACCTATCAGAGATTGTTCTAATACTAATCATGTCATCGTTGAGGAACACTGAGGTCGCCGAGAAAGAGGAAATTACGCAAATGGACAGAGACATGAGAAAACGAAGGAAGAAAATGAGAATGCAAGGATGAAATGGAATGTAAAGCATCTCGGTCATGGAGGGGAATGAAAGGGAAACTCTTGACTGGCAGCGGATTGGATTTAGGGAATGATGGATGATGGGTGAGAGAATGACTTAGCAAAAGAAGTAAGGGATGAACCTATGAGGATGGATGGGTGAAATCCAGGAATGAAGGAATGGAATGTCAGGTGCTTGTTATAACTGCTCTTGTCATGGATGGGTGAGTGAATGAGTGAAAGGATTAAGACATTTAAAACATGGTAGTAGGGGACAGATTGAAGAAGTTGAATGAATGAAGTTGGAGTAGATTGCCACAGTTATTATTGTCATACACAGTATATGGGTGTACCGATGGAAGGGTGTGGGAGAAAAGGAGAGACACAATCCAAATGGAGAAATTATCAATTTGAAATGGGAGGATCAAAGTACAAAAGACAAGTCATTGCATATGAGTTTTAATTTTGTCACGGGTGAAGGAAGTGATAGAAAATAAGGAAGAAAACATTAAGAGAATGAGAAAGAATGAGTAGGGCGCATCCAGAGTTATTCAAAGTTTAAGACATGTCGTCCTACATGGATCAATGGATGAAAGGATTGAGACATGAGAGGATGTATGGAATAAGGAGGATGGCGAGATAGATAAAAAAGGAATGAATAAAGGAGAATTAGTCATGTCATACATAGTTGGAGGGATGAAGACATGGAAGAAATGGGAAAATGGAGACCCGGAAGACAGATCAGATATGGAATTAAGGAAGGATGGCGAAAATGAGGGGTGAAGGAAGATGAAAAAAAAAAAAAAGAAATGAAATGAAATGGTTTGTAGGCCGTGGTACCTGGGGGGGGAAGAGCAGGTCTTTATTCTGGTGAGTAACTTTGACACGCTTGCGTTGCGCCCAGTGCCAGTCCATCCGTCATCCGGCTCTCCCACTGATGAGCACTGGAAACAAATCTGAGGAAGCCAGGCTTTATTTTGCCGCCTGGGTGACTTGTCTGAGTCGTCAGAGGTCCATGTGTCCCTGCATCACTCCTCGACGGACGTCTCTCAGGCTTAGCAGCACCTGCTGGGAGTATCTGCCTCCCTCCTTTTACTGCATCTATTCATCATGCAGATAGTTAGTTTCTGCTTCCTCGTTGTCATTCCTCTGTGTTTATTGGATTCCTTATTTATCACAAAAGTTTCTGCTGTTTATCTGCCTGACGACTCTCTCTCTCTCTCTCTCTCTCTCTGTGTGTGTGTGTGTATAGATATGCACTTGATAAGTCGCGAAACCCAGAGGGCATCAATCACTGTCACTTAGCTGCTCAACATGTCGCTCATGCTGCTCGAGCCTCGGTACCCCACACCTCCTCTAAGCCCTTCCTGCTTGGTCTAACATCAATGAATTTCAAACTCTTTCAATGCGTAAAGCTGTGACAGACAGGTGAGAGCGAGAGAAATGAAGGGGAGCCTATTTGTGGGTGATGAGGACAAGTGCTTTCGTGATTTTGCAATCTGAGTCAAATATATGTTTACGCGTTTACGAATGAGAAATGCAGGAGTGCAAACGTCAGTTTTCATATTCCGCGTGGCGACCTGCCTGGAACTTCAGCGCCTCCTCGGTAGCAGACTTCTGAAACAGTTATTTAGATGAATGATTAAAGTTAAGTTATAGCCAGCAAGAATCTCACCACTATTATTTAAGAATGGGGTAGCTGTCATCTTTTGATGCATTGCCTGCCATCCTGCATGCAAACGAGACACCCTCACCAGTGCCACGCCTTCTTGCCTCTCTTTCTCCCCCCGGTGACTCCCAAAAGAGTTGCTTGAGGATGATTGATCAAGTGCCATGGCATCAGTGAAGACATGTGAGGCGTTGGCCCACCCGGCCGGCAAGGGAAAAACACTGCATGCTGATCTGATGTGATCAGTGAGATAGTAGAAACAAGGGAGGACCGCAGCACACAGTTGATCTGTCGCCTGTGAAGTCAGGCGAGATTTCCTGATGCTTTTGTAGATAACGCATACTTCTGTTTGTGCTCACGCCGGTCCTTGTCTGAATTTCAGCAGATGGCATGAAGAGACGGGAGGCAAGGGGGGAACACAGGACAAGAAACTGTTTTAAAACTGGTCCTATAGGTGTAGAGCAGGAATAGTCAGGTACTTCGCCAAGCCACTATTTCAGTTTACTCCAGCAAGGAGTTGTTGTTTTTGCAGGATTAGAGAAAAAACAATTGATGGATTTGCATGAAATGTTCACCAAAGATGGGCTCTAGTATATCTTAGAGGTAATTACATTTTTGTGATGATCCAGTTCTGGATCAGGATCAGGATTGACTGAAGATATTTCTTTTTACAGGATTCTTTAAAACTGTGAGAGAGTGATTTTCATTTTGGCTAATGAATTTAGAACTATGCAAAACATAAAAAAATAAAAAATTGGGTTAAAACTCCCCCACAAACCCTGTTATATATCTTTCTCTATATTTGTTCTACTAGATTCATATTACTAACTTTTTCTTTAATATCACTTGGATGTTTATATATAATAAATGGAAATTTGAGGCCACAACCTCGTATATATATATATATATATATGAGGTTGTGGCCTCAAATTTCCATTTATTATATATAAACGTGTATATATATACATATGATCTTACTCAAATATATTCTACATAAGACAACACTAATGTCACTGTGATCATGTTTTCTAGTTTTCATTTTCAAATAATCAAATTGTAATCTGCTTTGTGACATTTCGGATATATGTGTAACCGTAGCCGCTCGGTGGTTTTCTTTAGCGTTTCCACGTGGGATTCAAGCATCATCACCAATTGTGGTTTGGCAGCATGCTTTAACAATCATGAATGGGAACGCCCACACACAATGCAGGTCCTGATGTTGAATTTGCTAAAGCATTGTATCATTACTTGGCAGTTTTTCACACTCACTGGCAGATTGTGCAGTTGCCAGGATTGCTACAGTATCTCACACGGCTCCATAATCTGCCTTGTTTTACAAAGGATGGTCTTAATAAGAACCGTCTATTTAGAGCAGTTCAGCAGTGTAAGAATAACCCTTTTTATGCACTCCCCCGACAGAGGTAGCAGATCAGTGCATGGCATGATCTCAGTGTTCGTTCACTGGAGTTATCTATACCGGTTTGTATAACAGTTGGGAAGGGATGGGTTTGAATTATCATGCAGAGTAGAACATGCATTATGTTCCAAATTCAACCGTACAACTGATTCTAGCTACATGTTTTTGAGACACTAGAGCTGGACTGTTAATTGGAGACACTGTGCAGAATTATTTGACCTGAGTGGTCACCAACATTTTATTTCCCAGTATATGTTTGTGTGTGTGTGTGTGACTCACACTTGAAATGTTCTTCATAATTGTAATTCCAACAAATTAATCACGCCTTGCAAAACTAGTTTGAAAGTATTTGGGATGGTGGGGGAAAAAAAGCAATGAAAGAATGCTCTTAAGTTCTAGTTTGGAACATTCCTCATATAACTTGGTTCATTTGTAACAGGCGATATGATGAAAGGATGGGAAAGGGGCCTGCTTGAGAGGTGTGGCTGTTATGATCAAGGGTGCAGGGCAAGGTTCGACAGAGGTGCCACAAATTTATTTTCTAAAATCTAAGCTCGATTTACAACAGGTTTTTGCTGAAACTAAGTTTCTATTCTTTGCATTTTTTTCGAAAAGTTCAGCCTTCGTCTGGCATCATTTTCTAAAATATCCCCACACACACACTGATGCACAAAAACAATTTAAGATGCAGCAGCAGGAATGCCAAGGCTGAAGGTGGTGGTGTAACTTTTACAAAATCAGAGCATCACAGAATAAGATCATAGTAATGGTTCAGCAAATCTATATTGAAGGAACTTTAATTAACTGGACAGAGTCTGCAGCAGAAACAAAAGTGTCCAATGGTGGTATTTGTTGTTGTTGTTGCTTGGCTGTTTGCACGAATAAGCCTGGCTGGAACTATAATTGGTATGTGTGAAGCAGAGCTGTGTTGTCGTAGTCATTGGGGTTGCATTTTACCGAGGGATGTCAAATGATCGTGTTAATTGCAATTAATTAATTACAGTCATATTTAGCAAATTGTGTTTCTTAATTGCGTTAGTGCAATTTAATCTCTAACTTTACTGGACCTGGTGTTTTATTTTTATTTTCTATTTATTTGGAGATTGACAACAGAACACAGCAATGTTCCCCCTGGTGGTCGAAACTAACTGTTGCAGACGGCATTTAGGACTAGTCGCAAATACAGCAGAATGTAAATGGTAGGACTTTAAAAAGAGATTAATTAGATTAATTAATTACAGATCATAACTAATTAATCACTCACATTTTATAATAGCTTGACAGCAATTATTTTACCCATTTACACAACAACGCATAGGTGGCATTTTTTTACGTTTCTGCTTGAAAGATTGATAAATAAAAACATTATTTTGACAAAAAAAAGAAATGCTTAACTATCTTAGCGTTCTACTTAAAGGCAACAGAAGTCACTTGTCTTTTGCTGAATCATGGTATATCATCATGTATCACGTTTTTAATCTATAGAAAAAGCAACATAACAGAAAAATACAGTAGAAAAAAGGCCGAACAATCCCTTTTAATTAGATTTTAATCATATTTCCACTACATTACTCAATCCAGATGAAATTGAATTTCTTGTTCTTTGCCACATTTCAACTTTGAAAATCACCTTTCTTTCCCTAATGTTAAAGTTATTTGAGTTCTGTTTGAAATGCAATAGATTTACACATCTAACCAAGTTTCTGCTTTCTTATGTGAAACTTTTGCTCATGACCAACCAGTAGACTTTTATACATGGGGAGAAATACTTCATCTCCTAAAAATAAGTTCAGAGCTGAGCTAGTCTTCTTGAAACAATATTACAGATATTACTTCTCAAGAAACCTCTGATTATTCTCTATGGGGTGAAGTGATTCTCATTTTTGGCTTATTGCACTCATAATCTCACTCCTTGTCGTATATATATTGTCTTTTTACCTTTTCTCCCTTTCCTTGCACTTTCTTTTCATATTGTCTTACAGACCTCTCTCTGCTTTCTTTACACTAGTTCTCTTATTCGTTTTCTTCTTCTCCCTTACTGTGTTATCTGTCTCGGCTCCATTTCCTCGCTCCCTGATACTCCCTGACTCAGTAGCTTTCATTTTCATGATAATTTAGCGACACCACTGGACTGCGAAATCGCTTTTTCTCTTTTACTTTCCCTCCATTTCTTCCCTACTAGTTAATCTTTTTTCCTCCTGGCTTTATTTGGATTTTTGTAATTAAATGTCATTTTCAGGCCTTTTTTTTTGATGAGGGAAAAAGTGTATTTTTTTAATATATTCGGGGGAGGTCACTCCGGGTGAAATTGTCTGTGCCACATTTTCAGTTTAGCTTTCATTTTTGTTTTTTTCCTTTCAAAGTAATTCCATTACAGCACTAATAAGTTCTATGATACGAACATAATTTGAAAACTGGATATGATTTCAACTGGTGGCATTTCTGTTGACAGCTCTGTCTGAAGCCATCCAGCCGTCTGTGTTCATTACTCCGTCAGTTCCAAGCAAAGTAGCCCAGTAAATCTCTTTTCAGCTCCTTCCTGGAACATTTAGACAGGGATCCCTGTAATCCCTGGGAGGAGACCTATGGGTCTTCCCTGAGGTTCTCCATAGCGATGTCCATGATATTACAAGAACCATGAATGCCTTTAGTACCACTCGTGGGGCCTTTCAATCCAAGTACAATTACTTCAAACTCCTTCTGTGGATGTCTTGGGACACTCCCACAGTTTCCTAGTCAAACTCAGACAAGTTTTTTCCTCAGCTGCCCACCGGTCCCGCCTCAGCAGATCGGCTTCCTGACAACATCCTACCAGTATTCAGTGTAACTGTCCATCCAGCCATCCAACCATTTTCTTGTAGACGAGACAATCGTCTCATCTACAGCCACTTTTCTGCTTTGAGCGTCACAGGAGTTGCTGCAGCCTATCCCAGCTTGCTATGAGCATTTCATTTTATTTTAGGCAGTGTCTTATGTCTGGGTCTTAAAATGAATTTCCCAGAGTGCTGCCTGGACCCAACGCACAGAGCATTGTCTCATACTAAAACATCTTGTCTCTTGACTTAAAAGCAGCCAGGTCTTGTTGCCCAGGTATTAAATATCACAATTATTTCATGTCCTTCTGCATCTCATCCAGGGTGAAAACTGTACGTGAATAAAACAGCCGCACAATGTTAGTATTATATGAAAGCACATGCTGCAACAAGGGTTGGTGTTGAGGTTCAGTACAACTTTCATCCATGTAGTTCAATCAGCAGGGAAATATTAATAGCATACATAAACACCATAGCAAAGCAACACACCCATGTCTGTATACTGGATAATATTAAGTGTACAATTGAGTTACCGTATTTGTCTGGGGGACCAGAAATATATGTTGTGACCTTTCTAATCCTTCTTTAGGCTTCAAATGTCATTTTTGTTTATAACCGTAACAAGTAGTATAGTAGTAGAAACAGAACGTGAAAAAGCATGAGAGCTGATGCTTTGTAACACAGTCGGAGTGCGACTGCACAGTTGACTCTTCTCTCTGACAGCAGATCAATGCAGCCTGGAGCCCAGATAGAAATTAATTGATTGTCACCGATAAAACTCCAATTAAACAGAAGAACAAGCCTGGGAGAGAGCTCCAAGACAGGCATCTCTCATCTTCTCATCAGTCCTTGGGGGGGTGGGGAGGATCAGAGGGTGGGGAACAAGAGAGGGAGTCAGGAGTGTGCCGGAGAGCCTGCGAGAGGTCCGCTTCCTCTGAGTACTCTGGCTATCAAGGAGGTGGGTAAGTTATAGATGAATGTGCGAGTGAGTGAACTGCAGATGGAGGGTCAGATAGCCGATAGACAGAGAGAGCATGAGCAAGTAGAGACAGAGTTGTTACCATTGATCCAGCCCTTCCTTAATGATGAAAAGAGATCTTAATTGTGGTGGGATGTGATATATCACATTTTAGCCATCAACTCCAGAGCTCATCTGACCTTCACAGATTTAATAAGCTCGTGCGAGGCCTTCCACCATGCAGTCTCGAGACCCCTGTCTCTGTGCCAAATGAGCGGCGCATCCTCTATTTCCATTTCTCTCCCTCGCTGAGCCACGCTCGTGATCTTCTGATTAAACAATCCTTCCATTTCATTTTTGCATGTGCTGTCAGGTCAGTCAGTCTCTCAGACGAACCTCCAAATGAAGTTAAAGATGATTCATGGTGCCCATTTCTAGAGAATGTACAAGCTCTCCTTACTCTGTCCTCTTCTCATCTTACTTCTCTGCTAATAACATTGTATTCTCTACCTCCCTCTATCTCCCAAGCCCTGTAATCTGATTGTTCTTTCTAATCTATGGCTGTGCTGTTATTGAGTTGCCTGTATCATACATATGTATAAGGGCCACCACAATACTTATTCTACCCTCAGTTACAATTTCCCCCAGCATCCTATACCAAAGAAATGTCATTTGCCATGTTGACATGAGTAAAGCTTCAGTATGTCGGGGACATTAACCAACATGATTGGGTTTCAACAACCCTCATTGTGACTTAACAACCTTGAACACACTCGCTAGGTTACGTATCTGGAACTCCCTGCCAGCCCTTCAGAATTGAAGAAGCCCCTTGAATGACAGATGACTTTATTGAACGCAGAGATCTACCATGGCCTGGAAGACTGAGAATCTCCACAGACACGTCGTAAGAAGACCAACATTAATGACGTTCATTATCCCCTGATTTTTCATGTAACACCATAGAAATAATCACTTTTGTTGTTTGTAATAAAAGTTCTCAACAATTATTGGATTGACTGACATGTTGTACTGTTGTGTTTTTCCCCACTTTATATTATGTATATATCATTGTTTATTAATTTATATTTGTGACAGAAATGATTTTCTAAACTAAGACATTTCTGTCCCCTTCATCTTTATGATTAGTGTTACTTCCTTGCTAAACTTGAATTAGCCTTTGAGGAATTTCTGTGCCATGCAACTAATGCAGTTCTTTGTAATTATTGTAATTATTTATGTATACATTTAATAAGATGGCACCAATATCGGATATGACATTAATCATTAATAACCTGTACATTAAATATAAGATAGACACGACTAAGCTGTAGCTGTGATTTACCTGCTCATGGCAGTTAGTTTTATGACTATGTAAATTTAAATTCATCAATTAGGTGACACTAACCACCATAACATCTAATGTTCTTCATCTAATAATTGTGGTGTTCTCAACATTTTCTTCACTTTAGGCTTGACTGAGTTGACTGAATTAAAATATGCTACAGCTTAAGGTCTTTTGACCTGTAAAATCTGTCTCTGTGTCTCTGCGTGAACAAACGCTGCCTCCTGTGTGCTTGTGTTCATTCACCTGTGTGCACCGAGCATCATCACCCCAGCACCAACCCTCTGGCTGTTGTTCTAAAAGTTGCTTCTCTCTCAATGTAACCCAACCAAATAGAGGCTGAGGATGGAGGCAAACATTAAGCTGTATTTTTTTTCAAGCGGTCTATCTGTCACTGTTGCCTGACATGACCTTATAGCAAACATGCACTGTTTTGCAAAAAGTCTATAGTTTATGGATTTCATGTCAGCAGAAAAGATTTGATATTTCTTCTAACAGATCCTCACACTTTAAATGGATTTACTGTCCACCCCCCAAATTTTTTTTATTTATGCAAATAGAAGGCCCATCCATTTATTGGTTTCAGATGGCATTTTGTTGCTTTCGTCGCAGCAGAAGAAGAAGCCTTCTACCCATACTGGTCTTTTTCTGCTCAGTTGATATTTGTTAATGTTGCTGACTGTGTGCTGTTGCCCCCCCCCCCCCCATCAAAAACCACATCAGACCCCAGCACAAAGTCATTCCAGAGCGCCATACTGCTGACCTTATGAGATTGGGTTGAGGGTCATACCTTGATGCCTTCACAATAGACCTTAAGGATTATGATCATGGTGCTAGTTCAAGCTCTGTGCAGTCAGCAAGAGAAATGTTCAGGACTGTGGCGTTAGCCTGACAGATGGCAACACCTGGAGCTCGCTGACAGCACTGCTGACAGCGCCTTCACAGGATGCCTCCATCTTGCTTCCACTCTGCACACTGTTCGTACAGCTTTCTGTATTCTGGTGTTTTCCTGCCATCATCTCTAGCTTATTTATACCTGTCGACACCGGATTCGCCTCGCATCAACAATTCACCAGTTTACATTTACAAGACCACTGCATAAGCCCACTAGCATGGCACCAGAGGGAGTCAACGGCTGTTAAACATCATCAGTGGGCCATTTCTCCAGTTCCTGCTCGTTTGACACACCTCGCTATTATTTGGTGATTCATTCCTCCAGTGGTCAATAATTGTTCTGTTATTATTCCCTCAATCGAGCCACACAGGGATCAGCTCTGCAGGCATGCTAATGAATGAAAAAAAAACATTATTTTGTCATTTATTTTGTTGCATTCATCTATTTGCACAACTCCATCCAAATATCTGCTGAGGGGCTCATGTAACCTCTCCAAGTAGTTTTAATGCCAAAGTATTTCACCGTCACTTCATGAAAGACTCAAGCTTACGGTTGAAATGTCTCCGTACGCTGAAGCGCGTGTGCATATGCGTGTTTACGTATATGCATATAGATGGGAGGATGGCAGTGATGTGATTGATGAGACAAGAATAAGAGCGGGACAATATTTCCAGTCAATCTTCCCTGTGAATAAACACCTATAGGCTGTGGATTAAAGGCAAGATAGCTGTCTGAACTAACAAAGGCTCACATCCATTACCTTACATGCAGAGTTGTTTTTCTCTCTGGAGCAACATTGACAACAAAATTAAAGTATGTTAACAAAAATAGATGGTTTTATTTTCAAGAGATGAAACAGAGAGACTTCTAACCGTGTGGATGCTTGTCAAAAAGAAAATTATGTGAGGTAAAAGCTAAGCTCTGACCTGCACATGATTTAGGATCATGGGCGTGTGTGCAAAATGAAATTGGACATGGCTGTTTTTTGTGTAGTAACTTTGACCCATATTGTTCCAATAAAGTACTGGTGTACGTGTCTTTATAATCGACTGCAGCCTCTGATTTATTCAGCATGGCTTCGAGTTAGAGACCAACCAAGAACTGGTTGCAGGTTGTTTGTTCAGCTCCTCGTACAGAAAACAGAATTTTGTTACTGCCAGTAACCGAATTCGATAAGTATTTAATAAAAATATGATGCTGTATTCGGTACAGATGTTCCTCTACACTATGCCTAAAACCTGGTTATGTTGTTTCATGTATGCCTTCCCTGTCAGCATCTAACTCCCTGCTGTGATGTGCTGCACTGTCTCAGGGGCTTTTTTGCACTGCCTGCACCTGGGGTCGGGTCTGGTGTGGGAGACCCCGGCCTCTATTGATCTTGTGTTTACGGCCTGTTCTTGTGCTGCCATGATTAGGTATCTATATACCCTCAAACTCCCAGGCCTCTGGTAGAGGAGCCTTGCTTGAAGGAGACACCATATCACCCGGGTGGCCTAGAAGACGA
Source organism: Brachionichthys hirsutus (assembly GCF_040956055.1). Taxonomy (NCBI): domain Eukaryota; kingdom Metazoa; phylum Chordata; class Actinopteri; order Lophiiformes; family Brachionichthyidae; genus Brachionichthys; species Brachionichthys hirsutus. The sequence goes on along the minus strand of NC_090904.1, from coordinate 4,581,204 downwards.
CAATTGTTATATTTAGAATAGAATAGAATAGAAAGCCTTTATTGTCTTTGCATAGTGGCTATGCAAAGAGATTAGGACATTTGACAGCAATTTCATAGTCAATTAAATGCTCTTCTGGTTTCTGTCTGTTTCATTTTCTCTAGGTCCAAGGGTTGGAGAAGCAGGTGGAGTTGTCAGATCTGCACCCAGTGGGGTCAGTGATGAAGACTCTTCCTTATGGAATGGGTGGAGGCACAGTGGGCGGAGCAACAGGTGGAGGGTTCAAGCCTCCGTACCAAACACGTATCTTCTCCACTTCCATTGACCAGACACCCATGAAATCCAAACCACCCACTTACAGTTTCTTTAACCCATACGACTCTGCACGGAACCAGTCCTTCCTCCTTGACCAGACAGGCTACCGCTCCAAGCGCAAGCCCTCGCTGAAGACAGCAATGAAGACCAAGAAGATCTTTGGCTGGGGGGACTTCTACTTCAACGTCAAGACCATGAAGTTCAGCTTGTTGGTGACAGGGAAGATTGTGGATCACATCAACGGGACGTTCACCGTTTACTTCCGCCACAATTCGTCCAGCCTGGGAAATGTGTCGGTTAGTATTGTGCCACCAACCAAAGTGGTGGAATTTGAGGTCATCCAGCAACAGCAGTTCCACCCCCAGCATGACATTCAGGTCCAGGAGACCCATCAGTCCACCGTCAACCCCAAAGAGGCAAAGACATTTAACTGTCGAGTGGAATATGAGAAAACCAACAGATCCAAGAAGCCCAAGCCCTGCCTGTATGATCCATCTCAGACCTGCTTCACGGAGCACACCCAGTCCCATGCTGCCTGGCTCTGTGCCAAACCCTTCAAGGTGATCTGCATCTTCATTTCTTTCTTTAGCATCGATTACAAGCTGGTCCAGAAAGTGTGCCCGGACTACAACTTTCAAAGTGAGCACCCTTACTTTGGATAAGTAAGTGATTACTGAACTGAATAGAGAGGGGGGGGGGGGGCAATGTAATGACAGCATAAAGGAAAATGATGTTTAGAATTATGTTGATGGAAATGATTATAATGAAGAAGCAGGGGACAGTTTCTTCCTCTAACCTTCTGTGAATTGTGGATTTAAATAAAGTATAATCAGAGTTGTGGATGGTTATGATTACGCTGCTTTTTTGTCTTATTTTCCAACTTTACAATTGTTAACTTCTGTTTTTATTTAATTTTTCCTGTAAATAATAAACTGAACCTCAGCCCACTTACTGTTTTAAGATAATCGTTTCTCTGTTATTTCTTTTTGCGTTCAGCTGTAAACAGCTGGAACCAGTATGGTGCGCCCAGAGTGCAATGGGAACCTCTACGGTGGTTGTGCTGTGCCATCACTGTATGGAGCACATAATGTAATGGAGGCTGACTGTTAATCATCCCCTCTGCTCTACATTCAATCCCTGGATATAAGAGAGTTATATATATATATATATATATGAGATATGCTATTCTGGATATGCAGTCAATATACTGTATGAAAAAGCACATTAAAATCTCTTAAACTGTCTCCCGTTTCTGTTTAAATATTTTTGTACAAAGCTGGAAGCACAATAGATTTGCACAAGCTGTGCAGCATGTTCATGTTATCTGACTCACCAAGGAAGCTATGATGGAATTATGTTAGTTAACCCTGATTGAAAATTCAAGCCCCAACTGAAGATATGTTGTTTTAATTGTCCAAACTATATTGAAGGGAAGTCAGTTAGGAATTCAATTATAACATGAAAACCATCCGTGATGATGTTATTGCTTGAATCTTTTGGAGGGAGTTTCAATGTGCAGCAATAGATTCTGTAAGAGGCATCGGATGTAACCACATTTACCCTGAATGAAGGCAAAAAACTATTTGCTATTTATTAAAGTCGATATGACTGACTGATTTGTTTTTTCTTATTGTTTCGTACATCTGAGCTGCTTCCATTTTGACTACTTTATTACTGCATCCACTTTTCAAGTTGCAGCAATCTAATGCTATTTTCCTTTTTTTTTTCTTGATGCAAAAAAAAAGATGCAAGATTAAAATGTATTGCCAAAATGCATTCATATTAGAGATAACTCAAATAACTCCTCCATGATTACATAAAACAAACTATTTCTAGCTCATGCTATCCCTCATTCTGCTTCATGAACTACAGTTTCAGCACAGATTCATTGGCCTTTTGCTCATAACACTTTTGATCTGACGATAATGGTCACCAGGATTTCATTAGAAAACACACACAGTCGATGCTAATTGTATCTTCATCTTACTCTGGGTCAATATCTTATTACGCCTTTGATTGATTGCATAGAGATGGACGTCCAGGGTGTTCCATGTATCTTGCACAATGATGTAGACAGTTGGAGATGAGATTGATGGAGACACATTGACCCAGATTCTCTATCATGTTGTCTTTGTTGCACAGAGACTGACAGAGTCAGATGAGCAAAGACACACTCACCCAACTTTGTACTATGTTGGAGTAAAACTGAGGATGAGAGGAACACAGAGAAAGTAGCAGGGCCTTAGAGTAAATGCATGAAAAATCTTGCTGAGTATCATCCTGAAATCAATCAAATTCTAGCTCTTTAATAATCTCCCTCCTAAAGATATAGCCACAAGGCTGTTAGAGCGTAGATTCGTATCTCCATGAACTATTTAATATGCATATTGCATGCTAAACCTGTTTATCAAAACTGACTCAATAATATCCACAAGAAAAGTTGCATAGACAGGAAGAAAAACCAAGGGTTAATGCTAAATGGTGTTGCTTTATCCAAGTTAAGAGGTGGGGTCTGCATTCACAGCTAACATACAAAACCATACAGTGGATTCCATTTGCAAAATAAAGCAGTTACGTGGCTTTGGTTGTCTTTTAAAACGAATTATTTATTATTTTGAATAACCTAATTTATCAGTGAAATCTACAACCTGTAATAAACTCACTCACCCTGTGAGGATAAAGTGGAAGATGAATGATTGACACTATCAATATGAGCTCAAAGCACATAAAAGCTTGTCCTGATGACGGCCTACATTTCCCATCGACCCTTGCGGCGGGAATTAGCAGTACCAGCGCTTCCTCTTCAGGCCGGCTGTCAGTGGTGTGCTGCCCGGCTGTGCTGCTTCGTCTCTGTGACCGTAATTATGCTCTCTTTCGCCGTGAGACACCTGGCTCGGGTGAGTGGGTCATACTGTGCTGCTTATAATATTTCCGCAGGTTAACTGTGGTTGTGTTCCTGCTTAACGTGCAATTGTAGTTTTGAAACCCTGTCAGCTCGCTGGCAAGCTAGCAGGTTAGCAGCCTTGCTGCGCCGTTAACGTAGTGGTGCAGCAGCGGCTGCTCTATTTCATCACGGGAGGGGGGGGGGGGGGGGGGTCAGTCCGAGCCAAGATGTCTTCGTGTCACGGAAACTTACAGCGTGTCTTCCATTATAATTATAATCAGTGAATCCATACAACGTCATGATCAGAACAAATCGATAATAGCAGAGGAGGCAGTTACTCATTAACAAATAAACTTTCCAAGTGAAAACTTTGACTCTCTTATGTAATAGATAAGCATGTTTATCTTTAAATGTGAGTAAATGTTTAATTTTGTCAGTGGTCTCTTCAGTGCTGAAATATGTATTTTATAAATATATACGTGCATATTTGTGTTTTATTATGGTAGCTCCACAAATAGCTGCATCTAAAGTGACCCCTTACAAAATAAATCAGAACATTGAAATGGTGCCGTGCGACATTGATGTCATTTTTGCTGTATGAAACTAATAACTCAATGATGCAAACTGGCTCCTGATCCTTTAATCTCCCTTCAGGTGTTGCACGTGATTTAACTATATGATTTTTATAAAGTTGTGTCCTGCTTCACAGATGTTTGAGTGAATTCTCCCATCGTTCTGAACGTTAATGGAATCCTCTTCCTCTTCAGAATACACGTATGCTTGTTCTAGTCTCCTTGGTGCATGTTGTCGTTCTCAAATTATTAGTTTAGGTGAGACTCGGGGAAAATTAGATTATGGGTAAGGAAGTTGATTGATGACCTCGTTTGATCTTCAAGAGGTGACCCAGGTTGCGGATGGTGTGAATTTCATGCACTTTCTCAGAAACAGCCAGGCAGTTTTGGGTTTTGTACCAAAATCGTGTGGCGTGTATTCAGACCTAGTTTCACAAATCGCTGTGCGCACGTTTGAAGTTTTGTGTGAAAGCGACTCAATCACATGCTTGCATGCGTTTCCTATTGGTGCCAATGGTTTAATTGTGCATATTAGTTTAATTTGTAAAAGACTGAGTGACCTATTTATAAACCGCTGCCGTTTCCTCACGGGATGAGGTGTATGTGAGAGTTTTCGGTTTTGTGGATGCTAATATCTGTGGCAGGAAAACAGTATTCTGCTCATTTTCAACTCAAATGTTATTTGTAACCAACCAAAGTATTTTACATGTTAACATAAATATCAAAGATAAGAGCAGACATAAAAATGCAATTCTCGATCTCTCCCACACACGCTGGGGGGAGGGGCGCGCCTAAGCCGCACCCGCACACTGAGCTGCCTATCTTGATACAGGAGCGAGACGCATCTCACAACATGTGGATGAAGAGTTCGGTCCATATATATCCTCCTGGGACCCGGCCCGGCCCGCCAGCCTCTGCGGAGGTCTGCGCTCTGATTGGTTTTCTAGTGAACTTTATACTTGATAAAAAGATTAAACTTTGGTGGTCACAGGTGGACGGGAGGCCGCGACGTCACAAAATACATCCGACCCAGTCGGGCGCCAAGTATCCCAGTCTGAAGTGTTTTCCCATCGCAAGTTGTGCAGAGCGTAAATTGTTCCACTGCCTAGATTGGCTTTGGTGCCGGCATCACTTCAGTCTCAGATTGTCTCCCTGACAACCCTTTGACCCAAATGGAGTGGAACGGTGCAGTTCCTTCACGCCCCTTCACCCCATCCAGATTTTTCAGTCTAGTGTTATCCAGACTGAATCATGGGCCGATTTGTCACGGACAGTCCTGTTATTAGTCAATGGCGACGGCTTGCCAGATGCAGCTGCCTGCTTGACACGTCTTCTGTCTGACCTTACCGATCGTTTTCCTTTGCTGCATCCTCTCTAGTCCCTTCATTTTTTTCTTCTTTTACGTTTGATTGTTGTTTGCTGTCGCCGCTGATGGACTGCAGTCGTCTGTCAAAACTTGCTTCGGGAACTGGCATAAAAAAAATAATACTGAACTGGAATAAATAAAGATTTACTGTTGATCTGAGCACGGATGTTTTACATATGGGGTACATTTCCAACAGTTGTTTTTGCTATGCAGATGCAGTGTATATATATGTAGTAGTAGTAGTAGATGCAGTACATCTGACTCTATTAGTTTATGCTTGTTACCCAAGTTGATGTGGCGTATCCTGCCTCTTTTCTTAGTGTCTTCATCAAGTTCACCTTCGAATGGCAGCAGCATCTGTCTCCTAAAAACAGTCTGACTGTGACATCGTCGGTGCTTGTATCCTGGTTCTCTCTTTCTTGGATCTGTAAAACCTGGGTTAATTAATTCATCTTCCATAATGATCAGGGTAGGCAAATGAGGCAGGAAAGTGAACAGAAATACTACAGGCACTGACCGGTGTACTGGTTGTTTAAGCCCCGTTTGACACCATCGTAGTACGACCGATGACGATGTAAACGGGTGTACTTGTTAGTGTGGGGTGGTTTGGTGGTGAGAAAATGAAAGTGGAGATTGTCTTATTTTCCAACTGCTTTTTGCCACTGCTTCCCCTGGCCTTGGTGTGTCCCGGCAGTTACGCAGACAGCGAAGGACAGTCCCCGTCAAGGATTAATGACCCGCATGATTTTTCTGGGAGGAACGTTTCCTCAGAGGTAGCGCAGCCTGTCTCCCCAGGCCCGCTTGTCTTCCAGAACCCGGAGGGGGGTCCTCCTCCCTTTCGGCACCATCACCACTGGCACCTGTGACAGAAGGTCAGAGTAGAGACTGTTGGAAGTCACCCATTAATGTGCCAGATGCCTCCCTGGTGTGTCACCACTGTCCCGACCGTTACCCGGGAGCAGATGAAGAGGCGGAGTCGGGAGGATGGGTCGGACTGCGATGGCGTAGATAAACTATCTGCAGCCTGTTCCTACGGATAAAGGGTCCTTTTTAACAGCTTTACATCAAACGAAGGATGAGCGTCATTGTGAGACTGTTCTTCATTCGGGCGATTTGATCATTTCTTTCTGACATTTCTTACTTAAAACATGTTTGAAGCTGCAGTTGGTTTCTTTTCTAGATTTACGGTGTAGTAAATCCCAGGTAAAAGATTAAGTGGTCAAACATCTTTTGGCACACGGGAGAAGCGTAAATGACTTCTTGTACTGTGTGTCCTCAACCAGATCCAAGCATTGCGTTAATTGCTTTTTAATGGCGTTATTAAAAGGAGGCTGTCCCTCGCACCCTTGTACACCTGTGCAGATGATAAGTATAGTTTGTCTGTATCGGGATTGATTTCAACACAAAGTCGTCATCATCATATTGATGATTAAATGAAGTGAGAGTGGCGATTTGTTCCGAGTCAAATCAAACTGTCACGGCGTTGTCCCCATCAGGTTTAAAGAGAGCCTGACGTCTGCAGGGCACGCATGCAGCTTGTAGTGTGGCGCTTTCTAAGTTGCTATATTCCATGCATATAGAATATACTGTATGTTAATTTAAGCCGAAAATGAAGGTTAAAATAATTAACACGGTTCACAAAGACAGAGGCTGTCAGAAGTGGATGGACTCGTACTCGTGTGATCAGGCTTTGCGGCAGCAGGAGGACTCGGCAGCCCCGTTCCAGATCAGATAAGCAGGAAGTGCTGAATCTGTTCTCTGAATGCCCAAACGCCAAACTGAGGCTGTAAAAGTCAGTCCCTCAGTTTGGAGAAGTGCTGATGGAGGCGTAATTGAACAACCGTGCTGATTATTGATATGCAAACACACCAGTTTCTAATTATACCAGGCTACGATTTTGAGTGTGTGGGGAACAGAGGAGGGGGGGGTTAGAATGTCTCCCTGATGTAGGACTAGTCACAGTTTTAAGGTTGTTTTTATCTATTTTTTTAGGAGCTTTGGCGATCTGTCAGCCACTATGAAACCCATTTTAGTGCAACTATAATGTTTAAAAAAATTAATAAAAATGTTTGCTGTGCCCCCAGCCATCGTGCAGGCGAGCCCCCGTTTGCCTACGTGTGCGTGGTCAGCAGTCCCACGCGGCCTCCCACACCGCGGATGATGATCGTCCATGGACGGGCCAAGAGAGCCTGGCCCAGGATGACCCTGAGATGTGGGACCTGTTGCAGAAAGAGAAGGACAGACAGTGCCGCGGCTTGGAGCTCATCGCATCCGAGGTACAACATGGCGAATGTGAACGTTGTAATTTTGAGTTTGTGGTTTTGATATGACTTGTTAGGACTTTGAAAACACTCGTCTACAGTGGATAGAGATGTGGTGGATGAGTTAGTTTAGGCTTTAACAGAACATAGAATCTAGCCAGCGCTGGCAGCAACTTGGAATGAGGTTGGCCATGCAGGCAGCCCAGAATCCCTCATCGGCTCTGATGGATTTTCTCACCAAATGGATAGACGCCCTATCCTCCTGGATAATGTTGGAACCTTCATTTGTGATTTATTAGGGCTCTGTGGAATAACACAGTAATTACAGCACATTTAATTCAATGTTCATAGATTGTAACCATATCTTCTTCCTCACTCGTCGGTTTCGTATGCTTTAAGATTCGTATTTGTCTTTTTGTCTGCAGTTCTGACAGTCTGCACTCTCCAGGGTAGGGAACAGGTTGCATTAGTACTATTTAGTAAATTGTATATTAATTAGCTAGTTGGATGACTTGTTGGACAGATCACCCTAAACGTCTTTTGAGAGCGCTAAGAAGCAAATCCATTTTTTTTCTAATGCAGCATATGAACGGTTGCTAGCATGACAAACTGAGCAGAAAGCTGTTACTGGAGTTCTCTTTCTTTTTTGCTCCGTTTTCTTAAAATCTTTTTTTGCAATTGTCGATTTCTCCACTGCGCAGCAAGATCCGAGACACGGACGCCATTTTCATATTTAGAGATTATTTCCTTCGTGAATTCAACAGTTGTTCTCACTACTTTCCTCTTTTCTTTTCCAGTAGTATTACTGCTGCCTTTCTTTGAATCCACAACTAAGGGCTGAAGGCTTGAACGGAACCTTCGTTCGCGTGTCTTCGGTTCGCCTCAGCTCCACTCGTGTGTTCGAACTCCAAAAATTAGTTTTGACTTCCGAGGCGATTTCAACTTTTTTTCTTTCCCTCTCTCAAATACTGAGTTGTTTGAGAACTGAGGATCATGAGCATTTATGTAATAAGTTGTATTGGAGTCTGCTAAAAGTCTTGTACAAGTATTTAATCTGATGGCAAAGTGTGAAGTGTAGAAGAAAACTTTAAAGGGAAAATTCTACCGGTTTGAAGTGAACTATACCAACTAGAAAATTGTTATTCTTGGAAAATGTATTGCAAAGTGACTGAAAAAAGCTTCACTAATGTATAGCGATATGTGCAGAAAGGATTATTACTGTTACCCTCCAGCAGTGAAGCGCTAATCTTTGTGAAGTGCAGTGTTAGTCTATGGAAGTCCAGAGGTTCAATACTGTAATGATTGCCTTTAGCTGGGGGGGGGGTTCTCACTATCACTTAACATACTTTAATTTGCGCTCTGTGTCCCTTCTGTCCACTCACACCATTGATCTGTGTTTGTGTGTGTGTGTGTGTGTCCACAGAATTTCTGCAGTCGAGCAGCTCTGGAAGCTCAGGGCTCCTGTCTGAACAACAAATACTCTGAAGGCTACCCAGGCAGAAGGTGTGTGTTTATTTAGGAAGGTACTTCAAGCTGATACTTACAGCTTCAGGATACCTTTTCAGACTTGCATGTGTAAACACAGGCTGATATATACTGTGTGTTCTTTTGCTGGTCTTATCATAGTACGAGCCACACAGCAAAGTAATCCACAGCCTTTGCCAAAGACGACTTGTGATGAGATATTAATCACTGGATGCTGGTTATTTCTCTAATACACTCCTACCATAAGTCTCTCTCTGAAAGAATGGGGCTTTAATTGTAATTATTCTTTGGCCCATCGCTCGTGTTCCTTCCTGCACTTTAATGAAACATGAATGATCCTACTGAATGTGTGGGTTGTACAGCAGCCACCTGCTGCTCCTGTGTCAGTGATTGTCTATTTTCAGCTGAGATGTCTCTTCATATGCTGCAGTAGTTCCGGGTTAGCAATTGTCTAGCTTGCCCTACAATCTGCTAGAAGAGTGGGTGTTTGACTTCTTGGTGGCAACAAACACAGCCGCAAATAAGTGATGGTGTTGCGCAACAATTCCTAAATCAATAATTTGCTACTACACTAACTGAAAGGGGGAAAGTCTGCTGCCCTTTGAGTCAAACGTATTCGGTTTTTTTAAGTTGTAAATGATTTAATCTTAAAATTCAATCCTGCTAGTGATTTGTCGGAGTGATCCATCGAAACATAAATGATTACAAGATTTACTTCAAAGTAATTGGTCTCTCTCCTCAGATACTATGGTGGAGCAGAAATGGTTGACCAAATTGAGCTGCTGTGCCAGAAACGAGCCCTGGATGCTTTTGACCTGGACCCAGCTCTGTGGGGGGTCAACGTCCAGCCATATTCTGGCTCCCCTGCTAACTTTGCCGCCTACACCGCCGTGCTGAGTCCTCATGATCGCATCATGGGCCTGGACCTTCCTGACGGAGGACAGTCAGTAGCTTCCTGCATCCCGTTCTGTTTCCAATCACCACCCCGTCACTTCATTTCTAATCTGAATCCAGGACCTGAATCAATAACATGCATTCCCTCAACATCTGTTTTTCTTTGTCACCCCAGTCTGACCCATGGCTACATGTCCGATGTGAGGAGGATCTCTGCAACCTCCATTTATTTCGAGTCCATGCCGTACAAACTAAACGTGAGTAAAACACAGCTAGAGTGCTACTGAAATAGGTCTTAAACTAATCATAAACCCAAACAGGTGCAGGATGCATTACATTTGAAAATCCTCTGTATTCATCATGTGCGTACGTATGCTTTGATCTTGGAAGGAGTCCAAGTATGTCAATCATTGGACATCATTACAAGCAAAAACCTTTTATGGACTTGATGATTGACGTGCTAACCACGACATGAATCCCGAGCCGGAATCTACAGTCTTCAAATGTCTGATACGTACCGGAGTACGGCTTGTCCTGCTGCGCAGAATTGTTCTGGTGTTATGAGACGTACTCTGAATATGTTGTGATTCACTAAATTCACTGTCCGAGTAATCGGCACGATGTTCCAAACGTATAACATGTTCTGCTGTTCGCACGTTGTTTATTTTATAATGTTGGATTTCAGTTGGCCTCGTCAGCCAATCGATATTATTTAATCGGACTGCCTCTTTGTAGGAGCCATTGGCTTTGCTACAGGATACTGGTGAGGAAAATAAAAACGGAACGCTGTACCTCGGCCTGGCGACGGAGCCTTTTTCACGCACGCGTTTGCTTATGGCTTCATATTCACTTGGTTGAGAATAATTAGTAAAGTATTCAAAGTGCCGTTTCCCATCCGCGCTGTCGTCTCTACTTCTCGTGTCTTCGACGTGACATGTCACTTTTATGAGTCAATGCCTTGTGTATTACTGCCCGCCGTTTTATCACTGGGGTTTTAGTTGGATGGCCGTACGAGTCTGCATGTCCGGACGTGCTGATGGATGTGCAGGCAGGACCCCTCAGCGAGAGCGATAATGGGAAATCGACACGCTGGCCAGAACCACTGGCTCTGTCTTCACAATGGGCAGCTTGATTGAGTGAGGGGGGCATCCGCAGATGTGCTCTGGAGATGGGGGATTATCAGGTTGTCTAAATAAAACTCTCCCTCTTCTTTTTCACTCTCCTTTTTCTTGTTGATGTCGCCCTTATTCTCCATCCTTTTTTGCTTTTTAATTTGTTTTCCTGCTGTCCCTCTCCCTCCCCATTTTGTCATGCTTTTGCGATGTTTGGAGGAGGGAGAGCTGATGTGAAAATAGTTCAAGGTGCAATGGCCATTTTACAGGTCCAGTTGTTTTATTTGACACTTAATTGTATCTTCTGAACACTCCAACACATTCACCAAAATTGCTCACCTCAGCAATAAGTGTCCCAACCGTCCTCTGATCTGGTGAATCTCATCCCAGCACTTGGACACATTTCTGAATACGAAGGGCTGCATTACTGTAATTGCACCATCTTCAGCCTTAATGTGATCCTTTGAATTTTCTCCTTCACAGCAAAAAATGTTTCATGTTGATACGTTTGCTCTTGATCCTCAAAATACCCGATACTTTAGCTTAGTTCTTTCCCTCTTTGCCTGTTTTCTCTCCCTCTTTTTATTCACTTCCCAATCTGTCTCCTCTGTTAACTCTGCAGCCGGCGACTGGACTCATAGACTACGACCAGATGGAGCTGACGGCCAAGCTGTTCCGGCCCAGGCTCATCATCGCTGGCACCAGCGCCTACGCCCGCCTCATTGACTACGGCCGCATCAAGAAGGTGCATGGACTGTCTGTCTCTAAAACCTGGCTTTCTCGCCAGCTTCCTCTCTGCTTGTCTCATTCCACCTCCTCCGTTCGGAGGATCCGTGTTTGTTCTCTTCATCGTCATCATTTCCACCTCACTGTCACACACGCCTGCTTCTCTTAATGATGAATCTGATTGAAGATCACTAATATCTGTCCCAGAGCAGCGGCTAAATACTGAGCCTTCATTTTCAAACGCTAACCGAATTTCAAGGGGTTTTCACACTTTCTCCTAAGACAGATGTTTTCTTCCTGTATTGCCTTCTCATCCAATCTGACCACACACACACACACACACGCACACTTCACTGCTCTCTTTGGTAGTGCACAAGAGGGCCCCTTATCTGTTTTGTTATAGCCACCCACTGATTCGCTTCATTCACTCCATGACTGCTCCCCATTGTTGCAGAACTCCACTTTAGCTCATGCCATTAGATGTAGTGGCCCACCATTACAGAGCTGTGTTTTTATTAAGCACCATGACTACTCTGCCACTAGGCCTGAAGTGGGGCCATATTTTTCCACCTGGCATGTCTCTGTAGAGCTGTTCACTGTTTTACGACAGAATCTGCTGGGCTCCTCTCCAGTATTCCAGTGCTGTGGTAGCTTGGTTGGAGCCATTTTTCTTTAAATCTGAGATTCAAGCTCTTGTGTGCTTTACCCACCCGCCCACCCCGTAACCCTCCTATCCATTTTACCTTTTAATCTAATAAACATGCACTGATCCAATTTTTATATGAGAGGAATGATTGTGATTATACATATTGGAACACTAAAAAGATTGTTTGCTCCTCCATTCATTTGCATGGTACTGAGGTATCTGTACTTGTGCCTTTATTTTAAATAAATGTTGCCAAGAGCTGTGTAAGATTTATTGAGTTACAGCTGTAATATTGCGGGTCTCTGAAGACTGCTGAAGAGCGTAATAACAAAAGTTTAAAAATATCTGCCCTTTTGAGATGGGTGCTGCTAACAAATATAAAGTTGGTCTCAAAATCTCTACCATGGAGGAAAATTTAAAACCTTTTTATCTCGCGTTTCAACGTATACAAAGATTTGTCTACTAAAATACAAAGCACAGTTAGACATAATTTAAGGAAGGTTTAAGCATGTATTTTGGTTTTAGTAGGTGTTGCAAATTCAATACAGTTCATAAATAAGCCTTGATTTTTTTTTTTTCATTTCACATGTACTACCGGTAGTATTTTTGACTTTGGGGTCAGTAATCTGACAGTAATGTGTTTTCGTCCCTCCGTTTTCTCTCCATGCCCTCAGCTCTGTGCCGACATTAATGCCTACATGCTCGCAGACATGGCTCATGTCAGTGGGTTGGTGGCAACTAAAGCTATCCCATCTCCTTTTGATTTTGCTGACCTGGTCACCTCTACCACACACAAATCCCTCCGAGGAGCCAGGTAAGAGCAATACAAGCCCCCGTGAAATCTGCTTTAACTGCTGCAGAGTCACGGCTGCAGCCAGGCAGCGGGGGCTCAGCAGTCGTGTGTTATCTGTTGTACTTTTGTGTCCAAATTATTTGTTTGGTTTTTAATACATAGCTGTGTGTGGCGTGTTCTCTTCCATTTTATTTATCTTATCTGATTTTTATGGTAGGTTTTATTCGACTGGCTTTTTGATATTAATGTAAAGCACTTGAACCCTTTTGGTTGTTGGAAAGTGCTACGCAACTGAACGTGGATTGATATATGTTAATTACTTTGTTCTTTCCAGGGCTGGCCTCATCTTCTTCCGTAGGGGTGTCCGCTCAAAGGACAAGAAGGGGAAGGAGGTCATGTATGATCTCGAGGACCGGGTCAACTTCTCTGTCTTCCCATCCCTGCAGGGTGGGCCCCATAACCATGCCATTGCTGGTGTAGCTGTGGCACTCAGACAGGTCAGCATATCACACAAACATTGATGAGGGGTAGCTATTGATGTAAAGCTTTTTGCTTATTGCCCATGTCTGATATTTCCTAATATGAAGTTGAATAGTATGAAATCAAATTTTAGAGTGAAACAGAATCTTGCTGCAGCGATGCTTTGGCGCCTCCCGAATCAGGATCTGGTTGCCTAAGCTGCTGTTGGCATTCGCTTCTCTTTCTCATGCTTGATAGCTATTGAAATTTAATCAATTAGAGACTGGGAAGATTTTGTCTTTCACATGCACAATAGAGTTTTTCCAAATCTAAAGTTGTCAACTCTACTAGTTTACCAAATATTGTCTTATTTTAGTGTTAAAGTAAAACATGGTCATATTGCAGAAAGTAGTTTCCTTGATGGCTGACAAATAATTTCTTGATTTTTAAATGAAAAACATTCTGTGTCCAGGCACAAACACCCATGTTCAAGGATTATATCAACCAGGTACTAAAGAACTCCAAGGCAATGGCCACAGCGCTGCTCAGCAAAGGCTACACCCTGGTATCAGGTATTTTAACTTGTATTTAACCATTCTTAATTCCCACTGAGACACACAAAGAAACAAAACTGTCAATGAGGAGAAACATACTATCATAAAATGCAAATTCAGTAACTAGATTAAAAAGAGAAAAGCATTTAAATTCATGTCAGCGGAGATGTCCTGTCGGTCAAGAAAATAAAACCAGATGAGAGCGATTACTCGCTGCTTGTGGGCAAATGCCTGAATCTAGTACTGCATTTCATTTGCTAACCTCAGCTCTTTATTGATTTATAGCCTTCAACTCACACCCCAACAACACAGACCTATCCTGTGCTTACACTGCATTGTGTTCGAACTGTTTTCAATCCGGTTCTAGATGCTTTGTAAGACGTGCTGTTTACAGTAAAATAACTCCGCCATGCGTGATACAGTGAACAGAAGAGAATTGTAAATGCACGACCACACGGAGAGAAAATGATCTGCAGTCGTGTAAGTTAGATAACATTCGTGTTATTTTTTGGTAAAGGAAAAAATTGTTCTATAGGAAATTTGAAATGACTTCTGTTGTGTTCTGGGGCTATATAGAACATATAATGAAATTGACCTTTGGGGGTGGGTTTGCAGGGGTGAAGCACCCCCCCTAATAAAACGGTAGGGCACACGGGGAAACACTACACGCCACCTGGTACCATGTGATAGGATTCAACCCGCTTTGCTCTACAGATTTGGTGCGATACGATATGATTCAACATGATGCAAAGAATTTTCTCAGCCCACATTGTGTTTCTGACATCACCGGAACAATTCCTCACACCGTGTGCGTTTTTTGTCAAATTTTCAAACATCTATTTGCCCTGACTGTTTCGAAATGTGCCTCTCGCCTTCCGTCAGTGTTGAACACAAACACTTTAAAGGCCGAGATGGTGCAGTCGGGGAGCCTCGTAATCAAGTGGGTGGGGGAAATAAAATCTGTAATAATATATTGCAGACTCTCTAGAAATAATTGCGATTTCAGCTGTTGATTGTAACTGATGCACGCTGAAGCTACCAGTGTGCTAGGTGTTATGTTTGTACTGGCCCACCGATTGGAACTGGGGAGTCTCTCCGTCTCTCGTAAAAGTGTTGAACTAGAAATGGAATTGCAATCCATATGCATTGGTATTGTACTTTTTTTTTTTTTCTTTCTCCCCGTCATCTCTCTAGATTATGCTTATAAGCAGGGAAGCATGGGATGTTTGATCTGGTTCTCATTGGAGCTTCACTTTTAAATCTTTGACCCATAGTTCAAGTAACATTACCTCATCCGTGCTCCTCATCAGTAGCGTCAAAGATAACATCTATGAAGACTCAACCTCTTTCCCAACCTTGTTACCAAGAATGCTAAATATTTCAGGTGGGACTGACACCCACTTGGTCCTGGTTGACCTGCGACCTAAAGGTATTGATGGGGCTCGGGCTGAGAGGGTGCTGGAGCTCGCATCAATCACTGCCAATAAGAACACCTGCCCCGGGGACAAGAGCGCCCTGACTCCAGGTGGACTCAGGCTCGGTGAGGAGCGTTCGTATTTCTCTACATTCACCTTGACTAAAGCAAGGTCTATAGGTTCTAATTAAAAACCTACCGGTACATTAAAACTGTGCCGATTTTTAAAATAAAATAAAAAAACATCTTCAAATTTTTGTCAAGATGGCCAATCTTGAGATGTTGCCTCCACTTCTTCACTGTCGCATTTTTAGCATTGTTGTTTCTAGTGTGTTTCTTGCCACCTTTCTTGTTTATTTATTGAGATGTGGTGCATTTTATCAACCCATCGGCATCCACGTCGATCCTCACCATTTCAAGCTTAAATGCAAAAAATCCTGTATAATTGGGAATCTAACGCTTTCTATCTGTTGGTCTCTTTCGCAGGAGCTCCAGCTCTGACCTCCAGGCAGTTCAAAGAAGCAGACTTCATGAAAGTTGTGGAGTTCATGGACGAAGGCTTCAAGATTGCCTTGGATGTCAAGAAAAAGACGGGTTAGTCTCTTCTGAGAAGGATCGTATAAGCCAGTTTGATGGTTGGCAAGCCCCTATGCCTCACTTAATGTGCCTTTTTAAATAGATTGAAACTATGTACTTGCATTTGTATAACAAAAGTACAACATGCTGTATTAAAAAAAAAAAAATATATATATATATATATATTAATCAGTGGTGGAAAAAGAGGCTAAAAATGAAAAGCTGAGCCGGTTACTTTCCTCTCTTCTGTCTTCTCCAGCAAAGCTCCAGGACTTTAAGAACTTCCTCCTCCAGGATCCAGAGACTGTGGCTCGCATTGCTGACCTACGCCACCGTGTTGAAGCTTTTGCCAGACCGTTTCCCATGCCAGGATTCCTCGACCATTAAACACACCAGTATATAACCGGTATAGATTCATGGGGCCATAACCGGGGTTTGGAAGGAGACGGGAGAAACGTAATCTAATGTGATCTGTGCCTATCAATCAGGATGGCCTTCGAATGTCCCCCCCCCCCCCCCCCCCCTCATTTTTCCAAAACACAATATTTTATACTTCTTCACAGTCATCTGTCTAATTGCTAGGTCGCTATTGTAAATAACAATTTGTTCTTAATGACTCGTGTGTTTACAGGTTGAATTAAATATAAGAATCTATTCTTGTAAAACATGACCTCCATGCTGAGGTAAAGAAACAATTAACTGACAGATTCATTCTCAAGTGCCAAAGAACCTATTTTCTATTGTGTGCGCAGGCTTTCTCAGTCAAAGTTGATTAGTGTTACTTCATCATAGTGTATGACCTCATGCTGTAAACAGTCTTAACTAATATCAATGTAGATTATCATATCATTTAATTAAAAAGGTTGTTTGCATGATTTTGTGTTATACGTTTTCCCATAAAAGGTTTGCGTAAATTTAGTTGAACATAGGAAATAGTGTTTGAAAGATGGTGGAGTGGTCAAATTATATAGGAGGTAGACGACATTCTCACTTTTAATATCTCAAATTCTGAATAACTGAATGTGTGTAGCAAACCGAAATATTCACCTCATGGGAAAATCTATCCGTTAATTTCATAAGACCCTCTTGTAATTGTCGCCTCCCTTTTTCAAGCATTCAATTGGTGGCAGTTTTTTTTCATTTCATTTAGATTTTGTTTTATTTGCATAATTTCAAGTATGAAATAACCCATTCCGTGCTTTCATCGTGTTTACAAAAATAAAATACTAATTTCAACGATATGAAATAGTGTGAGCAAATGTAGCTCGGATCATGCCACACGTGTCTGGTTTGTAGTTTGAAACTGTATCAGTGAAAGAGCAAGATTTCTGTTTGAGAAATAGCCTTATTATGCAATGGAGGAAAGGGTCTCTGAAATGTTGTGGTGTTTCACGCATTTGATGGATGTGTACAGAACCGAGAATTAATCTCTAGATGATTCATCTGAAATCGAGCCAGCATTTAACTTTGCCAAAATATACCAATAGGTATTTGGTGTCAATCATCTGTGAGATGTTGCCAATACACGCTTACATTACTGCAACATTTTCTGAATACAAACGAACACATTTGAATCAGAATAAAATACCGTATAGAAACCATGCTTTGTTTTGTTTCATTATTGGTGTAAATTATAAATCATCTCATAAACAAAAGAGCACTTGCGTAAGGAAATGCGATTTATGTCGGAATGCTCATATCTGTGATTGTAGAACATTGAATCATCCAGCATTCCCAAGCGTTATACTGTGGATTATTGTGTAACTGCAATAATTACAAAGAAAAGTTAATTTTTTAAAAGTACTTAAAAATACAAAGCCTATTACACTGAGGGTCCTCAGTGCATTATTTCGTACTGTGTTGTAACCGAAGTATGCTCTCTGACTGAACAGCGGTGGGATGTGTAGAGGAATTTTCCGGCAGGTTTTTAAATGTGCTTGTTTTCTACAGTGGATCCTGAGACATTTCCTCCGGTCCGTAGAGGCAACGCTGATGAGAGCTGTGTTTAAGCACCGGAGCACATAGCAAAAATCGCTCTGGAAAATGAATAGTTCCATGAGCAGAAAAAGTCCAGTGAAAAAGTGCTCCTTGGTTGTAATTGTCGTAATTGTATGCCGCATTGCCCATCTGGTACACTTCCCTATAACGTTGGCCATACATCAAAATCCTTATAACTCCCCTCTAATCTGCGCAAAGAAAATATGATATAATTCAGTTCCATCTGTAGCTGATCAGACACTAAATCATGTCTGTTTAATGAGGAGAGGGATAAATGGCAGTGTCAGCGTTTAATTACAAATGCATCTCCAGTCTGCTTTGTGTGTTTGTGTCTGTGTGGGTGGTATGTATGAATGTACCACTGTCAGTTCAATGCGTGTCACAATTAAACCTGTCAGGAGCTGATAGGATAGTAAAACGTCTGTATATAGATAGGAGGCCTGAGTGTAGTGATGTTGAAAATCATATACTGTATCGACATCCAAACAACGATAATGCACTGTCATTATGTTGTAATGACATGAGTGTGCCTCATAATGCAAGCAGCATCCCCTCCATCAGTGTCTGAGTGCTGCCGGGCTGTACAACAATCCTAATCCCAGTCCTAATCCTTCCATACAACCGCATCTGCTGCCAGGACTACTGATAACATGATCCAACTTTTGTCCCTGTGCCTCACATTAAAGAGACAGATGCATGTAGAAGTGGCTCCACCCAAACAGGTAAACCAGAAGGAGAACCAGTGGAGGTAGCTCCGCCCAAATAGATCAACCTGCAGCAGAGCGCTTTTAATTAAACCATTTTCCCCTCCTTTCCTGAAGTGATGACAGGTGAGTATAAAAAGCACCATCCATCCTGTTTGTTGGGGACAAACACTGGTTTACGCTTTTATTTTCATGTTCCACGTCTGGGAGACAACATCAGAGGATGAAAGGCCTCAGTATCTCCACGCTGGATCTGTGGATCTGCCCAGGGCCTCCCAGCATCGCCCACGCTACCTCCACACCGCCGCCACTGCGTCCTGTTTTGCAGTATGTCCTATTTACTTATTTACAGTATTTGTCCCTCCTCCACCCACAACTCACTTCTTATCTCATCTCACCCATTAAAATTAATCCTCGTCTAAAAATATCCAGTCTTGTTCTTCAGAAAGGAGGTAATCGAGGAGGAGATGGCCTCCCTCAGTCTCCCTCTCTCCCTCTGCCTCGCGCTCATGACAACTGTTCAAGTGCGTGTTGAAAATGTGCTCTCACTTCAACTTCTAAGGTGGCAAAATGACACAATAAGAGGCCTTAATCATCACACAACAGCACGCTTCACTGCCTGCTGCCATCTGATTCACATTATGCGTCATAATATTTGCTGTTTTGAAAAACACAGCGAGTAACAGTTGAAAGTGAGTCGTGATTTAGCTCTATAATCTCATTTTGTCTGTGAGGTGGGGGAAAAAAGTAGAGAAGTAAAACATGTTAGTTGGACAATGAGTGGTTAGAATAAATACATGATTCTAATTGGACAAAGCACAATGTGATCGCAACAACCTGTTTGGGTTGGGTAATAACGACCCCCTCGTGTGTGTGTGTGTGTGTAAGTGATGCTTTGGCCTGGCTGATTACCTGTCAACAGGTTATATGCACCTGACACAGACACACGAAAGCACACAAATGATCACCCGGCAACAGACAGTATAAAAGGGCCACACTGTTGCAGACACACACACACACATACACACAAGATGTGTGTATGTGTTCGTCAGGAGCTCGTCATTGGCAGTTTGTAAGCCATTGGAAGAGGATTTTATTTTGTGGTGTGCTTTGTGGTGATATTGAGAGCACACACACACACACACTCAAACATTCATCATTTAATGAACTCTCCAAAATAGGAGAATTATGCCAGCAAGAGGCACCTTTGCAGAAAGAACTCGGAGTCTTGTCGTTTTTCCCAAGTGAAGACAAGCAGTGATCAAACAGTTCACCGATTTGTCTCTTTGGGCTGCATCTTTCCGGGACTGGAAACCGGTTTAAAAGAGCTGTGTGACCCACACAAAGATTCAGCTCTCGTGATTGATTTCTATTTTGGTCCTCTTCATCTATAACTTCACTTCTCAGCATGTGAGACTCGCCTGTCCCAGCAGTGGATTCGTGAATGTGAATCGGTAAATAATGTTTTCCACTTTTTGTTCCAACTTAAAACAAGAGATTGGTTTTGGTCGACCAGAAATATTGAAGGCTGCCCAGTATTTAATGGAAAAATCATTTCGATCAGTTGCTTAGTTAAATATCTGAAGCTGTAACTTTAACATTTTCCGCCGTCTACCTCTCTCTGTAACTTAGTGTGTGTTATTTGGTGCGTAGCGCGTACAGTTGTGGGCTCATTATTCTGCCAACAGCTGACAACTCAGTAGTGATGAAGACGATGAGACTGAGCAGGAAAGTTAGGCTCCATATAGAACTGGGTTCTCTCTCATCGGTGGTAGACACTGACCTTTGACCTGTGAGCTGAGGGGTTGAGACAAGTTGGGGTACTAATGTGAATAATGTAAATATAACTCAGATATTCATCATTATCGCTGCAGCTTTAAAAATCAAAAGTATCTCTCATCTCAACACAAATGAAAATATTAACATGATGAATATCCATCATTTAAATGAGAAGCATGCGAGACGGACTGTACCTTGTATCCAATTTGTATTTAATCATGTTCTGAAGAACCAGACCTCTGTCGCGAGTGATTTTTTTTTTTTTTTTACTTCACAGATTTTCCCAGAAGCCTCATCTCAGCCAGATGGTCTGACATTAAAACATTTCCAGTCTACTACTTGCAAACTGTTTGAAGTCACTGCGCTGTCACTTCTTGTTCGTTTAAAAGGTACAACGTTTAACCAGACGGAGAATTTCAGCGGGGACGGTGGAGGCGGATGAGTACGGAAGACTCGGTGGGAACAAATCAGGGAGGAGGAAGCTGAGAACCGATTGTAATGAGAATGAAACACAAAACCGGCAGACTGAAATAAAAGTGACTGACCCCCCCCCTGCTGGACATTGTGGACACAAATGAATAATGCTGTTTTGGGGGTTACAGTGGAGCCGTTGTCCTCAGGAAGACGTTTCATTTCACAGTGGGAGCAGTGGGGGTTGTGCCAAGCTTGGTGCCCCTGGAGTTTCCTGGAGGACCTTTAAAAGTCAGGGCCCTGTTTCTTCAGGTTCTTGTAGTCCGTATCGATGGCCACAAACTGCAGATGGGACAGATATTGAAATCTACTTTACTTAAATCCACTTGATCAGTATAATAATAATATTTCAAGAAAAGTCATAATACCATATTTAACAGTGTGGATTGAACACTAATAACATTTCAATTGAAACCCAAATCTTGTGAACACAACGCAGCATCTTCCAAAATAAAAGACTTTTAAATTTGTTGGCAGATTGTACTCGTTAAAAGATTCTCCGCCGTTAGTTTTATTCTCCTGGGATGGTGCCAGATGTTATTTACACTGAATCTACAGTAGGCACATAAACAGCCCCACAAACAATGATAAACTCACATCTTTGCATTGGCAGTATTTGTTTTCTCCTTGTGTATTTGTCCTGATTGGGCTGCATTAGACCCCCCCCTCTCCCTATATCGCCTCCCTCTCCTCCTCATTACAATCATTGTTTGGACTTCAGTGGAATTTTGATGCGAGACCTTTGACTCGCTGTGGAGAATTAAACATATCATGTCCTAACCTTTTGTCTGCAGTCACTTTCATTCCACTCGTGAGCAACGCAGCCTTGAAATCCCCAGAAAAAGCTCCTTCATCTGAGAAACACATCATTGGAATCTTTTCTTGCGGGAGCTGTCAGCTGGCTGTTTTTCTGCTCTATTTTGGGTCAGGGTTATTAATATTTCCATTAGTTTGCCGATGGCTCTGGCCTCGTGCAAGAGCTAAGGCAAATTATTACAGACCACAAAAATGTTCCTGGTTCCATCTGCCATCTTTTATTTTTTTTGAAAGACTTAGCGTTTCATTGTTTGAACAGGTGTGAAGAATGCCAGGAGGAGGATGACATTGTTTTGTCTGCATTGGTTGGTCCAAATTCTATTTCGGCTTCAGATTTGTAGTCCTGTCATGACTGAGATTTTCAGTAAACAAAGGAAACCATGGCATCCACACCTAGATTAGTTTCCTGTCAGTCATAATCGGCGTGAGCAGGTATGTGACCGTCCTTTGTGAACGGGGGAGCAGTCACCTTGTACTGGTAGGAGGGGTCGAGCTTGTTCCAGGGTTCTGGGTTGTTCCTCTTGTCCCAGAGGCTGCAAATACGCATGGAAATATCCAGCACGTGCAGAATAAACAGAGGACGAAGGAAGAGGACAGAATATTAAGAGTTGAAAAAGAACAACAAGAAAAGAACAACATACAAACATATAGGAAGAAAAGAACAGAAGGAGGCGCGGAGGATGAAAACACAGAAGTTGGGAGATAATAGAGGTGATTATGGGATGAGGTGAAGTCAGCCCAGCGCCTTGGCAGAGCTCCGCTGTTCATTAACCAAAGTCTGGATTTCACAGCTCTCCGCTGTGACTGTTCGGCCCTCCTCCCACTCTGGCGGCGCATTACGGCGCCAAAGCATATACAAAAGAGACAGACAGGGTGATGCCCAGCAAGCATGTCTCCCCCTCGCTCTCCATTAGCGCAAACACTGGACAGTCTCAGCACTGGGGCTCTCATCACCATCTGGGTTGAGGTCAGGTGTTCTGGCCGACCCTCAGAACAAACGGTTCTGTGTGGCCCAGAAACATGGCTGCAGGCCGAGCGCACCAACGTAGGCAGCCACTGGCTTCGGTGTTTCTGCTATGACGGGGGGATGTTTGGTGTGGAATTTAATTCAACTTGTGATTGAAGTCCATGTTCTGAAATTGAAGAAATCTGAATCCAGTAACTTAACCGAACTCTAAATGTTTTGATTGCTGAGCAGAAAGATGTTGTAATCTTGAATTCATGTTTTGTCAAATCAATTCATGTGTTTTCTTAATTTGCTTGAGTTTATTTATTGAGTTCTATTCACTTTTTTTTTTCTCAAGTTCCTCAAGTTACCTCAAGTTCATTTGTTTCTAAGCTCAGCAAAGGTCGGTTTATTAATAACACGGACCCATATTCTAAAGACAACCAGCCCTCAGAACCCGACCCCGTCTGCAGCATTAAAAATTATTAAACCATTTAAAACTAAAGCAAAAACAAGGTTTGAATTTACCTGACCATACAAGGAAAAATATCTCTAAAATAATACCGCATGAAAAGTTACCGCATGACGGCCCCAATGACACGAACACGACGGCGGCGTCTGAAGCTCCTGAGAAGAGCCGGTCGATCTCACAGAGTCCTGTGAAGCAGGGCTCTGAGCTCAACTGGGAAAACAACTGCCATTGATGGATACAGCTGTGCGACGCTCATAGCCAGGGGTCCCCAAACTACGGCCCGCGGGCCGGATCCGGTCCATTTCCACATTTGGCCTGGCCCCCTGAACAATACCAGAGACCCAAAATAGAATTTACTTATTTTCCTTTCCGTACAACATTAGTAGCCTCCCTTTTATTTTTAATGATGGTCACATACGGCCAGAAAGTTAATGTTCCGGTGCTCTGTAATATCAATGTATTACATAGTAATTACTTTGTAATAACAGGGCAGGTTTCCTCACCTCCACGGTGGCATAGTTGGCAGCACTGTAGAGGGGGGCAAAATGGCCCTGGTATCGAATCCCACTACGGGAATGAGATGGAGCAGGGGCAACAGGGTAGGTCCAGGGCACACCTGAGCGGAGTGGAGTGGACCAGTGGTCCAGTTCACTCCGCCCAGGCAAGGCCCTGGGCCTACCCTGCCGCCCCTACTCCACCCCCACTCCCACAGTCGGATGCGAACCCAGTTCCTCTGGCAGTAGACCGGTAACCCTACCGACTACGCCACCGTATAGGTGAGGAAACTCGAGGTATTCTCAGGCCACAGCGTGTTGTTATGTTGTACGGTGTTGCTATGTTGTTGTGTTGTTATGTTGTGCTTTTTCCTTTTGTGTTATGTGGAGTGGGCGTCTTTCCGACCTGGTGACGTCGTACTGGATTCAAAACCAGTGCCTCTGGTCTAAAGTCAACAATGCTACTGTCTATTTATCCTAACGCTTGATAGGGTGACCTCTAGGTGGTGTAGTGGGTAGTGCACTTGACTCCCGGCTAGAAGATCCTGGGTTCGAGACCAAGGCGTGCGGCATTCAGGTTTTTTACAAGAATTTGAGGTTTGTTGTTTGCTCCTCTGCAGCTGTATTGGATCAGCTGATTGATCCAGTCGTTCTTTGCCTCTGCACTTCGTGATAATGCTGGAGAGAGACTGAGTTTGGGTGTGAGAGGCATTGCGTGTGTGACACTCGATTCTGCTCATAGCCTTGAGCTAAGAAAAAGTATGATTATTTGTACTTTGATGTGCATGTCTTTACCCTTGCTTACAGTATCCTACTGGAGAAAATCCATAGCTTTGTTGTTGAAGTGAAACTTGTGTGAGGCGCCACTAGAACGACAGGCTTACGTGACATGAGGTCCTCTTGCCAGACGAATTAGATAGAGGGCGGCTCCTGTGATGCCCACGGCCAGGAAGAAAAACTGAGGAATCAACTGGGGGGGGGGGGGGGGGGGAGGAACAGGTAAACGAAAACGCTGTGATATGCTGCATAAACAAATGCACACACATTATGCACAAACACACAGGTAGTAGTTGCCCTCCTCCATATGCATGAGACCTGGGCCTATCAGCCGGGGTTCAACAGGCAAGGATGCATCTCTGCGTGAGGCCTCAACACTATACCTGTCAGACTGAGCGACAGCAACACACACACACTCTCTCTCTCTCGGAATTAAAGTATAAAAGCACATTTGGAGGTCGGGGGTTTAATTCAATATCTCCTCTCAAACTCCCCTAACTGTTGAACATCGAGTCTTTACACTGCGTCTGTTCGCTGAAACTTGGTTCCTTCTCCTTTGCAACGTGATACTGTACAAAGAGATGAGGAGGCAGAGCGAATCACACCACTGGCAAACAGCTGTTCTCAACACACACAGATCTCATCGAGCTGCAGAGGGATGACAGTTTGATCAGGTTGAACTGAAGGATGCCTCCATTCAGCTGTGTCTGGACATCTGTCTTCTGTCTGATTGCATTGCCACTTGCCTTGTTGTTGATCAGGAGAATGTCTGGAAATAAAACTGATCTGCACAATCTTTATTGTGTTGAGATGGAGAAATCCGCTTTCCCGATGCTGCACACTCGTATCAGACGTAGCACAAACAACTCAGCAGTTACTCAGCATGCAATCGGACTTTTGCTCATTTGTCTTTGGTGGAGGATGTAATCAAGCAGGGGTCCCCAAACTACGGCCCGCGGGCCGGATCCTGCCCATTTCCACATTTGGCCTGGCCCCCTGAACAATGCCAGAGACCCAAAATAAAATTTACTTATTTTCCTTTCCATACAACATGAGTAGCCTCCCTTTTACTTTTAATGATGGTCACATACGGCCAGAAAGTTAATGTTCTGTAATATCAACTTATTACATAGTAATTACTTTGTAATAACAGGGTAGGTTTCCTCACCTCCACGGTGGCATAGTTGGCAGCACTGTCAAGGGGGGCAAAATGGCCCTGGTATCGAATCCCACTACGGGAATGAGATGGAGCAGGGGCAACAGGGTAGGTCCAGGGCACACCTGAGCGGAGTGGAGTGGACCAGTGGTCCAGTTCACTCCGCCCAGGTAAGGCCCTGGGCCTACCCTGCCGCCCCTACTCCACCCCCACTCCCGCAGTTGGATGCGAACCCAGTTCCTCTGGCAGTAGACCGGTAACCCTACCGACTACGCCACCGTATAGGTGAGGAAACTTGAGGTATTCTCAGACCACAGCGTGTTTTTGTGTTGTACTGTGTTGCTATGTTGTTGTGTTGTTATGTTGTGCTTTTTCCTTTTGTGTTATGTGGAGTGGGCGTCTTTCCGACCTGGTGACGTCGTACTGGATTCAAAACCAGTGCCTCTGGTCTAAAGTCAACAATGCTACTGTCTATTTAACCTAACGCGTGATGGGATGACATCTAGGTGGTGTAGTGGGTAGTGCACTTGACTCCCAGCTAGAAGATCCTGGGTTCGAGACCAAGGTGTGCAGCATTTGGGTTTTTTACAAGAATTTGAGGTTTGGTCCTCTCCAGCTGTATTGGAGCAGCTGATTGATCCAGCCGGCTTCAGACGCTCTCCAGTTGTTCTTTGCCTCTGCACTTCGTGATAATGCTGGAGAGAGACTGAGTTTGGGTGTGAGAGGCATTGCGTGTGTGACACTCGATTCATGTCACTGTGTGTAGTTGTGATGGTGAGATGAACCCTAAACTACAGCCTGCCTCCGCATTCGGCCCCTAAATGTTTAGGCACCCCTGCCATCATCACACTTTTCCTGTACAAACTGACCCCAGCCCTCCATCAGAGAAGGGAAAAGTGATGTGGCCCTCACAGGAAAAAGTTTGGGGACCCCTGTAATAAAGGCTCTGAATATGGTGGAAACATGAAATTATTTACCTGCACCGCTGACCTATTGTTCTTCAAGCATTTTGTCCATTAAAATGTCATAAAATGTTGAAATATGAGAATTTGCCAGAACCACTGAAAAGACTGTTAAATGTTTTATTGGCCCAATCACCAATCCATATGAAAACGTTGATGTTGATATCAGCGTAATATCTGAGATGAAAAAAAGATAATTTTCAGTGTGCTGCTCACTTGCATTTATTTTTTTAATGACTAACCTTCTTTACAGAAAGCTTTTTTCCTGAGTTAGATTTCTTCATTATGACCTTCTCTAATTATGCAAGTTATTTTTAGGGAAATGCTCACAGAGCTTTCACTGCGAGGGCACGCAAACGCCTACACTAAAGCGCACTGAACAGACGCTCAGCTTCAATCTCAGAGGTAAACAAGCGCAGGAGACAGAAAACAGGTCAGCCTTTATCTCACACACACACACACACAGCGTGACCTGTCCACTGCCCAGTCTTGGTATCTTTATGTTGCCACACTGAGTGTTTCACCTTTCGCTGCAGCCTGACCGATATAGGAAGTGTTTTATGCACTGCAGCTGTCCTTATTGCTTTTCTGGTGCGCTGCCAGACCCGCCTGGTCAACCCCTGAATTTGGGTCACCCTCCACACAGCTCGACGACGGCTTCAGTGTCTCTTTAAAGCTTCTTTCCTCATCATATTATATTTATAAAATGTAAATAATGCATTACCATTTCAATTAAAAAGATCAATCTTTGCTTTAAATGACTCAGATTATAAAATCAGTAGTTGTGACAATTTTAATGTATCTAAAATGATAAAGGTCCACTTACTTTTAGTGTCCAGCTTCATCTCCTGTTCATGAATGTATTTAATGGAGCTGTTATATTATTTATATTAAAATTCGATGTGAATACTTTATTGTAGATAGAAACAACTAAAGAGCTGCAAAATGTTTTTAACTATAGTCTATGAGCTGACGTATCATAGTAAAAAGTTTCTTTCCTATAAGAGACAAATCATTCTTGTTCACCATTCAGTTATCAATCAAACCTGATCGTACAAAGATCACCTGAATATGTTTAAATTGAAAATCTATATTTAAAACGCATGCTCATGACTATCTTCTATGTACATGTGATAACAAAAGGCTTTGATAGTCCTAGCAGGAATCTCAATGCGTGAGTGTGATGCAACCTACCCCTGGATGTCTCTTCGCATGTTGAAAAATGGTCTTAAACATTTTTATTATTCTCCAAACAATGAAACAAAAAAATTTAATAAAAAATCCCTGAACTCTTTCAAGAGATAAATGTCAACTAAAATCTGATGAGTGTATTAATGCGAAAGAATCTATGTTGGCCAGTGCTGGAAAACCTGTTGTTAATCTCTCCTCCCTGCTGTCCCTGGGGGTGGGGTTAGTTCTAATCCTGATAATCCCATCTGTTAGTTTCCATTGTATCTCATTGGGTTCTCTGTGTCCTTACATGTTTTGTTATGCAACCAAGCTGTAAGTACTTTATACTGAAGCAACACACCGGGACATTTTGAAAACCTGCCGTGAAGAGCGGCCATTGTTGCGTTGGATGGTTTATGTTGCTGTTGTCCACTGGTTGAGTGGATTGTCATCACTCTAAAACGTTAACAGCTAACAAGCACCGCTGCTTTTGCACAGTGTCTCTTTCCTCGACTCAAACGCACCCTTTGGGTTGAGGCCTTCGCTCCGGTTGGGATAATGGCAATTGATTAGTCGGCGATGCAGCTCCTGCAGACCTTTCAGTTTCCTTAACAGCACTTTTGTAACCTAATGTAATTAACGCAAAAATGCTTCTCTGTGCAAAATGCGGGTCATTACTATTCCTTACTTAAGGTTGCTACTGTGTTCTCGCCATTCATCATGCTTAAGTGGATGAGGTATAGTGGGTGCATTTTTAGCCACGCTGCCCTGGCTCGAGGGAAGGCTTTATCTGTGAGTGGATCTGTCTGCCACTTTGATCCAGACTGAAATATCTCAACAACGGTAGGACGGATTTCATTACATCGATATTCAAAGTCCCGAGAGAATAAAGACGAGTCTGGTACCGTCCTGACTCTTCATATTGTACCACAATCAGTTCAAACATTTCCCTTAAATATAAGTATTTAAACATCTACCACTATCACCGGGCATGAATTTGGTTCAGGATATTAATCTTTCCCATAGAATGACCTGCTGAATTTTCATATGGTGCCTTCACTGGGTCAAAATTTAGATTTATATAATGATTCAACAGCTGTAAACTTACACCATCATCTCCAAGCTGTACTTAATATTTGGTGCTAAGTCATTGAAAGTCATTTTAAGACGTGACCTCAACATATTCTCCATTGAATAAAGCAAATGTCTTGAACCCGTCTGTTTGTCTGAACCTCCTTTAACTGGTTGAAATACTAAACCGTTGTCTGGAGTAGCAGCCGCTGGGATCAGGATTTGTAAATGTTGCTAATCTCTGCATAAATCAGGACATGCACCCGTCTCTTCAACTTTCAACTTGGTTTCACGGTTTGAAAGTTATCCAATATGTGTAAGTGTTTCATGCAGCGCTGCGCCTCCTGAGTCACCCTAAGTTGTTTTACCTCACGTTCGTCAGTGGAAAGAATGTTATTCCTGTATACAGCTTGACAATGGTAATGGGTGCAATTTTTCACCCAGCAAGGATGGAGAGATTGATGAGGGGGGGGTGGTGAAGCAAAGGTGTTCAACAAAAGATGGGGAGGGATGAGATGCATTAAGACAAAGGAGGAGAGAGAAAAAAGTCAATAGTTGTTCCCGTCCCTCGTCTCCTCCATTGTTCCTCCCTAACGGATCGCAGGCTGGGAGAAAGAAAAGGCAGAGTGCTCTCTCCAAATCTGTTTCCCACTGGTGATATAGCTAAGAGGAAGAGTGGCTTTAATGAGATTGTCTCTGTAAGAATGGATGCAGTAGGCTGAGGCTGCCGCGAGTCCTTACTTTACCCCCAACCAAAGCTCCACCATGATGCATGTAAGAGACAACACTACATTTATTTATGGATATCTTCTATTTCCTTCATTTCCTTCATTTCCTTTTCTTTTATCATTCCTTTTTGGCTGGTAAAAAAAACTTGGTTAATCAGTATGTTGATATTAATGGCTGTTTTCATGACGGCATGATGCAATAGAATCTGCAGTTCCTCTTGGCTTATGGTTCGTCGGTTCATTTTATTCTGACTTGCATGATTGCTATACCTTCCAATCCAAGGTATCTGGTATCTTCCCAGGCCTCAAAAACTTACAGTATCTTTATCCATTTTTATAGAGAAATATATTTGAATTCTATATATGTTTAATTTCAAAGATATAATAAAAAAGTACTTCAGATATTTTTTCAGAAACCTTCTGCACACTGCAGTCAAGTACTGACGTGGTGATATTTGTGTTTTATTTCGCTCATCATTTGTGCTATTTTGGTTTCTGTTGAAGTAAAAGTCTTAGCATTAATCTGGATCATCATCAAAAGGTTCTAAATTGTTCTTAGTATATTTATACACAAACCATGGGGATGCAGTGCGACTAAATGTAGCTATGGCATCCTTTTTTTACTGTTTCTTACCAGAAGGGGATCACTTTGCCAGGACTGTCAGTAAAAGCAGCATTGAACTTTGACCTGCGTTTTATTTTTGAAAAGGTAGATCTGATCTCCCACGTGCTGGAAAGATGACTTTTGATATTTTGTGAATCTAAAATTTGCCTCGACTTCTTTCTGCCTTTCTTCATTTAAATGTTCCTACGACACGGGATCCTCCCTGTTCATGCGGGTTCTTGCTCTTTCCATCACACAGATCTTTATGCAAATGTGAACCCCGCTACAGTGAGGGGTTCAGGTCTGCTGTTGGAACCTTCCCATGGCCTGACACACAGACACACACTCAGAGCTGTATACATTTTCAGATAGTTTCCCTTTGATTCATTGGAGAGTGGAAAGGTCCCCTCAGGAAAACATCCAGTGAATCCTGTGTCTGTCCCCCAGTACAAATAAGAGCTAATCCCAACACGCGACCCCAGTAGGATAGCTGCTGAATAATAGATAGGCCTGTTCCTGGTTTCTCTGTTTGTGATTGTGCCTCACGACCATACAGAGATTAACCGTGTCTCTTTTTAACCTTTACCACGATTTCAGATTTTGGAAAAAGCAGCAGGAAAGCGTGTGTGAGCTGCCACAATATCCGGCAACGCAAGCATCAGGCTGCAGCAATACCAAAACAGCCAATGAAATCCTAGAGGGGCTGATTGGAGTCATGCGTGTTTGCTTTCTTCAAGGCTGAGAACTCTGAGACCAGAGTTTTAATTCTATTTATAGACAGATCTGGATGAAACTTTTATCACATAGACATAGGGATGGGAAGAATCTTCCCAGCAGAACAGGAAATGCTGACAGTTCAGGTGCAGCTGTTTTACCTTTTCCAAAAGTTAAAGACAGAGCCACATTCTCAGCGCTTTCATGGAGAAAGAATAGAAATACAGAAGTTAGAAATAGCAATGTGGGAAGAACGGACCTGGTGGAGGGAATGCTCAGCGCTGGCAGTTGTTTATGGTCCCGGAATGCTCTTATTTGCTGATTGTAAATATTCAAACAGTAAGAGGCAGTGTTTAAAAGCCTAAGTGTTCCTGATTTTCTGTGTGTTTAGAATAGTGCAATGTCACCTTCCTCCATGGCCCCAAGAGAGTATTTCTTAATCCAATACAAGGACATAATCTGGCATACCATAAAGTATTTTTGTTTCACTGATCATAACTTCACTTTTCGATCTAGTTCAGCTGGATCTGCATCTTGATCTAGTTCAGCTGGCTCTGCATCTTGATCTAGTTCAGCTGGATCTGCATCTTGATCCACTTCAGCTGGATCTGCATCTTCACATCCTCGTGTGGTTCCTCATCTGGGTTCTCACCCTCTCCTGCGTGGCTCACTGGACTCTCGTCTTGTGAAATATCTCTGTCTGAACAAACTAAAATGTATTGGCTCTAGCCTCTGTGAGAGTCTGAGAGCTGTCTACGAGGAAACAGTACACTGTCCTGACTACATTAATAGATTAGTTTTAGCCCTGATGCAATCAACATATTTTTCCACTCTGCGTTCATAGAAGTGACCATGCATTGGCCTACTTACCAGAAAAGAGAGCAGTAATAGCAAAAGTAGAAACTGCAACGGCACAAACTTTGCTGTTTTAACCACAGAAAGAGATTAACTTGTTTTTTCTTTTTCAGAAAAGTCTGGCCAAGAAATAAAAAGAGGATGAGTAGAGCGTACGACATCTGCAGGGAATTATCCATCTGCCAGTGATCTCATTTCAATTCCTGTAAGAAAGTTATAGTTAGACTGTGGCCATCAATATTTGCCATTTCTTCAAGCAGAAGGTGGAAGAGAGAGTCGTTCTTACAGCAGGAGGAATCTCAACTAATGGTCATGTGAGAATGTAAGCATGAAAAACAACACAATCTGTTCCCAGTTTTTCAATAGGCATGAAAAATACTAGTAAATGCCACGACAAATTGCTTGTGTGCGCTGCGGTGCGGGCCCACGCACACGAATACACGGTACATCTAAACAGGCCCATCGGCAGACATTACAGGAATCTGTGTTGCCGTGGTCTGGCAGGCTGCTTGTTCTGTATTATTAAGTGGCACAGTAGCACATTTCAAACCCTCCACTATAAAAAGCAGCTCCCTTCCATCCACACCACTGAGGTTTGGATGATGGTCCCGACTTTGTGCGCCCAGACCCAGTCCCACCGGTTCTGCAATTGCTTTGATGCATTTTTCAAAAGGGCTGTGACACGAATGCCAAAAACACACTGCTTCCAATTCCTCCAGACAGCCCACAGTATCCTCTCCATTTCTACTTTGTCACATTTTCTCAGCTGTGCAGGAATCTTTTGTTAAAATAATATAAGTTCTGTACTGTACCTCCACACTGCCAGCCGCCAGTCTTCTGTTTTTGGTACACCCTGTCCCTCCTTCCTCTCTTTGTCTCATTCTCCAGAATGTTTTATAGAAGGGGTCCCCAAACTACGGCCCGCGGGCCGGATCCGGCCCATTTCCACATTTGGCCTGGCCCCCTGAACAATACCAGAGACCCAAAATAGAATTTACTTATTTTCCTTTCCATACAACATGAGTAGCCTCCCTTTTATTTGGGACAATTTTAATGATGGTCACATACGGCCAGAAAGTTAATGTTCCGGTGCTCTGTATTATCAACTTATTACATAGTAATTACTTTGTAATAACATGGAAAGTTTCCTCACCTCCACGGTGGCATGGTTGGCAGCACTGTCGAGGGGGGCAAAATGGCCCTGGTATCGAATCCCACTATGGGAATGAGATGGAGCAGGGGCAACAGGGTAGGTCCAGGGCACACCTGAGCGGAGTGGAGTGGACCAGTGGTCCAGTTCACTCCGCCCAGGTAAGGCCCTAGGCCTACCCTGCCACCCCTGCTCCACCCCCACTCCCACAGTTGGATGCGAACCCAGTTCCTCTGGCAGTAGACCGGTAACCCTACCGACTACGCCACCGTATAGGTGAGGAAACTTGAGGTATTCTCAGACCACAGCGTGTTGTTGTGTTGTACTGTGTTGTTATGTTGTGCTTTTTCCTTTTGTGTTATGTGGAGTGGGCGTCTTTCCGACCAGGTGACGTCGTACTGGATTCAAAACCAGTGCCTCTGGTCTAAAGTCAACAATGCTACTGTCTATTTATCCTAACGTTTGATAGGGTAACATCTAGGTGGTGTAGTGGGTGGCGCACTTGACTCCCGGCTAGAAGATCCCGGGTTCGAGACCAAGGTGTGCAGCATACAGATGTTTTACAATAATTTGAGGTTTGTTGTTTGCTCCTCTGCAGCTGTATTGGATCAGCTGATTGATCCAGTCGTTCTTTGCCTCTGCACTTCGTGATAGTGCTGGAGAGAGACTGAGTTTGGGTGTGAGAGGCATTGCGTGTGTGACACTCGATTCATGTCACTGTGTGTAGTTGTGATGGTGAGATGAACCCTAGACTACAGCCTGCCTCCACATTCGGCCCCTAAATGTTTAGGCACCCCTGTCAGCATCACACTTTTCCTACAAACTGGCCCCGGCCCTCCATCAGAGAAGGGAAAAGTGATGTGGTCCTTACAGGAAAAAGTTTGGGGACCCCTGTTTTATAGGATTGACCTGATTTTCTGAAGATTTGTGTTTACCCCGACCGAAAAAAATATACAGCTGGATGTTGTCTCATATTAACCCTTTAAAGCCCGCACCATGAAGTAATCGTCAGAACGTCACATAAAGTCTTAAAGGAACCTTTTGACAAATTTCTCAAAAAAACCAAAAAAGTGTCAATTTATATAACTTTTGCAAAAATCCGCATTTTTTTATAGAAAATTCAGAGGCATGTGTTGGCTTGTATCTATCAGCTTTTTCCGGGGAAGAAAGAAATCAAACTTCTAAAGTATAAGGATCAAAATCCTGAAGGGCTATGTGTTTCAAATATGATGTTTGGCAATAAAGGGTTAATATTTAACTTTTATTCACAGTGGTGCGCTTTCTTTTGTGATTTACTATCACTCTAAATTAATCTCCCGTATCTGTTTGGCAGTAAAGTGGATTGATTAATGGCAGCAATAGTCAATATCCTAATATTAACAACTGGTAATACAGGGAGAGTTTAGCTTGTGGAAAGAAACCCACGGGAAATTATTTGTAAACCACAGAAGCTGCCTTTTTTACTTCATTATATTATTGTTTTTCTCTCACACAAATTAGTTATTAGACAGATTTAACTAGAAGGGCATTCAGTAGACCTCATACCTCTTTTAATCAAATTAAATCAAATGACCGGCCCATGGTGCTCCTTAAAGGTCTAATATTATCATCTTAATTAACAATTTTATGTGTGGAGAAGATGTTTTTTTCTCATGTCTGGAGCGTCTAGAATAGCCAGGGGCAGGTACCGGTATTTGTATTGGAACATCCTCCATCCAACCATTCTCTAGTAATGCCAGTTTCCCACTTGGCGGCTCACGGGACTGTCGATCCCAGCTTGCTATGGGCAAAAGGCAGGGTACACCTCGGACTCGTCGCCAGCGCAGCGCAGCGCCACGTGGAGACAGACAACCATTCATGCACACACTCTTAAGATACGGATCGTCTGGAGCTACCAATTCACCTAAATGTAATGTTTTTGGAGGTGGGAGGAAACCGGAAAAATCCAACGCAGAAACTCATGAAAAAAAAACCTTATATTGCAATGTTCAAACAAGTGGTTAAAAAAAAGCCCTGGCTCCCTCCCTTTATCTGGATCTAGTCCAAAACTATCACCAAATCACCAAACTATGTTTCAAGGAAATCTGCCAAGTGGTTTTTGAGGACGACTGCAAACGGACAACTGACTGTCAATGTCCGTGAAATGATTCCATCATGAGACATTACCTCAAATCTAGGGACATTATCTTTATGTAATTGTTCTTTATTTCTAGGAGATCATGCCCAAACCAGCAACAGGCACAGGCACAACCACAGTCTAAATTAGAATAATGAAATTGCTGTTAAGTGTTGACTCACCCATTTTGGGTGATGAGATTTACAGGTGCATTTGTCTAACAGCTGTTTGGTGTGTTGAGACTTAAATACACGTGAAACATGGGATTCACTGATCCGAAAAGATCAGGACAACATCCTCCTTCTAAAGCTTTCACTCCCTTGTAATATGCCTTTCTAACAAAAATAACACCGTTTTTTTTTATTGCCTATAATATCCTAAGAACACAAATTATTATCCCTCCATGGGTTCCGCATGAAGCTCATTTAAAATGTTTGGTATTGTCAGTGGGAAAACTGTCCACAAGCATTATGGATTAACTTAAGTGTCATAAAGTCTGCCAAATAGCCTGATATCTTAATATTAGAAGCAACGTCATATCTGGATACAAGAGGAATAATAGCTTTTTCCTCCTTCTGTCTGGAAATCTTGATGAAAACCTCATTTTATTGCCGCGATCATAATGGAATTATCTCCAGGTGTGATGAGGGCATTTGATTAAATCATTGCAGAGGATTGCTTGCTCTTTTCATGAGCTTATTAAAAGGCTGAGTTGGAGAGGCTGTCTCTGAGTGATTGCATGTTTGTCAGACCGACAGTCACACCATTTGTGGCTGATGGCATAAAAGCCTGCAGGGAGCTGCAAGATCGGATTGGGAATGTTGGGGAAAAGAAGCAGGACAAAAACACAAAGCGCATTGCCTTGTGCTCTGTTGTATTAATGCATTTGAGCATAGGACACTCATTTCCACGCCCTCGCAGCATGCATAAAAGGATTGTTTTTACTAAATCCTCTGTTTTCATGCATGGCATTTAATCACAATAAGAACATCTCTTCCCCCCCCTCTGTCTCTTCTTCTTTCCGTTTCCATTCACCTCCTTCCTCGCTCTGTTCCCCTGCTTCCCTCTCCTCCCTGTTCCTTTTCCTCTCACGTTGTGTTGCCTCTGTTCTCTGGTAGCTCGCCCTCCTTTATTAGCCATCATGCGAGTTCACCTCTCACGTATTGAACTGGCTTTAACCCGCTCCGGTAAATCTTATTCCTGCGTTGCCAGAGGGAGACGCACACCGCGGATGTTCAGCTTAATGAGTAGCACAGGCAAATCACAATAGTCCTGCCATCCATACTTCTCTTTGATTGAATCCTGAATTGTAAAATCAATGTCTCCTTGCCCCCCACCCCCCCCTGTCCTCTAGTAGTTAATATTTCTCTGTATGACAAAGCAACTTTCCGTCTCCCCTCATCAACCAGGGCTGCCCTCAGGAGCTCTCGTGTTAAGGTTTGATTGCAAATATATTTCAAATGATTCATTTTTATTGTTGTTATTGGCATTTCTGCTTTTTATTTTTAAACTGGATGGCAGCACGCTAATAAAACCGATAACTTAAGACCAGAGAGGAAATTAACTGTGTGTAAAAAGTTATACATGGTAATTCTGCTTGCCTGTGTTGTACATTTTGCTCCTTTTATATTTATGTGGCAACAACATGTACTCAGTACTGTTCAGATTGTGAGTTTACATACCAAATATACTAAAAGTACAATTGGATGCCACAGTTAGAAAGCGTAAGAGGCATGGTCATGCTTGTTTCAGTGTTTCAGGGGGGGGGGGGGGGGGGGGGGGGTGCAGGCATGAACGGTGCACAAAGTCAAGCACTCAGCAGCTCAGAATACCCCATTAGTCTTCATTTCCAACGGGACATGCAACAGGGCTCGTCCGTCGTGAGGAACAAACTAAAATGTATTGGCTCGCCCAGTTCGGGCTAATTGAAAGAAATTGTCTGTCTGTTTTCTTTCCATTAGGTCTGGGGACGGCGGCGGCTTTGGAACGGGGTGATGATCTGGGGCCTGATCGGGTTGGCCTCCGCTGGTCTCCGTGGCCCGGGTTCCAGTTAATGGTTTGATCCATGAGCGGCCTCCGCTGAGCAGACAGTCTGAGCTGTGGGAACCATTTAAGGAGGAATCGTTTAGGGAGGATTTATGAGATGCATTCATTATGAAGCGCGTACAGCCAAACACTTCGATCGCTTTCTACACTTGCTGTAGTTTAGGTTTGCTCTACTCCCAGAGTGCAGGCTGATCATGACTGATTATCTCTGTCCTGTGATCTGCTCCTCTGGATCTGATCTGGAATCAGAACTGAAGTTAGTTAGTTTCCCTGGAATACTCTTTTGCATACAAGTAATATAGTTTCCAAGCAAATTTGTTTTTACTTCAAATCAGATGATCGCACATTTATTTTTTGCTTTTTTGTCAAAGAGCCCTTGAGCAAAAAAGATCATTAAGATACTTGATGCAGAAGTTAATTTATATGATCTTTGCAACACTGTGGGAAACTCACATTCTTTCAGTGCAGACAATATTTATTCCTTCATTCATTAATTTTCTTAACCGCTTACTCCAAAATCCAGGTCACGGTATCTACTGAAGCATATCCCATCAATCCACCGGCAAGAGGCGGGGCACACCCCGGACAAGCCGCCAGCTCTTCAAAGGGCCACATAGAGACAGGCAATCATTCACACACACACACACACACCTATGGACAATTTAGTGGAACTAATTCACCTACATTGCATGTTTCTGGTGGAGGGAGGAAGCCGGAGAACCCGGAGAGAACCCACGCAGACACGGGGAGAACATGCAAACTCCTGACAGGCAGGCCCCAAGTTGGATTTGAACCTTCTTGCTGTGAGGCAACAGCGCCACCACTGCGCCACCGTGTTGCCCACAGGCAATATTAAACATATAAATATATTATATTACTGAATACTTTTTGCACTTTCAGCTTTTTGATATCTTCAAATATGTGATTTATCGCTATACCAAAATGACTGCAAGATAAAACAATGTAGGTTTACAGTACAATGGTCAGTGCGAACCATCTGTGTGACCATCTGTTCATCTTATGCGCTGGATTTTATCCAGCGCATATCTTATAAACTAACCCGCACACACGATAAGCAGCTGTGCTATACACCCCCCCCCCCACGACTCTTCCTTGGAAAATTTATTTTTATTTATTTCAGTCTCAGGAACGTTGCTGTTTCTCTGTAACATGATGCATTTCTACTTATTTTTGCTTTATTTAACATTGGATATCCAGCAATGTGAATTTAGCACTTGCCAAAACGATATATGGCGCAGCTCTATACTCCCGACAGATAAGATTAACCATGAAGGAATCACACTGCAGAACATGCATTAATCCCTACACCTGGATTAATTTAGATTCATCAAAATATGAAGACAAGCAGCCGCACCACTAATTAACTGGGAATGCAGGACATCGGAGTCGAATGGACCAGGTGGGATTTGATCTACAAACTGATAACAGTAGATGTCAAAAACACATTTGTGCTAAAGAGGAGGCTTCTAGCTCCACACAAGCACAATAAATCCTGTTTGTGTTCAGGAGTGTAGAACAGCAGAAACGCTTCATCCAGATCTATTTCATTTAGCTTTCGTTCTCATGCACATTCTCGTGTTTTGATTATTTTTTAAATGTTGTGTATTCACTGAAGGCAAGTTGTCTGTGCCGCTGCTTGAATCTACATAGTGCTGCATGAACAGACTGCGAGCTGGAGTGACCGGGCCGCCTGCCAGACAGGCACCAGGGCACACAAGTTATAAACATGTTCCATAAGCTGTCAGAAACACTTTGACAGCTTATGGCTGCTGCTTCTCCTCCTCTGTCACAAACTCTGCCTTCTTCTGGCTCCTCGCTCGTCTTCCTCTCTCCTCCAGTCTAATTGCTCATATTTAACAGCTGAGCTTCTGAATCCTGAGGAGCAAGGAGGAGGAGGAGGAGGTGTCGGGCGCTAAATAAATACAAACGTGCATCTCTGGTGGAAAGAGAGTGGCACGGTGTTTAAAATAATAAGATGCAGCTGTTGATAGTAGCGACTGTCTCCAGGTTCGCTCCCCCACGCACGGCCCCCGGTGGCAGCAGAGGAGGAGCCGTGATGAAGGCAGACAGCTGACAGGTGCGCCGGGATGATGCTGCCATCAGGTGCAGCTGCTCGACTTAACATGGAGACGGGAGACGAGACAGAAGGGGGGGGATGGCCACAAAAACAACCATATATATATACAAGGAAAAGAGGTGGAAGGGAGCACCTTGAAACTTCTGTTAAGAAAAGCACCGGATTCCTTTGAGCCCCGTGTGCAGGTGCCTTTATTTCCATCTCCATCTTCATCTCCATCTCCATCTTCATCTTCATCTTCATCTTCATCTCCATCTCCACGCTGAAGGGCTAAGAAGTTGACTGCGCGGGTCAGGAGGTGGGAGACGGAGGAAGGAGACAGAGGAAGGAGACGGAGGAAGGAGACGGAGGTTGGAGACGGAGGAAGGAGACGGAGGAAGGAGACGGAGGTGGGGGACGGAGGTGGGGGAGGTACCGTAATACGGTGAGATAATGAGCGGGTGCGTGACGCGGCGTGGGAGTGGAAACAGGCAGCTTGTCAGGAAGTGTTTGAGTATATGCATAAGGTGCGTGTTGGTGAGAGTGCGCTGCGCCATATGGAGAACGCACTGCGTGCATCAGCACTTTGCAGCAATAACGCATTCACTATGTGCTGCTGTGACAGCAGAGACATCATAAGAAGGTGCAGCCCCCCCCCAGGGAGATGCTGCACGAGGCAGAGATCTGACCCCCCCTCCTTGAACCCTCTTCATGCTGGGGAGGCGACCCCTCATCAGACTGGAGGCCAAAGCAATTGAAGTGTCGCGCTTGTGGCTCGACTCGGTTCCGGACCGAGCAGAAAGGTGACGGGGGGGGGGGGGGGGGGTGTATCCGAGGAGCTCTGCCCCCCCCCCCCAAACACACACACAGGAAGCTACAGCGCGGAGATACGCAAATTCACATGCAGCCGCATTTAGGAAGCGGAGCCCGACAGAGTCGCCCGGAGCGCTGGCACCAATTTGTTCCTCGCCATGGGGGCCATGCGGGGGATGGAGAGGAGATGGAGCTCCCTGTCCTCATCATGGGTAATGAGGCCCAGGCAGCTCCTTCTCCTCTGTGTGTGCGTGCGTGCGTGCGCGTCATTGGCTTGTGTCACAGTGCTGTCAAGGCTCCTATTCCTGAATAAAGCAAGTGTTGATGTCGAGCACAGACCACCGTGCACGCTTAGCTCTCCCGACTGAATTATTTACTTGGCCAAGAAGCACGCACGCACACACGCACGCACACACACAGAGGCGATGGGGTCTTGTTCAGGGACTCCACGCCCGCTTCGGACCGCATCCCGCCGGTTCAACACGGAGCAGCTTCCTGACGACGCTTAATTCAAGTCGTGTTTGATTCGGGCGCGTGCGTCCATTGAGTGATTAACCATGTTACGATGCGCGTGCGTGCGCCTCTGAGGTGTTGCGCTCCGAGTCATTCCACAAAGTGCGTTTGCGACTTCATTAGTGTTTGGCAGGAACCGAGGGGGTGACCGCGAACACGAGAAGTTTGACGTGCGTGAGATGAACAACAACGCTGCGTCTCTCGTGACGCGCTTTGTGGCTCCGCAGCGCCTCCGTGTGGCGGAGGAGGAGAAGCGCTTATTGGTCCGCCGTGTCTTCGTGAGGGCTTTCAGGATAATTAATGGTTCACTTCTCCAGGCATTTAGCTTCTATGTGTTTACTTTGCATTTCTACGTGAGAGGGAAAAGGAAAACATGCTCGGAGGTCAGTGTGTTCCTCCTGAATAAGGAAAAGGCTTTCACGTAACTGAAGATCTGAAATTCAATCTAGTTATTAAACTAGTTCCTCTGCAGTGAGCATAATGGATTCAGTCAGACTTGATCTATAGCTCTGTTTTTGGTCGCTAATGCCGCTGCAGCTGAAAACGTCAATCAAAAATAATTAAGTTGCCGGATGATAAACCGGCCATGACAAAGAATATACGATAAATAACGATAGCAATACATTTTTAAACCATCTTTTCAAAAAATACATTAATAAATATCTCTACTTACAATGTCAAAGTAGTAATTATAGTCATTCAAGTAAAGAAAAGGGGTTCAAAGTGAAGAAACTGACTGACAATGTGACAAAAAAAAAAGACCAAACACAAAAGGGACGAAGGCATTTTAATAGTTAAATAGGATTCATTCAATTAGAAAACCCCCCCATAAACAAACAAGTCTTCATTCAATGCTCACCCTGAACTGCAATCAGCTTCGATCAGATTAATGGCTCATCTGAGATTATTGCTCTGGCAGTGGGATTGACAAATTACAGCAGGGCTGAGAAGGCAGAAGAGAACGAATGGAGAGGAGCAGCTGAGGAGAGAAACGACGCAGCGAAGGAAACAATGGCAGAAAATAGTGCAGAACTCTGAGCGAAGCAGGGAGGAAGAGGAGATCGAGCGAGCGGAGGAACTATTCTGCTGATTCACCGGAACACGGCCGAGTCAGCTCAGAGTGACGAGAGCTCGACTTCCTCCAGAGGACCCTTCACAGCATTTAAACAGAGCTGCCCGTCGACAGCTTCGGACTGAACCCGGAATCCCTGATGACGCTTCTGATTGTAAATACATGCGTGTGGCTTCTCAGCCTTTAAAGCCGCTTTTTGAAATGAACACATCTTCAGGCAAGATTTCAAAAGCACTCTCACGTCAGGCATTTTTAAATACCACAACAACAATTCTTCAAAGTTTCTGTTACGTCTGGTACCAATAGGAAAATCATTCGGCTGAATTCACAGCCACAAAGCAAAGACGAGGCGCTTCTAGATGGAATCAGGTGTGCAGGTTTTATTCCTTGACAGTCAGGGACGTGCGTTGCGTCATCAGGGTGGTGGCGTGGGCGGTTTAAAGAGGCCAGTCTTTCTGAAGTAGCGTACGATGAGCGGCACCGACACCAGAGTGATGCTGATGCGGAGCGGAGCAAAGAGCTTGTGAATGGCGTACGCCAAGACGAACGTGCTCGTCCCCGCCGCCAACTTGGACCGAATGACTGCCTCACTAAAGCCAAGTTTACAAAGCACAGCAGCAATATCGATCCCACTGTAGACAGACGACAGAGCAAACCCATTAAAAGAGCATTAAAGTCACATATTGGGCTACAACCCACAATCGGTGCTCTTATGTTTGTTCTACATTCGCCACACGCTGATGTTTCTGGATCAGCGTTCCTCTGTGGTTCCCTGTGTAATTCAAAAATACTGACTCGAGCAAGAAAAAAAATAAATAAAAAAACATTTAGATAATAAAATAAAATAAAAATAAGCTACAACAAAATATTCAGAAACCCCCCCCCAAAAGATTACAGCCTCGGTCCAAAAGATCCTAAGCAATTAACAAACAACAAAAATTGACTTTTCAGAGGCTTCAGAGCCTAAAATATAAATCAGATAAATATTAAAATCTTCATGATGAAAAAACAGCTTTTTTTATATTAGGATAACGTCTTATTCGGAGATGTTCCATCCTTATGGAATAAGTGAACAAGTCTGTTCCTCGTTCGGAGCCTGAACTGCACATCTCCTCAATGTCCACCAGAGGGGGGGCTAAGTTCAATGGGCGATGTTGTACAGCAGGGTTTTTTTCTAATCCATTTAAACTGATTTAAACTGATAACCACTGATCAGCATTACACCGCCAGCATCGAGGCACATAAATCAGTGCTGGTTTAAACAAGCTGCATTTTTGTCTGCCTGCGAGCGACGACTGGGATCGAATCAAATACTTTTCATTTGAGCTTTTGGAATCGTGGTTATTTAAAAATGTGTGAACATGACCAAGTAGCTGTGTCAGTAAATACCAACATTTCTCTGCAACATTTACACTCAGTTAACTTTAGACAGCTAAATATAAAGATCGTCCCCTGATGAGTGTTTCCATGGACATGCCTTGCTCCGAGGCCACAACGATCAATAGATAGATAGATCGATAGATATTTTATTCTCTGACATTCCGGTCCCTGGTGTGTGAATTAAACAAACCAAACGATGCGCTAACGTTTTGCTATCGGCTACCATCAGTAGATTTAGGGCTCGTGTCTAATACATTCCGGTCGTATGTTTTTGCTGGCTCGTTCATATATAATGGGGCTTCCCATTGGCTCCCACATTAAACAGCACTATTTGATTCATTTGTTGGATCCAGCTCACATTTCTGTGAGTTCCTGCACAAGATCTGTAAATTCTGTTCATGCATGTTATTTATTAAAACTCTTGCATGCCATCTATGTTGTTGTAAATGGCACTGTGGCACTTTTACCGTTTAAAGGGTGATTAAATCATTGATTATATGCACGATTAATTAAAAAAGCAACTGGCAAAATATCATCCCATCCTGAATAAACGTTGAACAAACATGTGACTATAGGATTACCTGGATACGAGGAGGTAGAACATTCCCAGGGACATGAGGGAGGTGCAGATGTGGAAGGAAACCCCCACCGCTCCGTACTCCTTGAAGACTTTCTTCAGCTGCTGGCTCTTGCTGGGCTTTCCTCCGTCTGGCTCCGGCTCCACCGCAGCAGGAGTCGAGGCCGGCTCCAGACGCTGCTCTTCCTGGACAACAGGGAGCAGAATCGGAGCAGGAGGTGAGAGATTCTATATCA
This sequence comes from Brachionichthys hirsutus, assembly GCF_040956055.1. Classification (NCBI taxonomy): domain Eukaryota; kingdom Metazoa; phylum Chordata; class Actinopteri; order Lophiiformes; family Brachionichthyidae; genus Brachionichthys; species Brachionichthys hirsutus. The sequence goes on along the minus strand of NC_090904.1, from coordinate 4,537,471 downwards.
AAGCGGAGGATGGGTTGAGAAGCAGATTCCTTCAGGAGGTGAAGATAGAAGCCGAAAGACACATGAACAGAAAAGAGCAAGAGGATGGGAGACGGAGGTGGGGGACGATAGAGTCCAAAGTTTCAGAAACTCTGAACTCTATTATTACCCAACATCCTTTTAACGCCAGTCTTGTGTCGGTATAACGTAAAAACTACACCAAAGCAAAATCAAAGAGGTGACCGAGTCACTTCTCTTGTCTCGGGACTCATCGAAGGTTCATTCAATGGTAATTAGCGTTAAAATCCTGTCGTAACCAGAACACCTTTACTAATGTCACACACACACATTTTAGAGCAGAGGCCAAAAAGCATCCAGTGTGGTTCGGATAATTCGCTTCACAGACACAAACATCGCTCTGGGGTTCAACCTCTAGACACAACAGTCTCCAGATCGGAAGCGAGTGAAGCAGGAACCTGAGCGAGGAAGGAAGGCTGGAGTGTGTGAAATGAGTTAATCCTCCGAATAATGCATCAAACACAACGTTTTACCGCGGCAGAACCGAACAAGACCTACTGGAGTGTTTGAAAAGATCAAAACAGGCAGTAGGGGTAGTTGTTGTTGTTGTTGTTTAATAACACTTATAGAATTTACAATGTGACAAAATAAAAATAAAATAAACTGAAAGACTGAATTAGCTCACGAAACCCGTGCAAGTTTTAAAATAACTGATGAAAACATCACTTTTATGGATCGCTTCCATGTTAACTAGAGGTTCATTACAATTAGTATGAAATTAGTTCTGCTTTATTGCCCCCCCCCCCCCCCCCCCCTTATTATTAGTGCTATTAAATTCAAATAGGAGAATAAAAACAACAACACCACAGCTAAAGATATTGTTTCCAGTTTCCTGCAACGGAGACAGAAACCACAGGAAGTGCCTCAGGCAACGTTTCACCCGGAACAACAGAGCAGACGGCAACGTCTTTTGCTGCTAAACTATCAAGACAATTTCAGCAGGACCGAGGACAAAACGCAGGTCGATGCAAAGTGTGTGTCAGCATATTTCCCCTGGACACGTGGATTATTACAGCCGGTCTCCCCCCAGATCCGGCTTGACTCCTTTAAATGTGCAACTTCTACAGGATTAAGCAAAAGTCTGCAGGGTTTGGTCTTCTATTGTTATCTGTGAAACAAAAAAATGTGGCATATTAAAGGGAAAAGATAAGACGGAGAAATAGGAGGGTGCGGGGGGGGGGCAGCATGTCAACTGGGAGATTAACAGGCATCAGATAAATCAACTGAAGACGTCTTCACGTCGAGGAGATGCTGAAAGGTTTGTAAGAAATAGAAGGAGAGTCCGTGCACGTTATTATCAGGGTTAAATCGTGCTTCAGACGGTCTTCTCCTCAGGGCCTCAGACATTTCTGACATTCAATCAGCAGAAGAAGAAAATAAAAGTCTTCACCAAGTCTTGCTAAATTTGAGCCCAAGCCTCCAGGATGAAGCCAAAGTCTGAGAGACCGGCCCGCTGACATTGGACAATAGAGGGCAGGGCGGGCGGGCGAGGGAGTCAGGCCTCGGGTTCAGAGTCTGAGAGTAACAGCAGGCGGCAGTGTGGGAGGATCCTGTGAGAGAGAGGCCAAAGGCAGTTGTGTCAGGGAGGGTGCCGGGGAGGGGGGGGGGACAGTGCTGCTGCTGTGTCTGATAATAGCCGCTCCGAGGACAGGAAAGCCGTGGAGCTGGGAAGCCGACACAAAGACACTCACGGGGACAGAGAGGGGGGGACCTGTCAGGAGCTCAAGACAAATGTGCTAAAAAGAAAAGTGAGAGTGAAGAAAACACTCATCCTGCAAAGCGGATCCGACAAGGAGGACGAGGAAAACGGAGGCTGGAGTCTGTTAAAGGCCAACGAGGCCTTGGGTAATCTGGTAATCTGACTCCGGTAATCTGACTCTGGTAATCTGACTCTGGTAATCTGACTCTGCCGTGTTTATAAACGCTTCTTATTGTGTAATTACCTAAAATAACGAACGAGCCACGGAGCAGCGAACAGAAAGGTAAACTCGAGTTCTGGAGCCTCGCATGATCAGATCATTGGTCTGCTGCCCTCTGACGTCACTGGTGTTGACTCAACGCAAACAGAGCAGACGCTGCACACGCGCGTAAAGCACGCGTCCGTGGGGCTTCGGTGGCTGTCACGCCGACAGGCCCTGACGCACACGCACAGTCCGTGGGTTGGATGGATCGTGGACTCGAGGTCCACGTTAACTGGCCACGCATCTGCAGAGTTCACGTTACGTTCACGTTACGTTCACGTTACGTTCACGTTACGTTACGTCACGTTACGTTACCCCTTTGCCGGCCTCGCACGTCTGCTGCTCGTCCGCGTCATTCTTCTTCGTGGTCTGCGTGATTCCGGTGGAGAGGCATCGGCTGGAGGTTCCACGGCCACCTGACAACAACGCACGACCCACCGGCTGTCCTCTGGCCCGGGACGCGCGGACGCGCGGCTCTTTGGTGATATCCAACCCGCCGCGTTGGGACAGATCAGCAGACGCAGCTTCCACCCGGCGGAAGCGCGCCCAGTCCGGGAACGCAAAACCCGCCTCCGGTCCGTGGGTCTCCGGACGCACGCGCGTTGGCCCGGACGCGCAGAAACACCGACGTCCCTGAAACGCGTGCTCCTTGCGTAACGTCAGAGAGACGTCCCTCCGCCTGGCTGCGTTCACGTGCACGAGAAACGAGCCAGTCGACTTGCTGGCGTGATCCAGAAGCGCTGCGGAGCGTCTCCACGCACGACACAAGTGCATCGTCAGCAGCGGGACGGCCGCGTCGCCTCCGCGGGAACAGAACGCGGTTCCTCCTGCGCCTCTCGGGCTTTGTTCGGGACCGATTATCACTGACAGCCAATGAGAGGCGACGCGCAAACGCAGATCCGTCAGCGAAAGGGCGGGAGGGGGGGGGGGGGGGGGGGCGCATTTAAAGGCGTAAACGTGTTAAATCCTGCTATTGAATTACATCATAAACCCTGTACGTGACGTCACCGAGCCTGGACTGTGACTTCCCGGTTCTGGACTCGGAGGTGAGAATGCGTAAAGATCTGTGTGGACTTAAAGCATGAGGACTTTATTCTCCACAGACATTCAGGGAAGCTTCACCGCAGAATGAACAACGCTGACCCAGCCGTCCTCTGATGAAGACCAGTCGGTCCAAGTTCACTATAAAAGTTTTAATGTATTGTTATTTTGCATCTGTGGTGTAATGTATGTGTCTGTGCCGGGCTTTTTGCACTTCATAATTTCCCACACATTTTTAATGAGACACACACATGTCTGGAATGCAGACAGGTCAGTCTCGTCTCCTTTATTTCCTGTCTTTGGTACAAGGTGCAGACTGCACTGATCTCCAGTCTGCAATGTGATTGCATGTATTGACGATCCACCGCTAAAATACCTGAACAGCAGACTATGGAGCTTTACTCTATTTGCTTTATGTGGCCAATAAATTAAATGACCATTAAACTTGATATTTGAAACTTGGACTAATTTGGTCCGGGAAGCTGCTGCTGTCTGCAGAGTATAATGAATGTATGACCGGAGCGCGGGACGGGACGGGTCTGAGCCGTTTAAACCAGGGGTCCCCAAACTATGGCCCGCGGGCCGGATCCGGCCCATTTCCACATCTGGCCTGGCCCCCTGAACGATACCAGAGACCCAAAATAGAATTTACTTATTTTCCTTTCCATACAACATGAGTAGCCTCCCTTTTATTTTTAATGATGGTCACGTACGGCCAGAAAGTTAATGTTCCGGTGCTCTGTAATATCAACTTATTACATAGTAATTACTTTGTAATAACAGGGCAGGTTTCCTCACCTCCACGGTGGCATAGTTGGCAGCACTGTCGAGGGGGGCAAAATGGCCCTGGTATCGAATCCCACTACGGGAATGAGATGGAGCAGGGGCAACAGGGTAGGTCCAGGGCACACCTGAGCGGAGTGGAGTGGACCAGTGGTCCAGTTCACTCCGCCCAGGTAAGGCCCTGGGCCTACCCTGTTGCCCCTGCTCCACCCCCACTCCCACAGTTGGATGCGAACCCAGTTCCTCTGGCAGTAGACCGGTAACCCTACCGACTACGCCACCGTATAGGTGAGGAAACTTGAGGTATTCTCAGACCACAGCGTGTTTTTGTGTGGTACTGTGTCGCTATGTTGTTGTGTTGTTATGTTGTGCTTTTTCCTTTTGTGTTATGTGGAGTGGGCGTGTCTCAGACCAGGTGACGTCGTACTGGATTCAAAACCAGTGCCTCTGGTCTAAAGTCAACAATGCTACTGTCTATTTATCCTAACGTTTGATAGGGTAGCCTCTAGGTGGTGTAGTGGGTAGTGCGCTTGACTCCCCGCTAGAAGATCCTGGGTTCGAAACCAAGGCGTGCAGCATTTGGGTTTTTTACAATAATTTGAGGTTTGTTGTTTGGTCCTCTGCAGCTGTATTGGATCAGCTGATTGATCCAGTCGTTCTTCTCTGCACTTCGTGATAATGCTGGAGAGAAACTGAGTTTGGGTGTGAGAGGCATTGCGTGTGTGACACTCGATTCATGTCACTGTGTGTAGTTGTGATGGTAAGATGAACCCTGAACTACAGCCTGCCTCCACATTCGGCCCCTAAATGTTAAGGCACCCCTGCCATCATCACACTTTTCCTACAAACTGGCCCCGGCCCTCCATCAGAGAAGGGAAAAGTGATGTGGCCCTCACAGGAAAAAGTTTGGGGACCCCTGGTTTAAACTATCACTGGTGCAGGTATGTATGTATGGTGCATTGTGGGAGGTCTCAGGGCTGCTGCGTTCAGGATTAGTTCCAGAGTTCAGGTAACGTGGAAGCCATTTTGTTCTTTATTGTTTTGCACATGCGTGAGTACAGAGCTCTACAGGAGGAGAACAGAGCGGTCATTAGAACATGAGATAAACTCAATAAGAAGTAGATTATTTAAAGATTATTTAAAACAATTACAGCTCCATAATTTGGGAAATAAATCCTTGCGTGCATTGTGTTGAAATACAAAGCAAACCATCTTATTGGCTCATGTAACTTGTTTATAATCCGGAACTATCTCATTCAAATGTACAGTATTTCAATACGTGACTTGTGGCGTTCGTGGCTTTTCAAGCGTTGAACTTGATTTACATGATGTGACACACCAACGGTTTTTGGCCTATTGACAAGTTCAACTTATGACTGAACTCTTTGATGTGTAATTCTCAAGACAATGTCTGTCGCAGTCACGTTTATAAGGTCGAGGTACAGATCGCAGCTCCCGGCGCTCTCAGCCACTCTGCCCAGGATCACGTCAAACAGCAGAGGGAACTTTTCCACAACTCCAATAATACCGGTAATACTGAAATGATCGACTGGCGTATCGGATGCTGTGAGGAATGGCGAGGCCTCATCTGGTGTCGAGTCCTAGCCAGGAAGTCTGACAGTGAATGCCCCCCTCCCCCCCCTATCAGCCTATAAGTTTATTTTACCTTGCAAGGAAACCTCTCAGCTTTTAGCTGCAGCAGCTACAATACACACACGAGCATCAGCTTGCTCTACTTCGGCATCTTAAATTTAGATCAAACAGCACACTGTCCTTGTTAAGTCCAGGAAATCCTGGGGGGGGGCAGCCTGACCCACTGAGTCGTCTCTCTATCAACCTCCTTCCTGTTCAGCCTCTTCTGTCTTTGAGCATGCTGACATTGTCCCCCCCCCCCCCCCCCCCCTCCTCTCCTCTGAACTCTTCATGCTATTCAAACTTCCCCAAATGTCCTCTTCACTCCATCAAAGCAAACATGACTTATTTACGTCCATCCCTCCGTTGTGGTTGTGTCATTACAGCTCCTGGTGTCGACTTCGTCCGTCCTCATCCATCCCATGCATGTGTCCCAGCATGGCGTCGGTATACACGTCTGTACGCTCCTTCTGGCGCCGATCCACTTTGCCCCTCTCCAGTGAAGAGGACTGGGACCCGAGCCAGCTGGCCTGGACTCAGGGCAGCTCAGCCAGAGAGCATGCGGCGTTGGTCATGTGATTGCAGCCCCATTGTCCTCGTCCTCTATGTCTATATGCCAGAGAAACGCTGAGCAGACCAGTATCTCCCAATGCTAACACCATGCAACTGTAAAGTTTGTTTTTCAATTCCCTGGACTAACATATTACCAAGCAGGTAAAAGACAGATAACTAGAATCTATCTGTGCAGAGATGATGATGCATCACTGCAGAGAATCTGAAAGGGAAGAAAAAAGGCCAGTCAGGGAGTTCGAAAGTTCCCAAAATGCATCATGCAGGTTTTGAGAAGACCCTGACAGCTGACGGTGAAGGGCGGTCAGGCCGCTGCCCGTTTCAGAACGCAGAGAAAGACGATGTCTCAGGGAGAACTAAACCGTTAGTCACCTTCAGACGATGCTCATATGGGAGTCCAGCAAAGAAGGTGATCTGAATGCATTTTGATCTACATTTTACAATATTTTATGGTAGTATCTTCACAACTTGAGCCATTAATGACATAGTAATATCTTTCGAGGGCCCACTTTATCCACCTAAAGCCCAAAATCCCTAGATAATCCGAACCACGGTGAACAAACAGAGGAAAGGATCGAATGCTCCCTCAGGCTGAGACGAGAAGAAAAAAAAGAAATGAAAGATTCCCTAATGAAGAGGACGCAATCAAATTCTCAAAATATACAATTTATTCAAAATATGTTAATGTAGCCGTCAATATATTCCAGTAATTACAAAATCAGTAGTTTTTTTTTTTAATCTCATCTTTTTATAGACAATAAGGCTTGCAGAGACAAACACAAGCTATGAATTGAGAACACAGTTGCACATTTTCACGTACTTTTCCGGATAATACTGACCAGGCCATGGGCAGAATAGTAAAGATGTTAAACCGAAGTTAAATGGAATTTACTGCAATGACTCAAAGGTCTGTGAGCTTTGGGTAATATTTTCAGCTGCCACAACATGATGATGTCACTGCTTCCGACACCTCAGGAAAAAAAAACCCTGAAACTAAATATGGGTTCTACGTGACTGTGACTCAAATGTACTTCCTCAAATGGAGTTTAAAATTTTGCTCCTTAAGCGGATGAGTAAAAGAAATGATTACACAGGGATCATCAGCAGACAAAAAGGAACCCAAGATATTAAATATGCTGATGACACCTGCTTGCATTGGATTTTTACAGCTAGACTTTAGACCGCTGCGTCAGCAGGGCTGTCGAGCACATTCCTGCTAGCGATGCTCATCAATGTGGGCAAATGCATTACAGTAACAACACAAACATGTAAATGCAGTTCATGGAACAGAAAAGGGGCTTACTAATGCAACGATATTTACAAATGAGCCTATACAAATATTTGACAAGGTACAATTGATATTGTAGGTACTGTATATAGTGGTAGTGGCATTGTGGGTAATCATATCTCTCAAAGGACTGGCCATTAGGAACGACTCTATAATCTGGATGCGTGGCTAAACTCTTCGCCGACTACATGGAGCGTTACGGGTGCAATAGGTCATTTAGCATTTTGGGAAATAGTCTGAAAGTTACACGAGGAGACGGATGCCACCCTCACGTCTCTGTTGCACACGACACCGGAGTTGACTGCTGGTCGGCTTAGCACAAACACGGGACATCTTTTAAGTACGCTGAAAAACGCTTCTTGTTTTTGCGTCTGCTTGGATTATATTTGGTGCAGAACTCATTAAAACACAACAGCAGTAATAGGAAGAGCTCCAGGTATCAGTTAGGCAGGCATCAGGTCATACCTTCAGTGTGTGTGTGTGTGTGTGCTTTACTTAAAATACATGTTTTTCCATGTATTTATGAACAAATACAATGATTAGCTGAAGCCACACTTTGGGCAGCAGTAAACAAACAGAACTATTGTTATTTGTAGTGACACAAACATGAAGTCCATCCAACATGGCTCCTTGTTTGTGTGATTTTAATAACAGTTCGGTTTTCACGTCATCAGCCGGACGTCCGGGTTTCCGTGTCAGAAGGTGCTTTTGCTGGACGACGCTCCAGCTCGTGTTAGATTGCATTCACACTCTCCACACAGCCATCCAAAAAATAAATACACTCAATGTTACCGAGAAATCATTTTTACACAATTACACTAATTCATAAATAATTAAACGTCCAGTCGTTTTCAACCCACGTTTGCTTAAAATGATGGAAACGAGATGACTCGTCGGTTCAGTTTTGACGCGAGAGGACGGACGCAGAATATAACGACAGTCTTTACTGTTACCCCTCATCATAGAAATACACGTCCTGAATATCTGAGCGCTGCGCATGGCATTCCTTCCCTTTGCTTATGCAGGCAGCCTGCTAGCGTTAGCTACTTCTGTCACATATCTGTTTCTGATATGTTGCTTTGTGAACATTCGGCAATCGTCTGCCTGCATGTCTGGAAATGACAAAAGCAGAACGATGCGCTTTTACAGCAAGGCAAGTTCGTCTATGCGAAAAATTCCTTCGTCGACTCTGCAGTACCTCCAGACTTTTCTTCTGGTTCAACACTTTTCTAAAACTAGGGGGGGGGGGGGGGGATAAGGTGTCTCCAATGGCAGCAGGAGTCATAGTAGGGCAGTTCACGGGTCAGCTTCTACAGCTCCTTCAGGTCAACCAATGCTCCTCCCTCCTCCTCCTCACCTCCGCTCCTTTCCTCCATAACGACTTCCCCCTCCTTCCCTTCCGAGTGTCAGCACTTCCTGTTCCTGTTGTAGTCACTCTGCTAAGAAGCTAGGACACGCAGCAGCAGGTACGGGTCTTCGGCTGCTCTTCCTCCATTGGCTGTTTCAGCTTGAGGAGGGGTGGGTCACCGCTGGCTGGCGTGTAGTAAACCGTGCTGCCATTGGAGGAGACCAGCGGCATGCAGGGGTCCTCGGAGTTGGACTTGGCATCGGTGAAGGAATCTGCGGAGTCGCTACATAGGTGGCCGTTGAACAGCGGGTGACTCAGCAGTTTGGCTGCGGCCCTCTGCCTCTTCAGCTCCGACAGAGTCTGAGCTCGCTCTCTTGGCCCGGATTCTTCCCGGGCGGGCTGGCTGGAGATGAGCCTGCCCTCATCGGACGATGGCACGCTGCCATTGGAGGGCTGCTGTGGTGGCACGGACATCGTTGTGGAGGTGAGCCCATTCTGCTTGGAGCAACCATCTTTGAGGATGGTGGGCAGCCTGGGCTTGTCTGGCATCTCGACAGCGGTGGCTGGCCTGACCTGCAGGACAACAACCGTTGTTGGTAGAGGACTGGACTGTACGGGTTTCCATTGTGACTGCTTTTAACGACACCATCAACCGGACTCCCTGCGTGTCGCAGAGACGATTGTGTTCCTGATATTTAACATACTTTCATGCTATGCTAAAAAGAGCTCCAACTCATTTCAGGTCACACCGCTGGTGGGTTATGGTTGGACTCTCAACTCGTGTTTTAATTTAAATACACGGCGTTATCTACATGCACAAAAATAAAAGACTCACATGAACCACCTGGCTGTTCTCCTGATCAGACTCCTTCTCTTTTTCCTCCTCCTCCTCCCTCCCTCCCCTCCAGACAATGGCCTCCGTCTCGTATTCTTTACGGCATAGGTTGTGTCTGTCTGACAGGCTGGCTCGCCGCACCACTTTTCTGTGGATGCAGCATTTTTCCAATGAAAGAGTGCAAAGTGAGAGAGAAGCATGCAAACAAATACAAAACTATAGAACAATTTACCCAAAAACCCTTCAAAAGCTACTCAGTCCGGAGCCATTTTATCAAGTCATCTGATTGATGCACATCTGGAACGCCGCATAGACCTGCAGTAGCAGAACACCTCCAGCAGATGTCAGCACTCACCCACGACTGCCTGCGCTGGATGTTCGCCGGCACAGCGAGGTCTTGTGTTTGAGTTGGGACTTCATGATGATGTCGTGTTTGTGTTTCAGATCCAGCAGGATGTTTCTGAACTCCTCATCCTCACACAGATCTCAAAATGAGAAGAATGAAAGGACATCAAATGGGAGCTCATCTCATAATAAAACTGTTCCAATCTCTTTACTTCCTCAAACGCACTCTGAAATAAAATGATTTTTTAGACATTATTATTGGCAAATTATAAATGCTTGTATAAAATATCACTAAAGGGTATAAGGTGTATTGATCAGGGTATAAATACCGATGGGGGTCTCCTCTAGGAAGGTCTTGGCATTGAGACTGGCTCCGTGGGACGCCAGCAGCTCTGCCACGTGCATCTGAAACAACAACACTTGATGTCCATGCTCTTTGGAGAACATTGCATGTGTCCTCCTTCCTGTTATGTTTAGGTTACCTGACCCCAGCACGCTGCAGCATGAAGCGGCTGCCACCCGTCTGAATCTCTCAGGTCCATGAGCGCCCCCCCCTCCAGCAGCAGCTCAGCAGCCTGCACATAGCCATTTGCTGCTGCAATGTGGAGCTGAAAGAAACCGGAGGAGGGACCAATGATTGGATTTTTTCCCAGTGTGCAAGGATTGCAGTAAATTATGGGCTGTACATGAAATACAGAGTGGATTTCACAATAAAGTCATTCCAAAAATAAAGTTGGGACATTGGGGAAAAAAATGTCAGAGAAAATAGAATGCAACGGATTGCAAATCCTTTAGAATATAAATGCAATTGAATATAAAGAAAATATACGCAATGCTCAAACTGATGAACTTCAACGACTCTTCTAAATCTACCGTTATTCTGAATTTGATGACTTCACGTTTCTAACATGTCTTTGTCTTTGTCATGTTGTTCATTTAAGTGACTGTCAGAAGGATCAGGAAATCTCCTTCTGTTCCGTGAATATTTTTTAAAGATTGTCCCAAACATTGTGCTTTTTTTCCCCCTGTCTGATTAGAAGTCTAATAAATACTGTTACTCTTAAGCAGGGGTCCCCAAACTACGGCCCGCGGGCCGGATCCGGCCCATTTCCACATGTGGCCTGGCCCCCTGAACAATACCAGAGACCCCAAAATAGAATTTACTTATTTTCCTTTCCATACAACATGAGTAGCCTCCCTTTTATTTGGGACAATTTTAATGATGGTCACGTACGGCCAGAAAGTTAATGTTCCGGTGCTCTGTAATATCAACGTATTACATAGTAATTACTTTGTAATAACAGGGCAGGTTTCCTCACCTCCACGGTGGCATGGTTGGCAGCATTGTTGAGGGGGGCAAAATGGCCCTGGTATCGAATCCCACTACGGGAATGAGATGGAGCAGGGGCAACAGGGTAGGCCCAGGGCACACCTGAGCGGAGTGGAGTGGACCAGTGGTCCAGTTCACTCCGCCCAGGTAAGGCCCTAGGCCTACCCTGCCGCCCCTACTCCACCCCCACTCCCACAGTCGGATGCGAACCCAGTTCCTCTGGCAGTAGACCGGTAACCCTACCGACTACGCCACCGTATAGGTGAGGAAACCTGAGGTATTCTCAGACCACAGCGTGTTGTTGTGTTGTACGGTGTTGCTGTGTTGTTGTGTTGTTATGTTGTGCTTTTTCCTTTTGTGTTATGTGGAGTGGGCGTGTCTCCGTCCAGGTGGCGTCGTACTGGATTCAAAACCAGTGCCTCTGGTCTAAAGTCAACAATGCTACTGTCTATTTATCCTAACGCTTGGTAGGGTAGCCTCTAGGTGGTGTAGTGGGTAGTGCACTTGACTCCCTGCTAGAGAATCCTGGGTTCGAAACCAAGGCGTGCAGCATTTGGGTTTTTTACAATAATTTGAGGTTTGTTGTTTGCTCCTCTGCAGCTGTATTGGATCAGCTGATTGATCCAGTCGTTCTTTGCCTCTGCACTTCGTGATAATGCTGGAGAGAGACTGAGTTTGGGTGTGAGAGGCATTGCGTGTGTGACACTCGATTCATGTCACTGTGTGTAGTTGTGATGGTGAAATGAACCCTAAACTACAGCCTGCCTCCACATTTGGCCCCTAAATGTTTAGGCACCCATGCCATCGTCACACTTTTCCTACAAACTGGCCCCGGCCCTCCATCAGAGAAGGGAAAAGTGATGTGGCTCTCACAGGAAAAGGTTTGGGGACCCCTGCTCTTAAGGAACAGTATTTTTGTGCACATTAAAGAGTAGACACTAGTATGTGGTGTGTTTCTGTTCTGTGGACATTGTCTTTATCTATTTGCTCACAGAAAGGACAGACAAACACTCAAACACTTCATTTGAAGCCTTCATCTCTATCAGGAAAGCAGCCTGGGGATTTCTCAGGCAGGGATCTTTCATCACCACATCAATAATCTTTTATCCCACACACCCAAACTCTTCTGCAATAACAAGCTTGTTTGTCAGACTTTCATCGCTGCAGTGATCTCGGGTCCGGCAGCTGATGGCCGTGTGGACATTTATCCAGCGGGGAGGAAAAATCCAACTTTATTGATCCTCATGTGGAAATTAAGTACTGTAAATGGGGAAAATCACAGCCTGCAGGGGCTCAGATATGGTGACTGTCATCACTGCTAGAATGACTCAAATGCTGCCACACAAGGAGGAGGACAAACTGAATTCATATTACAGGAACAAAAAGGGGCAATTAAAGGCAGGTATTGCTTTTGCTTTATACGCAGCATCAGATATGTCAATGCATCCTTATTTTTTAAGAATGGGACATGTTTAAGTGGACGTACATCTGAAGCACTATACGATAAAGGGACATTTTCAGTGACCTCCGGGAATGCTAAAGCTTGTCAGTTCCTGGAGGACTTAGGTCTGTCTGGGTTCTATTGTACCGTGACTTGTGCTGATCCTGAACGAGACTCACGGCTGCAGGACAGCAGCGTCAAGAATGAAGTTCTGTAAAGCTGCCATCCAATAAAACCACATTGGGAGCCCCACAAGTATCAAACCAAACGATGACTGTATCCTTCATGTCAAAGAATAAAAGGTGCTAAGATGTATGAGTAGCGCGTCTGTGTTTGGTCTGGTGATCTTGTTTCCTGTCACAGTATCACTGCCACTCTGGCAAATCAATATCGACAAACTACCAAATAGTAGATCGGTATCTAGGGTTCTGTATACGGGTTAGTTGCAGTTCTGTTGGGTGCATTGATGAGACTGGCAGTAGCAATAAGACCACCAGCTCACACGAAACACGCAACACGTCTTTATTAACACAGAACAAATGTATTTATAATTCTCATGCATTTCTCCTTTCCAGATTTCATAAACCCATTTTCAACCACCAGAGATGAAAACAATTGTCAAAAGAAGAAGACAAAAATGCATTCCAGTGGAAAAACAAAGGATGAACCTTACATAACGTCACGCTGGTTCCAGCGTTCTTCCTGTCTTCGTTGCCAGACATTTTAATAAGGCATGCTCTAGTTTGCTCCATCATGCCCCAACGAAGATTAACGGGCCGTATAAAGCAGCGGGAAGAGCAGCTCAATCCGGCAATCTGTGGTCAGACTTTAAAGCTTAACGCGGTTATTTTAGGCTGCTACCATCTAATGTCCACTAGTTCCATCCAGTGATCTGACACTGCGCTGCTCAGTGTGGCTAAACCACTACCAACTAAAATAAACAACGAGTAACAATTCAAAATAAACAAACATCTGTATATTATTATTATTATAAATAATAACAATAACATTATTATTATTATTAGTAGTACTAAAATAATAATAATAGCATTATTATTACTAATGATAATAATAATCAAATTATAATTACTATGATTATTACTAAGAATAACATTGTTATTACTACTAATAATAATAATAATTCATATTATAAGCATCTCATTAGATCATCTGACATTATATACTCAACTCATTACATTACACATACTGCCAGAATACTTTGTTATTTTTAATGAATTAGTACTTTTTTTTTTAAAGCATACTTCCTTTATAATATTAAAACACGTGACTTGAATCTTTTCTCTTTTCTGACATAACATAGAAAGCTTTCAAGCCCGAGCTGCGGCCCAAAAAGTGCAGACTAAAAGCACAGTGCGAACGCTTCGCCGTTAGTGGAAGAACAGCGATGCGATTCATAATGCCTGCAGGATCTATCTCGGGACAACACAAGACAGCGCTGTGATGCTGGTAAATACTCAGTCTGGTGAACAGCACAGCCCCATCAGTCTGCTCCACACACAGGCAATGGATCAGCATGTGGAGAAGGCGGACTGGCCAGTGGTTCTGCACAGGAACAGCAGCGGCGTGTCTTCGTAACAGTGTCCCTCCTGGTCCCTCAACAAGGACGTCTCAGCACTGTCTCTGTCTTGCTGTTGCAGCTTCTTGCATCATGAGTTGATTTTATCGTCACGGTATCACAGACACCATCATATTCTTTGATTTAACATTTTTAGTGCCACGTTTGTTAATTCACGATGAACATGTTGGAAGTTTCGGATTCACCTTCATTATTAATGCACAAATTCCTTTGCAAGTGCGAAATGATGCTGCTCTCATAGGCTCCATGGTGGACGGTGTTTTACTCCAGACTCTGACTCAACAGTTATGAAACAGTTGATGTGGATTTTAAGCAGTGCTGAGTATTAATGACATGATCCAGCGTCACTTCCTTCATTTTATGGTGAAATGTATATCTTGTTCTTATCAATCACTTTTCATAAATTGCTTTCCTTTAATGAGTGCATGTTTCACTACACGTATAGTTTCTGTGTATTCAGTGCTCACAAACACATAATTTATACATGTGCAAATTAACGACTGGTTTCATCTCAAGTTGATTATAATGAGTCTCCACATGATTGATTGGCTTTCCGGGGTATAAAACCCTGATCAGCCAGTGTTGCAGTGTTGAAATTATAATACAGATGCCCCCTGAGCAGAATTTCCCTTCTCCCCTCAGCACAGTGATGCCCAATCATAGAAATAAGAGTTGTGGGTTTTGTTCCGCACAGAAAACGTACCAAAAAACAGCTTAAACTCTTGACAGAATTTATGAGTTCTGAGGTATTTAAGGTGGAATTCTCAGCCTTATTATCGAAATAAGATGAAAGCCCTCAGGGAGTCATGGGTTTGGTCGTGGTTCTGTCTCTCTCTGCAGCTAAATTATGCATGCCAAGGGAACCATCAGCGTTTTTCTCAGCATTTACAACTGCATGCTCAGTGACCTCTTATGCTTCTTGCAGGGATGAGTTCTCTAAATACATATTTCACTGACTTGTCTGTTTTTTGCAGAACATACTGTTGACTGGCTCCCAACTGTAGGGGCTGCAAAGAATCAACAAACGCTCAAGCCTGACAACCTGTTACCAAGTGCAAAAAGCATTTCCTGCAGTAAACTAGGCTGAAAAAACAAGCCTACCCTTGCCCGTGCATACCACGTTTACTGCTGGAGGTACACAGAGGATGCGTATTAACTGGTCTAATGATTATTTGGTGATATAACAAAGGTGTCGGTTCATATAAACCACATCGGCGAGGGGAGACGGTCTGCTGGAACAAATTAAAATAAACCTTTGTTCATTTACAAAAGTACAGATCATTACCCGGGTCAGCTTCCTTTCTGAATAACAACATTGTGTGACGCACTCAGACTCAGGTGTGTGTGTGTTGTAGAGTAGACAGGTTCCAGATTCAGAAAATCGAAGCAATGAACTTCATGGAGAAACACCGCTCTGATGCATTGTGGTTACTGTAGTATTTCCAAGCGCGGTTGACGTTGCTCTGCTCAGTTCACCTGCTAAACGAAGCCTTACCAGTGTTGCTCTCTGCGAGTCCTGTTGGTTGACTTCCTCTCCCTGTCTCAGCAGTTCCTGAATGTCTCTGAGCAGCTTCCTCTCCGTCGACGCTCTGGTCTCGTTAATCATCTCCTGTGTGATGCCTGTCAATTAGAATCACAAGCAGAACCGCAGCATTAATGACAAGGAAGGGTTTTTTTCCCCTGACAGAATGCATTTAGAATTGCTGCATGCTGTGCTGACAGGGCGAGTTTACTGCTGATCAGAGGCAGATGGAGGGACAGTGGGGGGACACTGCTCTGAGAGCAGGGGCAGAACACAAAACAACATAGAAATGTAAAAACATAATGCTTTATCAATGTTTCTGGATTGACAGGTTTTTAAAATTGGAATTTAACACAAGAATTGCTTGATAATGGTCTCGCTGAGTCAACAGGCCAGGGTTGGATGTTTGTAGTTCTTGGAGGGGTGATTGATGAGTCTGTGGCCAGATGTAGAAACATCCCGCATGCATGTCAGCCGCTGTTTCAGCTGTTAGACACAACATTAGAAGTTTAGAACTTGTTGTGTTCATTCTGCTTGGGCGAATAGATCTGTTTGGTGCAGTCATCTGCTATTCTTGGCTTGTCGCTCGGGGTGCGTGGCGCCCTCAGACCTGCCCTGGCCCTCTTCCCAATGATGAAGAGAGAGCTGGAGACTAAAGATCTGTCATTTGGGGGATGATGATGATGATATCGGTGTAAAAATGGACTTTCAATCACCAATCATACCGATAAAATAATGTAATGGTTGCAGGAACTTTCATAGAATTATTATTTCATTTCATTATTATTATTGTCTGCGGTCGATGTACTTTTAAGACCGCAGGAAAATACAAAGGCTCTTTTACGCTGCATTTTGGGAGTATGTCCACTTTCAAAAAGTGCAAACAAAACATTTTCATACGTTGCAAAGGTGCACCGGAAACTTGGAACGTCATCTTTTAAGATCTCTAAAACAAACACAAACTTGATGTGCAGAATTGTGCCTTTGAACCGATTAGAAAGACAGACAGGTAGGCAGGCACGTTATTTATCCTGGAGGAAATTCTGCAGAGATGTTTCTATAAAGTATCTCGTCATGTGTAGTACGTCTTGCACACGTCTTCTATGTCTCTGTGTTTGTACAAGTGTGGAATGCAAATGAGTAAAGGTGTGAGACATCACAACCTTGAATCGTGCTCTATTCATTTATGTCTGTCAAGAACATGCCATCGTTTCCATTCATTGCTTCCCAGCTGTCTCCCACGTCTTGAGTCCTGAGACGTTTATCTGCCGTGTTTCTTCTGTCACATGTTGACAGTGAGGAGAGACAGAGGGAGAGAGATGACAGATGGACACGCGGTCCGCTGGGATTCAGCCGTTCTCATGAACGCACATTTCACCTGGATTCATCCCATTCCTCTGAGCTGCATGCTTGATCCGTTTCTCTCTTGTGCACAAATGTGGCCTGCAGGTAAGATCTCAATTTCTCTCTCTCAATACAAATCAAATGAAAAAAAAAGACTTGCATGCAAGTCATATAGTTAGTATTCCAAGTAAAAACAAAATGGGACAATTCTTTTAAAAGTAAGCTTGAACTTGATACTAAACATCAATGTATTTTACATTCCCCAAAGGTTTGAGTTTTAAAGTACTTTCATTCATTCATGCTCTGAACCGCTTTGTCCCTTACCAGGCCGTGCACTCACCACTGCACCACTATAGTACAATATTATTCTTGTTAACATCAATTTATGTAATGTGTTAAGAAATGACTGAATGGTAACTGATAAAAAGGGTCACGCTTGAGGATATCTTTAATCTTAAATGTACCATTTGCATTTATTGGCAAGAATTTAGTCCGCAGCTCCGTATCCTGCTGCAGAGATTAACTAATATAATGCAAATGTAGGATCTATTTCTTAAGAACAGAGACTTTCAAACATGCACAACATGGGTACTCTACCTCTGTTGGCCATGGCCGTCTCAATGATGTCCAGTGTTGGGTCGTCTTCACATAGGTCATAGGGCATGTTCCCATCAGAGTTGACCGCTAGCAGATCTGCTCCACTGTGGGAGATGAGGAGATAACAGAAACAGTGAATGTGTGCACATCCAATCATTGTTGTGTAAATCTACACAGTGTGTGCTTCTTGTGTATGTGAATACTGCTCCATCAGACACTTTAAATACTAATGATGCATGTTCACAATGCATGGAACAATTTACTGTTCAATTTATTTATAGGTCTTGTAAATATAGCAGGAGAGAGACATCTTCTTCACCACATGCATTGCTGTCATTTCTGCCTCCACCCAGGATGGAATGATTCTGTTCACTAGATCACACTCAATGTAATTTAAACAACGCCAGACTTGCATGAATGTAAATGTAAAAAAAAAAAAGAAGTATGAATTATCTTCATTTCTGCATTAATATGTTTATTTCTAGAAACTACTCTGGTAAATGTGGGCTCAGCATTTTCTTTTTTCTATTGCGTTCTGGAACCCTGTGTGACAGCTTCTGCAGTGTTTGGATCAGAAACGCCTCGATTCTCTAGACACGCCTAAAAATATCTGAGATTCCGACAAATTCCCAACAGTCCTCCGCGTCTCTGCTGCGGCACAGCAAAATGTGCCTGTGAATTTCAGACTGTGTTTTGTGTTAAGGTTTTACATGGTTGTAAGTGCTGCCCAAGGTGACAGCCGAGCGTGCAGTGGGGGCACCTCCGCCAGTAAATGATGGGTGGAAGCGCATCTGCATGTCTTACTGTGCAATGAGGATCTTAACTAGCCCTGCGTGACCACAGGTAGCAGCAGCATGCAGCGGCGTCCACAGCTCGTTGTCCTGAGCGTTGACACAAGCTCCTCGGTCCAGCAGCATCTTCACCATCTCCTCATAATTATCGATGCAACACTGTAGAGGCAGAGACAGAGACAGAGGCAAGTGGAAGACAAGCCATTACATGCTGGTTTAAAATTCCAAATATAGTCAGAGGGAAATGAAGGGGGGGGGGGGGGGGTGGAACAAGAAGGAAATGGACAAAGCGGAGAATAGATCAAAGAGATACTGGGGTCACCAGGAGGATAGATGGATGACAGAACAAATAGGAGGCACTCTAAAAGACGTGTGTCTGTCTCTGTTTCAATAAAAAATGGGCAAATTCTGGGGATAAGATGGAGATCTGCTGTCTGCTCCTGTTTTGGGGAAAATTACATTTAAATAGGTCCTTTTTTTCAGTCTGATATAATCATATTTAATGATTTGGGCTGCAATAATGCTTTACTTTGGGCTTCAGTAATAATTATGAGAAAGGGATGAAAAGAGTCAATTATTGCTGAGAACAAAGACAAGCATGAATCCCACTGTAGTCCATGGCTTAAAATAAAGAAAGGTCTAGACCAGGGGTCCCAAAACTACGGCCCGCGGGCCGGATCCGGCCCATTTCCACATTTGGCCTGGCCCCCTGAACAATACCAGAGACCAACCAAAATAGAATTTACTTATTTTCCTTTCCATACAACATGAGTAGCCTCCCTTTTATTTGGGATAATTTTAATGATGGTCACATACGGCCAGAAAGTTAATGTTCCGGTGCTCTGTAATATCAACTTATTACATAGTAATTACTTTGTAATAACAGGGCAAGTTTCCTCACCTCCACGGTGGCATGGTTGGCAGCACTGTCGAGGGGGGCAAAATGGCCCTGGTATCGAATCCCACTATGGGAATGAGATGGAGCAGGGGCAACAGGGCAGGCCCAGGGCACACCTGAGCGGAGTGGAGTGGACCAGTGGTCCAGTTCACTCCACCCAGGTAAGGCCCTGGGCCCACCCTGCCGTCCCTGCTCCACCCCCACTCCCACAGTTGGATGCGAACCCAGTTCCTCTGGCAGTAGACCGGTAACCCTGCCGACTACGCCACCGTATAGGTGAGGAAACTTGAGGTATTCTCAGACCACAGCGTGTTGTTATGTTGTACTGTGTTGCTGTGTTGTACTGTGTTGTTATGTTGTGCTTTTTCCTTTTGTGTTATGTGGAGTGGGCGTGTCTCAGACCAGGTGACGTCGTACTGGATTCAAAACCAGTGCCTCTGGTCTAAAGTCAACAATGCTACTGTCTATTTATCCTAATGTTTGATAGGGTAACCTCTAGGTGGTGTAGTGGGTAGTGCACTTGACTCCCCGCTAGGAGATCCTGGGTTCGAAACCAAGGTGTGCAGCATTCAGGTTTTTTACAATAATTTGAGGTTTGTTGTTTGGTCCTCTGCAGCTGTATTGGATCAGCTGATTGATCCAGTCGTTCTTTGCCTCTGCACTTCGTGATAATGCTGGAGAGAGACTGAGTTTGGGTGTGAGAGGCATTGCGTGTGTGACACTCGATTCATGTCACTGTGTGTAGTTGTGATGGTGAGATGAACCCTAAACTACAGCCTGGCTCTGCATTCGGCCCCTAAATGTTCATTTCAAAAAGGGGATCCAGCACTTCTCGCAGATAAGGTAATAAAAACATGCAGGTGATTGTGGAAACAAGCAGCATTGTCACTGCTGCGCTGGAGGGAGGGTCCAACACATTAAGAGAAAGGCAGGATTCAAGACAACAGAGCCTCTCAGTCTCAGGCACTTAGAGTTTGCCCCTGAACCCTCCTGTTGTGTGACTCTAGCCGACGCTCTGACTGACATTCTCCTCCTTTTGTTATTTTAATTCATGCCATCTTTCCTCAGCAGTGCAGCACTACCACACACACACATGCACACACACGCGCACACACTAGTTAGTTGTGATGGAGAGAGCTGCTGTTGTTGACAGCAGTAAATTGGAAAAAGGTTGTCTCGTCTTTTTCCTCCCCCCCTATAATCACAACGTAGTTTAACGAGTACTATCTGTCTCACTCTGTCTCTGTGGACGGTTGTTCGTGAGTTGTGGGGGCGTCTCCAGCGCGGCCTCAGATCCAGGGAACAACCCACACAATGGGTGGAATGCCACAATGAGCATGTTCAAATTGGCTTGATTGTGTTTTGCGCTGGGTAACGTACGATTGTAGGACGATTGCAGGGATACGGTTCGGCTCGTCAGTGGTGTCGGGTCTATTGGAGGCGATTGGTTGAAGTATTTATAATTCATGTTCAGTTTAATTCTGCACTGAAAGTAGCGTAAATCCGGTTGCTATTAAGCCAATAATTAACTCAAGCTACCAAATGAAAGATTCAAGTCCCTTGAATCAAATAACCAATCAGTCTCAATCACAGCTGAAGTCGAAACTCGAGCCCCGCCCATCCCAACCAGTGTGTGTGTGTCTGTGTGTGTGCGCACGCTACGCCCTGTGTGTGTGTGTGTGAACTACTAGAGTGAAAGAATAATTTCCTAGGGGATTAATAAAGTATAATAAAATGAAAACAATAAATTAAACTTATTCAGCAGCATATTTGACTAAAATTCATTTACCGGTAATTTCAATTCTAAAACACTTTATTTATCCCAGAGGCACAATTAAAGGCACAAAAATGAAAAAGCAAAAAGAAAACGTCCCCGACTACGTTGTCAACACAGCAGAACATCAAACAAGAATTTATACCAGCAAACAGCAAATGTCATAATAAATATCCTTGCAGTAATGTGTACTACAATCCATCCGCGAGCACATGAGCCCAGCAGCTGAGGAAATGGTTAAATCCTCAGTCTGTCCTCGCAGTCTTTCGACCACCTCAACAAAATCTTGACTTGAATGAATGAACACTTAAAAACAAAACAAAAAAAACATTAAAACTCAATGACAGAGCGAGCTTTAAGGCTTCTGAAAGACTTTGACAGCCACGGCTACTCAGATAAGACAGCCCTGAGAGGAGTGTGGAGGAATAAATCAATTAATATACAACACGGGAGAGGAAATGAAATGAGTTCACAGATGCAGAGGGCCGATGGCGGGAGGATGGTGAAATAGATGCATGGAAAACACAGCCGCACACCGACTGGAAACATCACCAGCCGACAAGCACGTCCTGTGGGTAACGTTTCGGTCTCAGTGAGAAGGCCTTTCTTCTGTTACGCGTCACCCCTGTGTATTTGTGTCAATAGAAGTGAAACCTAACTGCTCAAAGAACAATCATTCATATCCAGCAACGGAACCGCAGTTTATAAGATATGATCTAGAGAAATTGAATGGCTGATCAGTGAGTGGTCTACCGGGATTTAGGCAACAAACAGGAGAGCAGGTACAGACTAGTACTAGTACTAGTAATAAAAAAAACCTGCTCAAGCCAAGGCAGCCATTTAATAATATTAATGATGTAAACAACTCAAACATTTTGAATAAGACGTAAAATATACACTTATATTTGTGTGTATTTACAGGGACTGTTGGAGAAAAAACGACAAAACAAGATGCTTGTATTAAGTGAAAAAAGTAAGTAAAAAAAATGCTTCTTCTGATTGCGTAAAGTTTTATCTGTACGTTTTCAGTCTAAATGTATGCTCACATTTTGAGTTGCTTTAAAGCGTTTGTGAATAATGCCAAGATAAGGGAGGAGAGACTCAGATTGAGCGAGCAGGCAGAAGTCGTATTCTGTAGCGTGATTTTTTTTTCTTTTTTCTTTTTCTACATCTATTTCCGGAGCAACAAAAGCAGCTTAAAGAAAAGACAAGAAGATGATGAGCCACAAATGTGTAAATGTGTAAATCTCATCACACATAGATGGTCGTTTGGAGAGGAAGTGATAGATTTAACTTTCTGTCTGAGTTTGATAATTGGCAAGCTTGAAGATTTAAATCATAAAAAAAAAAATGAGCGGCCTCTTAAAACTGACAAGAACAAGACTCTTCAGCTTGTCAAAGACATTCGTCACGCTGATGGATTAACTCACATCTAAAGCTCTGCTACAGACTACAGCCACTGCTTAACACACATAAATCGCAGGCCACACACACACACACGAGCCAAAAAAAAATAGGCCAGTCTCTCAACCTCTCCAAAAGCCACATTTCAACCCACCTGCAAGGCGGCTGCTTCATAATCTCTTCTGCCGCATTTCCTTTTTAAATCAAACATATTTGCAGTCACAAGCAAACTGTTCACACAAATCCTGGCATCTACCTACATTGTCTGGTTATCAATGATGATGAGGCGAGGGAATAATGCGTCTCTTCTTAGCACACACAAGGACGCGAGCGTGTTTCTGACAAGCGCTCCGATTAAACCCAGCAGTTTGGCTGAGATCTGTAAAGTGGGCTGCGGAGTCTGCGGTGCGAGTCGAGGAGGAAAACTGACAAAGAAATAAGTCTGTTAGTGAATGGCTGACATGTGATCAGGTGCCAGGCTGTCACTGACAGAACTGGCCATGAAACATCGAGTGGACGAGTGGAGCAGGACCGGGTGCTTCAGAGGACAGCGGAGACGGCAGGAGGCTCAAGCTTTACCAGACTCTAGGAATAATGCTTTTTATGAAGAAAGAGGGTCTGAATGCAGGAAACAAAAAAAAGCAGCGAGTCCAGCTGTTGAGAATTAAACCTTGAAGTGAATTTGAATCCATGCGGCGACACGCAGCTGGAGTTAGGGTGGGGGAGTTCTAGGCTCAGGTGCCAAAATCAAATCGTAATCAGCACTGCCTGCTACAAAAATTAGTTGTTCATGTTCAGAGCTGTGCACACACACACTCTTTTTCTCTCTCTCACACACACAAATACATCCCGGGTCTCCGACACTCCTTCTATTGGTTTGTCATGTATATGAACGACCCCCGAAGCGTGGCTGGTAGCCCACGCAGTGTTTACCGGCTGCTCTGGAGGATTATACAGTGTAAGTCTTAAAAGTAACTTCATAAAACGTCTTCAGAAAAAGAATTTAGTACGAAATTGGAAAAAAGAATTAGCCTCAGTCTAGACAGGAAATAGGTTCCAGGGTAATTTCCATCACAGTCATCTGTATACAAGTGAGTATTAATAGCTGAATTACTGAAGTGCATGTTTCAAGTGTGACTCTGGGTCACACTTGAAAGGTGGGTTCCTGAGGCAGAAGTAGGAACTCAGAGAAGGTCACTTTATTGTGAAGCAGACACAGAATATAACAGAAATATGTTTTTGGCACAGAGGAGTGGAGAATTATTGACAAAACTGTTCTTCAGTTTATTTTATGTTTTAGTTTTTTTAATGGACACAGTAAAATAGATGTACTTACATTACAAAGAAGAGATCGGGAGCTAAGAGCAACAGGCCTGATTATGACTATAATAAACAACTTCTGACCTAGAAAGCAAGCTTTGATACTTGAGGCGATGCTTATCTTAATGCAATCACACATCACGGGCAATGTTTTATTGAGAAAGCCAAGAAAATGTTTAAATTAAGAAATGAATGAAGAAAATATATAGATATATTTAAAAACCCATCCAGATCAGTCTAAAATCGAATCTTTGCTGATCCCTCCGCACAATTTAAAATAAATCAGATTTAGAACCAGACAAACTCACTTCATACATCCCAAAACACAAACGGCTTAAATCTATTGGATTGAATTATATAACTAACAATCATTTCATTCTCATTCCGGTAAACTGGCTGTTTACTCTGTTTACACGTCAACACACTGACTGAAGGCGTTACGTTGCTGACGCAGCATTAAGAACATTCATCCATGCACACGTACATGCTTTCTGACCAAAGTCCTGATCTTGAAGACAATGTCCAGGCTGCCCCATCCAAACGGATTATTGGTGACACACGTTCCAGACTGAGGCTGAGCCAGCTTTTAAAAACACCATGGTGGCAACTGATGGGCTTAAATTTTCTCTCCCCCCCTGTTCATTTCCTTGCTTCCCAGAGGGAACGGGAATATTTGACTGTGAGCCGCCGAGGGAAAGAGAGGGCGAGGTAGTGAAAAGAGGGAGAAGAGGGGCAACATCAACCATAGAGAGGGAGCCAGGAAGCATGAAGAACACAGTCACTGAAATCATAGTAATAAATTAGCATCTTAGTATATTTTACACTCTAAACATCTCCTCTCCACCCAAAAAAAAGCTTTCTGGAAATGGGCTCAGAGACGAATATAGCACTCTGAATTTACTCCTTTAGAGCAGTGTGAGGGACAGAAAAATGTTTTTTGGAAGCTTTTTCTTTTTTTGTGTTTAAAGGCATCTCCAGCCCACAGGAAGCGAACCACTTTGCTCTTAGAACCCTTTTTAAAATCGATTTAAGGTCTAGATGAGTGAGTTCAAGGCCCCAATACGGGCAAAAGCCACATTTCAGACTGGTCTGTGGGGTTCATTTTCATTTTCTACTGGAGTGAACAGAGCTGCTCACTCAACCATATTTGTTAGAATGAAATATCTGATTTCAATATTCACTGAATGCTAATTCTTTCTTCTCTTCTCGACTTGAAAATGAAGGGGAAAAGCTTCTAAAATCAAATTCTGTGTATAACAAGGAGATGTGGAACATCTGGCTACAACAGAATAAACTCAATAATGTGTCACTAAGTTTAGATTAGTACATTAAAACTTGTTCAATGACCTCATATTTGAGAGCATGGCTGTTGTATATAATTTGACCTCCAAATCACAAATATATGAATACCGCATGTAAACAAGTAGGTTAAAGTAGTATTACAAAGTGTACCAAGATAGCTGGAAGGACTTTAATTTAGCCTGTGTTTGTATTTGTCAGTGATTGATGCCTATTGTTTTTGGCAACTACATCTAAAACATAGTGCTTTTACTCCAAGTGCACTAATTTACAATTTGTGTTTTACACATTGAGACACAGGCAACAGGGATAAATCATTCAAGGCATCGGCCTGAGTTTCAGACTTGGGTTTATGTATTGCGTACAAGGACAGGAGGAACCAAAACACAAAGCACAAAACACAGCAGTCAGAATATGTTACCTGGTGCAGTGCCGTGAGGCCGTCTTCATTGCAGAGGTCTGGACTCACATTATTCTTCAGCAGGTAGCGCACTGGTAGAAAAAGAGACAAAAGCCTTTCATCAAAATGATAAAATAACTGTGAAACACTTCAAACAGATTTCCTTTATTTGGTATTACAAAAGCTGCTTTTTGGAAAAGTAAAATAACTGCATGCGTCATTCCTGATAAGGAAATACTTACTTTTTGAGAATTGCAAAAAAACACATGACAAACACATATAAATTCCAAAATAATTCGTATTGCAGAAAGAATATAGGTTCTGGCCGAGCCAAACAAACAGCAGATGCAAAATAAGAGCAGGATGGGATTCCACAAAACCAAAATTTCTCCTGATTGCTAGAACAGCCTGCAGGTGCGCCCCAGTTTAACCTTGTATTACCCGGCGGCATCAGCAATCATTTTGGAATCTTTTAATCTCCCTGCATCGCCATGACGCATCCCTGCAGGAACTATAATCTCTCAAATTGTCAGTTCTGCCAGGACGTCATCCAACGCACTTTGGTAATATGGATGAACAAAAGAGTGAGTTTGCAGTTGCTTTGGATTAAGCGGTTTACGTCCCAGTCCAAACAGATAAACCCTCTTTTCCCCTGGATTCACATTCACAAAATATCAGCTACCTCAGGATTCACGCTGCACAGCCGCCTGAACGCTAACACTGCTAAATCTGCCTGCCTGAGCAGAAAGAGGCACAGCGGCTCCGCTCCACCTCATTATTATTATCCCTCAATTTTGGCAGCGCTGCCAGCTGCCATCATTTCTAAATGACAAGCAAAGCAGCACGGGGCGGAAACATCTTCGCTTTGAGGCGCGACTATAAATTTGAGATACGAGCACGCTTCCAGATGGCCGAGCGCTGCGAGCGTGCTTCACTCGTTCGGTGATTTTGGCTGTATCTGTGAATAATCTTTATAATAAGTGATGGGTCCAAAGAAAGCGAGCGGTAAGGATGGCAGTGAGAAGGAAAAAAAATGCACGATGACGATGGAGATGAAGCATGAAATTATCGATCAACGTGACCATCATGTCCGCGTAAGTGATTCGACACGCCAGTACGAGCGGGGAACATCGACGATATGTACAATCCTCAAACAGAAGGAAGCCATCAAGAACACAATATATAATAATATGATAATCAGAAGGTGCCGATTATCTGATGCCATCTGTTCTTCAGGCTGGGAATGTAACTACAGACAGGATGCCATCAGCGGTCAGCTTGATTGGCCTTTAGGGCAGCATGTGTGAGAGAATATATGTGGACCGACACTGAAGTGGTTTCTCTCTGGGGAGGATGATGATCAGTAAGGGTGAAATGGCTTTGAGTGGTGAAGTGTGATGTGTCTGATGCCGAGAGTGAGAGAGTGTAAACAGAAGAACACAACCTCATTCAGTCGCTTAATATAATATGAACGTTTCAGTTCCTTTCTTTCTGCTCTTTTAAGACACATTTCGGGGCCACGGTGGCGCGGGTGATTGAGCAGGTCGTCCTATGACCAAGAGGTAGGTGGTTCGATTCCTGGCTCTGGCACGTGTATGCTTTTGTTGTGTCCTTGGGCAAGACTCTTCACGCACATTGCCTGTGTGAATGTAGTGAGCGAGTGAATTTCAGTGGTGGTCAGGACTCGGGAGGGCCGCTGAAGTGAGTTCTAAGCTGCAGTTACACGGTGCAGCCAGACTTGGGACCGCAGACGAGAAGACAAAAAGCAAAAGACCAGAGGCATTAACCAGTGTGTGATTCCTATCAGTTGGAACATTAACCATGCAAACAATTGAAAAAATCTTTAAAGAGCAATCTATTGCATTTATGGGTCACTGCGGTGGGTGTCTACCCCCCCCTATGATGCCAGAGCCTATAAACACAGCAGAAATCGCATGTCTTCCTGGGCACGTCCCATAAATTCCCATTGAGGGAGGAGATGGAGCCGGATGAGATGCTTCCCAAAAGATAAAAGATATGTCAACAAACAACGGCAACAGGAAGAGAGGCCTGCCCCTCCTTCCTGTTATCTTACGGTGTCTCCGCAGTAATGTGTGTGTGTGTGCATTTGAGTGATGGAATTAAACCCCAAGTGAATGAGCTTAGATGATAAAACAGTTATCTGGGCTCCAAGTATCCTGAGATCACTGATAAAACACACAAAGTCAAACCCGGGTCAAGAATATGATGAACACTAAAGGGTGCTGGAGTTTTACAAGTCGTGCTCTTATAACAACTGAAACATGATTTAACTGTAGAGACCGTCTCTGTGTGAAGTATTTTCTTTTCCTTGTGATTTCCAGGTGAAAAAGGGAAATATTGTGAGGGTCAGCACTATATTACACCCAGTGAAGGAAGGCCAGTGTTCTTCATGGCCAGCTGAAGCTAAGGTTTTGTGCCTACATGCACTAGTGTGCAGATTTTAAAATATTAAATGCGGCTTCTATATAGGATCCTGCATGTTTCAGAAATTTAGGTGTAATACCTTAAAAACATAGGTTTAACTTCAAAGGAGAGTGGAGCATCTACATTCTTCTTCTCACACAACATAGACACAAAAGAACAACCTTATTGATATATTAATGACAATGATTTTAACTGATTCAACGTTATGTCTAATATAATTTATGCCAGTCTTGTATGGCACGGATGAGGCTTAGCAGCCTATGATCCAGGGAAAGAAGCAAATCATGGTTGTAAATCTTCTATGTGATTGCTGTTGACCTCTGACTTAACATTTTAATGCACACTGGTTTATTATAGCTCTGATCTTTCAGCAAAGAACAAAATTGCTCATCAGTGTTGTATCACCCGAACCCTCCCATCCAGTAGAAATGTTTACTCAGAGTGTACTCTGGAGATGAAACAAGCGTCACCTTGCCGATCAAAATACTCTTATAATTAAAAAATAACTTTTATATGCAATTGAAAGGCTGTTAGATGAATCCATTCCACTATTCAAAAGGATTTTCAACACTAAATTGGGCTTTTTTTAATCCACTGTTTCGGAAACAACATCTGATATTTTGAAAGTTGTTTTTTTTCCTAGCGCTGTTGCTCAGAGCTAGAAGGTCTTGGGTTCGATTCCACCAGGGGCCTTTCTGTGCAGAGTCGGTTCTCTCCGTGTCTGTGTGGGTTCTCTCCAGGTTCTGCAGCTTCCTCCCATCTCCAAAAAAACAGGCAATTTAGGTCAATTGGTCACTGCATGGTCTTTCTGCGTGGCCCTGCAATTTAGTGCCGACGTGCACGTCGATGATGTGCCCCGCCTCTCGCCCGTAGCCAGTCGGATGTTTTCAGT
Source organism: Brachionichthys hirsutus (assembly GCF_040956055.1). NCBI lineage: Eukaryota > Metazoa > Chordata > Actinopteri > Lophiiformes > Brachionichthyidae > Brachionichthys > Brachionichthys hirsutus. The sequence goes on along the minus strand of NC_090904.1, from coordinate 4,508,557 downwards.
GTCAAGCTTTAAGCTCAGGATGCAGACTCGTAAATATCCCTCTGTAGGCTCATATCTCACAGCCAACGGACGCTGACAAGCACAAATGACCGGTGAAGCAAGGAACAAGCAACGCTATGAGAAATCAGAAGAGCTGTGGTAGTAAAGATTCAGGACAAAGTGGAACAATTGATTTTCTTTGGAGAGCATCTCTTTTTGCAATATTGAAGAAATATTTGTTATGTGACAACAGCAGCTGCCACAGAATCCCTGTGAGGGATCAGTTCATGGATCAAAACTGTTCCAGGTGCATGTTGGACTCCGGCAGGGCTGCCATTTATCACCGGATCTGTTCATAATCTTTATGGACAGAATTTGTAGGTGCAGCCAGGCGCCGGAGGGGCTCTGGTTCGGGGATCAAAGGATTTCATCTCTGCTTCATCGAGCCTGGACCTCCAGCGTTTACTGGAGCGGTTTGCAGCCGAGTGTGAAGCGACTGGAATGAGGATCAGCACCTCCAAATCCAAGGCCTTGATTGGACAAAAGGTGGTCGACCCTCTCCGGGTCGGTGGGGAGTCTTTGTTCAAGTATCTTGGGGTCTTGTTCACAAGTGCACGCTAGGTAGTGTGACTCGCTAACACTGATTTGACATACTGTATTTCTGCATCTCCTTTCATTAAGGTTGATTAAAAATAAAATAAATACTTGCATGAATTCCAGTGAATAATTATCGAATTACAAATTCTTTGGGTCTTCTGAAGCCATCTCTGAAACCTTTCATTCGGCTTAGACTCATCATCAGTGGCATCAGTTCCCCACTAATGAGAATTTTTAATCTCAGAATAATCAAAAGTGCCCAAAAAGATCAACAGTCCAGCAGTTTTCAAGCAGTAATCTAAGTATCTTCCAGCGTTCATCAAGTGAAGAAGATCCCCCCGCTTCCTTCCTGCAGAAAATAGGCCACTTGGCATGTCCGTAAGTAGCAGCTAAATTACACTGGTTTTAATAGGACGCTAGGAGTGAAGATCATCTGTGTAATTAGCTCAGTTGTTTTATAATTATAACCCGGACGATGAGCTTCACTTCTATGTTCCTGCTTCATTAAATGCAGATTGATAACATATCAGAGATGACAAATGAAAGATAAAATAAACTGGAATGGATGTTCTCAGAATACTGTGAAATAATTAATGATAATGAAAACACAGCACACTCTCATCTCATTATCCAATTATGGAAGACACTAAAAAGTCCGAGCATTATTAATGTAATGTAATTAACGGACATGTCCTTCAGGCGGGCCAAAACTATTATCGACACAATGACCAAAAAAAAAAAAAAAGACATTTAAAAACCACAGCTTCATCAAATGAGCAAATATTGATACAGTCTTTGTGATTATTAGTCAGTTGATGACATCATGAATATATTTAAGAAAATAAAATGAAAACTAATGAAATCCATCACATAGCTGTCGATATATTTCAGTCAGGAACAAAGCAGTGGATGGACAGACATGTCTCTAAAGCCAAGCTGCTACATATTAAGATCAAAATTCTTAATAGCTATGTAGTTCTCTGCTTTTATTTTGGTAGAAACATGCTGATATGTTCATGGGGCGGTGAGGTGATGAAGTACCGCTAGGATGAAGAAGAAGAAAAACACACGACATGTTGGTTCATTGCCGTGAGCTATTAGGCTAACTTAACAACACAAGGCAGGGCTCTAACGTCTCCTGAGGTGATAAAGCACCAGGCTCACCAGTAGCTGATTGATTGGTGTCTACCTGAGCTGATAAAGCACCAGGCTCACCAGTAGCTGATTGATCGGTGTCTGCTCCCACTAATGGGCTTTTCTCTCCCCGTTGCCACTGTTCAACCGTTTCTGTCCGAAGCTGAGTAGAGCCAGAATAGATCAAGCTCCCCTTCCATTTCCTCGGTCACCGTGGTGATGGGTGCGACTACATGATATATGAGTGGCTGCAACACAATGACCCCCAGATCTTTTCCCAAATGTTTCAGACAATTTCAACCCAACGTAATTGGAGAAAAGATTAGTCAACTAGGAATTGAGAGCTTTTTTTCTTCCTGGTTTAGGGTCACTGACCTTTATGGACCCTTTACTGGAGCAGCCCGTCAGCGATAGCGGGAATCAGCTCAGACTTTATGTCAGCTCAGTGTCACATCACAGCAGGTGCAGAAAAAGATGAGAGATGTGGCAGCATTTTAGAATTATTTTAGCCAATACTCTTCCTCACACATTTGCTTGAGATTCAGCTGGTTTTATGTCAACCAGGTCCACTGAGAGCGTCAAATCTGTGTCCAATTTGTAAACTTACAACAAATTAAAAGTACTGTTCAAGTCTGTGCACGCTTATGAGAATCAGGAATATGACCTCAAAGGGACTGAAACAAACATCAGTGTTGTTTGACCTATAGCGTGGCTCCAGATTATGAGGACCGTCCCATGCAGTCAGCTCCAGTATGTCTGCTAAGACATTAAGACAGAAGGTCTCCACCAACTGTGGGCAAAGAGAGGACGGGATAGACCCAATGACTGACTGGCTGGGAGTAAGTGTGAGACACAAAGACAAATTTAACATAGGACTCAAAGCCAAAGTGAAAAGCTGAGTCACATATAGTGACGTCTGAGCCGGAGGGACTCCACCTGTTTGACAGGCTTATATAAAACCTGATTAACAGCGCAACATGGGGGGGGCAGCGAGCTCCCAGATCTACGTAGCACTCTGCTCATCATCGCTCGAGGCTCTAGAAGGTGCTAATAGCACAAAGACAAGATGAAAATGTGGTCACCAGGATGAGGAAAAAGAACGTACGGAATAAAAAGGTTGATATCGCTGGTTCTGCTAAAACCACCATGTCTTCAGACCGGTGTCTTCAGATGTGGGTTGTGAACCCGGTGAATAAATCGCCACGGTTACCATAGCAGCACAAAAACAATCAAGTCTGAAGAGCTAATTAGTTTGACTTCACCTCGCGTGGCAATTCTGAAAATGACAGTTCAATTAAGAGTATCAGCGCCTTCAAACCAGGTCTCTCATTGGTCTTGATGGACCGTGGAATGATGCAGGAGATTCCCAGAGTTCATCCCAGAACAGTTCAACTTCCAGTCCGCATTCATGCACCAATAATAGAATATATATAAATGCATGCGATCCAGTTAGGTTGTTCCGGGTATTATAGTCAAATTGAAATCTAGCGTCTAACCGAAAATGCTTTCAAATCCTGATGTATTAAATGGACTTCGGTTTCCTTTCTTATCTGAATAAAACCAACGCACACACTTTATCATCGTATTTGGTAAATATAAAATGACCCAACAATTCCGGTCAGGACTTAAAACTGTCATTTTGGTTTATCTGTTTCAGAGCAATTATCCGATGTCAAAACTTTTCACACTCGATTCTCACTCAACTTTACGTTCACAGCTACAGGCGTTCCTGGAGTGTCAAGACTTGCAATTAAAAGAGCACTCATTGATTAACATGATCATTTCAAGTGCGGTTAATGAAACAGGCTGCCCCGTTTGGTTGGATGAGGCCTGATCCTTGAGGAATAATCCAGAATCCTATTGCAGGATTTACTGATTGGTGGAGGACTGTTCTTTCATTATGAAGGGGGGGGGGGGGGCTATGGAAGGGGGTTTAGAAAGAGTAAGGGAAGCTGCAGGATGCTGAGCAAGCAGTCGGGGGGGATTGAAGCATGCCGGGCACACACTACTACTTAATCTTCTTCTGCAGGCCAGTGTGAATGCAGGTGGGCTTCAACCACAATCGTCAAAGACATACTGGTGCCTGGATAATAAAACTGTTTGCAGTGAACCCTGTATATTTGCTAGTTTGAAACAATAACTTGTTAAGTGTTTGGTCAAGTGCACGTCCGCGATAGAGGAACTAACCCCCAATGAATCTGCAACGCTACAAAGAAGAACATAAGAAGGGAAACCCAATAAGAAGACCATGAACATCAAAAGAACCTCAGCACACGCATGGACTTCAATATGCTTCAGAAAATACTGTGGTTTGGATTAATATGACCAAAGCACTTCTTTAAAATTAACACAATTACAAACAGATTATGCATCCTTATGGCTGTGAGTTCAGGCAGAAAATTAATTAATGTTTACCCCTGAAGAAACAGTCTCCCGTGTGAACTCAGATTGTGTTGCTGTGTAACAATATCCTAGCGTTGGTATTATCAAAAACAGGCAATCACAGCTCACCGGATACTTAACACAAAATCAAATAATGCTGATTCCTTTTAAAATATCTGGCATCCAACTGCAGACTTTCACATTGGATGTAAAAAAGGAAACAAATACAAAAGGAGGATTCTCTCTCTGCCATGGTTGACCCGTCATCGACTGGCCTCTCAATATGAAGCATTCTTTCCCCTTTTCTTTTTCTATATTTAATCAAGCATAACATTCACTCTTAACTTTCCAAATATTCCTTAAATGTATGAGGTTATTTTCCACCCATGAAAGTTCCGCTCGAGGGGCGGGTTAATCCAGATGTGACCGTTCCCTGCATGCCGTGATGTGCAGCAGCAGCAATGATGATGCTCAATTTTGTGCCGTTGCAGCTAAGTAGCTCCGGGTCAAGGCTACTTCGGTTACCATGGAAATAGGTGTTAACTTAAGAATCGGGTCTTAACAGACCTAAGGGAAAACGGGAGGAAAGGAGGAAGGTTTTTCTGGCAGATTAGTGCTTTGTATGGCAGAGTTTATGTGTGACCATGTTAAAACAAGCCAACACCAAGAATAGTAAGAGTAAGAATACGAATAAAAAAAGAGGAGGAAGAGGGGAAGAAGAGGAAAAAACCTGTTACGTGAGAAGTTGTAAACAAATGAGATATACTGCAGCATTGTATAGAGTATTGTACTGAAAGTGGAGGACTTTGATATTGTTGCTGCCGACAGATAAACATCAAAGAATCCTGTTCAGTTATGAAGCCAAACAAAGCATCATCAGAAAATCTTCATGGTTGAACGCTTGCTTCTCTTTCGACTGACTGCACAAACCCCCGGTGCAAAAATCATTTACTCCGCAGTAAGTATGATGTACACTATGCATTGTACATCTGAGATCAATCACACAGCCTCTGCTTTTGCAGATTTACTTTATTTTTTTTCTATAGAATTTTAAAACCAAATGATGTTATATGACAAAAATGTGTGTGCCCCCCCCCCCCCCCCTTCTCTATGCTGAAGCACTGAAGTACCCCGGCGGGGGGGGGCAGCAGCGCCAGTGTGTGCCAAGCAGAGTAGCGACGCATGGAGGAGCAGAGTCTGACGAGCCCAGAGAGGAATGTTAAATGAGACAGAGCATTAGAGCAGGATAAGAGTTTCAGCTGACCTGAAAACTGCAATAGTCCCAAAGGGCTGCTGGTAAAGGGCGGACACATCGACAGTTACTGGAACAGTGGCGAGGAAGACGGAACACTTGAAGGGAAAAAAGGTCTTCCTCATCACTGATGTAGGCCATAGATGACGCTTGATTGAAATGCTTGTGCATTTCTCAAACCTGCCATCGTTGCAGCCAGATCCTACGTGAAGCTTAAGTACGCAACGTTAATTCAAAATTAAAAACCACATCTAAAACTCTAACATTCGACTAGATATTTAGATCTGCTGACAATATGAGATTTTTATTGTATTTTTTGAAGTGATGATCTTTCAGTAATCAGGTATTCAGAAATCAAATCAGTGGTGATTGCAAAAGAGGAAAAATCACAAATGCAAAGAGTCGCTGGTGAATGAGTCTGGATTTGTCCTTTAGGGAAGCGCCTCAGTTTTGTAAGCAGGAAAGATGCAGCGATGGTAAAAAAAAATAAAATATTCTTATTAATCTTATGACTGAAAGACTTCATATCATCATAGGCATCATATAGTGTCTGCACTGCAGTTAATATGTAACTCCATTAAAGATGAATTGAAGATGGCAGTAATGTGTTTTGCAAACATCTTTTGAGTGAAGTTATTTTTGTACAAAGCTTTTAACAAAAAGTGGAACATTTCCGTGCCTAAATTGTGTAAGTACATCTGCAAGATGGAACATGATAGACTAAGGTGGTCCTGGAAGCTCACTGCAGTGCAAAGTGGGAACGCAAAAGCAAATAAAGACACGCAGGCTTCCAGGCAGCGCAAAAAGGTTTCTAACAACTGGCAGATTTTGTGTGAAAATTCTGTTGCAGCCTGCAGCAATTGATTGTGCTGCGCTTCCAGTGAATCGCTGCTGTGTGCTGTTTATGAGCCACTCTGGCAAAGGCCATTATACAAGCTAAAATGATGTGCAATCCTAAATATTACTTTACAGCCCCTAAAGTTGTCAATCAATCATGATTTTGTCATGTTGTAAATGGAATATATTTGCATATGGTCCATTTAATCTAGAGCAAAAGGGAAGCTATGTTCCCTTCATCAGGTTCAACGAAGCTCAAAGTTCAGGAGTCGGTGCCAAAGATGCTCTGAGGACACACTTGAATCAGATGAGACGTAGATGGTTGTGAACGCCTGTTGGAAGGGATTTCACTATTGAACTTGTTTCCACATTATCACCAGGCCATATTAATTATACATGAAACTCAGTGATTCAAGAGAGGATCAACCTTTGCAGCAAAGTCTCAGCACACAAAGCAGCACTGCAGTAATGTCACAGTCAACAGTAAACAATAGGTCCCGGTTAAAAACAATTCATTAGGGCTTTGCACGGTGAAAGAAAGATGTGCACTTTTACTCACACATGAAGCAGGGAAATGAGGCTGATCACAAGTGGCTTGTGAGGATCCATAATAAAAAGCAAGATGGGAACAGATCGTTTACAGATGATGCCCAATTGTGACCAAGTCACACTATTACAAATTAATGCAGGTATGGATGGACACACTCCGGTTTTCAGTGCCCGACTCAAGGACCCTTTGAGACGCAGTTAAGATCTCACAGATGAATATTTTACAGTCAGCTAATCAGTGGGGCGATTTGATTGCCACCGACGAATATCATTACCATTAATTGCATTGTCAGCAGTATGTATGTAACTGCTTTTAACATAAAAGTCAGTGTTCATTTTTAAATGACTTATGTTTCGAACTCCTTCCTCCAATCTTCCTCCCGCTCCACCGGAGAGCACGCTGGTGTTAAGAGGCACCGATTGTCCTTTCTGACCACAAAGGTGCTCCTTTGCAGGATAATGGTTCTCTGGGGTGCCAATGGTGCGAGAACTTGTGCAGCGAGACAGTGATGTTCTTCACAGTAATTTCACAGCCATCAACCCTCATCACAGTGAGGGGGGCAGCGGGTCGGGGACACTGGCAGCCAGAGGGCAGTGACTCTGACTCAGGACTCTCAGGACTGCCGAGCCCGCCTCGGTGTTTCTCTGCTTAGCGGTAAAGCACAGACACGCAACAACAAAAGAAAAAGCACATTCTAAGCTTTTTCACTCTCAATCTCAAGGCCGCTGCAACACACACACACACACACAAAATGTCAGCGTGCCTGCACAATGTGTCATCTGTGACATGGTTTAGTGAGTCTGCTCACGCAGCTTCCAGGTATACAGTGATAAGGACATCATAATAGATCCTAGCTTCTAGAAAAACGTATATTGTTTAAGTTAGAGTATAACTAAGGTGCAAAAACAACAACAAATACACACACGTTTGACTGTCTGCTCGCACACTCAATGCTTTGACAGCAACCACAGAACACTAACTCTGGAATGAAGACACAGGAAATCTCACTCAATCCAACCGATGAAGGATTAAAGAGCAGCGCGTCCAGTCAATCTGACCTCTCGCCTTATTACAGCATCAGGACCGGTTTGAATCAGCCTCAGGTCGGAGTCAGTCTCCTTCCGTCACTCTCCACGACGTCATCGTCTCGACAAACGGCTCCATCTGAACTTTGCTCTACAAACTTTGGCTTTGGATTTCATTATTCTTGTTACGACTGGTCAAGATTTTAGCTCTGATTTATTAAAATAAGTCACAATGACCCCAAAAGAGAAGAATCAACTGGACTTTTTCCAAGTTTCATTGAAAACATTTCACCGCTCATCCAAGAGGCTTCTTCAGTTCTGAGACACTGGTAGAGAGTTTAGATACTTTTACTCCTGTTGGAGCAGAAAACAAAGAAACAAAGCAGGGACCGAAACCACAAAGGCAATCAGGTTCCCCAGCAGCATTAGCATTTCCTTTATTTAGTCCAGAGACCATGACTGTAGTGCCGTGAGCAGGATGTGATGTCACCGCACTTTATCAAGCATTTGGCGAATAGGAGGAGAGCGCCAGGCTCCTGAGCTAGCCAGCTGCCATCGGACCTGAGAGGGCCACGCTACACCCAGGCGTCCTTTCTTTTTATCTCTCTGCCTCTTTCATGGTCACACTCATTAAATAACACTGACAGCAGAGCCTTCAAGGCCCAAACACACTATCAGCAGGCCGGAGAACGGACAAAAGCCTCTACGGATCAGGGACGCTTCAAAACAAGCTGGCTGCTCTTAATGAATGAAACGCCGTACACAGAGACCCTCAGATGTGCAATGATTGAATACCAGCTGGAAATATTCATGCTGAAAAGTAACAAGGAAGTGTATTTCACTGGATATGGATGTAGGAACTAAATCACTTCAAGGGATTTAAAAGTGTGCCACACGGGTTCATTTTCAAACCTGTTTGAGTTTTTCTGAATAATAAAAAGAAAACTTTATATTTTCCTCATTAATTTAAAACAATTATCGTAATTAAATCAGTAACAAAAACAAAACCAAGGAGCCATAACAATAACACTAAATAAAAAGCAGCGTAAATTCCTGGGACATTGCAACCAGAGTAAACAACATTTTACACAATCAGTAATCAGTGTGTCTCCAATCAACTTCGATTAGAGCAGTAATCCTCCTCCTCATGCACTGATACAACCTCTGATGTCATCATGTAGGGCGGCAGCAAACTCTTTAGTAGGTGGAGTCTGGAGTTGCTGTTGAATCTGTGGAGGATGTTCAGGCTGTCACACCCTCCCATCAGCAGACCAATCAGGTAACGGCTGTCAGGATCCAACATGTCATCCATTATCGCTTTTTCAGGATCATCAGACATTGTCAACAAGAGCACATGCGGTCTGTCATAATGCTGGTGTAGGATTACTATTGTGGAACGGTGAGTGGTAGACCAGTAATACCTGTAGCCCAGTCAAATGTGGTGCGTTTTGCAAACATGTTTATCTATGAATCGTCCACCCACCCATTTCGATAGAGCTAGATTAGCTAGATTAAATACCCATTTCCTGGATCTGAGAGTCTATGATTAAAGGTTGTATTTTTCTGGTCACCTCAAACAGAGAGTTACAGGAATCTCACAGCAACAACATCCTGGTTGAAACCGAGTCTGCGATCTTTCTGAGAATTGGATTTCAAAGCACAGCAATAACGTTTTCCACTGTTCAAATCATTTTCCAGATCGTTGCCACAACAATATCTCTATCTGATGGCACAGAAGCAGCGGCAGAACAAGCAGCAGAAGGTGCAGTAAATCTGAGGATTGGGGGGGGGACTGAGAAAACCCTTCATCTCCATATCTATACACTAGAGCGAGATACTGCCCAGGCACAGGATGTACAGCAGCACAGATGTAGGTCACAGCTGCTGTGATAGAGTTAAACCTACTTTAAGTCAAAGTGAACTTAAATTAGATGTCATCTCGTGATGATGATGAGGCTGTTCTCATTCAAGCATCACTGAGGCGCTGTTCGTGCCGCCATAGTATCGTGGGAGTGTTTGTACTGGAGGAAAACAATTATTAGGTCTAAATAGAGGGGCACCGTCCGTTGAAATTTTAATTAAAGGACTGGCGGAGTTTCATCTCGGTGTGACAACTCCATTATTTCACAATGATAAAGGGGTCGCCACGCAAAATGAATTCAGCTCAAAAGCAATGAGTTCTGCTGGCAGTTTAGGTGGGCGGGCCTTGCTAATGGAGTTCCTGACTTTGGCGGCTTGATATCCAGCTTAGGTTGGAAGGTGAGACTGAAATTACGAAAGAATCTGCGGCACATTAAAGTAACAAGAAGACTAAATCCACAGTGGTCCTTTGTGGTCCGCAATCCGTGAAGCTGCAGGACGCCGTAAACATTCTTGAACAGCCCTACCTTCATCCGCATCATTCCTTGCCGAGGCTTCCAGAAGGGCCACGCTGGCGGCAAACGACACTCGCCTCTTGGACCCCTGCTGGAGGTTGCCGGCACTACGGCCCTTCTTGTCAGCCTTTCGCTTCTTGTTTTGCATCTCCTTCTCGTACACAGCCCATCTCTTCAGCTGCTGGGTGCGCCGCTTCTGAGCTGCGCGCAGCCTTTCCAGGCTGGGCACCTTGTCCAGCTGCTGCAGCTCCTGAATCAGCTCTAGATGGTTGGCCATGGCGGCAGTGGTTTTGGGAAAGGGGTACGAGTCTAACGAGGGCTGCACCTTTGGCCGCGGCCTCCTCCCATTGTCGTAGTCATCCTCCTTTCAATGTCCTGGGTGAGAGACAGAAAGCCCCCTGTTCATAAAAAAATAAAAGCTTTTATCCTCTGGTATTCTCATAAATACTTCAATGAGCAGACTGTGTAAACAGATTAGGAAGCCTGATAATGAGACTTCTCGTGAACCGTTCATGAGATGCAGCGAGAAAACATTGACATTCAGAAGCGAGCATTGGTTTGATGCACCACAGCGAAGTGCACAGATTTTGGTGACCTAGTTAGAGAGAAGTTCAAGATACGAAGCCACAGACTGCAGAATAAGCAGATTGTTTTTACCGCGTTTCTATTCTCTTTCCAGCCTGATTTTTATGCATGTTCCCAAATCTGCACAATAAACACTCAATAAAGATGATGCTATTATGGGTTCAAGGAAACAGAAAACATTGACAAGTCTCCTTCTGTCTTTCTCTGATGACCAAAAGATCAACGATAAATGTGGTTTCTTCATGAGTTTTAGAGATCCGCTAAGAAAGGATGCTGTATGACGACAGGAAACCTGAACAAAAAGCAGGACTAGCATCACAGTCATGCACATATCACATAAACAGAGTTGTAAATGCAATAATTGAACATGCAGGAATGTCATGAAAAAATGGTGAACAGTGAATGTTTCGTTTTCACATTTTCTCCTTTGTCTCAGCGACGTGCAGACTCTATTTTATTACTTCACGTAACAAAACGCAAAAAATCAATTATACTAGAAAGGATTTCCAGAACTTGAAAGACCAAATATGCAGATTAAACATATGAATCATGTTGTTTCCCACTTTTTTAATGCTGATAAAACTTTCCTCAGGTCTGCATCCATTCGTCAGTCTGCTGTGGACTTCATTCTACACTTCCTGTGCAGCGCTAAACTGCAATAACCGCGGACAGGAAACCAGCTCGACTATGACTTCCTGTGTGTGTGTGTGCTCCAGTGAACACAAATGTTTGGCTCAAACTTCACTTTGAAGTTAAATGTTTTTCATTCTAAATTAAAGCCTCATTTCTCAATGAAAATGTGAGGAACCGACGCAGAAAAAAAGGCAAATGAGCAACCCGGACCGGGAAACAGCCAAGCCGCCAGCGTGTGTGAAACGTTTTGCATGAACTCATTGATCTGAAAACAGGCCGAGCTCGAGCAGGTTAGCGCCTCTCTCTGGCTCGCTGAGACAAACCAAACCGCCACGTCCGTCTTCAGCCAGAACCGAGGCCATGACAGGAATAACACCCACACACACACACACACACACACACAGACACACACACTTGAATGAATAGCCATAAACGGACAAATGCACCCGATAAACCTTTATGGCCTTACCAGCTGCACCCTTCAAATTAAAAGTGCAGAACTTTGTGAAATCCGGCAGGAAGACTGGATTTGATTCGCAACATAAATTTACATATCACCTTTTTTTGTTGAATTAAACATGATTCGTGATGAAGGAACTTTTATTTCGACCTGAATTTCTTCATTCAAACAAAAACATGCGCCCCTTCTGCTCCAGAGTTCCTCCGCTTCTTCTTATTTCAGCATTTTGACTACTAATGGAATATTTTTATATCCTTGAGACGATTCCAGCCCTCCTGACCAAAATCTCTAAACTGATGGGAAGCCAGGTGTGAACAGGCACACGGCAGCTTCACTGCCCATCGCATGCTGCTGCTCATCAGATTTGAGAGCGCAGCCCTGGTTCTGATATCTGGTCTGACAACAGCTGAACGAGACGCTGACACATCACAGCCACAGGAGATAATTAACCCCGTGTAGCCCAAAGGGGAGACAATCAAACGCTGTGTATGTGTGCTTGATCGGTGTCTGAAGAGACGTCAAACGAGGGCCGCTGTGGGCAAACTGTACGCCCTCCGGCGATATCGCAGCTGGTCCCCGGGGGGGGGGGGGGGGGGGGGGGGGCAAAGCAGCAAATCACAGATTGACCTCAATCAGCTCCCCGGCTGCAGATAGGAATGGTACAACCACTCTCATACTTTGGATTTCAAAGTTTTTTTTACTGGAAGATCACGGCCCAAATGTTACAAGAATTTTCTGAAGCAGTCAATGAAAATTAATTCCAAAGTAAAAGCACCGGCAGCAATGGGAAGCAACAAATTATTCCTATGGCTTTGTCTGTTCTATTCAGTTGAGTGGTGTGTGTGTGTGTGTGTGTGTGTGTGTGTGTGTGTGCGCATCGCTAATCATAAGTTATGTTGTGAATTTCAAAACAGAAAATTCCCAGTTCTGAATAAAATATCCATTCTTGAAGAAATGCTTTTGTTGCCTCAGAAGGCAACAGATTCTTTCTGAGCCACACTTTCCATTTACTTTTCAAACCTCAATCTACAATGGACATGTGTGCTGCTGATCCATTACAGCGGGGGGGGGGCTCTGCTACTGAGCACCCTGATCCATTTCTCCTTTTCATCCATGACTTTTATGACAAGGATGTGTGCTTCAATAAATATAATATTTATATGCTCTGTGAAGGACAGAAACCTGTGCATCTTCTCGAGATGAGAAAATGTATCAATTAGCTGGTAGGTGAGAATGAACAGGAAATTAAAGCTTATATAATGGCGATGTATGCCACAAAATGTTGTCTCTGTGTGTGTGTGGTATACGAGAGAGAGAGAGAGGAGCAGTGCTGACCTCATCATTAAATTGTTAATATCTCCACAAATCAGTTGGATTTGGGTCATTCTGGGTCATCCATCGTCATCATGATGGTGATTTGGCACAGGAGACAATACAGATAATGGCAGCCCAGGATGGTAATGCACCACAGACAGCACCTAAATCCCTCATTATTAAGTGTCCTGCTACAAATGGGTCCCTTCCCACTCAATGCACTCATCTACGTGTTTCTTGGTCATCATTTTTTTTATAGACACATAATCAGTAACTAAATTAGACAAAACATTCCATTTCCACGTGCAAATGTTTAGGTGCGTTTTAACCACAAATCCTTATTTAAGAAATACAATTTTTGCATGTCGTGATGTCACCTGACGTCCTGCAGTTGTGATCAGCAGCTACATGCTAGCATAAAACAATAAGGGCCCCTAGTGTGAAATCTAAAAGGCTGACGGATTTTTGTATTATTGAATTTTTCATGTTTCACAAAATCTGACAAAAGCATTCATTGTCCTCCTGATGAACCTCATAAGATGCCTGCAGCCTCCATGCAGACGTCTGCCTGCCTCCGACGCTTTCTGTGGCCTACACTGCAAGAAATGTGTGGAATGCAAGCAGGCAGCCTCCAGAAAGCAGCTGGAAAATCTCAGCGCTTCTGTGCATGTTTCACCTGATGCTGCCAAAGCCGCTACGTCAACCTGATAACATTCAAGCTAGATGTTTGCCACATCGGTCATTTATTTGCACCATCTTTCTTCGTTTTTTGAATTTGAGCAGTGAGACGGGAAGGAGCAGCCTTGATGTGCAGCCTGATGAAGAGCTGCAGAAACCGGGTTCATGTTTTCATCTGGCCAATCTAACCAGCATCTTCCTGCCGTTTCCAGGAAAACGACTCACATTTTGTAAAGTGATGACACCAGAACTCCCCTTTGATTTCATTTCCAGTAGTTCTTGACTTTGACAGATGCATGTTACTTACGGTGTTGGACTCACCACAAGCCACAGGAATCTTTGAGACGAACGACTGAGCTGCTTAGTCACTTCTTCAGTGTATGTATTTGTCTATTGAATATGCATTTTCTGGCACTCTCCATTTTATGCTACTGCCAGAACTTCATCAACCTCTTTGGACGACCGTTTGTCTGAAGTTTACGGTGCTTCTTTGGTGTTTTTTTTTTTTTATTACATTTTTACTTTCAATTCTTAAAATCCTGTACTTTTTGAGCAAATTAAACCAGATTCTATGTTTGTGTGCATAAACTTGCCCAATAAAGCTCATTATGACTTTGAGGAAACACCATAAAGGCCAATAAAACTGACATCAGAATTGTATCTGTAAATAATGGCTAGATTTTCTCTAATTAACAAAAATATTTCCATAAGCCTAACACACCCAAGGCAGACATGATGCATGCTGGGAGAAAAGAAAAGTTAATGATGAGTTGAAGGAGTCACCAGAAAGCTAACTCCCCAAACATCAAGCCAGTCTAAGCTGAGCAGACTAATTTGCTCATTTCTCTGAATTTAAAACCGTGGTAGCAGTCAGGCCCTGCCGTGTGTCTCATCTTGAGAGAGAGAATGCATTAATACTAACAGACGCGTCGTTGAAGACCAAAAGGCTCTCAAGTGTTCTCGCTTTATTTCTCCCTCGTTTCATCATCTCACCAGAACAATTGGAAGGAGAATGGCAAGAATTACTCATCACGTCATGTTTTATCATTTATCTCAGGAGGAATGGTTTCAGTGGGTCTCTGTGATTTTACTGCAAAAATGTGCAGAGCTATTGTTAGTTTATTGTTGAAATGCAAAAGATCCCTCACGTCATTGCAGATAAAACGTATTTTCACAACAATGAAGTTGATTCTTGAATCATACTGAAGACCAATCGCCTGCGCCGCTTAACTTCAGGCTGGAACGAAGTTTCACCTCCCTGCAGATGGACAGTAAAGGACATGGAAAGACTAAATAAGGAGTCTTCACCCTCTGAGGATGGATCCTATCAATCAAAAGGAAGAGTAGGAATAAAAAAAAAAGACGGCCTGAAGCACAAGAGCGGAGGAGTTCATGTACTCTTGTGCAGCGGATGAATCCTGCATCTTCAGTCTCCTCCTCATGGCTCATCAGATAAGGAGACAAGCTAATGTTATCAGTCCAAGCCAGGCAAAAATACAAGCAAAGACAGAAATGCACTCAGGCAAAGACAAAGACATCTGGGAAAAGAGAGTTGAGCAGGAAAATAGAGCAGAACTGAAGCAGAAAGTCAAATAACAGGAAATTACATTTCTGATGATTGGTTGAATTATTTCCCAGGAAAAATGCAGCGACGACATTTTCTTCCTGTTTAATTAGCATTATGATTTTAAGGTGGCACAGTGGAGCATTTGTTGACACAGTCATCTCCAAGGACGGACGGACCTCCTGGTATGTGATGCCTCATCCATCATAAATAGTTTTAAGTTGAAGGAAACCGACTTTAGTATGGAAATACAAAGTGCAGAAACAATAACTCGTTGATGAATCTGATAAATCCTCAGACTGTCTACTTTTTGTTTGCATACAACACAATTAATAAGAAGCCACAGCTGCAAGCATACACATTAACACACACACACACACACACACACACACACACAGGCTGCACTGTGCATCAGCAGTAACATCAGCAACACTGTAAGCATTTAGCAGTGAGGAGGTGTGTGTGGTGTCAGGACGCGCTGTATGAGACAGTGGCAGCAGTGTCAAACACAATAGCCCAGTGTGTGTGTGTGTGTGTGTGTGTGTGTGTGTGTGTTTGTGTGTGTGTGTGTGTGCATACCTTGGAACCAACTGGCACAAAGCTGGCAACAAAAAGTGAGGCCACACACACAGCTACTGTTTTCCTCTCCTACCTGACAGAGTAATCTGCTTCCCACCCCCCCTTTGTAAAAACACGGAGGGTAATTACTAAAAGTCTTCTGATCAGCTGATTTGTACACTTATTATCAGTTGGAGTCTCACGACAATCACTGACTTGTTGAAGACTGAATTGATTCTTTTTCTTCCCAGCACAATCCAGCGTAAAACTTTGCCAGAATTAAGCATTGGACTAGAAGGTGGATCTGCTGTGGCGACAGGACCCCCCTGATCGGGATCTGTGGTGCCGAGCGGACCTGGAACCGACCACAAGATCAGCTTCCCAGACAGGAAGGATGTGAAGCAGGCACGGTGTTACTGCACAACCTGCAGATTTGTGTGACTTTAATTCCATATCCAAAAGGATATAGTCAAACAGCGGCCCATAATCAGTCCTGCAACTGTCACAATCATACAGATTATTATGGGACAATGAGAAATGGGGTTTTTTTCCGCCGCAGGATCAGATCACCACTACAGGACTTAAGGGTGTGTGTGTGTGTATTTATTCACACAAGTTGTATCAACCCCTCTATATCATGACAAAATGTGTGTGTACACTGTGTAAACATGTCAGCCCGTGAAGCTGTGGCCTTTCCAGAAGGACATAAAACATTCTCCCTCCACTCAGGACCCATCGTGCCCCCCCCCCCCTCCCACACACCATCATGTTTCATGTAACCGCTAATTCATTTAATCACCTACTAATAGCAAGCTGGTTAAAACGTCCACTGGAACCATTCAGGCAGCGTTACAGCCGTCGCACATCGGCCTTCAGGTAGCAGCACTGCTGCAGAAAGCTCGTGTAACTCCAGCGACCTTTATCAATGCACCGACTGGGTTTCAGCGTCCTGCACAGAAGGCCCTTTCACTATAACAGAAGGAAAGAAAAACCTTTCATGTATTGCAGGTTTCAAGGCGTTAAGCGTTTGTGCTCTGACAGGTTTTGAACTGTTCTACTCAAGATATTTGTCAGGAAAAAGGACGTGAGCACAACATTCCATCCAGGCCATTGTGAATAAATACTGGGGGCAGATTTCAGATGAAATCAATCGGGACAGGCGGATTTGCCATTTTATCATTGAAAGCCCACACAAAATCAGATCACCTTGGAGCCACAAGGAGGAAAACGCCTGAAGACACAGGTTAGACCGACCGAATGTGTATCAAAAAGAAGTGAATGCATTTAGACGGAAGATCAATGAAGAGAAGGCGAAAGCATCACGTCTCTCCAGAGAGAAGGCTGCGGTGAAGCAACTGATGAAGGAGCGGAAGAAAACGCTGTCCAAACTCCGAAATGGAAGAGATGAAGAAAGAGAAAGACCTCAATGTGGCTCTGCCTGAGGCACCAGAGAAAGGGGTGCAACAACCTTCTCCACCTCACCCTGTCCTTTGCATCGTCCTCCCCAACATAAAAAGGTTGCAGAGGTTGCAAGGGTAGCGTCTCCCTTGAGCCGGTCCCAAGCCCGGATCAATGCAGAGGTTTAGGGCGTAAACGTTGCAAACATTAAGCATGCAATCGACGAGAAGGTTGATTTGCTGTGGCGACCCCTTAAACACACATCTGGTACACGGACATTGTTATTTATCGTTTTATTCTCACATCGAGTCTTTAGAATTATGTAATTGGATTCCACTATTAAATAAAAGCTTAAACGTTTAAGCTTCCTCTCTTGTCTGACCCGTAAACCATGAGTTACATAACATCGCAATGCTTTGTACCTTTTTATATCTTCTACAGTTAATCCTTTTTGTTGTTGTCGTTTTTTTTTTTGTTTTTTTTTTGGGGGGGGGGGTTGTGTTGCTTTAAAACAGGGGTTCCCAAACTACGGCCCGCGGGCCGGATCCGGTCCATTTCCACATTTGGCCTGGCCCCCTGAACAATACCAGAGACCCAAAATAAAATGTACTTATTTTCCTTTCCATACAACATGAGTAGCCTCCCTTTTATTTGGGACAGTTTTAATGATGGTCACATACGGCCAGAAAGTTAATGTTCTGTAATATCAACTTATTACATAGTAATTACTTTGTAATAACAGGGCAGGTTTCCTCACCTCCACGGTGGCATAGTTGGCAGCATTGTTGAGGGGGGCAAAATGGCCCTGGTATCGAATCCCACTACGGGAATGAGATGGAGCAGGGGCAACAGGGTAGGCCCAGGGCACACCTGAGCGGAGTGGAGTGGACCAGTGGTCCAGTTCACTCCGCCCAGGCAAGGCCCTAGGCCTACCCTGCCGCCCCTACTCCACCCCCACTCCCACAGTTGGATGCGAACCCAGTTCCTCTGGCAGTAGACCGGTAACCCTACCGACTACGCCACCGTATAGGTGAGGAAACTTGAGGTATTACTAAAGTCGTACCTGTCAAATAATAAGTTGATATCTCAGACCACAGCGTGTTGTTGTGTTGTACTGTGTTGTTATGTTGTGCTTTTTCCTTTTGTGTTATGTGGAGTGGGCGTGTCTCCGACCAGGTGACGTCGTACTGGATTCAAAACCAGTGCCTCTGGTCTAAAGTCAACAATGCTACTGTCTATTTATCCTAATGTCCGATGGGGTAACATCTAGGTGGTGTAGTGGGTAGTGCACTTGACTCCCTGCTAGAAGATCCTGGGTTCGAGACCAAGGTGTGCAGCATTCAGGTTTTTTACAATAATTTGAGGTTTGTTGTTTGCTCCTCTGCAGCTGTATTGGATCAGCTGATTGATCCAGTCGTTCTTTGCCTCTGCACTTCGTGATAATGCTGGAGAGAGACTGAGTTTGGGTGTGAGAGGCATTGCGTGTGTGACACTCGATTCATGTCACTGTGTGTAGTTGTGATGGTGAGATGAACCCTAAACTACAGCCTGCCTCCACATTCGGCCCCTAAATGTTTAGGCACCCCTGCCATCATCACACTTTTCCTACAAACTGGCCCCGGCCCTCCATCAGAGAAGGGAAAAGTGATGTGGCCCTCACAGGAAAAAGTTTGGGGACCCCTGTTTTAAAAGGTTTTCATTTATTTGTTCCTGATATTCTCTTATTCAAAACCCTGTTTTCCTTCATTTCTGACAGGACTGAAGAAATTAACATTCAAGTCAAGGTTTGTTTCTCGAAAGTCCACTTTCGTATAACGACACAAAAAAGGCATGCATTTATTTGGAATGGAAATATTTGCAGATGGAAACTTGCTGTGGTGTGTTTTTATTTGCTGTGCTTGATGTTCGTCAGTAATAAGAACCTTTTTTGCATTATTTACAGGCAATTGTTTCTCGCAGTCGAATGAGAGTCAAAATATGAAAAGCAGTTCAAAGTAAAAGTTTCTCATTCAGTGACGGAGGAGAGCAGAGAAGCGAGAAAAGTAGAGACACAGCTGCTTCTGCGTGTGAACAGATAGACAGGAGAGGCGGCTTCGATGAGTCTCTCTCTCTCTCACACACACACACACACACCAGTGGCTCACTTTGAATGCATGTTTTGAGTCAGATGTGGAAAGAGGTAACTTGTTGACGACGCTTCGTTGAACTGAGTCAGAGGTCGGCGCTCCAAAGACGCTTCGCTCTGGTGCTTGAACTGAAGTGTATTAACTTTTACTATACTAGTGGCGACACAATGCCAATAAGGATTGTTAGAGAATATCTCTCTAGACATCTTATTCTAACACTTATACGATCATGTTTTTCCATAAACCCGGTTTCTCCGAACAGCTTCACATTCAGCCAAACTATTTTTGGCACTTCGGCTGCTGTCTGGATCATTATAATTTTCATTTTATTGTCTGAACATGAGGATATTCCTCCATTCCAAGTGGCAGTAGGGGAAAAAAAAAATCTAAAGAGACTCTGAGCTGATCATGATGAACCAGAACACTGGAAACAAGTGACCAAATTAAAATAGAAGTTTGGATTCAAAGGCTGAACTTTCCACGAACAATGTGAAACCGTCTCAAAGACCTGCTCAGATTGTTTCTGTCTCCAGCTATCTACTCACCACTCCAGCTTCCCTTTCACTCCATCCCTCCCGCCGCGTCCTCTAAGAGGACAGTTTTACTCTGTCTGGATTTGCTGTCCTAGTTGCCGCTGGATGTGCTGGTGGAGCCTTATATTTTCAGGACCAAAGTCACTCCTGATTCTGGGTCATCGTTTCCTCTGTAGAAACGAAGCAGTGGCAGGGACAGGCAGCATGAGGTTGGCTTTGCTACAAGGTGCGTCCAATGAACGGCCCTGCATTCGCAAGTCTGTGGTATTTAAACTTTAATGTTTAACATTTTCACAACGTACAGCAAAAAAAGGAACTGAACTCGAAATTACACGCTTGCATTATGTCTGTGAAGCTGTTTGCTTGATGCTAATAAATATAATAATAGTAAATGTTTTATTTCATCAAAGTTAGAAACTGCAAAGATGCAACAATTTTGAAAAGACATCAGGAGTTTTCCCCAAATAATTTTTCCAAATGTGTCATTTTTGCACATTTCAGGGACAGTATTTTAGTGATTTTGGGCTTTTCATTCAGGCTTCGAATAGGCCTGAGTGGAAGAAATGACACCTTCACTTAAAAGCACTTCAGGGTCACATTAAAGCTGAATCATCAGGCACAAATCAGTGTTTTAAATCAACTAACTCAAATGGCATTTATTGGAATTAATTGGAATGAAATAGAATAAAAAAAATTGCACAAATGTGAATGATACAAATCAAACATCTGGTCTTATAAGGTGCTAATAGGGAACCAATCGTGTTTAAGGGTCCCATATTATACTCTTTTTCCACAAGTTAACGCAGTTCCCAGAGACTTGCTGCAGGACAGCGTCCCTCTTTTCTGTCTCAAACAGCCCTGTCAGAAAAGCCTCGGAAAACAAACCCGAAACTAAGGTCATCGCGTTCACGCGCGCAGCTGCGTGCAAAAATGCGGCTTACCTTTAGACGCATTTGTAACACAGACAAGGAGAACGACGCTGACACACAAACACAAGCTTTTTTCCATCTCCACCCAATGCCCCCCCCACAGAGGCCTCAGTCCTCAGACTACCCACAGAACTCTTCCTGTTCACCCCACAGGCTGCTGGTTTATCTTTACCCTTTGCAGACTGAGAAGGGGAAAGCCAGATCTGCTGGTTGTATGTTATCCCAAAAGCTGACAGCATGTAGCTGTCAACATGATGGTGATTTCCAGTTCTGATTATCACCAATAACTGTTTCATTTTCATGTTGGGTCTTATATTTTTTTAGTAATTGTTTAAATGTACAATAGTCTACCTGATCACTTGGCTGATACAGAAGACATCAATATAATGCTCATTAATAAGATCGTTTTTATTCTGTTGTATGTTGTGGAAAACAGTTTTCCTGGTCTCGACATGTTCTCATTGCCAACATTCTGAGCACAATCCTCCACTCCAGATGTTCTCTCCCCCCCCCCCCCCCACCTGGACCACCTCCAGCAGCTCCGCCGCTGTGTTTCATGTCGTCAAATCAATCTTTGCACATAATCCAGACAGCAAACATATCATTTCCACATAAAAGGACTGGTCGAAGACAAACTTTTGGCCACATACAGTACAATAGAAGACCTACGAGTCATTCCGCCGGATGTGTACGCAGCTGAAGTCTCCTCATCTAGACTCAGTTCATTAGGATCATTTCCAACCATGTCCACAAACATTATTCTTCTGTATCCTGTATAGTTATTATTTTCATATCATCTCCATTATTATGTGGTGGCTCCTTGCAGATTCTTGTTTCTGGTAAAAGGGTTCAGAATGCTGCATCGGGGCGTATTCTGGAAGTCGATTGAGAGCTGGATAGATCTGCGTCCGAACTTTCGGCCTCAGTGAGGTTAAATCCAAGCTGCAGCAACACGTTCAGGGGTCCTGTAGTACTGACCCAGTTCTGGGTGGGGCTGTTCATCCTTCTGCTGCAGACTCGCATAAGCAATCCGTGTTTATTTTAGACCAATCTGTCTGTTTATTTAAAAAAGGGTTTGACCACAACACGCCCCCAGCCTCCACGTTCCAACTGCCCCCATGCTGCAGCCATCCGGTCCGCGCTACCTCCAGGCCAGTTTGGGACCAGCCTCTGTTTTTGTCTGTCTTTCTTTGAATTGTTCCCCCTGCTTCTTCAGTTCTCTTGCTCTCTCTGTCTTTGTTCTGCCCCACTGTTGAGTCAGTTGCCGCCTAATGATGGTTTGAGTCTTAGCCAGAGACATCAAGGCTCAGGCTCAGCCAGCCTGCAGTCAGTGTCACTTCTAATCCCCTAGTGAACCAAGATGGCTGCTCAGGGAGCCTGCACTGTCTCACTAACTGCAGGCGGGGGCAGAGGAAGAGCTGCACTCGGATTTAGCATTTCACTGTGATGATAAAAGAATTACAGGAGGTCATGTGATGCGTAGCCCCAGGGGGGGGGCGCTCGTTTCTCTCATCACTGCTATTTTCTTTTTCACGTAAGCTTATGTTATTACAGTGTGCAAAGCATTTGAGATCAAACAGATTCCAACTTAGGAACACGTCGACTGATTGGCCAACGAATTAGGAACACGGCCTCTGATTGGTCAAAAGTGTCTCGGTACAGGAAAGCTGTGGATGCCTTTTCTTAAACAATAAACATTAATTGTTTAATAAATGTTTATGAATATCAAGTTAATACTAGTTTATTTTCATTTAAGATCATAATTTTAAAAAATTGCCACAAAATAAAAGATTATGTCGGGACAAACGTCAAGACAGACAAAGGAAAAATGAGAGTAGTGTTGATGTCAACAACAAAGGTTAGTTGATGCGAGGGGAAGCTGAGTGAGATTATGAGTCACCTGAAACAACAAAACTGGGGAATGAATGGCTCAGTCCATCACTGAGTGGGACGTCCTCTGGTCAGCCGAGGACAGAACGGCGCTGCAGCGTGTGGTTCAAGTGGCCGGGAGGATCTGTTACACCAACCCGTGATAGCTGCACCGAGCGCTGGGAAGGACCGCTCTCATCCCTCCAATGAACCAATTGTGCCTCTTCCCTCAGGGAGAAGAACCCCCCCGCCTTCGGGACAGTTTCTTTCCCAAGGCAAGCGAGCTTTGTGAACAGTTAGACAACCCATGGTGTTCAGGTGTGTATTCATTTTCTTAAAAGTAAAAACATTTAATTTTGGTTAGGAGTAACCAGGAGTTTGTTAAGATTAATTTTGACAAAATTATTACAACACTTAATGTGCAGTTTGGTGAAGAGGGTGCAGCAGGAAGTTGAAGCCGTTGTGAGGGTTTTGAATGGCTGACAAACTCGATGGCATTGTGCACATCATTTGAATTACATCGTAGGCAACAGGTGTGCAAAATGTTTCCACTAATCCTTATGAAGATATAGGTGGAAGAGAAAACATGTCTGCTTCAAACACACTGAGAAAATTACTTCAGTGGGAAAGAGAAAAATATATTTTTAAAATTACAAATAATGGCGTGCTAATTTCAAACTATACCAGAAAAGGCTCACCTCTGCTTTCCACAACAATGTGAGGAAAAAAACCTTTACAATGCACCCCCCCCCCCCCCCCCCCGCCCTCCCTTTAGTCAAGCACCTTCCTGACAGGGTGCAGCAGACCCCAAGCTGACTTCCTGTTCACAACGAACCACAGCTTCTGATTGGTGGGTCCGCCTCTGAAGGCAAAGCCTGCACGTGTGACACAGAAATTATACCGTAGATTTTTAAGGAATCGTTAAAAAACACACTGCATTCCTGTTTTAAATTCTAGTTCATTAACATCCACCCTGTCTGGACACATCAGGTCAGGCGAATGGCTGCCAAGCACAGAGCCGAGTATCCCCCTCCAACAACATTATTCTGCTGGGTCATCCTAAACCCTTTAAACCTCTTGTATTCTATCGATTTTATGAATTTATTTAGTCACGCCAGAAAGTGGCATGACAAAGCATACGGAATTACCAACAGTGGTGGATGGAATTCTACCGGGGAACGTGTGATTTATGTCATCATGTTGGGATGGATTTTCTGGAAAATCTGTTGAGATATTTTATTGGTAAAATAACCAGAGAAGAATGAGTGTCGGGGTTAATGCTGCACGTTAAAGGCCTGACCGGAGGAGGATGCGTCAGCGAGAATAAAAATCTATGCAGAGATCCTTCAAAAACAACAAACAACACTGCGTACGAGTTGTTGTCTTCTATAGAAGAATACGTTCTGCAAAGCGTATTATCACGCCGAGATGAATGACTTATTGGGAGTTTTATTGTTGCGTGAAGAGTGCTGGACTGAGTTATGGAGGGCTGTGAAAAGCCATGTCAGGATGATTTTACAGCGAGCAGCGTGGGCGTAGAAATCTGTTTCGGACTGCAACTGTTACATCAATCTAATATGATTCGTGACTGTACGTAAAATGTCAGGAACAAAAAGTAAACAATCATTTCAGTGATCCGAAACCGGCACAGAACCGGAGCGTGCCGATGAGGAAGTAGGAGGCGACAGGGTGTGATGATGATGATGATGATGATGATGTGCAATCCGGAAACAGCAGCCAGTGAGCAGCTAACAAAACGGAATAAGAAAAAATGAACCCATGAATGCGTTGAGAAGGAGGGGCAGCACCAGGTCCGGGAGCTGCACAGCCCCCCCCCCCCCCCCCCCCCCCCCAGCGGAGCGGCGACCGGCTGGCCCCCGCCTTACAGGGAAGGTACACAATTTCTGTTGGGCCTTTTATTTTAAGAGTTTAGAAAATGCTGCTTGATGCGCATCGTAGCCGAAGATCACCCCGGCGCCGCTTTGGGGGTTGTGGTTTACCCACTCCGCGAGCGGTCGCAGAGGGGTTCAGATATCCATCAGCAGGGGATCCTCCAAAATGCCCACTGATCACTTAAACAAAGCAAAGAGCATTTCAGGACCTGCTGAAGGAACGTACAAGCAGACCGGATTCGCACTCGGAACCCACTGGAGGCTGAATCTGAAGCGAAACGCATCAGCAAATCGACATCCAGAGACGCCACACTTCACTGGCGTACATGTAAACAGCTTCATTATGAAGCAGCCAATAAAGAGGGCGCAGGACTTTAAGCAGCCCTGATAACTGCCTTGAGATTTGCCTCTCGGTATTAAGACGACAGATTAGCAGGCAGCACCCGGTTTCTCGCTGTAATCAGAACCGCTGATCTACAATAATCTCTTTTCAATAGCAAGCAAGCGCCCTGGTCTCGGGCCACGGCTCAGGGAAGACGTCTTACACAGCCGGCGGTCAAAGAACTGGCTTCTAATGCAGACATTAAGAGAGGGGCGTCTTGTCAGGGCTGGTAAAGCACACTTTATTTCCCCCCCGAGCATCCCCTGCGGTGGTTGCCGGTCTGTCGCCCAGCTCCTCTCGCTGAAACGAAGTCTCCGCCTTTCGGTTTGCCCCCTGGGCTTCTGAACATTTCAATAATTTATGAATTTTATACGCATTGGAATAATTACACATCGGTACACGGCTACATAGAAGGTACACTCTGGAGGAGGCTCATCAGCGAGGAGGAGCAGCTTGGGCCCACTCAGAGGAATCCCGCTGAGCCGCCGCGCCGTATTCAGCCTGTTGATTTAGTGTCTGACGCGGCCGGCTGAAAGGTGGCGACGCACGAGGACGGTGTCGCCGTTATCTCAACATAAATGCGTTTGAAGCAATCCACTAATGCCGATGATTTCATCAGGCCTGCAGCTCGGCTCGCTCGTGATCAGGCTGAAGTCAGACGTGAAAACAGCAGGAGGAGATGAATTGTTGTGTGGAAGTCTTCTTCTAATCAGCTTGGGCAGTTGGGCTCTTCCTCCCCGGAGGATGACTACTATGGATGCCCCCCCCCCCCCCGTCTCTGTCCACCATGCTCTACAGCCCGTTGCAGCTCTCAGGCTGCATTCAGGACAAATCGGCCATTGCAGCATTTTCACTGCACGCGATGCATTTAGTGGTGTGGCTGCGGGGGTGTTCAGCCAAAAAAGAAAAATATATCCAAAAACAAAACCCACAAAAAACTGTGGAGTTTTGGCCGTCCGTTTACAAGAGGAGGCCGTTTTCAGGAAGTGAACGCGCAACCCTTTTGGCTCCACAGCGGAAACTTTAAAACATCACTCTACTGTCGTCAAATCATCTGGCAAAAATCCAACTCCATTAAAAACGATAACAACAGAGCGCCGCTTCTGGAATGTCTCAAGGTTCCTGCCAGACTTGCGTGTGTTCAGTCAGTAAACAGCCGACTACGACCAGAAGAACAACAAAGTGCCCATTTTAGCCTGTGCTGCAGAGATTTACAGTTACATTAACCACGGCCCCGGAAAAGTGGATTAACCTGAAAGCTTTAACGTGCGCTTCGTTTGCATTAGTGTCTCTTTTCTGAAGTGAGAGTATCACTTCTGAACTCCAAGCAACAAAAACACAATCGTAGCTTCCATGTGCTGCAGCGCTAAATCCGATGCACACAACACATGAATGATTCCAGGCCTGCAGGTTCTCTCAGGCCCCGACATGTTGACATGCACAGACACCCTCTCTTCTTTATATGTTTTAATGTGCATGTGTGTGTGTGTGCGTGCATGCACAATTTAAGTGTGTATTCATGAAGACAGATGTACCGTCTCCAGCCTAATGGCCCATTTCTAGCATGAGCTGAGAATCTGAGAAGGTGCCAGGAGGAGCAGCAGGAGAACGAGCTCAGGACGTCTTCAACACATCAAACATTTAAAGACGGAGCAGGGATGCCATCCGGATCCACAAAAGGCAACGTGTTGCACGAAGCCAGACGATGTTTTCCGTTCTCCGTGTGCATCTGTAAACTTCAGATGGCAGCAGAGAGACAGAGAGGCAGTAGACGGGGGCATCGTGGTAGCAAGGGGCTCATATTTCATCGTGACCTTGTCTTTATTTGGTGTTAATGCAATTATACTTGTGAAAAAAAACAGAAGCCATTATGACAACTAGAAAGTCCCGCAGGAGAACCAATAGTGACCACCACCAGCCCCCCCCCCCCCCCCCCCATTGAAGCCTTGTGCAAAATCAAACTCCGAGCCCTGCAGCAATAATCAACAAGACAGTGAAGCTCAATCAAAAATGGACATCCAGATATTGATTGAGATTCACACTAAATTGCATCGTGACTTAGACGCTACACCCCCCGAGTATTTCACCTTTATTATCACCTGAGAACTGCTCTTCTGTGGGCCGCGGGTGAAAACCATCATTAAAAACTAAAAAACCTAAAACTATACTCAATATCAGATATACAGGAAATGAATAATCAGCAATTAACGATCAGTCGTATCAATTAAACACTCAAGTCATCCTGAACCACACATGCTCTGGATCAAAGCCTCTGCAGTGACATCAATCTATTTCACGTGTTCCGTGTTGATCAATAAAGGCATTTTGACCTTTTATCAATAAAGGCTAAAAAGGTCAGCAGTTCTCGCTTGTGTTGCATCACAACAAATCAATAAGGTAATTGAATATTCAATCACCGTCTTTACTCTCCGAACTCTCATGCGAGAAGCTGATCTCTGAATGGGACACGCGTGTTCCGGTTCTGAAGTTCGGAACCGGACGCATTTCCAGCGCCGTGGACTTTATCTTCTGCCTTTGAAGTGTGTCAAACTGAGGTTCTGGGGCGGATGGAGGGGGAACCATGTGGAACATTTCAGCCCTGAACTGGCAACATCCAGGAGAGGATGTTCAAGCGGATTGTCTCACTTCACAGGGGAAAACAAGAAACACCGGGGAAACGTCAGTGGTGCGTTCACGGACGCGAAGTACGCAGGCTACTACCGAGGCGCAGGAGTCGGACATTCCGCTTTTTCCCCCTCTGGTGAGGAAAAAAACGCGCATCTCGCCTCGTTTAGTTAGAACCGGTGCGCAGCTCCACCCGCACATTTAGCGACATTTCAACATGTGTGCGCTCACCTCGGTCCGGCTCGAAGTGCTCATCTGGAGGCGAGAGAAAAGCGGAGAAGCGGCAGAGACATCCAGGAGGCTTAAACTTGTCCTGTTAGTGAACACAGCAGGGCTGGAGGAAAAGCCTGGAGTGTGTGTCACTCCTAGAGGGAGGGGCTAAGAGGGAGGAGGAGGAGCCTGGGTCGCTACTGAAGAAAAGCCCCCCCTTATCAAGGCACTTGAAAAGGAAGGAATATTATTGATATGAAGGGTTATTTAATGTTATTTATTTCAAGGAAAACATTTAGTCACTTTCTCTGGGAGGCTGAAACTTTTCCATAGGTTCCAAGTTATCTAACATTTACAGAAAAAAAAAACATTTAAGAAAAAAACAATTAAAAACATAAATAAAAACAGGTAGATAGAAAGAAATAAAGCCAATTCCCTCACACTGCTGTACAATACTGAGGGTTAATAATAAGTCATAACGTGATAAGTTTATAATTTTATCCATGAGTCCTTCAACGTAGTCACTAATATCAAGATTATTTTCTTACTTACAACTTTATTCTCATTTTATTGCAAAAAATATCTCATATTTTGATTTTATTCATGCATTCATATGTTCATCAGACTCATGATATGTACGTGTAATAGTTTCCCAAAAAACAGGTTAAAGACTGAAAATCTCAATCTTCTTTAAACGTTTAGGACACTGAGAGACTTATAATAGTTTGCTCATTCAAAAAACCTTATTTTGCAGCGCTCATCACAAGTTCCCTGAATGTTACCCACACCCACCCCAATAAAACAATATCTTTCCACAGAATTTCCATAAAATACATTATTTATAGTATTTTTACTTGTCCGAATAATCGTGAGGTGTAATAAACGCATTGAGGCTGAAAATCAAATTAGTACTTCCTTTGCACTGCCACTCTTATGAGACAGCCACCCTGTGAGAAAGTCTCTCTGAAATGCTGAGACTTTTCTCCTGCCCTTCGGGATCTCTTGTTTTTCTTTCTAGATCTTTTGTCTTTGCCTTCTTCCCCCCCCCCCCTTCATTTCTATTTTCCCACATTTTTGTCTTCACTCCCATGTCGCCTGCCTTTCTGTGGTCGTACCTCCAGCAATCGCGTGAGGTGAATAATTATTTTAATTGCTGTCTTGAAAGGAGAACTCTAGATTATAAAATTCTCTTTCCTTTTTTTTTTCAATTGTGCTGCAAACAGCAGAGATGAATGAAATGACTCAGACAAGTCATATTTATATATAACCTTGTGCTCATTTAATATGCGAGTTGAAATACATGGTGCCATAATTTGCAGAATGTGCCGTAAAGTCTAGTGTGCAGGAAAAATCATGTCTAATGTGTAAAACCAGGTGATACTTTTAGTTTCCCATCATGTCATTAAACTTAAGCACATCAGTCCCAGCACAGTTTGCCCTTCACCATACGACTTCTATTATAATGACATACCCCTAGAATGTTAAATAGCATTGATATTATTGATCATGCTGCTAGAACTACTAATTAGACATGCCGAATACACTTTAAAAAAAAGGAAAAGGCAATGCAATTATCAGCTCCGCAACCATGATGTGAACCGGACCACGGTGTCCCACAAAGACTCTGGAAGTCTTAGCTCACTAGCATTTTAGTTATTAATCATTCAATGGCTCAGCTACTTCTGACGAATGGAAGTGTTTTATGTCTAGTCACGCTGATTGATCGAGCACTTCAGTCAAAACAAAATGACCCCATTATAGAGGAATCACCACATCATTTAACATTTTAAATGCATAGAAGGTGAGAAGTCTTCAGCCATAATAATACATTTACCTCATGGAAAATAATAATAATGATTATCATCAGAATTGTATTTACTGTGTTTGTAGCTCAAGATATGCATGGGGGAAATATTTCATATGAAATCAAAGCTTCGTCAGTGACGGCTGACGGAGTGAATTATTTGTTTGTGGTCTCCCCTCTCTTCTTTAATCCTAATCATTCTGGTCCGAGCTTCGAGGAATGACGGCCAGGCTTTGACGTTGCACTTTACATATTTCATGGATTTGCCCCACTTCTGCGAAGGTCCATAAAAGAGTGTTTGTTCTCTTGTCAATGGCTTCAAAAAACAGGTTGAAAAAGAAAAGTTTGCAAATGTCAGTTTTTATTTTCTGGTACCAAATTAATAGCTCAACATTTGCAGGAGTCTCACCAGACACCAGTTAGCTTAGCTTAGCTTTAATGTTAAAAATATTGAGCTCTGGACATGAGTCAGGATAGTTAGTTTGCCACGTTTATTGTCTTTATGTTGAAGTATGACTTTAAATGTATTCTAACGGGACAGACCTGATAGCAGCAGGCGTCTGCAGAACTATTATTTTAGCCGCTCCTACATCCATAATGCTGATTGTGATCTACTTCAACATGACTCATCTTGTCATGACAGTGAGAGCCGTATTTGAAAGTGGCTTCTCAAAGTCAAAAGCTCTCCGAAATCAGTTTTGCTTTGTTTCACATTTGAATAAGTGCCAGACAAAGAGACACCCTGTTGGTGATTAGCCGTAATGATTAATGTCCCCGCGCACACGTTATCCAGCTCTGCTGCGAGACCTCCTGAAATGTCTCAGGAAGTGTCATTAAATACTCCATTATAAATCTGCTCAACGGAACGCAGTGTGTCCTGCCCTGCATTGATCCACCCTCCTTCATCTTCTCTCTGGGGTGAAGACTGGACCAGCACCAAACAGCTGCTGTGAGCGCCATTGCAATATTAGTACATCAACGAGGATGGAGCACGCTCTTGTTAGCAACCCACATTTCCAATCAGACTGTTATTTATCACAATGTCATTTAAGTATTCATTTATTTCTCTTTTTTTGAGGGCACCGCTTACATTATTGATCAGCATCCTGCAGCTAACAGGTTGAACATAAAGGGCTGATGATTAGAGGAACTGAGTTCAAGTAATTTCTCACTGGTTGTCAACCTTTAAGTGTAAAATGTTTACTTTTAAATAAACTGTATTGCTTACTTTTATAAACATTAGAAAGCATCAATAAGAAGTCGCTCTATATTTGTGCAAGTCATTTAAAATACCCGCCCCTCACTTATTTTACTACGCTATGTTACGTCAATCGCTACTTTCAGCCGGAAATATTGTGCTCCCGCTAATTTTATTTCACAGCTCTAGGTCAATCAATAGAGACGATTGGTTGGAAGTTTATTATATGAAATGATAAGTGGTAATCGGTATGTTTTGTGTCTTTGGTGCTTTGAGTCTTCAGGGAAACTGAGAGTGAGGGCATGTAAGAGGTTAAGTTGAGTTATTTTCATATTGCTGACATCCCAGCTGAAGAGATGAATCCTGGTGGTGGTGGCGGCCGATGAATCTGGTGAAGCCAATGAATGCTATAGTTGGTGAATCTTTGAAGACTGGGTGGTGATGAGAAGAATGGAGGGTGCCGTAACAGCAGCAGGAGAAAATGAGCAGCATAGTCATATTGGAAAAGACAGCAGCAAGATGATTGGCTGATAATTGAGCTGTTTCTTTGGATAGCCGGGACCTGCTGATGAAAACAGCTGGCAACATTTGACAGTGCTGCAGGGACTGAGCATGTGTGAAAGACGAATAACAGAATAGTGTGAGAAATAAAGTATAGCTCAAGCGTGCAAAGATTAAGTCATGAAAAGTAAATTCTCTTTCGAAGGCATTGAAGTTTGTAAATAAGCATAATGGGCCATAATGACGAGCTTCTTAACCAGTTGCATTGTCATAAATAACATACACAAGCGCTGCAGGAGGCTGCGGGAGCACGCAGGCCAGTGAATGCAGTCCCACAGGATGGATGTAGGGTTCAATCAGCATGCATGTAAGAATGGGTCATTATAAGAAATGGAAATGATGTGTCTGTTGAAAGTGATCCAGACTGGGGTGTATCTCCTGGTGACTGCAGCAGACAGATGGAAAAATGTGAAAGGGAGTGTGCAAGCAACAACCAGAGTATGGAGGGAGATGAGTGCAGTGATTTTACCCTCACAGGTCAACTCTGCCCGCCTGGAAATAATGTTTCATTATTACCATTCAAATGGTTTTGTCGAAGGCATATAATGTCTATGTGAATGAAAATATATTTTCATGTTCCCTATGTCCAGAGAGCTCGGGCACGAAAATGGAAAGGCATTTCATTCTTGACATTTTTCTAAGAAAAATAAATCACCTGCATCTGCTTTTAAAAACCTTGTAAATTGTCCTTAATCACCTCTTTTTTTTTGCCATTAAAAAATCCCAATGTGATCAATTTTACTTTTTCCCCAAACGTCTGCTGTGCAGGCAATTTTCCCGAGAACGGAAAAGATGGTGTCATCATTATGGCTCGAGGAAAAAAATAATCCATCAGCGAGTGTGTTTCCTTGAAGCTCTTACTCTGAGTTATTTTCATATTGCTGACATCCCAGCTGAAGAGATGAATCCTGGTTTTAGGAGCTGGAACAGAGCCAGGGAAACGTTCAAATATTTCTCGTGTTTTGGCCAATCATGTCGAAGTCTTTTGCAACATATTTATCTGGATTTTGTTGTTTTCCAGAAAGAACAAATTCAGTAAAATGTCAGAGCTGCACGTTTCTCTACTTAAGCAAAAGAAGAAATGCATCATTACAAATAAATGTCTTTCAGTGGGAAACCTAATGAAAGGAAAGGACAGGAGTATTATCAGAATAAACTACTATACTGCCTTTGCAGAAGAATGTGTATTATTATGCTATTATTTAAATTAATTCAGCTTGAACTGTAAAACTGAGGATTGTGGCTTCTCTAAAGGTCAACCAGAATAAACTGAGAGCTTGTGAGATGACTGAGACCAAGAGATAAAATTAGTGAGTAAATCAAATTGTATTTATACAATGATTTAAAACGCATGCCGAAAAGAAAAGAGAGAATCAAGCAGATGTCTGCTGTCTAAAATCAGAGACCGGTGAAGTATTTTATCGTATCCAGAGCTCAGCAGCTTCTCCCTGCTCCTCCCCCGACTCCCCCCGCGTGATTGCCTGCCTCCTTGTGTGTCCTTGGACATTGTTGATGCTGGTTTACAGCAGATTCACCGGATCTCGCCGTGTGTCAGCCCGCCGCTCTTCCTGATTCCAGCGATGGTCTCAGCATTCAGGTCTTCAGTTTGAAGTTTTCTCCGGTGCGTTTGTGTATCTGTTCTGTCCTTGTGCGTCAGATCTCCGGTGGATTCTGCTCGTCATCCTGACATCTGCTGTCGGGCTGCAGCATCCTTTTCGGGCCTCGGCCCGTCTCAGCTGCTGACAACCTGCACCACCACCGGCCTGGCGTTTTAATACACGTCTTCACCTACACCCGTGTTTGAGTTTTGCTTTTGTGCCAACACAATCCAACACTGCTTTCTGAATACAGTTAAGAATTAAAGCGGTCAAGTTTTTAAACAGTGTCAATGAAACTAAAAGGATGTAATGGCATCGCTTTCCTTGAATAAAGTGAGCCGTCACAAACATAATGTAAATATTTGCATGCATTGATCGGTCATATTTGTCGGCACAGTTTTAGGTTTAACTGACATGATTAATTTGTTCATTAACTTACACATCATTCTCGTCGTTCTTCTTCACATTTGCTAGATTTAATTTAGTCAATCTAAAATATTTAGAGGAATCCGTGTCCTCACCCTGTTTGAGTTTACCTAACGCCCCTGGGGTTGCTGCATCCTTTCCAACACATGGCTGCACGTAGAATATTCAGTCCCACCCTGCCAGCTGAGGAGGGGGCTGCTCCATCCAGTCCCAGCAGACGGTGTGTCTCCCCCCCCCCCCCTGACAGGAACAATAACGTGGCTGTGAAATAAGACCTGAGGATCTGTGAGCTCTTTGTAGAAGGTGTAAACCTCATCACAGTGTGCCCTTCTCTTTCATCTGGCCACAATAAAAAAGACATTTCTGGCCCGTTGTTCGTCTTGGCATCCTCACATGCATTTCCTGCCAGTGCTTCAAATGTAGATCTTTTCGCAGATCATCACAGACCACTGCAGCGGTCTGGACTGCAGCCACTGACAGAACAGTGACACTTTAAAAACCTTCTGTAAATGCTGATAGACAATGTGAAGCATACATAATGTGCCATAATGTTAGAAACTAAAG
This sequence comes from Brachionichthys hirsutus, assembly GCF_040956055.1. Lineage (NCBI taxonomy): Eukaryota > Metazoa > Chordata > Actinopteri > Lophiiformes > Brachionichthyidae > Brachionichthys > Brachionichthys hirsutus. The sequence continues at coordinate 4,474,519 of NC_090904.1, read as the reverse complement.
GCAAGTGAGAAGCAAGATAAAATCCACACCCTTACCAGACAAATCTTCACGATCCCTCCAGCAACTCCCAGATGTAAACAGCACATCAAAAGAAAACAAGTATACAGACGGTGCATTTAAACCGGTTTAGCTTGAATGCTTTAATCTCTGGCACTATTTGAACTCGAAATGTTGGACATCTCTTCATTAATTCAGATTACATGGTGAGAGTTGATTCTAACGTTCCATTGGTTAGTCACCTGTAATAAAAATGCTATTTTCCTCTTTTTCCTCTGAAGACCTGCTTGCAGCTTTGTGATCAGTGAAAAAAGAGCGACCTCTGGTGGGCACATTAAAGAACACATTTAACTTGGTAAGAGCGACACAAGCGGGTAAATGAACAGTAAACGTATTCATGTTGCAAATATATGTCACGTGATCGGATGTTAACTTACTGTCACTGTGCGCTTCTTTGTCCTGTTGTTACTGCGCTGATTGTTTTGTAGTAGCCACTTTACGACACAAGGCGGCACTGATGCGTCAATAACAACCTCACAACAGTCTTTATGTGCCTGATACAAGGTGTTTCTAATAAGTCTCATTATTAATCATACTAGTGATACATTTACCAAACATAAAGTTTTTCGGTGGGGTGAATTAAATCAGTGGGATCATAGCGATTGGCCGCGACGGGTCCCTTAATATTTCTGATATAGTACCAGAAAGAAGAGCTGAGTTAATTCTGAAATAGATTGGAGTTCTGTTCTCAGTTTTGAATTCATTGTCATTTGTCAATGTATTACAATGCGACTTGTCATGTTCACTCCGTTTCTGTAGTTCTTTTTGGCTCAACTTCCCTTTTCAATTCATTTACTGTAATTCCATCAACACAACTTGTGCTGCCGAGTCCCCCTGTCAGGGCAAAGTCAGGGGCAGGACCCAAAAGCACGACAGGAAAAGAGGAATTCAGAAACTGTTCTTTTTAACCTCACCGGGTAGTCAGTTCAAACTAGCAGACAAATCCAATGGGTCAGGCACACAGGCGGAATCCACAAAACAGGCAGGAAGGGTCAGGAAGAGTGCTGGAAAGTAGGATAATGCCACTAGCAATCTGGCAAAGGTGCGGTGTCTGAGCTGAGTTTATATAGTGTCCGGGCTGATGGCAGATGTGATGCAGGTGATGGCTGGAGCACAGGTGACAGGAATGAACTGATTGCAGGAGGTGGATGTGAGAAGACAGGGGAAGTTAGTGTAGAAAGGACACAGGCTCGCCTCAAGCTGTGCCCCCCCCCCCCCCCGTGGGTACTTTGTTGCCCACGTCAAATCGGGGCTGATCCCAAAGCAGGATATTACAATACATAAAAGGAGAAGTGGTTAAACATAGCAAGTTATTTTAGCCCTGCCTGAATAGCATCCATTGTTATGCGAATACTAGCTCTGGTAGCGCGCAATAGTAGAATCCTGCAACATGCATGCGATTTCCCTTTAGTTTGGCTTAGTTAGTGGCATTTTGCAGAGATACGAACAGACTGTAAACATGTTTTTTTTTCCAGCTTAATCTGATCTGAAAGAGACTCAAGAATCTTCATATCATGAGTCAGGAGCTGACATGTTGACAAAATGTTTCTGGCCTCCGCGCTCTGATCTTCATTCTACTGTGTGTGTGTGTGTGTGTGTGTGTGTGTAGGGGTGTGCGTGTCACAATCAGAGATAATTGCAGTGCTGTTCTGGAGCGGAAGCTAAGAATTGTCTCTAACCGACATACGCAATGAATGAAATAGAACCAATCACGAGAGTCTACTCGCATGTTAGCACAACAGTGCTTTTACACTAATGTCAGCAGGCTAACATTCACACAACAAGATAATCCTGCTAAAGCTGGGCCATTTATTGCTGGGAGAAGATCTGCACATTTGTTTGGTCATCAAGAGAAGTGTTGTACCTTTGGAGGCCGGCTTGTGTGTATCAAACACGGTGATAGACAAAAGCAAGAAACATTTTGCAGGTCAAGCTTGAATTTGGCAGTCAGGTGTTGATGTGGGGTGTAATTGTCCTCAGCAAGAGATGCAATCATCTGCAGGCATTTTCTCTGTCTCCATGGAAACGCAGAGCAGCTGGGCGCAAGGAAGCTGAAGCTCATGCGGGTCTCTGAGACCAAACAATGACAGGAAGAGAGGGAGATGCTTTAAAGGCCCCCTGTGCTTTTCACCACTCTCTTTTTCTCTCTCTGACACTGTGTGTGTGGCTTCCTTTCCCCAACACACACACACGCACACACACACACATACACACACAGTGACCTCAGGAAATCAGAGAGGACAATGAAAACAAAAACAGGATGTTGAGAAATGATCTCTCCATCTTTCGGTCCAACTGCACACAATACAGGAGTGGGTGGAGCTGCTTTTACAGTTTTACTGTTTACTGTATAATATCGATCGGAATTGGATGTCAACAAATGAATAATTGATGTTACAGAGCGTCCTGAGAGGTGAACGTGCGGTTTGGGATAATAACTGTCACACAGTGTGAATGATGCTAGATCTGCCATGTAGGCTAAATAAAAAGACATCTGTTATGAAATATTCAAGTGCTTCAAAGCAATCAGAATTATTAGAAAGAGATTAAAATAGAAATATCAATAAATAAATGCAGGCAAAAATGAAAAAGTGTAAAAATAAATAAAACGTAGATAATAAAACATTAGATATAGAAACACTGTTTCAATGTGCTGAATTTGAAAAGTTGGAGCGATTGACTCAAAATATGGGAGAGACTTGGAAAAACTCACAGTTTTCCTGAAAAATGTTGTATTACACAAACATTAGAAGAAAGCTTTGCTGGCTCTTATCGTCATAATAATGTGTAGCATTTTAGAATTAATGGCATGGAGAGCAATGCATATTTAACTCAAAAGAGTTAGCATTTTTTATACTTAATATTCATAATAATCTCAACCTTTTGAACATGTGATGCTCGACGCTACAAATACATTAAATGCTTTAGACCTAAGAATTTATGCATGACAGAGAATTCATATTTCTGTCCACTGCCGTCGCGAGGAGAGTCTCGTCAGTTTAAATAGTAGGACAAATATGTTGAATCAGCTTTTTGTGATGGGTGCGAAACAAGTGATGAGGTTCTGCTGGAGGACAAACAGACAGGCAGCTAAAAACAAGAACAACAGGAACAAACAAGAAGCTCATGCTGTCCTAGAAGCATCTCTGGAAACACTCTCCTCCTGGTCGCGGATGGGGCGCCTGCTTTTGAGCTATGAACACTAAAGCCAGAGATGCATTATTCACCCAGGGGTCAGAGCTATTAACGGGTCACATGGTTTCTGTTGTTGTGAGGCGAAGGCATGGTGAGCGCTCTCTCTCGCTCTCTCTCTCTCTCTCTCTCTGTCTCTGCCATCTGTTTTCCCCTCATCGCAGTTACACCAGACGGATGAAGTCAGCCGGGTCTTCTCGAAGCGATGCTCTACCAGGTATGTAAGGAAAAAGAAAACCCAAACTCTCACTCTCTTTGTCTGTATTTGTTGTCTTTCCATGTCAATAAGGGCGATGAGACACAATAGGGCGTGTGCATGAGAAATAGGCACCATAACATGTTTCTTTTAATGCTTGAGCAATTGGGGGGGCGGTGCCTTGCTCAAGGGCACCTCGGCAGTGCTCTGAGGGTAAAACTGGCCCCTCTCCAGCCACCAGCACACATTCCTCATTTCATCTGGGCTGGGATTTGAACCGGTGGATTTCCCCGCTTCCCAGCTCAAGGCCCAACCTTATGAGCCGCCCCAGACAACAACCGCGCGGAATCCTGAGTAAATCAGCACCATGTTTCAAAAAACAAAAGATGCTGACGCCGTTTTCCTTCTTTTTATGGTGAATACGATGAAGCTTTTCCCCTGTCTGATCCACCCAGCCAGCCGTTCAGCCAGCCTCTGTCTCTCTGTGTCCCAGCCCTGTCCAGCTATTCAACCGCTCAGCTCGTCTCCCTATAACCCCCCCACCCCATGCAGTCCTCTTTTCCTGCTCCAGGATGTGATGCAGGGACGTCCTTACCAGCGCAGCGGGCTCGTCCTTGTTCTGATGTACTTGTACACTGAAGAGATTATAAGGAAACATCTTGCCAGGGGCCGGCAGCTGCTGTTTCCTCCAGCTCACAGCGGTTTAGCGGCGAGGCCCGCAGGATGCCGTGGGGGAGAAGTGGCTCAGCGGTGCTGCTGCTGCTCTCAGGCAGAACCATTGCACGGGCCAAGGCCAGGTAGGACGGGCCCTATGGACTCAGGGGCTGCTGGGACTGTAAATGCAGCTTCTCCACTGCTGTCAGGCTAAACTGGGTACTACGGGTTCTGATCAAGGCGGTTTTGGGATCTCAATATTTTAGAATTTACTGTCATCTGTTTGAATTTAGGATTCTCTGTGTTGTGGCTCTCTCCACTGAAAGTTGAGACATGGTTTGAGAGGAAAGATGCTGCATTCTTTGCAAACTAAGAGGCTCGCAGTGGCGTTCAGCCGCAACAAATCGACAGCGTTGGTTTCCACTGGATTACTGTATTCCTTGGCTGGGTTTGTGTGTTTGGGTTACTTTATGTTTGCTCCCACACTGCTGAGATTAGATGTGAAACAACGGCGTGACATTTTGTCCATTCTTCTCTCAGAGTGGATCGTTTCCTGTTGACGCCGAGTTCATTTGAGGCCCATTCAGAAAGAAACAATCCCCGCCACACTGACATCTTCAGAAGTCCCCGTTTTCACGAGATTTGAGGCTGAGATTCATATTTTGCACGCAAGATTATTCAAATGTTTAAAAGTATAGAACGCTGTTGCTTTTGCACTGGCTGAGCTAACACACAAAAAAGATAAAAACATCCTTGATAAAATGTTTTCTCAGAGTAAAAGTTAAAGTTATTACAAGAGTTTAAAGCCTTTATTCCAAATCCATTTTTAGACAGAAGGCTTACAATCTTATTTGACAGTAACTGCCATGGGCACACAGCAAGGTCTAGTCTAAGGCATTCCATAGATTAAATGTCACATTGAATCAGAATTACATCAAAAGTGAGTGGGTGTAGGGGAAAATATGTTTAATTGTGTATTCAATGTTATTTATTGATGAATGTCAGCCCTTTAGTTATTTTACTGCAGTGGCGTTGGTAGATTACACACTGATGGGATTAATAGTCGGTAGAATATTTCTGAAATGACATCACACTGTCTACATATAGCTGTCAAAGCCGAAGGCCATCTTGGTCCTCCTCTAGATAGTCTCTGATTCATTTCAAAAGCACGGCTCGACTCCAAAGTGAGGAAGGGCGTCAACTTGCAAGCGGTCACAATCCTCAACGGATCAGTCGGCATTGATTGATTGATTCGCCCCGCTGGAGAAGAACGACAGCACATTTAGTTTTCATTTCACTTTTGACCTATAATCAATCATTCTTAATAAAAGTAGAATGATGGCCTTCGTCTGGAAGTAGGTCAATAAAACGCTTTTTACTGTTTAGCTGAATTCCCTCCTGCTGGCAAAGAGCAAGCAGATAGTTTGTGGTATGGCAGCGCCGTTATGAGCCCACCAGCGCCGCCCATCATGCTTTCGTAGCATTTGTACAGAACAGTGAAGCAACAAAAGGACAACAGTTCTGGTTCAAACAGGTTCCGTTAAAGGGGCTGAGCAGGGCAAAGGTCAAGACGAATGGAAAGCCTTTCTCACCTTGCCTTGTCTGGATCCTCTGACGGGTGAGCTGTCGTCAGCATGACAACAGCATGAATGAATGAATGAATGAATGAATGACGATGAAGCAACAGCGTCGCTGCAGTAGTGTCGACAAACCTGCTGCACTTCTTGAGACACGAACTGCTTGCGGCCTGTTTTTGGCACCCGCAACTCGTGTGCTCTCGAGTTATTGCTTTTCGCTTTAAGATGGACATGTAAATGCAACCGCTGAGTTTTACAAAGGAGAACTGTCCCCGTCCTTTTATCTACCTGATTACATTCATTCCCGTGACTAATGGCAAAGCAACCAGGCACTAAAGCAGAGCCCCCTGAAGCAGCCATACATACGAGCGTGCACCTTCCACTTGTGTGCCGAGAGAGGCTTTCGTCGGTTGCACGCGTGAGATGTTTGCTTGACGAGAAGGATTACCGTGAATATTTTGCAGGCAGGGCATTTTGTAAAGTTGAGCAATCTGGTTTGACGTTTGAAGACGGTGGTCATCAGGCTGGCAGGCGAGGGCGTGTCACCTGAGAGAGGCGTGGGAGGAGAGACGTTTTGATTTGTTCACGCTCCAGGTGCTGTCACGCCGTCCTGCATTCCACTTCTTGCTCCACTCAGATCACACACTCAGCATTCACCAAGCCCCAGATAAGCCGTCCTCCGATCATTGAGACGTAGAAACCGGAGCGCTCACATGGTGTTGAGCCGCCGGGACTGGGTAAAGCCAGGTTTTATGCTTGTTCCCTTCGTATGGGGCTATGGGAGGCAGAGAGGAGGTTCTGGTAGGCAGGATGGAGCTTCCACACGCCAGGCTGGGCCGTTTCAGGCTGCGACCCACCAGGCGCCTGGTGAGGGGCATTCCCGTGAAGCCATCTTCCCTCATTCGAAGGTCCAGGTACGTGTTCTGAGATGGAGCTCTGCAGCACATTCATGCATGTTTCATAGTATAGGTTGTGTGTTCGTTGAGCTGTAGGTTGTGTGTTCGTTGAGCTGTAGGTCGTGTGTTCGTTGAGCTGTCGGTTGTGTGTTCGTTGAGCTGTAGGTTGTGTGTTCGTTGAGCTGTAGGTTGTGTGTTCGTTGAGCTGTAGGTTGTGTGTTCGTTGAGCTGTCGGTTGCGTGTTCGTTGAGCTGTAGGTTGTGTGTTCGTTGAGCTGTAGGTTGTGTGATCGTTGAGCTGTCGGTTGTGTGTTTGTTGAGCTGTAGGTCGTGGGTTCGTTGAGCTGTAGGTCGTGTGTTCGTTGAGCTGTCGGTCGTGTGTTCGTTGAGCTGTAGGTCGTGTGTTTGTTGAGCTGTCGGTTGTGTGTTCGTTGAGCTGTAGGTCGTGTGTTCGTTGAGCTGTAGGTTGTGTGTTTGTTGAGCTGTAGGTCGTGTGTTCGTTGAGCTGTAGGTCGTGTGTTCGTTGAGCTGTAGGTCGTGTGATCGTTGAGCTGTAGGTCGTGTGTTCGTTGAGCTGTAGGTCGTGTGTTCGTTGAGCTGCAGGTTGTGTGTTCGTTGAGCTGTAGGTTGTGTGTTCGTTGAGCGCAGCTGTGCAGAAGACAGTGAGAATAAACATCCCAACACTGCTGCAGTTGTCAAATGGAACTATTAGTAATGAATTGAAGAAAATATCTCCTCTTATAGGAATCATCAATCATCCAGGCTGAGTTTTCTGTGCTCATGCTAATAACGCCATTTATTGATTAGTGGACTAGACAATGTTCTACTACTTCGACATGGAACTGACAGGGATTATTCTTCTCTTTATGTGGGCAGAAATGTTCACAAAACTTTCTGTACAGGTTTACAAAAGGTTGAATTGTGCCGTTGAACGGTTTGCCCCAAATGTATCGTTACTGAAATGAAAAGGTCATTCAAAGTGGATCATCTGATCAGCTGCACATTAGACAGGATCATTGATTCATTGTTGAAGTTATTAATCATTTGCTGGCTCCTCTCAGGTGTGAGTATCTTCTCCCTGTTTCATTGTAAGAAAAGTTTGGTTTGGATTCACTGGTAGGGCTAAGCCACCGAGCTGATTGATGATTTGGGATGGAATTGATTGCTCTGCCTTGTCTGACCTGATGATGTTAATAACATCCTTATCATCACAAATACCAGTCAGTGTTGGAGCATCCGTTATTTTTGACCTTTACTGAGGAGGATTTGTTCAATTATGATAATTTTTCAGCCTGACTTTTAGGAATATCTCTTGATGAAGTTTTTATTGGAGTGGAAGGTATTGCATGAGGATCAATCCTTTTCCATTCTGGGTTTGTTTTTTCATTTTGTCATAACTTTGTGGCTGTTCCAGATAAGAGAGGTGAAGCTGCGCCTGAAGGCACCATGGCTGCTGTGTTGTGAGCTCCTTTACAGATATGCATATAAAAGGAAGGTTTGCCACACCGAGATTAAACTGGGGCCACTAATTTCAATCAGATTTCGAAACAGAAACCGGGTGAAGAAGCTGAGGCGGGCTAATACTCTCTGTCTGTCCAGGTTTTAGAATGCATTTGATGCCTAAATAGTTCAGGTTGATATTATTTCATGTACTTGATGGCAATGTCTTTTTAAGATTATTCCGTGTTGGAAGTTATTCCAGTGAGGTGAACAATCCGACTGAATTTTCCCCTTTCACATTTCATTACTCTCGACTGCGTAAGTCGGAATGCAGCCGCACCAGTTCAGATCACAGGAAGGCAACGCTTGCATGACCTAGTTAGCCGTTAAATGAGACAGTGGTGAACATATATATTTGTTTCAGTAAAGAGTTTGTGTTCTTTAGTCGCAATTCACTTGTATAAACTCACATCTACAGTTAATCAGTGAGATGGGAAAACAACTGCTTACTATACCGGTATATAAACCATTAACTAGTAACTCATTAATTCATTTGTGTATTTATATCTATATTACAACTACCGGTAGTAACACAATTTATTGCTTTATAATTTATATTACAAGCTTTCAAGTATTTATTGAACTTCCTCCCGCACAATACGCACCCGTGTGTCCACGCACACACACACACACACACACACACGTGTGATTCTGGAAACGCCGCCTGTATACATGCGTTGATTTTTAGGAGCATCTTGAGGAGATAATCACAGCTTATATACGTTTGAGTTTTGTGGCTCTCGAGCTGTCAAACACAGAACAGTCGTTTCTTTGTGCCTCTTCATTGACGAAGACTCCTGGCATTCCTTAATAACGCTGAGTCATGACTTTGGCGTGTCCCTTGAAGTTTCCGACTGGAAGAATGCAACTAAACTTGGCAGGAGGCTTCTTATCACTCAATGGATCTGTGATCAATGGATCACATTTTACGAGGTGGGCGTGTGTGTGCGTGTGTGCGTGTGTGTGTGTGCGTGTGCGTGTGCGTGTGCGTACTATTGTTGTCAGGGCCTCCTCGGTTGTTGAGCGCTGTACAGGATAATATGGCCTCGTTTTTCTATGTTCTGAAAATAATCTGAAAGGAATTCTGCCTTGGGTAATCCTGCCCTTCAGGGGGCGGAGCCTTTAGCGGTTCCTCTCTTACAGCGACATCTAGTGGTGACTTTAGGGCACGACAGCTCAGGCCAATATTTTACCAGAACAATAGAGACCCCTCTTCCAGAGCGCTCTCTCCATCCCTCCTTTTGTCTCTCCTGGCTCCGCACCGCGCCTCCTCCACGCTCCTCCTGCGCTTGTATGTGTCTTTGTGTTTCCGCTCGTTCGTTCGCATGCACGCGTGTGACTTCTTTATACGTGTGTGTGTGTGTGTGCCAGAAATCCGAGCCCCACCGAGATGAGCGTGGAGCCATGGGCCAGCCCGCAGGACCAGGCAGCCGCTGAGGAGCCGCCCTCCCCCGACCAGGAGCAGGAGCAGGAGCAGGAGCAGCACCCCGACAAGCTGTGCCTGGACTCCTTCTGGAGCGAGGTGGAGAACATCCGACAGGGGAGCGGAGACTCCGATCTGGACTGCAGCAGGAGGGACTCCAGACAGTCGGAAGGTAAATGATCCTGTGATCGCAGATCAATGAAGGATGTGGAGAGCACAGAGGTAGCCTGCAGTGCGTGTGCGTGCGTGTGCGTGCGTGTGCATGGTCATATACTCAAAAGCAGGAGATCAAGGGGTAGGGATTGTGGCTCATTTGCATTTCTTTATTGTCTTGCTTGTGATGCGCGCTGCTTTGTTGTTTTCCTCAGTCAGCAAAAATGAATGTGATTCATATGAAATCGAAACCATCTTTGTCTGAGATCCGCCATGACATTTTACATTTGCCATGGCAACGTATCAGATTTTCTGCCATGCAGCAAAAGTAGCGCCCATCACCATGGTAACAATATCAAACTGTCAGGGAGATGCTTTATGAGAACAAGCCGAGGGGCCACCAATGATGCTCTTTTATTACATCCATTCAAATGATCTGATTGCGTTAAGTTTGCCCTTTAATCGATTGTTTTTATGATTTATGTTGAACAGAAACACTTTTGAGTTATTTTTTTACTCCTAAGTGAATCCTCTGAAGTCTGGATAATGGTGTAAAAGTGTGTGTGTGTGTGTGTGTGTGTGTGTGTGTGTGTGCACGCGTGCATCTTATTTGGAAAAGATAAATATTATGTTCTTCAGATATTTATGCGAAACACGCTAGAGGTAACTGGTGTTCACATAATTTGCATATGGCCTGTTTAGAGTAACAGGTAAAGAGTTAAGATCATATTTGACACATCTGACTTGTGATGTGATTTTGTTTCACACCAGAAGGAGTGATATATTTAAATGAATTAGTGCTGCATCACTCTGCGGCCTTCTGTTGTCCTGACGCGTCGACACGTCTGTTGGGTGCGTCCCAGAGGGCGAGCAGGAGGAGCAGTGGTTGGCTGATGTCGGTCTGTCGACCCTCATCAGTGAGGACAGCGAGGACGCAGACAAGGCCGTGCTGCTGTCCACTCTGACCAGGACCCAGGCCGAGGCCGTCCAGCGTCGTCTGGATTCTTACACGCTGTCCCTCCGCAAGAGGAACAAGCCAGCGCCGCGGGACGTCCGTGACGTCTTTAAGTCCCCCATCACTCAGGTCAGGACTGCTTAAACTATTTCTATAGTCAAAGTAAGAGTCGTCAGAGCAAACGTGCAAGCCTTACCCTCGAAGCGATTTCCAGATGTGGTTTTTATGAAGCCGAGGAGGAAGAGAATGCATTTATATGATAGAAAAAAGAACTACATTTGTAGTTTATCTCCCAGAGCCTCAACGTTTCTGATGTTAATATCAACACGTCAGAAATAATGTTGCATGAAGTTACACAAAAAGGTGCCCATGCATGTCCCAGGTGACGCTCAGCTTCTTGGGGGGCTCTTCTATTGTCCTGCTGCATTGTGGAGTCTTGTTCCACGCAGGGAGGCTGACCTGCAGCAATCAAGACAAGTCGCACGTAAAGGCCACGCTTTGTCTGCCCTGTCCATCTGAGCAGCTCCGAGACGGGACCAGAGAGACTGCGGCTCGGATTCCATCTGTTCCTTATCATGGAAACATGCTTTGTCCCTTAACCCCCCCCAGTGGTGCAGAAAATATAACCGGATTGATATTTTCAACTAAAGCTGTTCCTGATTTAAAAGTATACGTCTGAGTCAATAAACCTCGATCTCTCGGCAGACTCTTCTGCCTGAATCCCAGCACGGCGAAGAACTCGCCCGAGACGGCATGGCGTCCGTTGCCAAAGCACCGCTCTCAGGTAAGATAGAGCTAGTAACTCATCATAGCTAGCAGGCAACATAAGAGAATATCAAAGAGATTAGCTTGCTCAGGGTATCACCAATAGCACATCTAAAATGAAATAAAATAAGCCCAGGGTGCGTTAGATTTAAAGGGCCGAGTGGTAACGTTCAGGTAAGAAACGGAACCGGAGGCGGAGGCAAGAAGATGCTTTAACGTCTTTAATAATGCTCAACCAAAAACTCTCAGTAAAAACGTATCTGAGGGGGACGGGGGACAGGCTGGACCATCCAAAAGCACAAAACTCAAGAAACAGCCACCAGTAAAAAGTCGGGTGAAACAGGCTTGAGCAAAACACTTCAAAAATAACTGCCGCCAGAATAACGTCCAAACTGTTAGAGGGCAGAAGACGGGCAGGCAATAACGGGCGACCACACGAGGCGGCGTGCAGGGCGGGCATAAGAGCCAATGGCAAATACTCCGGTGGCTCGTGATCAGGTGAGAGGTGATATGAAGCTGTGAAGAAGTGAAGTAACTGATCGGCCTTTGTGTGTTTTCCACTCTGCCGTGACGTCAGAGCTTCAGAGAGGCGTCGCCCCTAAAGAGGAGTTCTTCATCACGGACGTCGCTTACTGTGAGCAGGCCGTCATCTTCCTCAAGCAGGCCAAGCTGCCGTGCAACAACAGCCATCGTAGAAAAGAGGACGGCACCCTACCTGTGAGCGCCCGGACACGTCCCCTCCCCCGCACGTTGTCCCACACACACACACACTGTGGATGCTTACATTACAGGGAATTTTAGAATTGTTCCGGTTAGGCCATGAAATCTGAAGAGAACCATGAAGGGAAATGCAGACGCGTTGTTCGGTCTGTGCTTGTGTGTGTTAATCCAGAATGTTTGAGATCTATTTGCAGGAATGAGGATTTAAATGACGCAATTTTGGGGAATGTAAATTACAAACACTATAAGTAATAAATAATATCCCCTCCTGTCAACAGTTTGTTTTGTGCGCCTGGATGGAGTTAAACCTGTTAATGGCTGCTTTGGTCTTTGACTCTACTATAAAACTATATATATATATAAAAGATTTCCAAAAAGCAAAGAATAAAAATCAGATAGAAACAAGGAACACATAAAACACACACGATGGAAGTGTGTGACGTGTGATATGAAACCGTTTTGCGTCTTCATGTAAATCCCAACGCACAGACGTCAGCGTAAACCATTTTTAACTGGCCCTTAAGGGGAATAAAGGAATGAGGGAATTAGCTCGGAGCAAAACAAGAGTTGTTGCGTCCAACAGATTATTTTTCTGTTTCAAGGAAAAATTAGTTTCCACAGCAAATTAGTGGATTTCAAAGATGTTAATTATACATGCGTTATTACTGTGGCTATATTATATATAGTATATTATTTAAGAGACTGCAGACAGTTTTAAATCAAGTGGACGATGAAATAAAACACATTATGATGAGCCTCATGTAAAGTATTTGAAATACCTGTATCCTTCTTTCTGATCCTTTCATCTCTTTCTCTCTCTCTCTTTGCCTCCCCTCGCCCTGCTCACCCTCCTCTCACCCCCTTCACATCGCCTCAGCGGGTGATCTGCCCCAAGTGCCGTCTGGGGGTGACCCGAGTCCCGGACCTTTCCCAGGCTGACATGAAGAAGGTTCGTCAGTTGGCGCTCATCGACATGACGGCGCTGTGCGACCTCTTAGAGCTGGAGGTCAAAAGGCACAAAACTGGCAAGAGGAAAATTCCAGGTATGGCATTACTCTCACACGGAGGAGTCGCAGGCAGGGACATGAACGGAACTTGCTGCTCGTTTATTCTACCCGAGCCGTGTTTGAAGAACTGATTGGTCTTTCAGAGAGTTCTCTCTTTGGGGTGCCGCTGGCTGCACTGCTGGAGAGCGATCAGAAAGTCAAGCCCAGCGCCTCGACTCCTCTCTTCCTGCAGACGGTAAGGGCCTGGAATTCATCCGTTATTTCATCCTAACATATGGAGATGGTGATTTTTTTGTCTTTATGGATCCTGACGCTACAAACCCTTCAAATAGAGGTGATGCAACTCGAATGTGAAATGCTTTGGCCACACCCTGCGTGTGGCAGCAGTTACAGAAAACCGCCAGCAGAGGTGACCGAGAGGTTCTTATCTGATGATGCCCGCTCCCTGCTAAGGTCTCTCTCTCCTCTCTCTCTCGCTCTCTCTCTCTCTCTCTGCAGTTGTTGTTATTTTTGGAAAAGAAAGGAGTTGATTCGGAGGGAATCCTGCGGGTTCCAGGATCCCAGTCCAGAATCAAGGTATATGTGGATCGACACCTATTTCTCTCGAACAAGGCCCACATTGATGTATCACAAACCCGGCACTTTATTGTGCTATCTCTATAAAGCAAATAAATTAAATATACATATATACATATATATATATATATATATATATATCTCAAAGAGCAGCAACATATTGATATGTGAAATGTCAGCGCTGCTTGCGCGGCAACATAAAGATCATATAGAATTTGTTTACTTATAGCTGACATTTAGAACAATTTGTTCCAGTGGGAATAAAACCAAATCCTCTTTTTTGGCTGATGATGCAGCAACACTTTCTGGTGCTATATTTAGAGGGTGCAGTAAGTAAATGAAAGCAGCCAGAAGAGGGCGCTGTGTAGCTCTTAAAGAGAAACGGGACATATTAACTACTCACATGTTTTGGCACTCATTTTCTCATCCTCGCTGGAAATAGACATCTGCATTATCATCATCATCTTCTTCTTCATTCATTCATTCATTCAGTCCAAGGGAATCGTGTTCTCTGAAACCTCTCCATCTGCAGCTGCTGCAGCAGAACCTCGAGTCGAACTTCTACTCGGGTCAGCTCAGCTGGGAGGAGGTGAGTCCGAACGACGCCGCCGCGCTGCTGAAGAAGTTCATCCGGGAGCTGCCGGCCCCTCTGCTCACTGCCGAGTACCTCAACACCTTCAGCGCCGTCAGAGGTCAGTGGGCGCTGCGGGTCAGCGATCATCACATGACTGAGATCGCATTTTCTTCCTCGGCTCCTCTTCCACTCCTTGATGGGGATTTGCTGCCCACCTTTCCAGGCAGCTCAGCAGGGTTCGCATCACAGTTGTCAAAATCTCTGCGCTGCGATGACAACACTATGTGAAGCTTATCATTTTCTGCTCCGGCTGAGAAATCAGCTTCTAGCTGAGCAGGTTGATGGCCTTTTAAGAGCCCCCCCCAGCACAGCAGGAGAAAAGATCTGCTATTTTCACATTAGTTTCACCTGCGTAAAGGCCTGGATTGGTGTCAATATCACCTGATTGATGACTCACTAATGTGCAAGTTGAGTGGAGAAGCTATGCAAGGTGATAAACGACATGTGACCAACGGGACTAATGGCCGCCTGTCACGGCGTCGTTAATCTTCAGGTATCCCGTTACTCTCTGCCAAACGCACAGGAAATGAAAGGTTTGCGTGTTTGTGTTTGCGTTCGTGAAACGCTCTTACCTTTTCTTCCTCCTGCTTCAGACATTACAGAGCTGAAGCAGAAACTCCACATGTTGAACCTGCTCGTCCTGCTGCTGCCAGAGCCCAACAGGAATACCTTAAAGGTACACACACAGGACTGACGCCCCCCACCAAACAATTGATAGAGAATATTTGTATATTTCCAACAATACTATGAGAATAATATGAGCATTCAGTAAAACCTTAAATGCTCGATATCCATGCTCCAATTTGATATATAATAATAATAATAATATAATAAACTTTGTTTATATAGCACTTTTTTCGAAATAAAATTCGCAAAGTGCTTTTACAGATAATAACAAATCATACAAACAAAAAATACATATTAAACAAACATTAATCGATGTAAAATGGGTGTTTAAAAGCAACAGTGGCGTCAGGGCACAAGTGATGAGACTAGGTACCCAGCAATAATCATAAAATAATAAAACAATGCTAAATAAATATAAAAATAAATATATATATATGGATTCCACCACCGGTTGAAGGCCTTTGTGTTCTCGTAGGCCCTCCTCGAGTTCCTCAGTAAGGTGGTCTCCAGGGAGAAGAGGAACAGGATGAACCTGTGGGCCGTAGCGACCATCATGGCACCCAACCTCTTCCTCCACAAGGCGGTGCCCAGCAAACTGACCGAGGGGGCAGGAAAAGGCCATGCAGAGAAGGCGGCCGACGTCATGAGGCTCCTCATCCGCTACCAGGATCTGCTCTGGACGGTAATAGCGCGAATTATTGAAACGCCGTTATACCTTTGCACATGTGTAAAATTACACATGCTTTGTGTTTGGTGTTTCTCAGGAAGCTTTCAGCATCAGTTTCTGTAAAGACAACAACATTTATTCTCGTAAGGAAACGACGACCCGGAATGAGTAAAACTATGACGACATTTTCAAATGAATTCATTTGAACTTCAAGATTTAGCTTCGACACCTCAAAACGCCAGCTTGAAACAAAAGTGGTCGTCATAAACCTCCCCCTGTTTTGGTTTATAAATGTCAGTTTGCTGATCTTGTCTTGTGCCCCCCCCCCCCCCTACAGATCCCTAACTTTCTCATGAGCCAGGTGCGTAAGGTGAATGAGAACAGTAACCGGCGTTACCAGTTCTACGACCGGCGCATCAAGAACCTGCTGAAGAAGATTCACACCGACAGCCGGGAAAAGCCCGATAGAAACGCCTCCGAGGTGAGCCGGGTCAGGGACAAAACAAGAGCAACAACAAATCTGTAATCTACTTTTAATCTTATGACAAATGAACACAGAAGCTCCTTCCGTTGTGACGCTTGTAAAACGTGTCGGATCCAACGGCGTCGCTGTTTAACTGAATTCAGTGAGATGCAGATTGTTTTTCAACCATCGAAGGATATTGTCCTGATGATCATCTTTATTTGTGCCCTTTGTTTGCCTCACAGTTGTGCCGTACGGTGAAGATCCAGGTGGGGGACGTGGTGAGCGGCACCATGGAATATCAGCTCAGCATCAACTCCAGAGCCTCCGACCTGCTCGCCCAGTTTCAAAGCCAGTTTCACCGCAGCCCCGAAAACGGAAAGGGCAAAATGAGAAGGTACGACCCCCGTTATGAAATCGAGATGCCCTCCACCAGGCAGGCCGTGGCCGCCTTTCACCCTAAGACGCCGTGTTTGGTGAACTTTCAGTCAGTTTGCGTTTCTCTTCCAACAGGAACGGCGCTGCCGCGTGTCCTGACTGTGTCCTGTATGAAGTGGGCGGGAACATTGGTGAGTGGGAGGGGCTGCACCGTTTCCCGCGGTGGGAGTGGAGCTTCCGTTTGCATGTCTGTTTTTTGCTCATTGAGCCGATGAGGGTTACACGGTCTTACCCGATGAACCGTTCATGCGAGCGACGCATCTGCACTTATCAGAGCAGATAAATGCCTGTCACAGGAGGGTTGCCATGGCGAACAGTGAAATGCTCTGATGGGTTGGATGTGTTGAGTGAAACTCCAGCATCCTGTTACCTGAGATTAATGTGATGATTAATATATATATGTCATCAAATAAATGACTGACAGAAAATAATGTAGATGATAATATGACTTACATTCAGTTGTTTCAAGATTAATGACCGAGCGATCAGTTCTGCCTTAATGATAATGCAAAGTCGACCCCCGGCCCTCTCAGCTGCAGAGCAAACATCGCTTTAGGTAAAAAATAAAATAAAAGGACATGTTGTTTGTTTCGGCAGGAGAGCACCGCCTGGATCCCGACGCACACCTTCTGGATGTGTACAACTTCAACCACGGAGGGGAGTGGATCATCAGGCCGAAACCCAACGCTGGCAGAGCGCTGTGAAGGCCTAACAAAGCTGATCGGGGAACAGCTCCCTAAAGGCGGACGAGCGCAGAGCCTGAATCCCTTCAGATCCACACGCACCTCTTCTCGTCTCGCTCGGAGCGGCGTGGGGGGGGGGGGGGGGGGGCAACAGATGGACGGGAGGAGGACGTTGACATGGACGCACGGAGCAGAGTCTGAAACTGTCTCTGGTCACGTGACCGTGTTCTTCTGCCTTCTCTTTTTAACCCTTCACGCCACTCTTCCGTGATGCCACGATGCAGGGCTGCGACTCCGCCCATCAGAAAACATTCAACTGGGCGTCTTCTTTTATTTCAAACCCCAGCAGATGGTGAAGCAACGACCCTCTCTGACTATAGCCAGCCCAAGAGCCAGCCCATCCTCAGGCCAGGCGGACACTGCGCTGGGTTTCACTCATTCATTTTCTCAGCCGCTTATCCTGACGCCTTTTGGCCATGAATTTAGAGCCAACAGGTTCACCTCTATTGAAGGTTTTTGCTGGAGAAGCCACACAGACACACTCTGTCTTTGTGGATGTAAGTGAGCTGCCTCTCCAACCCAATGTGCGTGTGATCACATTGATTGGTTTAGCTTCTGGCATGGATGGAAAGCGCTAGTTCTAAAAAGTGAACACAGATGAATTAAAAGCCAGAAGAAGAGGACAGGAAGTTGCCAGAGCAAGAGCTGAAAGGGAACCTCACCTTTTGTTTAATCAACCGGCTGATCCTCTCCGGCCGGCGACGATTAAAGACAAAGACCCGTCTGTAGCGAGTCGTCTCCTCGTCTGTGCCGCTGACCCAGATGAGCTGATACCTCCTTATCTGTGAAGCCCCACAATCTCCTGGGCCTTATAAAAATTCCATGCACTTCCGCGGGGGCCCTGACCCGTATCGCACGGTGCTCAAAGAGACGTTCTTCCCATTGATATCGAGGGATTTGATGTCATAACCTAAAGGACGCTTGCTGCACGTCTAAAGGGAGCCGAGGACGCGCAGCGAAGACGGGTCTTCAAGTGTTGCATGTGTGAATGCGCTGGGAAAGCTGCAGCGGCGCTTGCATTGTTGTTATTTATGTGACTGTGGCAGCGTCGCTGCCTCTATGATGACGAGCGTTCTGTAATAGTAGAGGCCGTTTTTTCTCATTGTTCTCGTTCATATATATTGTTCGTCGTGGCGTCCTCGTGACCGTGCCGTAGGACAAACGCCATCTGTAGATAACGTCTGTGCCGTTCAGTGTTCCATACACGCGTGAAGCAGCAAATGAATGTGTTTTACATTTGGTCAAATCGGCCGGAGCCATGTTGGTGCTCGGCAGCCATTTTGTGGGGAGCGTAGCTCACGCTTCGCTCAATAGATGGAGTGATGACAGCCGTCCCGGCGCCGGCGTCCAGCGACACCCTCTGCTGCGTCTGTGCCGCCTCCCAATAATGGACTATAATGACAGTGAGGCGCAGAGGAATCACTTTTCTGTGATAAAGGAGAAGGTAATAAATGGCTGTTATAAATTCTGCTGCCCTGGACTGGCGACAGCAATGGTGTGTGTGTGTGTGTGTGCACGCATGCATGCATGTGTGTAATGAGCTTCATTACACAAGTCCAATCGGCCTGTCCCAGAGTCGCAGGCACAGTTCATCGCCTCCGCACAAAGCAAGCTGATGAAACGGCCTTCTGCTGACAATCAGGGGAAGTAGGTCACCTCTGAAGCAGCGTCCCGGAGGACAGGCCGTCCACACGCCGTCCACACGCCCCGAGGAGCCGAGCACATGGACAGGCGTTGTCTGAACATGCACGGAACCACCGCAGGGCATCATGAGACGCAGGCTCAGCACACACCTCCTGACTGACTGTACATACGTGGACGTGTTTACGTGAGATGAAGAGTAAAGGGCTGGCTGTCCACAGGGAGACCCCCTGGTGGACGCTGGCAGGGTCGCTCTACAGTTGTGGACCTCCTTTTTGTCTTCATCGTTGTCCAAGCTTTGTCGTGTAAGATGTGAGACATCAGTCTGCAGACGTCCGAATGTGTATTTATGCCCTACAGGCAAATGATTGTTTGTAATACTTCTGTGAAAACGTCTTAGATTTTGCTGTAGAGAGAAAAATATTTGAAACGTGACCCCCCCCCCCCCTTTTCTTTTTGCCAATAAATGTGAATCTAAACATGATTTATTTTTTCAATATGGGAGAGTTGTGGTAGAAAGATGGTTATCAGAAACAGCATCATTCATCATCTTTGTGAATCCACTATTGCATGGCAGAAAGAAGGCATCACACACACACACACACACACACGTATGTGAAAACAGAAAATCTGTAGCGAAGTATTGGTTTATTCTGCTGCTGTAATCAATAGACAGATTAACCTTGTAATGTGAGCGGTGAAGAGGCCGGAGCCACACAGTCCCTTGATTAATCATCGCCTTTGGTCTGGGAAAAACCATTCGCAACTAACTGCCTCATCTACTTTGATTATTCAAGGTCTCAGCGTGTCCAATGTGCCGCCCCAAAAGACAAGAGGAAGAGGAGCGATGGGTGTGTTTTGCTTTCTTAGCACATTCACCATGCGGGGGATCTAGGATGGTTGGGAATGAAGTGGCCAAATTGAAAATGAAATATTAAATATTTGAAAAACTAAATCAACACACTCAAAGTTCTGGCGTGATGCATTTAATGCTTTTAGATTGTTTTATTTGTTTTGGGGGATAATGTAATAATTTTGTCGACTTCTGAAATCCTGATCAATAATTTTCATCATAGTTTTTAGTACTTAGACATTTCATTGTATTCTCTCTCAAAATATGCACCGGCTGCATTTATTTAGATTTCAACAAAAAAAAAACTAAAAACAAAGAAAGACAAACAGTAGCCAAAACAAAGCGGCCCCCGCAGACAGCAGCAGCAGCTTCAGCCGGCCGGCAGCAACGCAGGCCCGTTTGGCCAATTGCAGATTCTAAATGACTGTAATCAGTGGATGAAAGGCAATCAGCAGGCTTGTATTAGCTGCTGGCTGAATGCCTGACCCCCCCCCCCCCCAGTTCTCTCCACCAATCAGACGGAAGCCTCCATTCATAACTAATAATCACGACTGCACTCAGAGCTCTTCCCTCCCATTTGACGGAGGAAACACTTTTCTGCTCCTTTTGTCTTTTTTGGTTCCGGCCTGACCGGAGTGCTCCGGGATGAAGCTCTTACCTTGTCAGCCATGGCTTCCCTTCAGCCAGCAGGTGCAGAGGCTCCATGGAGGGGAGGATATGGTGCAGTTTTCATTCTTAAAACTGGGACTCTCAGCACTGATGCCAATGATGCGTTGAAATGAGGAAGCAGGTTCTGATATTAGCTGAGCACCTGCTGTACCGGGTCACGACCGATGGAAACCATTTGTCTGGAGTGACTGGAGATGACCAAGTTCAAACTGGTGGTGTTTTATGTTCAGTTCAAAATGCAGTTTACTCTAGAAACGTTCGATACCTGGCAAGTTCCGATTGATGTTTTCAAGGCACAGCTTTGCCGGATTTTTAGCAAACATAGAAATATTGAAATAATTCTGATCTCATAACATCAAGTATCATTTAGAGGAAAATCACATGAATTGAAGAGTATTTCCTTTTAGATTCCGGATTCATGTTTAGCGTATAATAATTTGAATTGTATTTTGTGTGTGTGTGTGTGTGTGTGTGTGTGTGTGTGTGTGTGTGCGCCAGGTAGAGGTTATTACTGAAAACATCAGCATTATATTAAATATATATTAAAGCTTATATCTTCACATGTCTGGATTTGTAGATCATGAAAAATCCTGGACAACTTTTATGAAAAACAGAAAAGAACACAAAAGGGGAAGCTGGGGGGGGGGGGGGGGGGGGGGCTTCAGGGAGAAAAGAACGCTTATCTGCTGTGAATGAGGATGCCTCTGTCTTTGTCACATGACTCATCCTCCTTCACCGCTTATCTAGACCCCCCCCCCCCATTTTTACCCCAGCTACCCACACCCTCTGCTCTCCATCAGGGGTGGATCCCGGCGTTTATCTCCACCATCCAGCCCCTGTGTCTCCTAGCAACCAAGTACGGATCATTTGACTGCCCCCTGCATCCTCTGTTTTATCTCACCAGTTACATGCAGTTTGCCGACTACCTTTATTCACATTTTCGGTGCTTGTATTTCGTTTCAGTCGAACACTTGGAGCTCTCAAACCATATCGGTTCCGTACTTGAGACGGACAGACAGGAAGGAGAGGGCCGGTCACTCTGGGATCCAGCAGGTGCGCACAAAACACACACTACCTCATAATCGGGGGGGGGGGGGGGGTTGGCCCTCAGTCTGAAAGGCCCTCATAGAATCAATTAGCATTTAAATTAATGAAGCGCGTAATGAAGAGAGCTGTATCTCTCCTGCAGACAGCCGGGGCGCTGATTGTGAATCTGCATCAGGAAGACACGCTGAAAGGAACATCAGACATATTCAAATGGACACTTTGTCCCCCTTCTTCTTCTGAAGGGAAAGAAGCAAATTAAAAAACAGAGCTGCTTTAAATAAACTTACAACATGCATGTCGCATTTCCATATAAAAGTGCCATTAATAAAACACATAATTAAAGATAAAATGATTGCATAGAAAAGGTGGCCCTTATCTTTGAATGCCCATCAGTGGAAATGCGCTTAGAGGAGGCTACTTCCTGTGCAGATAACCCGACCTGATCTACTCACACAGATGGAAGTTTGAGTTTGAGTCAGACGTTCTCAATGAAGCTCACGTTTTAGAGCATTGTTTATTCTAAACGTTCATATTTCAGGATGTTTAATGAATCAGCTGCTCTTGCAGTGGAGCAGAGTCTGAATAGAAGTGCAGGACATGCACTTCTATTTATGTAGCACAGTAAACCTGGATGCCCGCTATTTAGCACAGATCACACCACCACCAGTCAAGCTTTTGGTCCTTGTCCAGGAACAAAGTCATCTCATCACGACTTCGATACAGTCAATCCCATGTTTCATCCATTCTTCAGATTAAAAAGCTTCACTTTGTGATATCTTAATGTTTAGTTTACTTAGCAACATTTTCATTTTAAGTACTGTACATTATATTACATTTGTTTTGATGGATTATTTTAAATTCAACCAATCGTGTTATTTATCGACGTTCAGCTTTATTTATGACTCTTTTATGTCTCAACAGAAAAAGGCAGAAACTAAATTCTGTTTGTTGCTGCAGTGGGGCTTTTTGTCTTTGTGGCAGCTGCACACACACACACACACACACTCACACACAGACACACACTCACACACACACACACACACACACACACGCACGCAGCACAGATGCTCCATCCCTCGGTACACACACATAGAGACAGTGACACTCCAAACTGACAGCATGTCTCCACTGAATAAATCTGATGGCCTGCTTTCACAAGCAGATTCTTCAGAGAAGAAAGGGTGTATTTGTGTGTTTCTGTGTGTATTAGTGTGTACTTGTACGCCTGTGTACATGGTAAAAGCAGCTACTGAGCAGCACACAAACCTTATCACGACAACACACCAACAATAGACAGCTTTGTGCACAGAGCGTCACAATCCCCACCGAGGGAGGAGGACGTCTTCAGCATGACTCGTAACCCGCTGTCACCATCAGCATCCTTACAAACAGACAGTCAGGCAGGCAGACAGACAGACAGACAGATTTGTTTGATCCAAATACTGTATGTTTACTGAGATTTTTTGTTTCAATTGTTTGATTCCTTGGTGTCCTTTTCTGTCACCTGTCACATGGCTTTTGTGTCCTCCACATCTGAAGAGGTGGGCAGAGGACAAATGGGGACAAAGGAAGAAGGAAAGGAAAGGAAGATAGAGGACAAACAATAGATAGATGTAGAGGTGGAGGAGCCAAAAAGCAGAGGACAGTGGATGATGGACACAAAGAGGAGATGAAATGAAAGAATGGAATTGGTGAAGAAGAAAAGAAACATGGAAGAGAACAGATGGAAGTAATGAAATGGACAAGACAGCAGGGGACTGGAGATAAGGAGATGATGGGAAACAGAGAGGAAAACAGTAGGAAATACAAGCAGAGGAGGAGTGGGAGAAAGAAAAATGGAAGGATGGGGGAAAGAGGGTAGGAGAGGAGGCAAGAAAATGAAACAAAGACACAAGAACAGAAAGTAAGAAGAAAAGATAAGACAAGGAAAAAAGTGGTAGTGGGAGGAGGAGGAGGAGTGATGTGGGTAGACTGTAAATACAGTGAGACGCCACTCTGCGTGTGTGTGTGTGCGCGTGCGTGCGTGCGTGCGTGCGTGCGTGTGTGGCGTGCGTGTGTGATCTCAGTGACGTCGCTGCTGTGTTGTGACAGAGAGACAGACCAGAGTGCTTCATTCAGCTGCAGACACTCATCCTCATCCTCACCTTCTTCATTCCCATCCGGCAAAGAAAATAGAATCTTTGTCAAATCATTGTAGGCAGTATCAATGAAAATTATTCTTTTTGAGAATGGCGTTTGTGTCGCTGTAACATTTTGCACAACACAGAAAAGTGTTTAAAAAATATCTTCCATCCATTGAGCTGTTGATGTAGTACTGCTTCCTGCTGCTAGTCTGCAGCGTTACCGCAATCCTCTCTCTCTCTCTCACACACACACACACACATATTTTCCTTCTTGTCTCTCTCTCTGTTCTGACTCCCAATTACTGTGACCATAGCAACTATCTTGGAATATGGCCTGTGAATACAATCACTATTACCAGGTCACTGCCTCGCAGTGTCTTGACACACACACACACACACACACACACACACACCTACACACACACACACATGAAGACCCTACTGTCGACTCTAATCATTGGCCGCTGAGGAGGATCAAAGCTTTAAAAGGAGAGAAGAAAAATAACCATGGCAACAAATTTGAGGCAATTTCAGTAATAATATGAATTAGACGCCGAGCTGAATTATATTGGACAGCGAAGGAAAAGCTCCTTCCTCTGCAATTGAAAGGAAAAGCTTTAAGAAAATGTCGCGGTGCTGCTTTTATTTTTACACATACAGTTTTATATTTAAAGGTAAAAGGTGAGTTTTATTTTGCTCAAGAGAAACCACGATGGTCATGTTTTGCAGTGATGACACTGTTTCTATTTTAAGCCGGATGACATATAATACTCTCCGAAATAGGACACACAGACACACAGACACACACACGCACACACACATGCAGTCGTTCACACAGAATGAAGGGCTGACCATAAATGGCAGCTGGCAAAACGGGTTTAGCCACGCATGAAAATCAACATGAATTGCCACTCGTCTGGAACTCGATGCCCTGATGCAGCGTCGCTCCATGTCCCGAGATGCTCCTTCACATATTAGAGAAGCCAACACATCCCAGATGATCTCAGGAAAAGCAGGAGGTGATGGTCAGATATGCTAGTTGTTTTACTTTTTTTTCCATTGTTTTGTTTCACTTTATTCTGTAGTGCTTAACCTTCATTTTGGAGATAGAATCTAAAATAAATTTGCACAACTAGTATCAAATATTAGAAGAGTTTGATTCTTAGACGCGACATTTTGTAATTTTTTTTATTTTACATTCTTCTGATCGCCTGTTGTTTTTCAGCAGGTTTGCAAACACTGCTAATAGTTTTCCCATTTATAAAAAAATGTTTGTTAAAAAGCCACAATCCAGAGCTTGGACAGCCACACTGTAAACAGTGTAACATATATAGCACGTTCATTTGGTCTACAGAATTCTAAAATTCAGTTTAAAGTTACCCGCTCCATCAGTTAAATAACAGTAAAGCAGGGCAAACTGCACAAAAAGGCCAAAAATCACTGAATTATAGCACTGCACGTTGA
The DNA here is from genome assembly GCF_040956055.1 of Brachionichthys hirsutus. Lineage (NCBI taxonomy): Eukaryota > Metazoa > Chordata > Actinopteri > Lophiiformes > Brachionichthyidae > Brachionichthys > Brachionichthys hirsutus. The sequence continues at coordinate 4,449,480 of NC_090904.1, read as the reverse complement.
AATGAGTGAAAATAATGCTGGTTTTCTTTATTGTTTTTAAAGGTTTGGTATTTTATTGTAATGCCATTTCAAAATGTTTATAAATCAAAACTAATTTGCATCAGCTTCCTTCAGTTTGGCAATGAATGCAAAAAGAGAGCTGGCAGGAAGTCGGTCCGGGTTACTGCCCAGATTAGACGTGGCACTCTGTCTTTTCTGGGTCCGGGCAAAGTGTTTTTGTTCAACCTGTCATTTACACAAAGCCGTGCTAACCACTGCTCCCTGGTGCGATTTGAATCAAGCTGTGTGCTGAGCTTGCCTGGCGGGGTCAAAATGGCCCTTTTTGTAATTGCAAGTGCAACCAGTCCTTTTTAATGGCACCTGCCATGAAGTGCCTTTAAAAAGAGCTCAATCCAGGTTTGTCTGTAAAATCGCAAAACTCTAAAATCCACTTTAAGACAGCATGCATGTGTAGAATTATTGCTTTGTTCTTGGGAGATGAGGTGGAAGCATCACAGCAGAGCAAGGTGAAGGGAGCAAAAAGAAAATGGGGTCGAAATAAGGAGATAATGGAAGGAGGATAACTGAAAGGATGATTTAGAGAAAAGATCAGATACAGAAAAATGGCCTAAATAAACATGTTTAGCATTATAAGCATGATCATATATAAACATATAGATGCATTAAGATACATTAGATTACAGCTCATTGATTAGACCGGCACAAGATTAAAAGTGTATAAATGAAGACTTCTAATCTATAATAATGATCATAATAATAATAATGTCTTGGAAAACAAACAAAAATCAAATTTATGGCTGGTAGAATTCATGCAGATAAAATTTAATCCCAATCCATCCAATGTTGAGGTCATTTCCGATCGAGGTGCTGAACCAATCAAAAGATTAGCCAATGTATCCATCAGCAGACCCGCCCCTAAATAACAGACAGGAAACAGGCGGTGCAGTCTAGCTGGGAGACACCAGTGCACTCGGGATGGAGAGGAGCACAGACTCCTCAGACAGAGGTTGAAATACAAAAAGGCGTGGAGGAGGAGGAGGAGGAGGAGGTGGTGCAGGCATGGAGGTGTTCAATATTGTTTGTTGCATATCTCAAACAAATATATCCCTGCAACAGAGATGCTATCTGGCCTTTCTTGCGAGGGGGGCGGTTCAGATCCCGGTGAAAACATGATAAGCTACGTGCAAGATTGAATTAGAGCGAGATCTGACCCGATAGCTGGACTTCTGCTGGCGGTTGATATAACCGCAAGAATATTAAATTGTTTTTGAAGGATTCTGAAGGAATTCCTCAACATACAATCATAACTATTATTATTTTGTATTCCACAACTCAACAATAGCAACCCTATGGGACGAGATATGTGAATAAATCCAATGTCTACAAAGAGGATTGGATCACTTTGTGAGTGAATGTCTCTTCCCGGCTATGTTACAGTCATACCAGAATGAAGCGGGGCAGTGGGGCCACGGGGCGGGACGTTTAACAATGACGTCATTTTAACACACATTTGAACTCAGTGATGCAACAAAGGGAAATCTTGCACATCTTATGCAGCTGCAAACATTAATCTGTGTGTTTTACTCAACCTTGTTGCTCCCTTGAAATGTTTGCAGGTTGAAAATAATGATTGACGACTGCACTAATCTGGATGAGGGAAGATTAACCTGAAAGTGGGTGGCAGTGAAGTCGTGTGACTTTTGATGAGTGGGCTGTATTGTGTTTCTTTATGCCCTCTTGTCGAATTCAGGCCTAAAACACTGACAAGCTCTCTCACAGCTAAAGCTAGCATTTGCGCCGCTGTTTTTTTAAACAAGGACCGCATCACCTGGAGACCACAACAGGACACTGGTCCGCACAGCGATAGAGAGGATGAAGAAAAGAAGATTGGGGAATTGAGACATTCTGCTTTGTTTTTCACTGGTTTGCAGTTCGTTTTGAGCTCATGATTTAAATTAATCACCGTATGTCTTTGATTGCTGCTGCTTTGTGGGGAGCGTAGAGATGAGCAGAGAAAATGCGAGACTTTGCATTGGACAATAGAGTAAATCAAGTCCTATTAAGTGACTTTCATTCAAATGATTCTCCCAGCCTCAATGTCAACCTCTACGCCCACGTGAGGAGCTGAAGTCTTCTGAGGAGAAGAAACTCCTTGTAGGTCTGCGTTTCCTGTCGGGTCAGCTCGCCCTCTGCAGCTGTGCACGTGTTCCTCAATGTTCTGCCCAAACTGAACAAGAGGGAGATCGGAAAGCAATCAGCGATGACTTGTAGACACGAAGGGCGAGAGCCTGAGGGCCGGAATCAGAGGAGAGAGAGAGAGAGAGAGGAGTTGAGTATATTGACAGGTTTGTATGAGACGTGTTACTGCAATCGCCCTCGGGGATGCTGCCGTCTATAGCACGACTCAGGCTAGATTAGCTTTATGTCTGTCAGGGGGGGGGGGGCATGAAAGATGTGCTTGAGACAGAAATACAAACTTAAGTGTGTGAAATATTACTCTACAATGCTTGGGATATTTTTAAAGCCCTCAAAAACATATTTTCTCAATTAGTTTCTTGGAACAGAATGCACTGATTTGATGTGAAGGGGTTCTCATGGGAAGATGTGGCATCATGAATCATTTGATCTGAAATCTGAACATGACGATTTGTCTGTTTTGCAACTGTCGTTTCAAAAATCGCTTCAAAACGCTAGAAGTCGAGGTGAATGAATGTTTGCTTTGATTGATTGACTGGATGGTTTATTTCACTGTTTTTTTTGGTTGATAAGGACCCAAAATCACCATAACAGTGTTGAAACATGGGAAACGCGGGTTTTTCCGCCTTTAACTATTTCCAGCGACATCTCAGGGTGGGATTTGCCTCAAATGCAGAATTTCTGTCTCTTCCACCCAGTATTGACCTGAAGTCTACATTGAGGCTGGTGTCGCAAAACGATTACAGCTCTCTAAAGACAAAAACACCTTTCGTAGCCTGGCTTCAGAATGTGTGTGATCGTTCACACATCAGCCTGTAGAGATCAATAATGACATCCTTCCTCCCGGTGCGGGTTGTTCCGATTGTGTGTGTGTGTTTATGTAGGCTGAGCTCATGATAAGTGCTGGTTTATTTGGGTTTTGTTCTTGCTCTTGATTATGCTGCTGACAATAGCAGTTAATGACAGCTGTGGGGGGGGGGGGGGGGGGGGGGGGGGGGCGGTGAAGGAGGGAAACCCCCAGGTTCAAAAGCATGTGTGGTTTTATTCCTGAAGCTGAGTGCAACGTGGCCGGCGGTTGCTTCATGAGCGCTCTCTGTGGACGCCGCGAGGTTCGGTTAAAGCAAAGATGTTTGGAGGCTGCCGACATCACGGGGACGGAACAAAAAGCTTTTCAGTAGGCTGTGAATGCAGCCAATTGCAAACAAGATGTGCATTTTAATGAATCATCAGGTTGGATATGGAGAGGAAAGGGAGGGGTTAATGAAAACATGGTATACGTTGGAGTCACGAAACTGAAGGGACTCCTTGTATATACTATAGTTTTCAGTTCAGATGTCGATGCAGCATCTAGTTAACATTGTTAATTGACAGATATAAGCATTTTATGAAAATATCTTTGCAGAGTTTCTTCTGATATTCAGTTAGAATTGTAGTTTGAACTGTTCTAAGTATTGAACAATGAACACTGTTAACTGAAGTCATGTGTTGTAAGTTTCATTTATCAGTGACTACAGTAAATGAAACCATATAAATAGCTTGTTATTGTATTTTATTTTTAAGTTATTCACATTTGTTTTTTTTTTATTCATGCTTCCTTATAAAATGCTTTAGTGAGATGTCATCCTGACCTTCTGTAGTTACCATAGTTACCATATCTGAGAGCCGGAATCCACCAAAGACTAGATGACACTTGGTTAAACTATGAGGTTGTGACCTGTGACTTTTAAGTGCTGCAGGAGGAAACACTCTGAGCCTTTCAGTCAAAGTGATTCAAACATGGAGGCCGGATCCCTGAGAGAGCGGGCGAGGTGTCTGACACTCATCGCATAAAACTTTAATGAGAACAAAACTATTACACTTCACTGAACCAGCAGATCCGCTCCCTTATTGACTTTTGTCTGGGCGACAAGACCACACACACACATGCACACGCACACACATGCACACACACGCACACACTCATGGACATGCCCATACATGCCAATATTAGCGATGGGAGGACTTTAGTTGTAGACTGCGATATATATATTGATAATTTTCTATCACTTTAAGTCCTGATCTACACAACATGCTCTTACAAATTAGGTCTGGCGAAAAAATAACTGAGAATATAAAAGTCATTAAGAGGCAATCTAAAACAATAATTAGCTCCGCCTTTCACTATTCATTTCATTCGCCCTGCGGCAAGTGTCAGAATGTCTGCGGGATTTCAACAGGGGGGGTAAAGCGTGGAAAAACATTCACGTCGTGGTCCGTAGTTCTGCAGGACTAAGATCTTTTTTATTTACTGGCAGTGTGTGAGAAATCGATGGCGGAGCTTTGTGCCTGCAGCCCCGGGTCGTGCAGGTCCCCGCGGACTGGCTCAGTTTATTGTGCTCAAAAAAAGGCAATTACAATGTTAAGTGTCGCAGCAGGAGAGCCCGAACCCGACCCGACCGGAAAACGTTGATGGAGAGAGAGGGAGCACCGGAGGTCAACAACAAAACGGCGTCTGGGAGCGTTTCATACCAAACACACGTAACGATGGATGGATGGATAGATAGATAGATAGATAGATAGATAGATAGATAGATAGATAGATAGATAGATAGATAGATAGATAGATAGATAGATAGATAGATAGATAGTAGATAGATAGATAGATAGATAGATAGAGAGCCCATCATAAACCATTAAACAGGCGCATTAGCAGTAATGAAAAGGCTCTTATCGGTGTGCCCTGCGGGACACCGGGGGATTCTGGCGTTCGGTGGGCGGAGCTGATTGTCTGGTGGCTCGTCTCCATGGTGAAAGGAGGAAAACAGTGAAAATGTTTATTTTACTTTTAGTTTCACCGATATCACATGCACGACGTGTGTTCTTTTCGATTATGAAAGCGTTTCCTGCTCCTCGCGGTCTCCTCCGCGGTCTTTGAGAACAGATACGTGCGTGTTCTGCGTGACGCCGGCTCTGGTTCTCTCTCTTTATGCTCTGTTCTAATGTTATAGCGCTCCATCTTTGTTTTATATCACCTGTATAGTTGCACTAAGGGTTTTGCCTTCAAACTATTGCTGCTAATTTCGGATATAGCCGACGATATTATGGGATGCAATTTAAATATTCATCACATCCCGACAATATCATGCTCGAGTCTCGTCTGATCTCTCTCTAAGACCTCATCTATAGTTTCACAACTTATTTTGTCTGTTGTGTGACGAGTCACGTTGAATGCATTGTCTAATGTTCACTGTCAAATCACATGAGAAATGTCCAGGATGTCTGTCCTCGGGGCACATGAGAAATGTCCCGGATGTCTGTCCTCGGGGCACATGAGAAATGTCCATGATGTCTGTCCTCTCGGGAAAGGCTGGGAATAAACATGTCTTTGTGTTTCCAGTGTTGAGAACGAGCCTCTTATAGGAACAGACGCTGTCCGTGGTCCTGAAATCTGGAGCCCATCACGAGCATCCAAGCGACCCCACGCACGCACAATCTAGTGGATAACACTGACACCCTGCTACCTGTGATTGTGATGCAAATGTTAATGGACTCTGAGGTCCACTGATTAGCCTCGTGCAGACTAATTCCCCTCCTCTGCGGTCCCCAGAGTGCCTTTTCAGCGCCCCTTATTAATGGCGGAGTGTCTTTTTCTGCCTCGCTGGGCCGGTGCAGAGACGCGGCAGCAGCAAAGCAATCATGGGTTAAATGACGGGCATAATGCGGCGCGGAGGAGGAGGCTTGCTGCGGGTTCCAGAAACACCCATCCAAATATATCCATCCAGAAAATAAAAAATACAAATCAGTTGCAGCACTATTGCATTTATTTTGCACATGTTTCATACCTCTATATCATTCACTCATTGCTGCGCGCGTGCACACACACACACACACACACACACGTGTGCTTTCCCATTATTTGTCTCGCTGAAAACATTTCATGGATGAGAACAATGGTTTCCATTGTCGACCGGTGGAATCATTAAAGTCAGTTTACTCTGGAACAATGAAACAAAACGCTTAAAGGCACCAAATG